>NC_066315.1:17069680-17669688 GCF_022539315.1 Serinus canaria | reverse complement strand
TCTGTTGAAGGAGAAATTGATTGCTTAGAGAAGGTTTTTTAGAGCCCTCTACAAAAATGTCCTTTACCCACAGGCAAATGAAGATTAAGGAAAATAGAGGACATCCACCTCTGTGAACTCAAACAGCAGTAGGCAATTTCCCCTCCAATTAGTATCTTGTTCATGTGTTGGAGGAAAAACTGGTTGGGTTTTTTTGGCCCTTAAACCCCTTTTAGCAAATTCTCACATTCTGTAGGTTTCAAGATCAGAGGTAGAATAGTAAAAAGAAATGTGATTGGCAAAGACTTTTTATTCATAGTATAGTTTCTCTTATTCCTTTTTAAGCTGTGGTTACTCATGAGTTTCACAGTATTTCTAAGTTCTGCTTGAAGGATTCCATGTCCTGTAGTAAGTGTAAAATGAACACAAAAGTGTAGTGACTGCTGCTAACTCCAGCCAAGAGTTGTATCATTTCTCAGGAAGAAATGTTTTGTTATTTGTCAGTTATGTTTTATATATATGGTGTGTATATATATATATATCTATGGCTCAGTTTTCACCCATTAACTCTAATATTAGAACATCCTTTGTTTCTTTGACATCCAATCACATGTAGCACATCTGAACTGAGTCCAGCAAGAGTTCTGAAAATACTGCATATTAAGTATTGATAGAGCATATTGTTCTCTGCCACATGTGCACTTCCTTCATTGTTTTTCAGTACTTCTTTCTCTTCTCTTCTCATATTCAGTATACTTTCAGTACGTGCACATTATTCTTTTTAAATTTCTATTGTTCTCTTTTTCTTTTCCTGTTAACAATTATCTCTCCCCCTCCCCTTCTTTTCTCTCTTTGATCCACAGGTTTTGCAGTGCATGTTGGTCTCCCTTCATTCAGAACTTGACATTCAAAGGTACATGATGAAAATTGAATCCTCTCAGAGAGTTAGTACTGTACTTTCTTTTTTCTGCACTCTGCTGTGAATTGAGTTTGTTACCCTTTAATTGTGTGTGTCTTGCTTCACAACTAAAATTCTCAAAGAAATATGAATCTGCATGCTTTGTCTCTCTGGATTTCACACCAATAAAGTATTATGCATATAAATTAATTGCATATGGGAGTGTGATGCATGTGCGTCCTCTGACAATTTTAAAAATTCTGACTTTTCCTTTAATGGCATGCTAGACATGAAGCTCTTGTATTAGATGCTCTGAAATCCACCAAAATTCAATGGGAGATCCTTGATAAGTAAGTGATTCCTAAACACTGTCCCAATTCCAGTTTTATATTTCTTTTATTTACCTACTTGGAACTGGCTTAGGTGGTACAAGTCTTGCTGCAAATTAAGAACAGCTCTGTGGGCAGAGTAGTAAATATTTTTGTATTGAACATGCAAAAAAACCCTAGTTCTGTAACTTGCAGAATTATATACACAGTGTACCTCTAAAGTCACCTGTATCTCACCTTTCATCCTGCTGAGCTTCTCTTCCATTTCTAGGTGGCTTGTAACGCCACACAGAATGGATGCCTACAGCAGCTACCGTCTTTTCCCCAGGGAGGCAGTGAATGTGTACAGGCCCTGTAGATCCGCACCTAAAGGGCGCCTCTGCACGGTTTCTACCGCAGCCAAGAGCGCAGTCACGAGAGCCCCAGGATAAGGCAGAGCGGCAGCGGCTCATTTGCACCTGATTTGTGTTTCGCCTCTCAGCATTTAAGCAGGCCGATAAACATGGGACCACAGGGAAGGGCGGGAGAGGCAGAGGTGTGGAGAGCTGAGGTGTGGCTTCTCCTCCCTCGCCGCGGTGGCCTCGAGGGAGGGAAAAAGAGTAAGAACCAGGTGACGAGTCGGGAGAGAGGAGCAGAAGCTTCTACAGCCCCTCTCCTGCGGCAGCCCCCTAACTCTCCCAGGTGCCAGAGCAACAAGCTCTAGTAAGTGCTTCAACACGTTTCCTTCCACGAGTAGAGGCTAAAAATAAGTGGGCGGTGTGGGTGTGCTGCCGCCGGCCGCAGCGCTGCTTGTCCCGGGCCATTGTTCCTCTGGGGGCTGGCAGCGCACCCTGCCCGCTCCCCTTGCCCCCACCCGCCGGCCCTCTCGGCCGTGGACCTTTTTGGGGGTGTTTTTAAAATCGCATATTAATGCAGAGCGCCTTCTCAGCTTGTAGAAACACAGAAAAACAGGTTTTTCCAGGATCGCTGCACTGTGTGCCTTTGCTTTGGGAAACAGCACAGAAACAGACCCTCCTCCTGTTTTCCTTAGGGACCCGTGTGGGAGGAACAGGGATGGGCAAATAATCTTGCATCAGAACTCACTATCCCCTAGGTACATTTAGGCATCTGGTATATATTTTTCCCCCCCGCCCCCCCACCTTAGTTTTTGCATGTGGTTTTAAGCATGTAAAGATCTTTCCCCTTTAATCAGTATAATGACAGTTTTTGTTTAAATCATCCCTTTTAATCTTCACAGTTCTCATGGCGATTTTGGGGATTGTGTAGGTAGGAGTTACCTCACCCACTGCTGATGAAACGCAGCCATCTCCTGGATGGAACAAAGGGTCGTGCTGGGTTGTGAATACTTCACAGTAGAGTTTTTCAGGAGGAAAAAGAAAAATAGCTTCCAACTGAAACTGCCATAAGGTCTTAATTAAGACAAATGCTGATGTCCAGGCTGGAATTTATGGATAACTTATTTAAACAAAGTAATAATAAACTGAAGCTGTGATGCAAGAATATGACAGAGACTGGGAAAGATGAAATTTTGGTCTGAGGAAAATTGATGGACTCCTAGAAGCCTTGGCAGGAAAAACAGTGAGGTGACCCATGGCTTTTTTAATTTGACTCTCATGTGTGAATAAAGTATTCTCATGACAAAGGATTAGAATAAAGCAGAGAGATAAATGATTTTATTGTAAAGGTTTCTTTCATTAAGTATGACTTTTGTTTTTTATTAGTGAGTAACTAATAGTTTTCTCTGTTGTTTTACTTCTTTTTCTACCCTCAAATCTCAGGTGTTTGTAGAAAAAGAAAACCTTGGATTTGAACAGAAACATACTGTGAAATATTGTTACACTTTAATGTGGATGGCTTGGGGTTTTCTGATATTACACGTATTCCAAAGAGATGCCACAGCATGTTGCATATTTCAGTCTGGACTTGTCTGGACCAATTAAGCTGCTCTTAGACGGGCTGTTGAGTTCCTTAGGGCAGCATTTTCAAATGCAAGTTCCTGCAATTAAACATCTGAATAAGAGGTCTGGCAGCATAAGTGCTGAGCACCTAGAGCTTTTATTGCTCCTAATGAATATCTTTACTATAGACACACAGCTTTCCTGAAAAACAGGTTTCAATTTATCTAGGTGCTTACAGTTTAAAAAAACCCAAAAACTTGGAAAATGTTGTTTTATGTTAGTAATTTATAACAGAGTTTCGTGAAAAACTGTTTTTGCTAACTCTGGGGATCAGCCAGCTGAAGAGCAAGCCATGGTCTTGCCAAGGGGGAGCAGCCTGTGGATGTCCTGCTCGGTGATTCACAGCACTCAGGATTAAAAGAAATGAGTTTTGGCAGCTTGCCACAGTAGGGAGCATGCAGCTGGCCACCAACAGGAGCTAGCGAGGCTCGTGGGAAAACGTGCAGATTTTTAGGATGATTTGAATATCATTACAACCTAAAAATATGGCAAATAAACTCTGTCCCATCATTAGACATGGATTTTTTTTCTCTAGGTTGAAAGAAACTGGGGTCAGCATCAGTGAATACAGAGTAGTAGATAAAAATCCTGTCATAAGCAGAGAGGCGTTTTACCTTCAGATAAATTCACTGAATTGAGTAAAATGTCCACTCGTTGGAGCATCCAGACCCTGTCGCAGTGGCGGGTGGTGCGTGGCTGTGAGTGAGCATTCCCGATGCTGATGGCTGAGGTATCTTCCCCTCCTTCTCATTCACCACGGGAGGGAGGAGGAATGCTTGCTTTTACCTTACTTGGAAAAGTTCTTCTGGGTCAGTTTCCTCCCTTCCTCAGAGCATGCCGAGATCTGCTGTGGGGCAGTACCTCACGTTCGCATCACACCGAATTCATTGCTTGGCTCAATGGCCGCACGGCAGGTGGCCAGGGGAGGGCTCTGTGCCCTGTGCTCTGCTGGCATCACTCCTGTGTGAGCATGGCCAGCTCAGGCTGCCCTCGGCACCGCCGGGGCAAGAGGAGGCCGGCAGAGAAGGGGCAGCATCCGGCGCAGAACATGCCTCCAAGCCAAGGAGGCTCCAGGCAAGTGGGGTACCTTGCTTCAGTGCTAGGGTGGTGGGCAGCCATGGCTCAGGCTTTTCTCCTTATCAAAGAGGAAATAATTCTGGCCATTCATGCCATAGAAATCCATATTGCTGCCAAACTGAGATGTTTGTGAGAAGATTCTGGCTTTGTAACTCGTTGTTGTTGATTCAACAGAAAATAGTGAAAAGTTTGGGTTTGAAATAGAGAAATGAAAGCTAGAGACGTGTGTTAGTCCTTGAGCAGGCATCAGGGAGAGTATAACTAGCGCCTACAGGATCTGTATGCGGGCAAGTGGGCAGCTCCCTCCCACTCTCTTCAGCGCTGGAGAACACAGATGCTGGCATGTGCCTGCTCCTGGCATGGGACCATTTCCAGCTGATGGCATCCCAAAGAAAGATGCCATAGATTGTTACATCTTCTAATGGTGAAAAAGCACCAAAAGCACACAAGTGAGTTTTGTCACGAGAGATGGTTTGATGTTGCATTCAGCTGATGAGTCATCTCCTCAGCCCCAGCTCCCCCAGTGAGACAGAGTATCCAAATACATCAGTTGCACACAGGTAATACAACCTTTAGTTTATACAAACATGTATAAGCATTTAACTTTTCTGAGGAAGTGGTGTGGAAAAATATGGAAAATGCTTAAAAATGAGATAATATGGGTACTATTTGCTTTCTCTTCAAGAGTAATGTGTCACTAATTGCATGTCCAGACAAGTAAAACCCTGTTGGGGTGTTAAAATGGAAACTCAAAGACTGTATCTGTGGAAAAAGCAGATCTATCCTTCAGACAACAATAATATGACACAAGTGTGATGTAGAAGTATTGTTGTAGTAGTAAGAATTCATGTGCTGTGGTAATATTTCAGAGTTAATAAACTCATCATACATGAAATAGGCCTGTTAATATGCCTATTGCTGTCTGTCACATATCCTGTATCCATCTTTGGCACCTGTCACAGGACAAGCAGTTTACTTGAAGGTCAAGAAGAGTAGGCTTCCATTTTTCTACTGATTTTTCCTCTCTATTTGAAATGTCAAGAAGACTCTTAAATGTAGGGGAAGGGGAGCTGCCTATTCTATGGTTGTTAGAATACATGATTGGAAAAATATATTTTACTACCTCTGTTTTATTTTTTGCTGCCTTTGTTTACCATTTGTACATTGCCAGGAACGCTAGCAACTTCCAAGATATGTAAAATTATTCTCCTGAATAGATAAGTTTCTGTCAAGATAAGGGCTAAGGAAGTTCCTGGAGACAAGAAATAAAAAGTGGGAATTGATTGAGAGATTAAATTAAAACTTTCTTTGGGTTGTGCAGTTATTTTTCCTGAGTTCTGTTTTGTCTATGGAAATGTGTGAAGCAACATTTCCATAGACAAAAGGAGAAAGGAAAAGAGAGAAAAAAGGTTTCTGTTATATAGATTAGTATAAAAAATAACTGGAAATGACCATAGAAGAACACTACAAAAAACAGAAACATAAAACTGGCTAGAACAAAAGCATGAGAGGATTAGTGTGGACAAATGTGAGCAGAGGACCAGAGGCAGAGGCATGCAGAGAACTTGATGAAAATCTCTGCTACTCCATGACTGCCCATTACATTGGCATCTCTGCAGTATCTCATTTTTCATTATTTAGGTACTTTCAGGCTTTATTCCTAATTATTTGTAATTTTACTGCATTTAAAGAGCCTTGCACTTTTTTCTTTATTTTTTTCTGAGTCAGTGAAAGTACTAAAGCAGAGGTATTGAAAGTGCATTCTTTTGCCAAGCTGTGGCAGACAGATGTCTGTCATGAGGCATGATCAACTGCAATTTTAATTCTTTGTCAAATTCCAAGAGTGGTTGAAAGATCTTCTGTAACTGCTAGCTCCATGTGCTGTACTTAAATATATGCCCTGAAAAGTTTACAAGGGTCTATATCCTTGTAAATAAAATAGCGTGTCCTAGGTAAGAGTCATCAAAAAGCACTAATTAATTGTAAGTTTACACTGTAATTAAATATAAGTTTACACCAGCATTGTCCATCACTATTTTGGCCTATCTTTTCTAATGATCTTGTAATACAGAACTAGCACAGAGTATCTTTTATCAGAGAAGTCCTTAAGGAGGGTCAGCTCTACTCATCTGGGTGAAAGATGAACCTTGTTACACAAAGAAACATTCAGGGGAATATTTCCTACCATACAGCTTGGGGGGAAAGACCATGGCTGACTGAGAAAATGTAACCTAACTGGTCTTGGCAGAGGGGCGAGAGAGACCTGCTGCCTCTTCTGAACCTTTTTCTGTTTTCTGGCACTTATCCCTGAGGTGGCTTGGAATGTGCCAGCATTTCCTTGAGTTTGTCTGCCTCTGTGGAGTCTCTATTAACACATTTTAATTTTGGATAATGCTGTTCCTTAGTGGGTATATCTTGAGTTTTCTTCTCTGTTAGGTATTTCAGGGTTTTTTGCAACAGCACCATTCTGACTCACATAGCAGCAGTCTAGACTATGACTCTAGTTGGGTCCTCTGTTGAGTCCTGAAACATTGACTCTTGGGGTCAACATTTATTTTGTGAAAGCTTGTACTGTGTGCTTGATCATGAAAAGTCCTTAAAATGACACTTGCTGAAGTATTATTTTAAGCATTTTAATATTAGTGAACATTCAGTGGAAAAAGAATATACGGCATTGCTTATTAAGTATTTATTTGATATTTGTCTCATTTTTCTTATTTGAAATTAGAATCAACATCCTGAATAATTATTACAAGGTTGGACCATGCTGAAGGTTTCTGCACTGCTTTCTTCAAAAATCATTACAAATGCTTCTGGCTACAGCTCTGTAAATGTTCCTGGTTCCTTCTCCACCACATGTGTTGGTTTTTCTATGACATATCTAGGAAATCCACTTGATTATTAAGTAGCATCAAGCCTCGTGCTTGTTGCCAATAACAAAAATGCTTTCCTATCAAATCTGCACTCATATCTCTTGAATACCCACTGTTGTTGCTGAGCTTGAGAATGGTTTTAGAATCTGCTTAAAAATCACAATCCTGGAATGTAATGTTTACAGAAGTTTAGCATGACAAATAACTTGAAGCCTTTCAAACACTTCATGTGTATTTGGTGGATCTCATTTATAGCTTGCGTTGGCTTTATGTTTGTGTCACTCCATGTACTAGAGTGGAATTCCTATGGATTTGAGCTGGTGGACTAAGAGGAAGAGTGGGCTTTGTATCTGATTAGAATCCATGATGTGCCTCTGGATTGCTTCAGAAAGCTGCAGCATTGGTGGTGAGAAACGAGGGCTGCCGAAAAAGGATCTTTTTGAGTGTGGTGGGTTGATCACCAGCACACCAGCTACCCACCAAGCCAGTCCATCCCCCCTCCTCTGGAATACAGGGGAGAAAATAAGATGGAAAAATGTCATGGCTTCAGATAAATGCAATTTAATAAGGAAAAAGCAAAGGCCACATGCGAGAGCAAAAGTAAAAAAAAGTATTCTCTATTTCTCATCAGCAGATGATGTCCAGGCTTTTCCCAGAAAATGAGGTTTCAGGCTCCAGTACACATAGCAGTCCCTCCATAGGACAGATGTGGTAACAAATGGTCCCTTTCCTCCTCCTTTTTCTTAGCTTTTATTGCTGAACAGTCATCAAGTAGTATGGAATATTCCTTTGGTCATTTTGGGTCAACCCTTCTGACTATATCATCTGTCAAGATCTTGCCCACCCACCCTCCTGGGTGAATGAGGGAATGTTGGAGAGAGCCTTTATGCTGTGCATGCCCTTCTCAATAGTAGCAGAAATAATGGTGTGTTATCAACACCTTCTATCCACTAGTACAAAGTACAGCACTATGAGGGTTGCTATGGAGAAAATTATCTCATCCATACCCAACAGATTTAGCTACAGTAATGGCATCATGTCATAGGTGGGGACCTGGGATGCTGTGTCTTAGGTCCTGCAGTGTTTCCCCAGGGACAACCAAAGAAACACAGCAGTGCTGAGGTTGGCTCCATCTATACATTCACAGGACACTCTGGCCAACTGCTCAGCTAAATCTGTGCCTGTTGATTCTGGTGATAAAGTGTCCCCTTACTCCTCAAATATACATCTGTTCATATTATCAGTGAACAATACACATGCAACTGCATGTCTCAAATGACATTTGGGGATTATTTTATTATAAATTGAAGAGAAAAAAATCAGCAAAAGCAAAGCAAAATAAGTTTGATCCATATTTTAATTTTATCAGTATATATTTTCTTTAAGAAACAAAAGCAATCTCCTTCCCAACAAACTGAAACTAAGGATCTTTTGTAGATTGATTTTGTTGCCTTTATTTTTTTTTTTTTGTTTTGTTTCTTTCCGTCATGGTTTTCTAGAAAGGGAAAATGATATGCCTTCTAGCTCCCTATGAATGGATTTATACAGATAAGTTTTTAATCACTACAAGGAGCTACAGAGCTGTAATGTCTTGGCTTGGTAATACTTCTGTAATATTCCTGTGTAAACAAAATACTTCAGCAGTGATGGCTCCCGAGCCATTTTGGAAAGCTGAATGAAGAAATACTGTCTTATCAGATTCTTTTCTGTGTTTGCAAGTCACTTGTCACCTCTGTAACTTTCCTGGCACAAGTTCTTGTATTTACAACCTGCAGACTAGTGCTGACCATGTCAGAGGCACTTCAAAGCATGCTTTAGAACAAATGTTGTTAAAGTCCTGCATAAAATTCAAAGCTCTTGAACAATTTCATTGCAGGACATTGGATAGTACCTACTATTTTAATATTAGCATTTAGAAAGTGAGTAGTTTCTTGTGAGGTATATCTAATAATTGTAATTTGTGAGTAACTGCACAACTTGGCAAGAACAGCCCTCTACAGCCAGCTAATGAAAATGTAATAAAAGTTGAAGCTCTTCATACATTCAAAGTCACATAAGGAATATTATGTGATACTGAAATGACTTTTGCTCATTTCACTTGAAAAACCACTGAAAGAAACAGATATCAGCAAGATTAGTTAGCTTAGTTTTCCAGAAAGAAGCATAATCTTTTTTGGATCTTGACAGCATCTTCAAACCTAGAGTTGAAGTTGATTTTGATACAGGGGATTTTTAACATAATAGCATCTGACCTTAAATAATAGGGGAAGTAAAAACCTACAACTTTAATGCTATCTTGTGCCTGGTGCTGATTATGGATTTCTATAAAGTTTACATACTGGGTTTGGAACCCAATAAGCTTGCTTTGCTTTGAATTTCTGCTTTGTATGTTCCCATTTGTTGTGATATGGTTTGATTGAGAGAGACCAGGAAATTATTCTTCCAGAGTAATAGTTCATGTGGTTGTGAGGGGGTTATACTACACAGTATTGACTGTGCTTCTTAAAGCAACCCCTTTTTGTGGAAAGGGCTTTAATGTCATTTATAGTTCGCAAAAAATGTTCAGGACATTTTATTTCCTATTGAATGTGTTTTTACTAGGCAGATCCTACCGTGAAGACTTGGTAGAAGTGCATAAATGAAACCATATCTCTCCCCTGCTGGAAGAGTTGGGTTTTTTCCCAGCAGCTGTGTTTATCAATTTACTAGTATGATTTCCGAGTAAAAGTCATAAATAATTTGGTCAGTTAATGAAGACAGTTCTGATTTATGGTGGTGGAACAAAAAAAAAAAGTAATTGTTTATGATTTCATCTAGAAGTGTTGGATAGCTATTTTGGCTATGCTGCATGACCTGGACCTTGCATAGATGACACAGCAGAAGATACTGAAATTGATAGCTTTACAACTTCATTACAGTACTTCTTTTCAGAGGATTTTTCTTAGCAGATTTGATAAAATTAAAGTGTGTGTGTGTGTGTGTAGACAAGGAGAATGGCATTACTTTACATCTCCTCAGCACATGTCTTATCCTCATGGCCTTGTTAGCAACAAAATTTGCAATGTGGATATATAACCATAAAAACTGCAGCAGAATGTCCAAGGACACTTTTCCTAAATAATCTACACAAATGACCTCCAGCATACCAGAATTTGAAGAATTGGACTCCTTCCTTCTTCTCTTTTTGTCTTTCCTCCCACACTCTGGTTTCAGTAGACTAATAAGGAAATACTCTGTTTTGCAGACAAGAAGCCCGAAGCCGTGCCAGAGCCCACAGCCCAATTTGGGTGACCACACAGAACACCTCTCTGAAGCATCTGCTGATTCCTTAGAGGTCATGTCTGAAGGGGATTCTCCAACCCCCTTCTCAAGGGGCAGCCGCACACGGGCAAGCCTTCCCGTTGTGCGGTCAGCAAACCAAACAAAGGAAAGATCAATGGGTAAGAGCCTGCTCCAGTCCTTCTCCATTCTGTGTTTAGCCTGTGTTTTGCATTTGTGGATTTAAAACATTCTTTAGATAATTTGGGGTTGAAAAAGTAAAGACTTTGGTAGCACATTATTTTTCATGTCAGGTTGTTCTTTGGAAATGAACTCGTATGGGATACTGAGTAACTTGGGGGAATGGTCTGAAAGTGTGATCGGAGCATGGTAGAAATGCAAGGAGAGAGAGATGAAATGCTGAGTAATGGTTAAAGCCCACTGTTGCAAACACTTCCTGCCAAGCCTGCACAATATTTGGCAATTAACTTAATATAAGATTGTACCCTCATTTTCAGATGGTAGACACAGGTTTTTCACTTTGTCATCTCTTCAAAGCCAGACTTAGTTGAAAGAAACCTAGAGAAGCCTTGGTAATCTATCTTACTGAAAAGGTTTGTATTTGTGTGGTGGTAGCTTTCCAGGCTGAGGATTTGAATGGATATGCTTATGGAGATGCCCTTTACTTTGGGGCAGTGCCCTTCCATCTGCACAGTGACACGAGAGATGTGTCAGCACAGGTGGACAGCTCTGCTTCCTGCATTCTTCCCATATCTCAGGGTTGAATTCAGCCCAGCTGTGAACCATAGCTCCTTTTATGATGGTGAATTTTGTTTCAGAGATTTGGCTCAGCTGATGGATAGAAGGAGTAAAGGCTGTTCTTTTGAGGGAAGACACCAGAGGGCAGTTAAAGCATTGTGGGAAGGCACGTAACTCATCTGTGGATTGCTGAGGAAGGCAGGTTTTGCTCATAGGTAATAAACTGAAATGCTGCTTTCCTGTAGGCTCATCTCCCAATATACAGAGTGACATAAATCGAAGACTGGACTGTAAATCATACCATGCTTGTAAGCTTGTCACAGTGGTTTACTCGTCCCTCAATAATCTAAGACAGTTTCTGTCAAGAGTATTTTGATATCTGACAAACACAACAAATGTGAAGAAAACAGGGCAGGAAGGGGTCCCTTACTCTCCCAGAGCTGAAAAGTGAAGAGTAGTGGGGATGGAAACAAGAAGCTGGACCTTGTCCATTTCAGCTCACAAATAGCTGCCCCCCCACAGCCTCCTGAGCCACCAATATGTTGGGCTTTTGGAGGAAAATTTGCGATACTCAACCTGGAAAAGACTTTTGCTTTTGAGGTGTTTTTAAGAGCACATGCATGTTTACTATACATGCTGCACTATTATTTTTACTATACTGTACTGCCTATAAATCACTGCTGGCTAGGGCATCCTCAGTATGGCTTATTTCACCCCAGGATTTTCTGTTAGATTTATATTTGCTTCAATGTGATATTAAGTGGTTGAGCCTTTGGAACTCACAGTCTGGCCCACTGTTCAGGCTGAGGACCCCCAGAGCACAGCAGGTGGGGTCTCACCAAAGCAGAGCAGAGGGCAGAATCCCCTCTCTTTACCAGCTGCCCAGGCTGCTTTTGATGCAGCCCAGTGTAGGTTTGGCTCTCTGGGCTGTGAGTGCACATGGCTGGGTCATGTCCAACCTCTCATCCATCAGCACCCCCAAGTCTCTCTGGGCAGAGCTGCTCTCACTCTGTCCATTCCCCAGCCTGTGCTGATACCAGGGGTTGCCCCGACTCAGGGCACCTTGTTAAGCCACTTCAGATTCCCACATGCCTACTTCTTGAGCTTGTCCATGTTCCTCTGGATGGCATCTTGCTCCTCTGGCCTGTCAACAGTGCCACACAGCTGGGTGTCGTCTGCAAATTTGCTGAGGGTGCACTTAATCACTTCATCTATGTAATTTTTTTAAATATTAAATAACACTGGTCTTAATACAGACCCCAAGGGACACCACTTGTCCCTGATGTCCATTTGGACTCTGAGCCATTGACCACTGCCCTCTGGATGCAATCATCCAACCACTTAAGTCTAACAGTCCACTCATCAAATCCATCTCTCTCTAATTTAGAGAGAAGGATGTTGTGGGGACCATGTCAAAGGTTTTCCAGAAGTCCATATAAAGAGCATCTGTAGCCCTTCCCTTGTCCACTGCTGTGGAAGCCCACTGCAGAGGGCCACTGACTTGGTTAGACAGGACTTGCCTGTGCTGGCTGTGCTGAATCAAGTCCCTGTCCTCTGTGTGTATGTGTGATCCTTCCCCCAAGTGTTCTCAGCCTCAGGGTATCTTCATCTTAGGGGTTTCCTGGTTATGGTTTCTACCTGTGTAATAACCACCAAGAGATGTCTCCTCCAGGTATTTGTTCAGTCCCCCTTTGATTCCCATGTAAATTTTTCACATCCTCCACAGTGCATGTGTGACTTTGGCAGCAGGCTCCTGTTGGTTTACTGCCCGACCACCACTTTCCTGTTGCTTTGTTTTATATTTATTTATCAGTTCTAGGTTATGCCCCTTAGTCCTTGTGTTGGAAGTGACAGCAAACATCAGATTGCTGTCTGCTTCCCCCAGGCCATATCTGATTGATTTGGCCTGTCATTTCCCCCAGGTAGTTTCTTCTCCAGCTGAGAAGTGCTGCTATAACCACTTGTTGCTCATCCAGAAACCATCCTGGACACTTGACCATCATTGCTGCCCTGAAATTTGGCAGTTCAATAGTGTCTTTGCTAAGATGGGAGGACCATAAGTTCACTGTTAAGTAGTTAATTCTTAAACCCTTTTTTTAGCGTCTGTTGCACATACTGAATTGTGTTGTCCATGCCTTAAGGGAGGACAGCCACATGAAGATACGCTGCTTTATTTATGGCCAGGATTTCAGACCCTGCAAAACCCCCTGTCTCTTGTGCTAGAGACAAGGTCCCAGCTTATCCCATGATGAGCAGGCCAAATGCAGGAGAAAGAAAAAAGTAAACAACAGGGAAGCAGTGTAATATGAAGCATTTCAGCTGATAGTTTTTAGGAGGGGTCACCAGTATGTGTGTGGCTTAAGGGATCATCATACTAGCCAAATAGGAGGTAATATATTGTCATCACCCCACAATCTGTCTTTTTCAAGTAGTTCCAGGAACCAATTAGTAACAAATAGTTTGTTTTAAAAGATAAAAAAGTATTCCAAAATAGTTCCATTTTATATTATGATTATTATTGTTAATATTATGTGCATTTCTTTTATAATGATGTCCTTTTTGATCTCTTCTGCCACTGTGTTCTAACAACACCATCAGCAATGTTCTGAAATTTTACTTTTGAGACGTTTTGCATGCTGTGGTCCTTTTTATTTCCAACTGTAAAAAGGGAATGTTTATTTTTAAAAAACAGGAAACAGTTTGTAGCTTCAGTTTTAAAAGTGTCATGAACGTACTTCTAGTCATATGATTTTAAATAATCTGTGTATCATCACCTCCCTTTCTATATCTATTAATTTAATATAATTTAAATAAAAATTATGTTTTGATTCTAAGCGAACATAATTTCAGCAAGGAGAATAATGAACTTTTGGAAACTTCTATTAATTTTACATCATATATCTCAATGCATTTTTTTAAAATGGATGTTTTCTTTTTGAAATTCTAATTGTTCTGTGGGTTCCTGTTTTACTAGCTATATATGAATCAGTTTGTTTTCATATTGGGGTCTGAATTAACATGGAGCCTGAGAAGGAATAACACAAATGCATTTTGGCCACCTCACTATCATGGGTTTGTCAGTCAGGACTAATCTAACAGGACATGGTACTCACGTGGAGTTGACCTAGAAAACAGTATCCTATTGTGAGCCCATTTAAAATTTCAGCCACAGCTTTTGAAATTAAGGTCTTTTCTTGGCTAAGAAAACTAGAAATCACACTTGCTTCACCATTGTGCAGCCTGGAGACAAAGCAAGATATTAAAATAAATTAATTCACTGTGCAAGAGAAAATTAAATGTATTTTAAAATATGTATTTGAAAGCTGGGAGCTTTTCCAGTATGATAACTGTGGGAAAAAAATTATCTAGCAAAACTGTCAGTGAGAATCATCTGAAACCTGGAAAGTGCTCAAAAGCTTTCAGCAAACTTCACTTGCAATTTGCCTGGAGGAAGCAGAACCTGACAGGCATCAGCGAGGTTACGCCAGCACCGCCTGTGCCCGCGCTGCAGCTCGCTGCTGTCCCTGCTCTGCTACCTCCTTGGTGAAATGAAGGCTGACAGATATGTTCACTTGTGGTCTCTCATGTGGTACATCTGTCCAAACAATGGGCAGCATCCTGGTAAGGGCAGGCACTGGCAGGCCGTGTGGTGATGGAGTGACAGGGGCAGCCGATGAGGGTCAGAGCCCATCTGAGGTGTGGTCACCACCTCCCTCTGCAGCCACAGCTCTTGGTGCTCCTGCAGGACTGGGCTGCACCTGCAGGGCTGGGTGAAGGAAGGACATGGCACAGGGGGGATTTCTGTAAATGCACAGTGTTGGGTCTGAGTAGTGACTGAGGAGGATGAAGCTTTATGGCTCAAGTGTTCCAATCATCTATTTTGGGTGCCCCAGCCGGGGTTCCCGGCCACTCCAGTCCAGATGGATGAAGAGCAAAGGAGGACTGGGTTCCCTGCTGGTAAACCTGTGCCTAAGGTTAGGTGGTGTGAAAAGGCCTCTTCAGAAATGTCTGAGCCTGCCAACATTTGCATTTTATTTGCATTTGGAGGGATTACATAAAGGAGAAAAATTATACAAATGCTTAAGGATTGGCATGGGGAGGGTCTTAAGCAATCATGGAGTATTCTGATTATTATTTATTAGCCCCCAAACCCAAGTTTTGGCAGGCACAGATTTTCATGTCTGATTAATTAGTTTACTGCCACCTTATATGGAAATGCCATTACTGGCTATAATCATAATGCCTCAATCTTTTGTAGCATTTCTTGCAGATGTTTCTCAAAGGCTGGTAAAAAAGAAACTCAGTGCCACAGTGACAGTTCCACTCACAGCAAAACCTTTGCAGAGAGACAGATCATTGCTTTTCAGCTGGCAGTAGGAATAACTCTCTGTTCATGTGTATGCAAGATGCTGTTAGATACACAGAGGAAAATATAAATAAAGTCTAAGGGTAGACTGATATATTATATTGGAGGTAATTAATTGTTACTTACTGTTTATGAGCTAGAAATTAAAATAGGCATGTAAAATCAGACAGAAGATGTGTGAATGGCCATAGACTTTATATGAGAAATCTATGATTTGCTAGTAGTGGCACTACCCTCTGATTCCTTAGGGCATGATTTAAGCCTAATGAAGTCAGCAAGAACTTCAGTTTAGTTCATGGGAGAGGAACTCCCTGGGAAGTGCATTTCAAGTTAAGGCTGAATGTAACTTTAATGTATTCAGACATCTTAAAGAATTTTCCCCATCTTCCTTTTATAGTGTATGCAAAGCAGCCAACATGCAAAAGGTCATATAAATATTTGCTGTTGTGGTCAGATGGCTTAACAGAGACTGACAGGTCTGTAGGAAAAACAGCCTGAAACAACTAGTTCCAATTAATGAATTGAAACAGGGACCCTCGGAAATTACAATACTCTAATGTAGCTAAGGTTTTCCTTCCAGATTTCCAAGACTTTGTTTTCTTTCCCTTTTCTTCAAATTATAACTAAAGTTTTTGGACTTGGAAAGAAAAAAACCACACACCTCTTACCTGAAATGTTTTGTAACAAAAGAGTATAAGAATGTAAACAGTGATATTGACATATCAGAGTTTTCTGTTCCATTTATTGTCTCTACAGGATATATGAAAGGCAGATATAGGAAAGAGTGAAATATGTGACTTCTCAGCACTTGTGCCCACAATTGCTGTTTACTTAAGAGTTTCTCCTATAATAAAATCTGTGGGGAGAACCTGAAAAAAATGCTTCCAAGGAGCAAGATACTATTTAGCGCACACTGTCTCAACAGAGGCACACTCTGCCTGCCACCAAAAAGCTGATATGCAGGATATTTTAGATTCTGTGCCACACTGGAGCTGAATTTTGTTGCAGCAGGTTGTATCAGCATGGATCTAATGGGTTCATTGCAGTGATACTGGAGTAGAAGATGTACAGTGTACCAAACAAAGCCATTAGTTATGTAAGTCTGTGTCTGCTATATCTGTTAAATGCCTTTTGAATGCAACCTTTATTATTCATTTGCTCTGCAATAATACTGAAGGACATTGAGCAAAACCAGTGCCTCACTGTGTTGGGTAATACCTAGTGACAAAATACTCCTATTTCAGCACCTTGCAAAATGAATAAATCAGAATGAAAAGTGGTGAAGATAGTAGGAGAGGTAGAGTAATGAGTGTACAACCTGAATGAACTGAATAAAGCTATGCCAGGGTGGCAGTGGCTTTTGTCTTTATCCCAAATAATGCCCTCACAAAAGGTGTAATGTCTTTATCCAGCTCTACCATCACTTCATATTCTGATTTAGCAGCAACAATTTGAGCCTTCAGCATTTGGTGTCTGCTGGAAAACAGATTTAGCAGCTGGAGTAGCTTGTACAGGCCTCCTTTCTTCAGAGGAGACCAGATGGAGCTGTTCCATGGGGTGTATCTAGGACAGGAGCTATCACTTGGATAAATCTGATCTAATTTTTGTGTTAAGTAAAATTTGTAAGTTGACCTCTAATACAGTAAGTCACACAAACACCAGAGCCTTCCATTTGACATGGGTATGCACAGGAAAAAAGTGCATTGCAATTCCAGGCATTGTAAGAAGTGTAAGACTTCGGCCAAGGAGAGAAGCATAGCCTGTCCCTCAACACACTGTCTTTAGGATTTGCTGCCAGGGCTGACAGCAAGTCCCTCAATGAGGACAGCTCTTGGATTTAATCATTGCTCTCAGTACTGTTTGTATGTTTAGGTAGTGATTCTAAGAGATAATTGCTGTGCTGGGCCTAAGTTCAGATTTCTGTTCCCAGAGGGAAATAATGTCATCTCTATGGTATCATATAAGACTGTCTCTTGTATTAGTTCTCCATCTCTTTTCTGCACTTCTGGCTACAGAGTACCCAATTCAAGCAGGATAAGAGGATAATCACTGCATCAGAAGCTTGTTGATAGCCTGCTGATTAGGTTGATCTCTTGGGACAACAGGGGCAATGGTCTGAGCAGCTCTAAAGATGGGAGCCCTTCTGAATATTTTTTTAACTACTCAGTATTTTCATAGGAGATAGATGCTTGTAGCATTGCTTTGCCCAGTTACCTTCTGTGATGAATAGACCATCTGTGGGTATGAGGGCAGAGTGGTGGATGTTATTTATCTTGGCTTTAGCAAGGCCTTTCATATCTCTCATAGCCTCCTTGTAGCCACATGGGGGAGGTAGGGGTGGTCTTCAGGGTGTGTAACTGGCAGCTGGGCTTTAGCTGTGCTCCTGAGGGCTGGACTCTGCTCCAGTGGTTTTTGACATCAGAAACCTTGTTCTTGGGATGGAATGAACCAGCTGTAGGGTCAAGTCTGAAACTAAGTTTGAGAGAGCGTTTGATGTGCTGAATAATGGCCTCTACACTGGGACACAATGAGCCAGAGAAATGGACTAGCAGGAACTTCATGAAACTCCAGAGAGGCAAATGCAGCCTGTCATCAGGGACAGAGCAGGTCTGCAAGGACAGGTTGGCTTGGTAGCAGCTTTGCAGAAAGGACTTAGGGTATGACAACAAGGTGACTGTGTGTTGGTAGCATGTCCTTGCAGCAAGGGAGCACTGCATGGCTGTCTATGGGAAAAATTTGGCCAGCAGGTCGAGGGAAGGGATTATTCCCCTCTTCTCACCATTTGTGAGGTTGCACTGTGTCCAGTTTTGGTTCCCCAATACATGAAAGATAATGACAAATTGGAGTGAGTCTAGGGAGTGGCCTCTTGGCATTCTTCTTCTTAATCATGCAAACTAAGGTCTTGGTTCCAAGATCTTGTCTGAAGTAGCTTGTGAGGACTTCACTCAAAGTCAAGCTGTTTGTGAGAGCCCACAGAGGTGAATTTTTGGTGTGGTGCCCTAATCAACTATGCTCTTCAATTTGCCACTGACAGGAGTGAACTTTTTAGAAATGAAATTGCTTCAGAAGTATTGAAGAGAATTCCCGCTGTAAATACAGACCATGTGGTAAATGGAGCAAAATTGCAAAGGCCTGCATGCCCTGCATGACTTTAATGCTTCATGGCTATGGATTATTAAATTGGTCACATTCTGCCCTTGAACGCATCAATTGTATCTCATTTAGTACTAAAAACATGGTTTATAAAAATAGTTATTACTTAATGAGTTTGATACAGCTGATTTATACACAAAGAAAATACAGTTGGGTAGGATCTCTCTTTGTTGTGTGTTTATTGAAGAGGAAGAACAAGTATTCCAAGAAATTTAATTGATATTTTCTTGTCTTTTTTGCTTTTGCCCATTTAAAAGTTAATAACAAAAATGCCCCTCTGTAAAGTACTTGACTACAGTGGCCTTAAATGCTTCACATATCTGCATAGTCTTTGGCGGGCACATCCTTGGAAACTGTACTGGCCAGCTTGGCACCTTTGACTGGGAGCTTCTTCAGAGATCAGGGGCTCAGCTTCTGGGGGACTAGAGCAGAGCCTGCATGGGCACATCCTGTGCCTGTGTGTGTGGAGTTCTCTGATTTTATTGTGCAAAACTGGTGAATGTGGGTGCAGTAAATGTAGCATGGCAGAGCCTCTGGGAGCCCTCTGAAAAATAACTCTGGTACATATGAAACTTCTTGTTCATCTCACTGAGTTGTTCACTTGTAACTTTTAAAATATTTTTTCATCCAGAATCATAGGGGTTTTGTGTTCTTCCAAGTTTGCTGGTATTGTTTTGTCAGTTCGGGGTATGAAAAAGTTGCTTTGTTAGTCAGTTGGGCTATTCTGTGCAACAGAATACAGTTATTGTCCAAAAGTGATCCTGCCAGAACATTGATTTCCACCTGGGGAACTAGTAAAAGTGAAATGTTCTCTCAGAATCTCTAGATGATAGAAGTAAGTGTTCACAGTATTTGGGCTTGCTGATATAGCTGTATAGGCAAAGTTGCCTTTTGACAAGAAAGAAGCTTTTTCTCAGGTTTCATCAAGAATCAGATGGGGAAAATACTGAGTTTTCTTTAGGTAAAAAAATTGTCCTTCCTTTTTTTTTTTTTTTGGTTTTTACTTATTCTTCTTGGCCAGCTGAATGCATTTGTTTGTAGAAAAATGGTAGTATTTTAGTGGCAGTTAAAAACCTTTACTTTTCATAATATCTTGGTAGGAAGTTTATGTGACTACTGAGTTTTCCATCTGTCTTTTTCATTAAGTAACAAATTATTGCAAGTCACTGTAAGTAGCAGAGAAGAATGAAACAGTAGTAAAATGTAATACTGGACTAAATTAAACAGTTCCTGTTTTTATTGAAACTGTTATCAAACAACTTAATACCTTGAACAAATCTCTTCAGACTATTGTGCAAAAAAAAGAAATTAAATAAGTAATTGCTTTTATTAATTAAAATATCTACTTTTTTTATTCTCTTAGAATTTTAAGACAGTTAAGTATATTTATAGAACATTTTCTGAATGTGGAGGACAGATTTTCAGGAGGGAGTCCTAACAGAAGTTATTAGAGACCTTCAGGCTAGAAATACCACAAGGATCATGGCAATGACCTCAGACTAGTTGAAACTGTGGTGAAATAGGAGACTTAAGTCTTGAGGGTATGGAAAGTAAGAACTTAATATTGAGGAATTTCTTCCGTGCTGCAAGAGTTGTTACTGTTATAAACTTGTGTCTGCATAACTTTGGCAGAATTTGGTGATGTGTGTTTGCTCTGTTTATTAGATAGCTGGGGAGACAGGAGGGATGGGGAACAGAGAACAATAGTATGGGCCTATGCCATCCTTACAGTTGTATATACGACAATTTTGTCAAAAGCAAAGAAAAAATTGAAGTATCTTGAAATCTTAGTTATAAGAAATTAAAATTTAAAAATGTGCTTTTGTGGAACGACCTGGCCCCAACAAAAACAGTTATCATTGCAACTTTAAAGATTATCCTTAGCTTTTAAAACTCATGCAAGTCTCAAGTAATGACTTGACATAAATACAAGTAAGAAACAAGGATGCTTTTTCTCACTTTTGCTTGTTACCATTGCTGCTGACTTCAGCATGAGGGACAGAGACAGTGACTCAATGGACTTATGGTGGCAGATCAAGCTAAAGCAGCATAAAAAGACAAAGATTGCCCATCTTATCAAAAAGATTGATGGTTGGGATAAAGAGTGAAACCAATCGAATGGCATTTTCCCCATTTTAGTTATACCATGCTTTGCACCTTGTATTTCAAGAAGGTCCAGAGCTCCCAATGCATCCAGTTTTGATTGCTGCATTGTATCCAGCTTTACTCTTACTAGAAATTTTCAGATTTGACACAGAATTTCCAGAGGATACATACAACTGTGTTGGAAGAGTGTACGAGTGCCTTGTTCGTGCCAGTGGTTTTTGGTTCTGTGGGAAGGTTTCAATGCTCCAGTGCCCAAGTACCCTATACCAGCCAAATACAGATTTTATCAGCAATTAATACTTCTCTTCAGCTGGATTAAGGTATTGCCAAATGCCAGTAAGATATTTCAATGCAGAAATTTGTAAGACATCTTGCCAACAGAGAGAGAGTCCTGTAGCTTCACAGACAAGAAACTCATAAACTCATGAAATGTAAGCTTTAATTAAACTGTATTTCATTTCATAAAACTGAGGAGTTAAATAACTTTCTGCTTCGGTTTTTTTCTTCTTTGTTATAAGAGAATTATGTGAGAAATACATTTGTCCATTAAAATCCATCATTTGAGAGAATTAACAGATAATTGTAAAGGTCACAGAAGAGGACACAATCTTGTTTGTTTACTTACTCTTGTTTTATCGTCTCTTAAATAATGCATTTCTAAAGATACTTTTTGTTCTTTAAACAAAAGCTAATTGTGTTTAAAGTTCTCCTAAGTATGTAAGCTGCCCTACATGGAGATCATTGTTAGCAATATAACCATGATAATGTGGTGCTTAGTCAGGGTTAGGTCAGCCCTGTGTATGTGATGGAGGTTCTGAGAGATATGAGCCGGGTGGTTTCCCATCACCTGAGTGACATTAGCTCTTGCCATAAGGAGTAAACCTTTACCAGCTGTGACTCAGGAGTTATAGTCTTATCAGTATGGGTGCTGTGCCATCCCTACTGTGGTTTTGCAGCTCTGTGCTCTAAAGCCAGCCTGGACAGTGTGTTCAGGGGAGATTCACCATCACACTGTGAGGGCATGTCCTCAGCTCCCGGGTGGGTTTTGCAGCTCGGCAGCACTGTGTGAGCTGAAGGCCATTCTGTGAACGTGGTGTGTGTGCTGAGCTCAGAGCTGTGCTGGCTAAAGGTACAGGAAGGCTGCTCAGGCATCCCAACCCAGCGCAGATGGGCTCAGCCCCCGAGTCAGGCTAACTCTGCATCTTTCATTGCACTCTGTTGTGTTTCATGTAGATCATCCCTGAGAGAAATTATGAAATATTTTTCACATCCTGCCACTGATAAAGAGGCAGCAGAAAATACTGTGTTTTGAAAGAGCTCTGTGTGTAGGGAAGGAAAGGGCAGTCATGTGGTGTGTTCACAGGATCATCATCAGATCTAGGTTTGATGCTTGTAAACCTTTCTTTGAACATGTTCTTTTGCCTCTTGGGTGTTTAATTTCCCTTCTCTAAAGGGAAATCTCTCTTTGTTGACAGGAATATTGTGAAGCAATTTGTTACAAGGCTGATATTACTAAGGCCTACATGCAAATGTTTTCTGCTGTGGCCTGTGTTTAAGTCTGTGGTCTGTTGCTTGTAGGGTGAAGAAAGATCAAAAATTCTGGAGGTATTTCTGCAGCTAAGTTATACTACATGAGAAGGGGGATGGCTGAACATTCTAGTTTGTGTTGTAGCTGTAGGGCAGTGCAGGGCTGGCAGCACCTCAGGGTTCTTGGAAGTGGGAGCCACAGCATTGTCTGATGTGCGCTTTCAAAACTGTTGCATGGCATTGTTACCTTGTTCACAGTCATCTTCATAGGTGTTGTCCTGGAGCAGCAGGGAGTTTCATAGTTCTCTTTCATTTGTGATGTATAAAAATGGGCACAATCTTCGTGTTTCACGTAAATCCATTGCGACAGAAGCATAAGTAAGTGCAAGAGGGACTTGAGGGAACATGGAGGGAGGAACATCCCTTGTGTTCAATTATCTTTCCAGCAGCTTTGCTGACATATGTTCTGTGCCCTAACAAAAACCACGTCTAAGTTATATTCCATTTCTTCTTGCTTTAATCTCCATGGGAGTGATTTTTTTAGCTGAAGGTAAAACACACCTCTCAGAGCTCCAGCAGCTTACATGAAGTGGAACCTGTGGGTATTGTTGGTGTTCAGAATTTCACCTGGGCAATATGTGGAAGAAAAATATGGTGGATGATTTTAACTAATGGATTTTGAGTCTCTTTATTTTGTCATGTTCAAAAAGGATTTTTAGAAGTGAGCAGTTAGTTCTGTCAAATAGGAAATGCCCTAAAGCATTGCTGTATCATTATGTGGATCAGACAACTCAAGAGGAAAGGTAGTAAGGTTTTTTTAAGGGCATGTGATTTAAAGGAGAATAAAGAAAAAAAGAATTTATTATGCCTTTGAAAACAACTTTTCTCTCTCAAGTGAGATTGGGGCCAAAGCAGTTCTCCAAGTTGTGTGTTTAAGCTGTCTGTTTTAAGGCATAATATGCATATTTGCTTTGAGAATTCAGGATTCAGAGATAACTATCATTTTGCTTTGGATCAGTATTTTGTGGGAGCATTAAAACACAGGCTTGTTTGACTTGTGTGTAAGGAAGATTTTTCAACTCTGCCACTTATTCTGTGTTAATGGTTTCAGTAGCTCAATACTGAGTGTGTTTTTAATGGTCTGAAATGCAAAACTAGCATTTCTAAATTTTGGACTAACTTTTAAACTGGGTAGAAAAGTGAGTCACACCCAACTGCAAAGCTGGGATGCCAAGTCTGTCTTTTTAGCCAAAAAAAGATTTATTTTTTTTTCCACTAAATCCAAGAAAGTTTAAATGCCAAAACATAGAAGGCTCCTTATGTTCTTCATAAGGAAGAACTTTTTCATAACTGAAAGCTATCATCAAAAATGAGTATGTCTTTGCATATCTTGGAAAGGAGAAACAAATGCAATCATTAACTCGTTTAATTTTTTTACAAGTGTAGTCAGTTTCTGAATCCTAAAGAATGTTTAGCTGCATAGAATATTTGAGCACTAAAAAGACAATTTACCTAGAATCATTAACACATAAATGATGAACATAAAGAAATAAATGATGTCTCAAGTTATACTAAAATAAGAGAAAAATAGTTTAATAGCTCATTAAATATTGGCATTATAAATAAAAGTAATAGGAAAGCTCCTCTCAGTCTTTGAAAGAAAACTAGTTTTAATTTCAGTCTGAAAAAGTTTTTCCAGACAAAGGAAAATGGAAATTTGTATTAGGATTCATATGGTGGGGTTTGATTGCAGTCTAATGAAGAAAGAGGTATCAGCTCTTGAAAATAGTACAAAGATTAAGTTAACAGCTCTTTTTTATAAAAGCAGCCTAATGTTAAATAATAGTTAGGTAATGCTGAATAGTCTGTTCAGTATTCAGGAAAGTTAACATCTTCCTTCCCTAAGTGCAAGCACAATTACCCCTGATTGTAGGAACATCTGATTGTTTCTGCTCTCCTTCATAGCAATTACAGACAACATAGGGACAAAAATATTAAAGACTAAGGGGAAACAGGGCTCATCTTAGCTTGGAATGCCTTCTTTTCTTTTCATTATTTGCCTTTGTATTCTAGGACCTCAGCTTTTCCCATTGCTTTTGCTCAGTGTTTGTATCTCAGCACCATAAAGTGCCCATCCTGTTGCTGACTTACCATCTAAATTTTGTGATTTGCTGATATTTGCTGATGACTGATGGCAACTGCACTGAGGGCCTTGTGTTCCCAACCCTCCTGATTATATTGGTCATGGGAGAACAACTTTACAGTGCATCTACACTGCAACTGCTGTGGTGAATTCAGGTTGTGTAAAATGCTCTGCCAGGCTTTAGCCCACCTGTTTTAATTACTGGTGGATGCAAAGGCCTGGCAGCACAGAATCCTCCCAAGATTGGACAGAATCCAGTAGAGGGTCACAAGGATTATTAACTTGGTTGGAGCCTCTTTGCTCTGACAGGTTGAGGGAGCTGGGACTGTTCAGCCTGGAGAAGAGAAGGTTCAAGGGTAGTAATGTCATCATTGTACAAAAGAACCTGAAGGGAGGTAGCAAAGAAGAGCCAGGCTCTCTTTGTTCATGGCCAGTGACAAGGCCAAAGACAATAATCACCAAATGAAACATGAGATTCCTTCTATTGTCAAGAAACCCTTCTTGACTGTGAGATTGACCAAGCACTGACACAAGTTTCCCAGAAAGGCTGCAGAGTCTCTGTCCTACAAGATACACAAAAACTGTCTGGACATTGTCCTGCACAAGTGGCTGTAGCTGTCCTTGTTTGATTGGGGTGGGGGTGGACCAGATGACCTCCAGAGGTTCCTTTCAACTTCAGCCATTCTGTGATTCTGTGATCTGCCATCTTTTTACGCCACAGGTACACCAAGCTACACTTGCTCCATCTCATACAGACAGCAAGACAGTAAAGGTGTTTCCTCTTGGGACAATGCAGTGTTGTACAGAGACAACTGGGATGGCTCAGAAACAGCAAAGTGCACTCAACTGGGTTTACCAGTCCCCATCTCCTTGTATCCAGCAGCTGAACACTTGCTTCTGAATCTACTCCCTAGTGCTGCACATCCTAGGAAATTGCTTTGTTTAGTTGCAATCCATTGGCAGCTTGTTTCCTGCTGTGCAGGTCCTAATAAACCTTCCCACACTGGAGATGCTCATGAGAAGATCTTTGGTTTTCTTTAGGAGCTAGACCCAGAATGGTTAGAACTCATCAACACCAAGTCCAGAGTGATTTCTCTGTTAGTTCAGATGGCTCTTTCTGAGTACTTCAGTCCTTGGAGGGCTTTGGAGGTCACGCTGGCATGGGACTGGGCTGTAGCGATGCTCGTGAGCCACACTCATGCAGTACTGACCAGTGCTGGTTGTACAGGAGTCAGCATAGGCCTGGCAGGGCCAGCACAGCCATCATGGAAGAGGTACTTCATACCCCTTCCCTCAGTCCCTGGTCTGTATTATTCATGTTTCTTTCCATTACGGAGTGTATCATGGCCTCCTATTCCCTGAAAATAGCTGTATCAGAAGCGTGTTCTATCTTGAGTGAGTAAGAATGTCCATATTTTGCAATTCTGCATTTAAGATTACTTATGTTTCTCCCTGAGCACTAAGCATGATTATTACTGGTGCTGTGAAACTGAAAGGTTCCAAAATTGCTCTTGTTTTTTTGTGAGGTACCTCAGTTTTACTCCTGGAAGGAGTTTTCACCTGAGGCTTTATGCTATATAATGCCAGCAAATTGAACTGTGAATATAAAATTCCTTGAGCTAAAATGAAAATTTTGGTTTTATTGGTAAATGTGAGGTTATGTATAAGGAAAGCTGGATGCTATAAAAGGATAAATTTCTTCCTCAGCTTTGCTTAAAAAGTACCTTGTGATTTAGCAACAACTTCCACTGCAGAGCCAACTTGGTGTGTTTGAGATTTTCCATTAGGATTTGTGAGGTAAACTTCTGATTTATCTAATTGAAGTAAAATAAGAGGCATCTCAGTACTGGGACTAGTACATTCATCAGAACCAAACCATATAATTGTTCTATGCTCTGTTCCAATAGTCCAGTAGTTCCAATAGAAAAGGAGAATGACATATGTGCTTTATTTTTTAAAGAATGTGAGTTGGTTTTTCTCTTCTCATTATGGGCTTGGTTTGTGTTCCACATAGACTTTGAAACCAGATCATTACTGGGCATTTAAGAATATGTAACTTCCTTTTGCTTTTGCTTGCAGGTGTATTGTATCTTCAGTATGGAGATGAAACAAAGCAGTTGAGGATGCCGAATGAAATCACAAGCACAGACACAATTCGTGCCCTTTTTGTAAGTGCCTTCCCCCAGCAGCTGACAATGAAAATGCTGGAATCGCCCAGTGTTGCCATTTATATCAAGGATGAGAGCAGGAACATATACTATGAATTGTGTGATGTGAGGTAAGACATGGAATTTTAGCTGCTGGTTTCATGGGGTTGGGGTTTTTTTGTGTTTTTTGTTTTGTTGTGCACTTACTGAATAGAAAGGAATGGGGTTGATGAGTATCTGACAGAGAGTCAGATCCTGACACATAAAGGCATGTTCAGTGGTATCTGAGTAATCCAGGAGGTCTGGTCTGACAATATCTCTAGCTGTAGGTGCAATATCCATTGCACAAGCCACTGATAAATGGCATGCCTTGTTGAAATATTTGGATAATATTAAAAAATTCACATATTTAATATGTTTATTGAAATTTAACAGAGACACAATAATTTAAAATAGAATAGAGAATAAACATTTACAGAAAAGCTGGGTTGTTTCTTTGCTGGGATTGCAAAGCCTGATCTCATAAGCCTGAAGTAACAAGCATGAATGTCACTGATGTCCTCACAGTGGTGCCAGTTGAGCCGTGTAACATAGCCAAAGCTCTGTGGCACTGGGGACCACTGTTGCACCTTCTTCCTGTTATATGTGAGGATGCAGCAACTGATGCAGTCACTTCACTAATTCAGAGCTTGGTCAATACATGGTTCACCTTTCTATCCTTTATTTTGTGGGAGTGTAGCTTCTTAATTAACCAGGTTTCTTCAGCAGAAATTCCAGGGTCTCAGGGTCCCTAGAAAGTCTCAAATCATGCATAAATAAAGCTCTCAGGTACACTACAGACATGTTACACTTTATAAATAAACTGTGATAAAAATGGACAGAGATTTGTCCATTTTTGCATAAGAAGATGGAAGAGAAAGCAGAAAAGCTGCTTGCTCTCTGCTAGTCTGCCACTAATGCAGGAAAATTTTGTGGTGCAAGAGAAGTGTACTGTCCACTGCTGCCTTGTTTCTTCTGGAGATCCTATGGCTAAGGTGTTCCTCCTTATTATGCTGTTGTTAAAAGAGCAAGCTGGAGCTTTTCTAGCCCTTCCCAATCCGATTTCCCCATTCCTGGTCTTAATCTTTGAACAGCACCACACTCCATTTTCTTGCTTTCCTCAGGCTGTCTGTCCAGTGTCTTGTCATTAGCTAGTCTCTTGGATTTCAGTTTCTTTTAATCTTATTTGCTTTGCAGACTGCCACACCCCTGTTTGGCCATTGTAGTGCCTATGTGAAGACCCATCTGATTTTTTCATCATCATCATCTTTCAACATGTTCCCAAGTTTCTTATACATCAAACAGTTTATTCACAAGATCAGATCAACTGATTGACTCATGATAAGGGTTACTACATCTCTCTGGCCGAGTGCATTATTGCCAACCATCATCTAGCCTGTTGGCTCCTTCTCTCTCCCTTTATCCCTCCTATCTTCTCTTGAGTTTCAGACTAACAGTTTATGACTTCATGCCCTTGAGAATGTGGGTGTTGATTATCTAATGCCACTCCACCTTTTTTCCCTTGCTCCCATTGCAGGCGTCACTGCCAACCTCAAGCCTGGCTCAACCCCAACATCTGCTTCCTCTGTTCCTATGCCTGTATTGTCGAGCATTTCTAGAGGAAATCCCACAACCCAGCTGACTTCCTTCATAACAAAATTCCCTCCTTCAGTTCTGCCAGCCTTCTCACTTAGTAAACTTCAGCAATTCCAGTTAATTCCAGGTTAATGGAGTCTATAACATGCTTTTTCACAATCTTCGAATAATTTCCACAACCATTTCTCCATTTTTGTTCCTTACTCTTCACAACATCTTGTCGTGTCTCCCCTCAGAGAACAGATGAAATAAAGCATCCTCTTTCTCTCTTTTGTTTGTGATTTCTTCCTTCAATCCTCTGCTTTCTTTCCTTTAAACAGAGGGGTTTCAGTCAGGTCTTTAAGCTCTCCATCTCCCTCAGAGGCTGCTCCATGTTCTTCTGTGCCTTGCATTAGGCCATCATACTCCTTCTCCTTTTTTTCTTTTTTCTTTTTTTCTTTTTTTTCTAATTTTCTTTTTTCTTGGTTCTTTTTTTCTTTCTTTTGCTATTTTATTCCTCTATTTTATCCTTTCTCTTTCCTCTTTTCCTCTTTGTCCTCTTTTCCTCTTTTTCCTCTTTTCCTCTTTTTCCTCTTTTTCCTCTTTTTCCTCTTTTTCCTCTTTTTCCTCTTTTTCCTCTTTTTCCTCTTTCCTCTTTTCCTCTTTCCTCTTTTCCTCTTTTCCTCTTTTCCCTCTTTTCCCTCTTTTCCCTCTTTTCCCTCTTTTCCCTCTTTTC
This sequence comes from Serinus canaria, assembly GCF_022539315.1. Classification (NCBI taxonomy): domain Eukaryota; kingdom Metazoa; phylum Chordata; class Aves; order Passeriformes; family Fringillidae; genus Serinus; species Serinus canaria. The sequence goes on along the minus strand of NC_066315.1, from coordinate 17,640,765 downwards.
CCTCTTTCCCTCTTTTTTTCTTTTTCCTCTTTTTTTTTCTTTTCGTCTTTTTTTTTCTTTTTCCTTTTCTTCTTCTTCTTCTTCTCTTTATTCCCCTTCTCTCTTTTCTTCTTTCTTTTCTCTTTTCCCCTTCTTTTTTTTTTTTTTTTTTTATCAGTGGGGAAAAAGCCCTGTCTTTCTACTTAAGTCCAGTCTTTTTCTTAAAGTGGTTCAGGGCTCTGCATCTAGTGTGGACTTCAGATTTGTGCTCCAGAGCATCCCTATTTTACAGCCTTTCATTTCCCATCACACAGAGAAAAAAACACTCATGTAATTTTTTTAACTTTTTAATAGGAGCTGCTGTAATTGGCTTTTCTTGGCAGTTGGCATAGGTAATAGGTAATCTTGCTGTAATCTTGCTTGCTCTTACCCATTCAAATGAAGCAACAAAGATCATTCTCCTTGTTTGACAAGCAGACTGTTCTGCATGCATTCATTTTTCACTTGTCCTCTGACTATATCTTCTCCATCTCATTAAACCACTTGTCTTCATTATGAAGGCTCCTCCGAGCCCACTTCAATGCTACTTTTCATTTCTTCTTGAGTACCAAGTGCCATCTGCTTCCACTTGGTGAATAATGCCAGTTTGAATTCTGTATCTTTAATTTTCAAACAAGTGTCTTCCCCCCTCTCTCAGGCAGCCCTCTAATGTGCTTGGAAGGTGTTGTCCACAGACATTGCAAAACCACTGCATTGGGCTCCTTCCCACTCTCTCTGTTGCACTGCCTACGCAGAGCATGCCCGTGGTTCCAGCATTTGTTTACTGCTCCTCTGGCTGGAGAGACTGTGATCTTCTTTTTGTTCCCTTATCTTCCTGCAGCTATACTATTGTCTTTTGTGACTCCTGTTCACCTTGTAAGTTGGTGAAAAGTTGTCTTCCTGGGTTGTTTACACAGCACACACAGATCAGTGAGGCCCTTGAACATGCCAAGGGCATCTGGGAGCTACAGTAATGCAAATTATAGTAATAATAAACATATAGTAAGTACATACCTGTTATCAGTAATGTTTATCTTAGAATAGCAACATGAGGTGAAATACATTCATATCGGAGATCAAATGCCTAGTATTTTGGTGCTTTGCCTTGCAGCAATGTTTTACTTTAAAGTGTCATGTTTCTACAAGAAATATTTATGGAAAATGCCTTGTAAAAAACTCCAGTTTTTTGAGGTACCATTTCATAGCCATCAGATAGAAAAGACAGCAGATAAAATTTATTTAAATGAATAATACGACATTTCTTGAATGGAAGATGAGAGAGCTTGCTTTGTATTGAGAAGAGGATAGTCCCAAGTCTGAGGCAGGCAATGGTAACTGAGCTTCCCAGTGCAGGGTCACATTTGCAAAATGGAAAACAGTTTATGTTACCGTAAATAATTGAAGAACTTGAACTTGCCACAAGGTAGCTATTTTCCTATGCAGTCTACAAGTAAACACTCATAAATACTAAACTTCTCATCAGCCCTCCAGTTCTTCAACACAAGACACTGATCTGTCTCTCAAGCTGCGGGGCTTCTTTAATAACTACTTGACATCTACAGCAGCAACACAAGTTCTGACTAGCTACCCATTCAAAGCAATCACTGATTGTAATACGACATTGTAAGAAAGAAATTGGACCTGCCCAACAATCCTTCCCTTCATTTTTAAATTATAATCCAAGTGATTAAGATCAGTTCACTAGACTTGTAGCTGCACCTGGAGGAAAGGAATTCAGTCACATGTGTAAGTAAATTCTCTAGAGATCACTACAGGGAAATGAAAGGAATCGCAGCTTTGAAAGGATGTAAGTAAGCATAGATTGGAGGCTTTGCAACTGATTAAATGTGAACCAGAAATCAGCAGAGCTCAGGGCAAGTGTCAAAGCCATAAAATTATTGGAAGGTAGGTCTTGAAACAAAACGAAAAACTGTCATCTCTTTCCTAAATGTAGTAGTTAAAAAATTAACTAATCAAAGACAAAGTGTAGAGTCCGAATAAAACAAAAGTATTCTTGTAAGGCTTTTCATCTAAATGATTTCTGTGTAAGCTTACATCAAAATTTTTGCTAATTTGTTTGCTGCAGTACTTTTTCCCTTTAAAAACTTTCTCTATTATAGATAAAGGTTAGAGGAAGAATTTATCTACAACTGAATTTTCAGCTTTTGTGGATTTTTTCAGCTTTGTGAACAAGCTAATAATTAAAATTTCCTCATTACAGTTAGAAAGACTGCTTTTCTTTTGATATTCTTGCTTCTTAGAATAGCAAAAATTTATGTGGGCTGAGTACAATAAAACATGTAAATATTAACTAAATCCTTTTTGAGTGCTGTGTAAATGTTGAAGTTCTATTGTCTTCAAAGTGTTTTCACTCTATGGCAGGATCTTGAAAGAAACTTAACACTATCTAATTTTTATGGGTGTGGAGTTCTAGTGAAAGAATGATACTTCCCATGGGAAAGAGAATCAAAGCAGGCTTTTGTTTGTTTGTGTGTGTCTTAGTTATGGCATTTACGTTTTTCTTATAGATCGACTGCAGACGTACTATGTTTTTCTGTTACCTGAAACTTTCAGGCAACAAAGTAAATAAAACTGCTTTCATCTGTTGTCGTTGCTGATTCTTTAATTCCAGGAATATTCAAGACCGATCTTTCCTTAAAGTTTACAACAAAGACCCTGCACATGCATTTAATCACACTTCCAGAGCTGTAAATGGAGATATAAGGGTAAGTACTAATGCTGCATTTATACTCTTTTTTCCTCCAGTTTTTCTGCTAAATGTTTAAACTCTGAAATGTAATATGTACATAGCAATTCAGAAAATCTGGACTATACATATGGCACATATACAGAAAAGGGAATAAATAATGCTTCTTGTAATGTGTTTTAACTGCTTTTCTTTTTCCAATTATCTGCCCTGGGCATTAACTGGTTTTTTGATCCTGTTTAAATGCAGTAGAGCATGTGAAGCAAAACATAGCCTTTAATTATGTATTTTGTGACAAAGACAGTACTTAGAGTTTTACAGCTTCCTATTCTGTGTTTGCAAACCCTTTCCAGTGAAGTTATGATATAGTGTTAGTACACCCCAGCAAAGCTTCAGCAGGGATTGGTTTCCAGTGGCTGAGCAACTGTACCTCACTTCAAGTCTACTGAAACTCTTTGTAAATTATGGCTTTGGATAGAAAATTCTGATGTATACTCATCATGGTGTAAATAGTTTTGTCTTTTCCTAAATTTTCTACCTGCTCTGAAAAAGGATGAGTATATTTGTATTTTCTGATGAACGCTTTGTATTAGGAAACTACAGAGAATGCGTTTGGGACATTTGATTTCACTCTCTCACTGTGTCAGTCTTTTGCTGCACTGTTACCTCCCACCTTGGTGCCAAGAGGCAGGAGATGGAGCTGTGGGACACTTCTTCCACCGTGTTACTTGCAGCTGGTGTTGCAGTAGAGGGGGGTGGTGGTGAGATTACACAACCTCATCTCCTCCCCACCCATCCTAGGTCTGTCCACAGGAAACAGTACAACCAAATTAACTTCATGGGGCCAGAAGACAATGCCTCTACTGTCCTACCCACTTTGTGGCTTTTATGTGTGTTCCAAAGCTGATTCAAATGTGCAGAAAATTTCCTGTGAAGTGATTTCCTTAACTGTGCATTTGCTACTTGGTTTCATTATTAATTCTGTCCATGCTTTATTACTAATATTTTGTGTAAGTACTTCTTGTGTTTCAACGGTTTAAGGTCACAATATTTTAGAAAGATTGAAATAATTTATTTACAGGCACTATTCTCAACCACCTCTCATTTATCCACTTAAATTATAAAATGGTCCTTTTGGATAGGTCAGAAATCTAATTACTTGATTTTTCACACAGCTGCACACACAACATGAGAAAGGAAATAGATGTACTTCAAAGGGAAGATGTGATGGTTTTTGTGTATTCTGTAACATCCTGAAATTCTTCAGTTCTAGTTACATTCCTGTGGCAGTAACTGGATGTATCTGATATATCTCATTCATATTCAAAGGCATGACATACTGTCATTGTGCATTATGACATTAATGCTTGTAACTGTGGCTTTATAAAGTTGTCTTATACTGTTCTTGTTCCAGGTACAGTGGATGCTGAAGGTATAGTATATATTGTGGCTTTATTTGTGTGTTCTAGGTGTATTTGAAGGTACTATTGTAGTCAACTACATATATTTGAAAGTAAAAATTACTTCTTTGGCCCTTTTCCAGGCGTTTGCTGCCTAGCAGAGTTGTTTTGAACACAGGTGCTGCCTCTGTGCAAAAACTGCAATTATTTAAATTGCTTATTTTAAAATCCTATCTGTACAACAGATATGCACACTCAACATCTCCTGATTATGTCTGAGTTAGTACCTTTTTGCCATAACTAAAAAATAATGGTGACACAGTGACGGCCTTTGCAGAGGTGGTGTTTTCATGGCAGATTGTTGTGTTTTACTTTACAGAAGTGCAAAGATGCCATTTTGAAATTCTGTGCATCCAGCAAAAGAGCTATTTTCTCATTTGGCTTTTGCTTTGCATTGGCAGATTTCTTGTCTTTCTGGTCTGAGAGGTGAAGTCAGAGCCAGGATGTTCATAGGGGCTTTGTGGAGAAACATGCAAAAAGTCTTTCCTTTGATCTATGTGAACTTCTGCACTTCAAAGTTATGAGCATGGAAACAAGTGATTTCTTGAGCTCAGAAATACTGAAACCTGGTTTTCTATCGATGTGTGTCTTTTGGTTGGGTTCTTCCTTATGCAGCAATACTCAGGTCCTAACTGAGGCTTTTCCCAAAGTAATGACACTCTCCACTGCTCATCCTCTGGAGTCTAAAAAGTTGGAGCCCACACTGCAACTGTTTCTCTCTTTGGCAGAAGTACAGTAGGATCTTCTATCAAATCACTAATTTGGCAAAATTTATAGGGACATAGTAGTCTTTCTACTCATTGGTTAAATCTGGTTGAAATTTGCCTGGGGATTCACAGGTTGTTAGTTCAGCAGAAAAAAGCCACCAATAGCCAGATGGATTATTTATCCCTCTTTCCTTAGAAAACCAGAGTAAAGGAGGGGGGAACGTGAGGGTTCTAAGTGAAAAACATGTACATTTTATGTACTGTGATTGCAGATTACCCATATGATTGTGGAAAAACCTTTGCTTCTTATCTCTCCTTTTATGTTTGCATATCTTTGCATTAGGCAAATTGATATTCATCAATTTCATACGATGTGTGAGTGCTAATTCACTACAGTGGGAAGGAGGGAGTGTGTGCTTGGCATAATGTTTAACTGTTTCAAAATACCTACAGAAAAGCAGCTGACTGTCAGACCATTGAAAAACAGTATTTAGAATATAATGAATTAGTCATTGTAAATATATTTTTCCATGGTGATACTCAGAGTGTGGTTGTCTCCTGTCATCTGTGAGTTAAAGCCTTTTTTTCCTGGTGACTGGGAAAGTTTTGCCTTTACAGATTTTTCTACTATTTATCTTCTTCTTGTCCCTTTGGAATGTTTATCCCTGGGTTTGATGACATTCAGGCTTCTATTCATGTGCTTTATAATAATTTCCATGTAACTGGCCCAAAATAATCTAAGAAAATAGTGTTAGCTGCCAGCTTGAACACCTGTTTTAACTACCAAACAGATGTTAGACCTGTATAAGAATTGGCAGTAACACTTGAAGTATTAAGTATTACCCATATGGACAAGAAGACTTAAAATGTCCAGGAAGAATGTGGGATCTGTGACTTTCACATCTTCTATTGAGCCATTCAGCTTTCATGTCCATTAATTCTAATTTTTCTGCTCTTCTTTGTTTCATGCTTTTTTTCTGAGGTGGTTGTGTTTGAGAAAAGGGAGTTGGCTGAGGGTCCAAGCAAGCTCTAAAGGAAAGTTTTTCTTGAAATCCTTCTGAGTGCCTCACTTGCTTACTGGTATTGGCCCTTTCCCTCTCAAAAGAGCATGGTCTGTTTGACAGGTCTGCCATGTTGAATGCTGCTAAGAAAGAAGGAGCCACACAGTGCTGTCTCACTGAATATTTGTACTTGTGCTTTTTCTTTTCTATTTTTCCTCTCCCAAAATGTACTCTGTAAATCTGCAAAAGGTTTTTTTTTGAAAAATGTATCTTCTCATTGCTGCCTTTCATTCATTTATTGCTTCACTTGAGCTTGTATCATTTATCGGCACTTTCTAGCTGTCTGTGCAACTGTACTTTCTTCTTACAAAATACTGTCTTATGAACAAAATGTCTAGATGGTCTATTTTTCCCCCTGGCATTGTTCTGAATTCCAGTGTAAATGCATGTACACAGCCATGCTGCTCTGTGGCCTTGGAATTGCCATTTGTGATTTGCATGGGTTGGAAGGGAAGGGCCCAGGCTGCCACTCACTCAGCCATGGTGCACAGACTGAATTCCAGGATGTGGCTGTAAGGAATGGGCTCTGGGGTTTGGTATGGTGCTGAGTGAATGGACATAGCTCCTTTCATCCTGGGCTGTTGAGCTGAAGTGTTTCCCCCACTGAATGTGCACAGCATATTTATTGTCCTCATTCTCTTCACTCTCCTTTTTTGGAGTGGCTAAAGAAACTTAAGTTGCAGTCTCCCCCTCTGTTATAGAAACTAGTCAGTGTTTCTGGTGGCACAGCTGGATTCTAATAATTGTTGGCTTATGCAGTGGTTGGTTTTGGGCTTCACCTACCAGCCAATTTTGAGAACTGGGAGGGAGTTTTTACTTCATAAAAACTAGTGGCTATTTTGCTTGGCAGTCTTCTTCTTCCCATCCACCTGCCCTAAAGTCTGTGAGGTAGACTTTATTTTGAAGTGTCCTAGACCTACCATGGTTTTTCTTAATTGTCTGACTTGCATAAGATCTCTCCTGGGTGAGGTCAGAATATCCAAAGAATGCTTGTTGTGGTTGTTGTTGTATTGAGGTATGCTTTGAGGTGTTTTGGAATTTTTTTTTTTTTTGAGTGTTTCTCCAAGAAAGAACAATTAGGGCAAGTTGAGTCAGAGCTGAATTGGGGCAGTGCAGAGTACCTGGAAATTCCACGTTTTGTGGGAGTGAAGAGTGGCAAAAAGTTAATAATGTTCCTGACAGCAGTGGGGGGAGAGGGGTTAAAATGAGTTGTATAGGAAAACAAGGCAGACATTTGTTAAGTTCTGTAAACTTGTGCTAAGTAGCTTTTTTTATTGAAATTGCACACCTCCAACTTTTCATTTTCCCCTTGAAAGTGACTGGTTAGCAGGCTGCCAACATTTTAACTCTCTAGACCTAGATGCAATGTGTGAACTTAAAAATACCCTGCAAGTACTAGAAACCCTCAAACAACTGTCCAAGAATTTAAGGCTTCCAAGGAGGCTAAAATTCAGTGCTGCTTTACAGAAAAGATAGAGAAATAATAAAAGCAGAATAATACTTCTGTGTTCTTAAGGTACCTGTAAACATACATCCAGTATCTTTAAGTTCTTTTCATTGGATAGCTTATGATCTTAACATCAATAAACATAAAAGTTGCAAACACTGCCACAGTAATATCTTTGTATTGCATACTACACCTAAAAAAAATAAGAGCTCTTCGCAGTATATAGAGGTATTTAGAACAAAAGTATTTATTGGAAAATAATTCAAGCACTAAATTGTGTGAATGTATTTTAGTGCTAGGATGCCTACAGGACAGCATTTATATAAGTTGCCTTTTGTTTACCTTTCTGATCCTATTACTTTTAAACTTTGTTTCCTTTTGGGAAAAAAGGAAAAAAACCAAAATGAAATGGCAATTGCTAATACCTCTATTATCTGATAGAGACCTTCCAAATGATACAAATCTCATCTCTCCTGCTGTTTTGCTGTCTGCTTTTTCTAGTGCTCTATTTGTCACTGAGAGGTTATGACAACATAAGCCATATTGTATTTATAAACATCACGTGTTTCCTCGATATGACTTGTGGTGTCTGCCAAACAGAACACATGGAAGAAACATTTCTCATTAGCTCAGCATTGGTTTTGGTTATGCTGATTTCCGGGACAGGAAAAATGCCTTCCTTACTCAGATTTAACTTTCATGCAGTGGAAAGAAAGCCTCTGAGTGTCCATGAAATCTCTGGAGCAGAGACGCTGCAGCTCTTTTAGGCCACATACTTTGTGTGACAAAAAGAGAAAAAGCAGTTTATTTTAAAGAGCAGATGTAATGGCAAATATTGCTGAAACTAATTCTGAATTAAAATATCTGCCAAAGCCATCTAGAAACAGAACTCACCAGGAGATGTAAGGTAAGAGGGTGCTTATAAACAATGAAGGATATATAATTTCTTTTTTCTCTTCTTTTTTTCTTTTTATTTTACAAACAAAAATAAATATTCAGATTAACTGGAAATTTCAGTCAGAACAATGAAAACTGTTAATTTATCCTTCTGTGTGAGAAAATAAATATTTAATTGCTCTTTAAACCACCAACCTCTACTCTTAGATTTTATGTCTGTTTTCAAACTTACATATTATACATGAAACGTTATTTTCTTCTTGCTGTTACATATCTTACTGAGATCTGAACAAAAGTTATAAAAGAAGTCTCTGATGTTCTGGATTTTCTTTTTACTGATATAGATTTTGCTACATTTGCTTTGAGTGGGTTTTCAGTAGTTACCAATTATTTATGCAACTACAGACCTGCAGATACTGAGGAGTACCTGCATCAAATCAGTCTGTGATGAAAGACTGTAAATGTACCTGTTCTCTTTCATTCACGTGTCCTTTGATACACCATACCTACTGCTGTGCAACGCCTAAATTAGGGAGAAAAAGGATAGAATTGTAAGGAAAGAACTATAATTTTTTTTAGCTACGCATAAAACAGTATATTAATCTCAAATGTTTTCTAGCCCAGAGCTGTTTTGTTTAAAGATACAGATCCTGTGTAACAGCTGGATGAATTCTCCACTGTGGCTTTTTTAATATGATGGCTTTATGCTTTGGTGTATTTTATTTATTTCACAAACATTAGGAATACTATTATATGTATGTATAGGAATATATGTATGCATAAGGAATATAACCTTGTAGATACTATTACTACACCAACATTTTAAAAGATACTTTTTAGGTTTTCTTTAATTTTCAAATAATGAGGATGGGTTTTAAGTTTATGTGAAACTGCTGTAGAAAGAAAGTGTTGTGTTCTTGATATGAAACCACTCAAGGAACACAAGCTTGCCACACCCATGCTATAATCTCCCAGTCAGTCTGAGAGGAGTGTCATATGGTAGATATCACAAACCAGTTACCTGGAAACTTCCAGAGAGTGGAATTTTTAGGGGGAGGGTTCTTTTTTCCCCACTAACAGGCCTGTATTCAAGCTAGTCTTTCATGTTGAGGTTTGCTGAGAGCTCACCCTGCAGCTATTTAAGTTACCCACAGACAACATATTATCTCTTTTGGGTGAAGGTCTTTTCAGCCCTTCATTAAAACTAGAAATTTTATCTCTCATACATCTGAGGTTCTCAGGCAAAGATTTTGAATAAAAACATAAGGATTGGATTTGAGTCCATTTTTTATTGTCTACTAGTTTCTGGTTTTATTCTTACTCCACCTCTTTTTACATAGTGTTTTCTTGTGCCAATTCTTTAGAAGTTTTGCTCTTTTTTTTTCCCCTGCTTTCCTTGCTTTTAGTAGAACAGTTTGCACTAATTTGACTGCTGACTTGAAATTGCTAAATACTTGACAGAGTCAGATGTTGTGCCGGAGCTCCCTGAACACGTTGATAGATGATAAAAATGCTCATGGCTGTGACCTCCCTTCTTTACGTCCTTTGTAAACCAGGTAGCTTATCTGAATTGCAGGAGTCATGCAACTCAAAGTCCAGTCAAGTTTTATGACTTCCAGGTAGCTTTCCAAATGAGCTGTTACTTGACCAGGGGTTAAAAATCAGTTTTTGAAGGTGAGCATTTTGCTACCACGATTCCCAGAACCAAGTGAAGTTAGCAAGAATATTTCTTCTTCAAAAAAGCCATTCTTCTTGTCATGCAGAACCTTAGCTTTTCCAGTAAGTTTTCCACAAATCCAGAATGTGTTAGCTCATGATTGTGTCCCAGATTCTCTGCTTTCCACTGAGTCTTTACTTCAGTATATTATTAGTCATTAGCCTTATGAGCACTAAAGAGAATTAATTCTGTCCCTAACTTCCTTTTAACAAAGAGGAGTAAACTATTACCTGGTGTTTAAGAAAACACAGTTTTACATCTAAGGATCTTGATTCTTCTCCATGTTGGATTGTACTTTTTCTAATAAGGACTCTGGAAAACTAATCAGTCTTCTGAAAATATGAGCAGTAAAAATATCTTTCCTTGGATACAGGTTAAGATCTGGAGTTAAAAAAAGCCTCAGCTGGCAAAAGCAAGACAGTTGCAAATATCAGCATGCAATAGGACTCCATGAGAAATGATGTGATGCTGAAATTATTTTTTGTCTGAATATATGTCTTTCTTACATCATTGCAAATTTCAACTCCATGTGACTAAGTGAAAAGACTGAATGGGTGTGTTGGGTAAAGGCCTAGTCCCTGTATCACTTAATATTTGGTATAGATAGCTTGACCTTTGGGTAAACTAGATTGTTTACTTCAGTTGTGCTGACCAATTTGGATATTTTTGGGATAGAAGGAAGTAAAAGGAAATGTAGGATTCAAACAGTGTAAGAAGAAGTTTGTGATCTAAGACTCTTAGTTGATGCACCGATAGCACTTCTGTCATTTCAAAAGACAAAACTGCAAATGCTGTTTGACCTTATGGCTGTGAGCTGTGGAGTGGCTTGGACACTTGTACTGCAAAATGCAATTGAATGTCAGACTTTTCATGACCATTTCTCCTGCCAGTAGTGCTGACTCCAAAGTTCAGCACAGCAACTTATTTTTTCTGAATTTTTATGTCCTTATATTGGAAGAAACAGGTGTAAACATGCTGCCTCTATCTTTTGACTATCAGGACTGTTTTGTAATATTTCTATATTTCCATTCTAACCCATTTTGTATATCTGTAACAGGAATTGTATTTTGACTCAGTTATTTGGTAATGTGAGACCATGGGTTACATTTTTTTATGTTCATTTAACTATATCAACTTGTTCAGTTTTAGTTGTCTTCAGTGCAATGAGAAGAGATACAAATATGGAACAAAAATAAGAGCTGAGTTAGTACAGGGAGTCAGAAAGCCATGCATTTATTTTGATTTATGAGTGCAGTTACTAAAAGTATTTTTCTTTTAAATAGCAGAAATCTGATATACAGCATATTTAAACCAAATAAAAATGCGGATCTGTACCAGAACTGTACATCTTTGAAACTATTCCATATTTGGAAAAAAAAGAGATGACCCCATCAGTTCTGTGGTGCCCTAAGGAAATGCTGAAATAGGGATTGGTCTAAAGGGTTTGGCTCCCTTCATTGGTGGTGGTTGTCTATGTTGTGTACACGGTGTCCTTCATCTCTTCAAAGAGAATGGGGAGAGACGAGGAAATGCTTTCTGCATTTTCATGAATTACATGACTCTGTTTGTTCTCAGAAAATTCTGCCATAAAAAGCATCAGTGAAAAATCAGAAGAAATGAGCAGTTGGTTTGAAAGCAAAGGCAACAATTGGTTTGAATGCAGCACTAGTTATGAGGGTTGTCATAATGTTAACTTTAGAAAAATAGATCAGTTACAGCTTTTATACATTCAATCCAAACAATCTGAATAGCTTATGGGATGGGTGGGCCATGCTATACTGATGAGATAAATGTGGATATTGGCAAACCAATGATGTAATTATGTAAATCTGACCTTTTTAGGATTGAAATGTGTTATGTTTTAGTGTGTTTATATTTTTGTCATTTGTGATAACACCCTGAAAAATCTTGGCTGAAATGCCAAGAGGTTTCTTAGTGCACTCACCATTCTGTCTGCATAGCACATGAAGGAAGCATAGGACAATAAAGCATGAGAAATTTATTAACTTCTCTCTGCTTAATTGGATAATCTAAACATTTTTTTTAACTCTCACATTTCATTTGTTCATAGGAAATTAAATACATAAATAGGCAGAAATGAGTGCCTGTTAAGTGATCTGGGTGTTTGTCTTGCCAATCAGCAGTAAAGCAGTGCAGACGGGTAGAAGGGAGATAGCTCAAATGATGAAATGCTGCTGGGGAAATAAACTTCCACACAGAGGCACTGTGATTTCAGACAGGCCAATGCAGTGTGCTGCATCTCATCCATCGTTTGGCTCACTTTGCTTAAAGTGTGGCTAGACTGGAGGCTCTCATGGGATAGCTCTGGGTCAGGCTCCAAGTGGCCTTCTGCTCCATTCCCTTCCAAGCAGAGTTCAGCCAGTGTGTTGTCAAGGTTTTCTCAGTGACACTTAATCTGTGACAGCAGGTTCAGTACAGGTACAACCAGGCTAGTCCAAATACAGAATCCATTCATTGAGCTATATTTAGCATGAGGCATGTTGTAAGCTCACATTTTATGGGAAGAAGAGTGATACTGCTTTCCTCTTATTTTTTTTTTGTTTGTTCTCATTTTACACCTGAAAAAAAGATGACCTCACTTTAGGAATGGGAAGGGCCATTGAACATTAGGATGGCCAAAGAGCTCTTGGTGTGCAGCTGTTCTTGGGGTCTTAAGTCTGTGTGGTCAGGGGATTGATAACACGATGGAATTGATAAGGGAAAAAGTTTTCTGAGAAGTAAGGGCTGCATGCACATGTGCATGTACCCACACATTACATGTCCCATCACTTGTCAGAGCTTGGTGCTGGTTCAGTCAAACCAGAACTTCTGTTGTCCCCCACTAACAAGCAGACATGCACAAAGGGCAGCAGCCAGCTCAGTGTTCTCTCTCAGCGCGCATGGGGCGTCTCAGAGATGCTGCATTCAGGCCTCACTTGTAGAGAGCTGTTGTTTCTTGCACTGTCTGAGGGAGATGAAGCTGTTTGGAGCCTTAACTACATCTCCAGTGGTAATGGCTGAACTAAGTGCTGGGTTTCAAAAGCCGTTTATCTTTAAAGTGCATCTCAAATATCTTTGTTTTGAATATGAGAGTGGATTGCAAAGGCCAGTGATGGTCTTACCTTCTTTGCCCATGTCCTCAAGCATTTAGTGGGTCACTCCAGCTGGCATTTACCTGAAGTGCTCTGCTCAGTTCTTTCCTAAAAACTACCCTTATGCCACATCTGCCAAAAACCCACGAAGCCTCAGAATATTAAACAAAATTAAATAAATTTGTGTTTGATGTTCTTTCTTGTTTCTCTTCTCCTTCCTTTCTTACTCTCTCCCTACCATGCCTACTATGCTAGGCTACAGCACTGTCATAACAAGAACTAATGCAAAATCTTCTAGCATTGAAGAAAATTTGCATTCATTCAATTTTTACCACTTATTCTATTTTTTTCTTTCTTTCATTGAATTTTTTGTTGACTTTTTCTTCATATGGTAGTCTCTTTAACTTCTCTTTTTCTAATCAATTCCTCTCTTCCCAGCTTAAGTCTCTTTTTTGTTTCCTTTTTTATTTATTATCCCTTTCTTATTTCCCTATTAATTTTTCAGCACTCTATCTCCAATATTACTCTCTTTCATCTTTCACAAACTCCTATTTACTATCCTCCACACTGTTTCATTCCCTTTTTGTTTTGTCTTTTTTCCTTTCTTCTGTACTCCTACCCTGAGAATTCCCTAATACCTTCCTACATAATACTTCTTAACCTCCTGTCTCTCTTCCCTGTTTCAGGGAATCACAGAGTCATTTAGGTGGGAAAAGATCTTTAGGGTCATCAGTCCAAGTCACGAGTTAAGTGTTAGTAAAATATATGCAACATATGACCTGCTTATTTTTATTAATATTTCTGCATTACCTATGAACTAAGAAGGGAACATTTCATGCCACAAACTCAATTCTCTGCATTTAAAAAGTTAGAAAGTTTAGGCATAAATAAGAGTACTAATGGTAGGACAGAGGAAGAGGAAAATTAATGTCCTTCCAAAGTGCTCTGCTGAGAAATAAATAATGTTTATTGTCAGCTTCAGGAGAGAGATGCTTAATTTTTAGTTCAATAAACCAGGAACCACAGGTCAAGTTGGATTCTCCAAGGCAGATCACAGCAATGTCCATTGCATGGACCAGCAAGCAGCAGATGGAATGAAGCTGTCAGTGTCCTTGGTAGTTATAGGATCTCAGCTTTCTTATAAAGAAGGGGGAAAAAGTATAGAGAAAAGTAGGATGAGAAACAGAACAGAAAGTGAGCTAAATGAAAAGACATATGGGCAGGCTCACTATAAAGAATTTTTTAAAAAATCTAATCCTTATAAGATCAGTGTAAAAATTGCCGCCCACTGCAGTCAGTGGTGAGAGGTTGGGAATGCAAAAGGGCAACTTGTCCCACCCAGCTCCAGGGGAATGAGCTGACTCTGGAGGATGTCTGGCTGACTTTCTTTTAATGAAACATTAGGTGAGACAAATCCTCAATCCAGAGCAATTAATATTACTTCTTGACTTTTTGAGAGGTGCTTAATGCATATATGTCTGCAATACATGTGCTGTGATACTTTCCTATAGCTAGGAAAATGTCCTTGCTTAAATCAGGACAGAAACAAGGGGGAAGCATGAGGTTTGAATTACAGGGTAGAGAGACAGACTGCAGACCTGACGTAATAGTTCAGTTTTGCAGAACCTTCTTCATGCAACTCCAGTGAGAGTTGGCTATATTTGCTCTAGTAAACTTTAAAAAAATTTTGAGAGGCTTATGGAGTTTCCAACAGATGACTTCCCACTTTTGTTTGCCTTTAATTTTTTAATCCCTAAAAATCAACAATTTCAGATTATATTGATGATACTGATCTGCCATCACCACAGGATAGGCCAAAAATTTACTGGTTTTATGCAAAACATGTATGTATGTGTGTATACACAATGTTAATATGCAAGTTACAAGACAGCACTGTTCTCTTGGGAGCTCAGATGCTCATCTGTGGGCTGGTTCAAAGGCTTTGTGCACAGGTTGGTCCACACTGCAAGCTCCAGCTGTTCTAGTGAGAGTGCTGCTTTGCCAGCAGTGAAGCTGCTGTCCCCTTTACAGTGGTGCATTCTAGCCAGTAGTAATGTGCTCTGTGGCGTGAGAGGGCTTTTTGTTTGTTTGTTTGCATGTATGTTGTAAGAACTAGGGAGTTTGAAATAAGTGTAAGAGAATTTTATGGTACTTGTGTTTACTCCAAGGCATATCTGTTTCACTGCATGCCTTTGGAACCAGTAAACAGAGGGAGTACAAACAATATGCATGTTTAGGAGAAGATAGTGTGGTCTGCACATAATCTCAAATCCAGTATGTGTCAGGCAGCCAGAACTGTTCTGTTCCCTCCCTGTTTGTTTAGATTGGCCTCTCAAATTCAAAGAGCTCCTGTAGGATTTTCAGTCTTCAAGGAAACATCACACACATCCATGTAGGTATAAACATGGGCAGTGGGCTGGAGAGCTGATATGAAAAAGTCAAGGCCAATTTGAAAGAGTTTTTTGGGGTCATGGAGAGCAGAGTGGAGTGCAGTGGCAGCAGCACAGCCTGGCTGGATGCTGGTGTGTGTCACCTGGGTGACTTTGTGAAGGACAGCAGCTCGGGGGCTGTGTTCTGCTCCCTCGTTTTTGCCATGGAGAAGCAACTGAGACTGGGATCAGGATGAGGTAAGAACATTTTCTTCTTCTCTGCTGAGTGTTTGGAGGCAAAACTAAGCATCACTCTCCTTTCATAGAAGAAATTGACCTTGTCATGGTGTCACCCTAAGCGAAGAAAGATGCTGATGGCAGTTCCCCAGTTGCCTTCATGAGTCTTGTGTATCAGAGCCAGCAGAGTTGGGAGATTCTGCAGACAACTCCACAGATTGGTCTTTGTCATCTCAAACTGTTTGTTTCTTGGATAAAAATTAGAGGCTGGGTGGGCAATAGGACTGGTGGGGCAGCTTGAGACCTTCCTTCAAAACCCAAATCCACACCCAAAATCCAAACCCCCAAATACAGAAGAAAATAAGTCTTTGTAATTCAGCTCTAAATGCTGTCCTCAGCGAACTGCCTTTCCATTAGGATTCTGCTGGACTGAACTAACTTGTTGAATTCAAGCAAAACCCCATTGACTCCATTACAAACTTTGTTCTGGAGTGCTAAGAACAAAACCAGGTCTTGAGTTAGTGACCAGCAATCACTGGAAGTGCTTCCCTGTTTTCTGTCAAGGAAACAGTTGTTTACAGCACTATAAGGCATTAACTACTTAATTATTTCCATCCATGAAAGTAGTATTAAAGGAATAGGAACCAAAAGAGCTGTTATCAGAACCAGAAAGAACTTTGATCAACAGTCAAGCAATAAGTTATGTCTATGCCACATGTGTATGCCCCACAGCAGACTTCAGGATATTCTCTGGCTTTATAATTGTGTGTTCTACTGATGCTTAGCCTCTTACATTTTTTTCTGCTTCAAAATGAGGGAAACAAGCAAAAAATAAATTGATGTGATGAGCAAATTGATGGAAAGGTTCAACAGGCCAACATTGTTAATGATTTAGAAGAAAGGAGGGTGACTGGCATTACAGGTCTATGGTGACTTGAGCCTGTCATTAATATAGAATAGACATTATCATAGGTTTTAAAGTCTGAAATTAACCTAAACTTCCAGGCTTGGTCTCAGTGAAGCACAGAGTATCGTGCCTCTTAGGGGCATGCCCTTGGTTTACACAGGGGCTTGAACTGAAAAGCTCTTTTTCTGTACAGTACTTTATAAACAAATGTATGGCAAGTAATTGTACATGGGATAATACAATAATGGCAAGCTAGATAATGCTTGGGGGCTCTGAAAAAGTGATTGAAATGGAAAGTGATGCTTGAATTGTTTGTTTGCATTGTTAGAACCTACAAATTAAATTACAGCCTTGGTAATGATATAACTGCAATACTTAGGATGTTGTGCCTGATATATTCTAAAATTAAAAGCAGATTTATTCATCTAATGAAAAGCTTTTTGTATGCCTCAGACATACACAAATATCATGTCATGTGTATGGAGAGCTAGTTATATCCCTGTCTGATGTTCTGGGATATACTTTGTCATGCTAGAGTCCAATTACTGAAAATGTGCAGCCTACCAGCTTGCAGTTCATTGCAGGGAAACTTAGCAAAATACGGTCATCTTTTTTATCCTGCATGTTAGCATAATGATTTCTCACTTCAGGTTTGTTAGCCTGTAAGGAAGAACATGGATAGAAGAATATTCTCTGTAACTGCTGAAAAGCACATGTGGCAATAAAGTGTTCTAGGATAATTTGCTTGTTTTTTTTACTCTTGATGTTTCTGAGTCTGGTTGGTCTGCCAACCTAAGCATCTTTCTAACTAGGTCAAGTATATACATCCATTCATTAAAAGGGGATGCTTGACTGGTTAGTTAAACCTGCCAAATATAAACCAGATGCCTGAATGGTAAATACTGCTTTACCCCTACACTGCAAGAAACAAGCCTTGGCTGATTAAATTTGAAATAAAAATAAATAGGTTTAACATTGTTTCTATGCCATAATAATACTTTATTATAGTGATAGTGCAAATATTTAATAAAATAATGTTTTAAAATATTTTACATTGTAAAGGAAACTGAAAAATAGGCATTTAAGAAAAAATTCTTTTTTTACATTTCTGAAAAAACTGTTTATATTACACTATATATAAATTTTGTAAAGTTCTAGTCAAAATCAATAATGGCATACAAATTTATGGCATACGTTACAAATCAGAATTCACAGCAGCTGTCTAGAAAACAGGAAGACTCTGATGCTGGGCTGGGGGTTGTAAGGGGTAGAACACCTGGATTTTTAGTTTTGGCTACCAGCTCTGCTCTGATCTTTCTCCTCTTACTTAAATGCTTAGTGTCAAATTGCCATTTCACAGCAGGAATGAATGATGCCTCCATCACCAGTGGCTGAGACCAAGAGCAGTACTGTGAAACAGAAACATTGCTCCTGTAACGTCCCATTAGGGCTGATTCTGTACAGCAGTATAAGCTCATGATCATATACTTAAATTGTATTTTTATTCCTTTGAATGCCATTTATGATGATACAGGCAGTTTTTTACTTGCCCAAAAGCAAAATCAGACAAAAATCCAAACCAAGAGCAAAATAACCAGCCCCCCAAAGCAGAAGATAATTGCTGGACTGGGAAGGGTTTGTGTCATGAGATTTTCCCTTATGATATGTCAGTGTCATCTCTTTTAGGCTGTAAATGCTTTCTTAAGGAGACAATTTCCATATTCTATGGTATTTTTGTGGGGGGGGATAGAAGGGAGTGAAGTATCCTTTCTGTTCTAATTTTTGAAAATGTATTTACCTTTTCTATTGTATCCTCTTAAAAAAAACCATAAAAACCCCATGAAACAAATCAAAACAAACATAATGTCTTATGTGGTGTACTGCAGAGATAACTATGGGATTGATTTATGGGGACCCCGAAGTTCAGGTTATCCAAGTGGCTCAGGTGCCTGGTTAATGAGTAGACAGCTCCTCCAGGGGAGGAGCTTGTGCTTCCTTCTACAGTGGCACTACCAATCTGAGGAGGTGAAAAGCTTCTAAGGTTTATTTTGCTGAATTTTTTTTTTCTAGAATTCTGTCTGCTGGGTTTGCTAAATAGTTGGAGGTCATTACCTGTTGGAGAATGAATATGTATAGGTCTCATAGTGTTGCCTTTGAAATGCACTGTGTTACTGAAACAGAGGTTACTCACTATTTTATTTATGGCTTTCCCCTCGGTGAGTCTCTTTTGTGGTTCACTCCAGTATGTTAGTTTCTTTCTATGCATCTTATAGGCACACATTAAAAAATGATTGAGCAACTGAATCACAGTGTTGCACAGTTTGTGACTGGGTGACATGCCAAGGAGGTTATTTAGTGACTAATTTTAAAGGGGAGGAGAAATTGCAGTCACGTGGAAAAGTACTTCAGTCTATGTTGAAACAGCATTACTTAGATGATCCGATAAAGGAAGATGGCCTGGTGTGAGCAGAGGGAAAAAGGAACATTTTTCCTGTTCCAAAACCTTTTTGCAGAAGACATGGATATACAAAATATTATACCATAGACCAAGGATTGATATTCAAGACTGAAAACAAAAAGTGCTTTATTAGAAGAAGTGGAACCAAATGTTCATCTCGCCGCTGTAGCCATTCAAGGGATTTCCTTAAGAAACAGTAAGTGACTTTAATTACTTCAAAGCAGAGATCTTATCAAAAATTGTTTTATTGGTCCATAGGCAACAATGTTGTCTAAAAGTGTAGTAAGAGTGCTAGTATTTTAAATTGTGAAAACAAATACTCAGAATAGCATCCGGATAGCTGAAGAAGTTATGTCCAAAAGAGTAGACTGTGTAGGATTTGGTCTGCAAACTGTCCTCTCTGCTTGTTTGCATGATCCATCTTCAGCATGCACATTGACTTACAGGCAAGGTGAAGCAATCAAACATTATTTTTGATATTACCATTACATTTGTTTTGTGGTTAGCTTAGAATTTTATGGATCTGTTTTACGTTCAGTAAAAAGTGAACTAGGTATTCTTTGTTTTCCCCATGGGAGCTTTAGGATATGGTATGAATTAAGCTTATACGTAGTCAGGGGTATAAAAAGACATACTGAGACATGTAAAATACCTTGAGGTAAAACATTTGGATCGCTGTAGGGACTGGATTCATACACAAGTGTGTATTAAACATATATGTATAAAATAAGGGAAAATAATGTTAAGAATGTGTTTGATGCTCTGTGGTATGGCAAGGGAAATGATGGTGTGTCTGAGCTTCAAATCAATGTATTGGTAACCGCAGCATGGTATCCTAGAAATTCTGCTTTTGAGTATCAAATAGTGCTTTTGCCATAACCTCTGTGCACAACTGGGAGAAAGACACGGGGACTGGATGTCACAGTGATATTGGGTAGTATGGTGACAACACCTAATACTTAATTATGTTTCAGTCAGAATGCCTCCTTTCCTCTAAAATGTCCTCTAAAGTCCACCTTCTAAGACAGTGAGCATCACCTTCTGCTTCTCCTATTTTGTTCATGTCAACTTCTAGCTAGCTGACCCTGGCCAAAATAAAAAGTAATCTGTGAACATAGAAACTAGAGGACTAGATGATTTCACCATCACTAACCATCACAGACTCATCCTAAGAAACATCCTATATTGATTGATTGGGTTGCTGTTCATCAAGGGAAAGAAAAAACCATAGAATTAAGAGCATAAATGGAAGAAGTAAGACCCAGTTATTCTTCTGACATATCCACCATATATGTAATCAGACCCTAGAAAGTTCCTGTTTCATAGATGTTCTGAGTTTTTATCTCAGTTCTCCTTTCAGCGTAATACAGAGGTTTTTACAGCTGGGCATGTGCCAAACTATACAAAAGGACTGAAAGAACTGAAACCTAGGTGCACGCTAATATGGGGAAGATAATTATAAATGTTGAGATTTCTTGGGGAGCTCTGCAACTCCTTTTCTGGAAAATTAGCCAGGAAAAAATAATAGAACTATATGAAACATGTTAAGAACAGCTAGCTGGGTCTTGGGCTTCCCCATTCATTGGAAGTTTGAACTTTTGAAATCAGTTTTATTTTACCAGCGTGTGGTTCCCATAATGAAAAACAATTGTGAACCCTGGCAGCTCCTAGAACCTTGTACTGTGGGGCCAGATTCAACTGAGGCCAGGTTCCAACACAGGCAAGGTCAGTGGTTTCATGGTCTGAAATAATTTTACTGGGCACCAGAGGGTCTATTCATAGTCAAAATTGCCAAGTAAACCTCTAATCTGGAAGCATTGCCAAGGAGTGATGGCCATTGAAACCCCAGCATGTCTCACTGCTTGGTAGCCCCAAATACCAATCACCCACCCTGCTGAAGAGAACATGGAAGAGTTGGGGTCCCTACCCCAGATCAGAGTCCGGTCAAGTTGACCCAGGTCTGTGAATCTGGAAAGCCAAAGCTCTAGAGCACCTCAGGGATGTCTGATAAGAAATAACATCACTGTTGACTGAAATCTGCTGGGTGTTTTTTTCCAAATTTTGTCTTTACTGATGCTTTTATGAAATGTTTCAGCTCTCTTGGATTAGAGTTGTCTGCTGAAAGTACATATCATTTAAACGTTTCTGGTCAGAAACAGCTAAAAATTATGAATGTGTTTGAAGTTTTCAAATACAACATTGGGCAGCTGAAGGAACCCACAACTGCAACTGGCATGATTTTTTTTCTGTAATGACCGAATAGAATGGGGAAATTTATAGGTGCTAGAAGGCATTCTGTGAGAAAGCAAGAAGAGACAAGTGTGACAGCCTCTCAGTGATGTCTGATTTGGCTTCAGACAGATAGTTTTCGTACAGATACTTAAAATTCTCATTTCACTATTTACCAATTCTGCAGTTTTCAAGTGTACTTTCTTTTTATTGTAAATTATCTTATTTTAGAAAGATTAAAAAATATTTTCAAATATTAAAAAATTTGAAAAAATATTTTTTTCAAAAGTGGATTTGTGCTTTCAGCTTTCCAAATCCAACTGGAATGAAAGATCAGTCATGACAAAAGTGTTATCATATAGTGCAACTAATGGTAAAACTGAGGGGTTTGGGCAGCTAGTACAGTGAAGTTCTCAGTTTATTTTTATGAAGAGAGAACAAACTAATGGATTCTATTGTTGTTGGATTGAGGGTTATTTAATTTAGTCTTTCCTCAAGTAGAAAAGTAAAGGATTGCCTTACTTTTAGCGGGGATTTTTTTCTGTTAAGCAATTTTCATAAAAGATCTCTTTACAGTTTAATTTATCAGCATTGTATCAGTACTTAGTATTTCTGTAGCTTTTTCATTGTAGACTGCAAGGTCTCAATAAAATTCTTTGCAGGTGTCCTGTGTTTACTGTTGGGTGAGTCAGCTTGCAGAGCATAGGAGCACTTTCCTCAGGGAAGTGCAGGGTGTCAAAGGGAGAGTAATGAAAATAATAGCTTCACATGGCTAAGAGGTGATTAATGGAGTCTGTTGGGAACTCCCCCGTGTCTCCAAGAGGGTGCATGGATAACCTTCATCTTGGGAACATGCTCAGTGTAGATATTTTGGCAGTCTGAAAATCTTGGGGCAGAGCCAGTTGCTGTGTTCTCTGGTGATGTAGAGGAGGCCTAGGAGAGCAGAGGGAAGGGCTGCCAGGTCAGAAACTTGGCCTACTTTTCCCTTTGCCTGAGTTTCACATTGATATTATAGCAGATAAAGGCTTGAATCAGGCTGTGTGTCTGGTATCCAGCTGCACGGCGAGCGGGAGGGTTGGTGCAGTGCCTGTGAGTCAGCGGCAGGCTCGGTGCTGGGCACTGGCTGGCATTGCCCTGGCTGGCACTGCCCTGCTGGCTGGCATTGCCCTGGTGCTTGCAGGCACAGCTCTGCATGCCCTGGCTGCTGAGACACCAGCTCTGCTTGTCCTCTGTGCAGCCACCGGGAGCAAGGCTCCTTCTACCCACCTGGGTGGATGGATAACTGGTTCTCTGACTTTGTGCATATTAGATATTTTCAAAATGTAGCAAGTTATTCAGCATGCCAACAGGCTTTGAAATAAAGAACATAACTGGTTTTATAGAACATTCACTCTTTAGCATACAGAGACTCAGTTTAAAAAAAATTAGCAAAATCTGTATCTTTTAGACTTAAGTCTTGTTCGACTGACCAAAAACCTCCTCAGCAGATGTTTAAACATGATGTAATCATTTTTACTACAGAAAGGGAAAGATTCTCAGTGATGTGATTTTCCCTCAAACGTTTTATACAGAAATAGTTGCTAGCAGTTTACCATATTTGAACCTAAGAATTGTAAGACAAGTTTCCATTTCAAGGATGTAAGGTCTATAGGCAGTAGGAACAAGGAAGAATGTTCTAAAGAAATCCCAACCCTCAGGTAAACATATGACATGGCTGCAGTCAAAAAGCACATGATCCTGTGCTTGCACTAAAAAATATTCCTTTTGCCCTCAAAGCAATCGTGTGGGACAGCACCCAGTATTTCCAGGCTCAGATAAACCCATTATCCTCTTTCTCTGTCCCTGAGTCATGCAAAGTCCAGGAACATGTGGCTCTAGACAGCATATGTAGAAGAGTATGGGGTTTTATTGAGCAACATGGGGGTTTTGTGGTGGAGGAGAGAAGATGAAAAACAGCACAGAAAGTGGCCTATATATGAGAGCGTGGTGAAAAGAGAAATGTGAAGAATAGTCTTTTCTTTCTTCTCATCTATACCTCTTTGATGTAGCTATCAGACCAAAGAGTTACAGATGAGAAGCAAGACCATCCTTCATATTTTTAAACTTATCATTAGCAAAGAGTCTGGAGGAGAGAGAAGAGTGGAAAGAGAGGACATACCAACCATGTGGCAGTAGACAGAGTAATCCACCGGGTAAAGCTGCCTGGCTCCTGGGGACCACCTCTGGTCCCTGCCCAGCTCACATGCCCCAGTGAATCTTTCCTGGGCACCCTGGACTCTCTGGCTCCAACAGTCTCCCCTTTGGTACACTCCGCTCAGGGCCTGAGTCCTGGCTAAAAATAGCAGGTGAACTTCTCAGAAAGGGATTGGGTGCCCAGATGATTGTGCCCTGCCCAGCCCAAGGGAGCCTTGATTGAGGCTCTGTACTCCAAGTGCTACTTTAAAGCAAAAGTAAATAATGTTACATACAACAGTACAGAGACACAAGATTTTGAGCAATAGCTCAGTCCCATATTCACATTATTTTCCATCTTAAAGTATTCCATCTAAATGGTGTTATGGTGGAAAATAGGAATTTTTCTAAGACAGATTACTTTGACTTATGAGAAATGAATGAGCATATACAGAAATAGGAAGTCCAGAAGTTAGGGGAAATTAAATCCATTGCTTTCAGATCTTCCCATGGAAATTTTCTCCTCTCTGCAACATTACATTGGAATTTTCCTCTCACTGTAACCCAGCATATCCTAGTGGCTATGGTTTCTTTGACAGATACTATTCCATTTGTTGTAGTTTTATCTGAAGCAACTAAACAGGACATTGTGTAGCTTGTACAGTAGAAATCTAGGAGGGTTTTCTTTCTCTGAGTTCTTCTCTTGGTGTAAAACATCTGTATCTGCCTGTCCCTGAAGACATGATCCCAAAGCTGCTCAAGTCAGTAGGAGTCATTTTGTTTTGCTGGCCCAGGGCCAGAGTCAGTACACACAGTATAGCTTAGTATGTTGAGTGGTTCTTCAAGCCAGTAGAAAATTGTGTTGAATTCCCTCTTATAAAGTCATTAATACTGTTCAGTTATATTTTAATTATATCTTATTTAAAATTCCAGACTAGACTTATTCTCAGTGCAAATGAAAAAATTATGCCATGTTCCTGTGTGACTTCATAATTTTTGTCTGGCTCATTTATGACCCATCCAGTACACATCTTTGTTCTGTTACACTTATTTATTATTGCTGTGGCCACAATCAGGTTATCTCCTTTCTTCTTTCTAATACCTGATACTCCAGATTGTTGATCTCTCGCCCTGGGGAATGTCATTTCTAATTCCTGAGTGCAGAACCTGCTGTGATAAGAACAGCTATTGTTTATATACTGACACTGCAATTCCTTTACCAGTGGAAAAACCTGTGGCGGGGCAGGAATAATCTCTTGCTTCATCTGCCGTGGATCACTGTAACTACAATGAATCCAGTCACATTATCAATGCAAGGAGTGAGAGGGGAGAAAAATTGTTTAGATTTCAGATCAGCAATATCCATATTATTTTGTGCTCTGTAACTTTAGGAATGTGGAGTCAGGCTTGGTGATACACAGTTTTCTACAGTTCTGTGAAGGTGCTGGAGAGGGAAGATGAAATTGTCATCATGAATTTTAGAAATTATAATTTTTTTCTTATGTAGTTAGTCCTCAGCTGACTTTTTCATCTCCCTGTTCATTCACCTTACCCCAAGGGCACCAGAGCAGGCACATTATGCTTTCTAGAGGGAGAATTTCTCCTGTCTTCCCGGCAGCATTCAGCCACCCAGATAGGTCATGGCTGGGCGCAGTAAGGTTCTACACTCTCAAGAGCACACGAGTCCATTGCAGATTTTTGTCAAGCCTCTCTTAACAAAGCACTAATACATTTGTTTTGGAAGTTTTCCTTTTCCTTGCTTGTTCATTCCTTACTGCTGCTGCTTACAAAACTATGATAAAACGTTCAATGACTTTCTGAGCATGTGCTCCACAAACCCTCTGAATCACTCTTATCTTTGGAATGGCACATGTTACATAGGGTCAGACTGTTTTCATATAAGTTGTCTGTGTTATAGTCAATGAATGTGTGTGTTTTTCTACTGTGCTTTGTGTATCTTTTGTGTAATGAAGACCGCATCAAGTCATTAGCAACAGCTTAAATCCTGCACTGAAGAAAATGGCTAATTAGTTGTAATATTTCTTTTTCTTGTCTAAGGACTTCAGGTATGTTTGTGATGCCAGAGCATCAGTATTTTTATCCTGCTTTGGAATCCGTGAACTCTAGCCTGTGTGTCTGATCAATAAACTGTGTAAGTCTGTCACTGGCTATATGCGTGTGGAACACCTGGCACCACAACCCCTGATTTCAGCTTCAGTAGTTGTGAATATCAGATTAGGGTGAGAAGGTATTTGCATAAGTAAAAGCATTTTTAAACCTCTCATATTCTGTTAACATACAGCCCATTTTATTGCTATTTATAGTTGTTATTTCTGTTAGGCATGAGGTCCCAAAGTGTTTCATTTATGAAGCTGTAAAATCACTTTGTCTCAAGGGTTTGTTTTTACTTCTTAATTTTCTGTAGACAACCCACATCATGTTTTGCTCATTCAGTAATTTTTTATCTGAGGTGTTTTTCCTTTTCTTTCCAGATGCAGAGGGAAATTGCTTATACGGGACGAGATGGCCCAAGTGGTTCCCGCCCTGGATCTGCCACACACCCTCTGCACGCGATGCCCAGCTCTCCACCCTCCACCCCAGTGCCCCACTCCATGCCTCCCTCTCCATCCAGGATTCCCTATGGTGGGGGCCGGCCCATGGGCGTGCCAGGCAATGCCACCATCCCCAGGGACCGGCTGTCGGGCATGCCAGCCTCGCGCTCGATATCGCCCAGCCCAAGCGCCATTTTGGAGAGACGGGATGTGAAGCCAGATGAGGACATGAGCAACAAAAACCTTACCCTGATGAGAAATGAAAGCTTGTACGGTGACCCCTACTTGTTTCACGAGGGGAGGATGAGTGTGGCTGCACCACACCCCGGACACCCGCTCGATGTCCCCGATCACATTGTGACCTACCATCGCAGTGCCATCAGGTCATCGAGCACTTACTGCAACCCCTCCATGCAGCCTGAAGTGCTGGAGCAGTCCTTGTACAGACAAAAGTCACGGAAGTACCCGGAGAGCCATTTGCCCACTCTTGGCTCTAAAACACCTCCAGCCTCACCTCACAGGGTGGCTGACATGAGAATGATCGATATTCATCCTCACCATGGCCCTCACATTCCCGCCCACACCATCCAGCCTGACAGGTCTTCCCCCAGCCGCCAGTCCTTCAAAAAGGAGCCGGGAGCGCCTGTGTTTGTGGATGCGAAAGCGCGGAGTGCTGTTGGCCTCCCAGGCATGGCCGAGGCAATGCCCTCTCCTGTGGACAAGCAGGCTTTTGGCTATGGGTCACCCACGATGCCCAAGGACAAGGAGACAAGGTAAGGCAGAGCTGGGGCTTAATTTATGCAAATGAGAAACGTTCCTAATCTGCTCATCCTTTGTCGTTAAGACTCAGGGGACAGTGTAATGTGTAGGAGGCTGCTGCACCCAGCTGCAGTGTTTATTAGCTGTCTGTCAAGGTAGTTAGTAATTTAGGGGAGATGTGACACCATCCATTATTAATTTGAAAGTATTGTCAACCCATGATGAATCCCTAGTTATTTTCATTTGTGTAAATTTCAGTCATTGGAAAGAATATAATAAAATAAAATGATTAACTGGGATTTTTCTTTGCAGACAGCCAGATCATGTTACAAGAACAAATGATGTTCTGTTCCTGCTAATAAGGGAATATATTTCACCCCCGTTAAGAATGACACTCTGATATTACAATTTTGGTTCTTTATGGAGTGAAGTTTTTCTCATCTAGTGTTAGGAAATGGGAAGAATTTATCATTACTGTCTTATCTCCTGTAAAACACGAATTTGCATAAAAATAGGACAGTTGTTTACAATAATCTTCCTTGAGGGGGAACTGCGGAGAAAAGCAAGTCTGTCCCAGGGAAGAAATCAAAACATGAATGCTGTTCCAAATAATTTTCCCAGCATCACAAGTAGTTGGTGACCTGACTTTGTTAACTTTTGTGTGATGGCAATGATGACAATGATCTGTCCTGTCTTTTTAAGGACCAAATTTACACAAAGGTCTGTGAAGGCTTCTCCTGCCTTAGACCATGCCCTGGGAGAGAAAAATCATTGCACTGCCAGGCGGTTTCTGTGTATTTATATGAGCTGCGTTAATCTCTAGCGTATTGTTTGTGCTGTTAACTTTTATAGAGCTCTTTAGGGAAGTGAAGATGAATAGCTGAAAAATGCTGAGCTCACAGAGGCCAAAGGTAACTGCTGATTGCCTTAACCACTGGGAAGATACAGAGCTTCATATAGACCCTAGGCTTCCCCTCTATCTAAACAGCTTGCTCGATAATTAGTTGCCGCTTACCATGCTTGGCCAGAAAAAAAAAGTGGGTCATGAGGTCCACTGGTGGGGAAAAAATGGAAGAATATAAAGGCAAACAGCCACCCACAAAAATTACAGGCTTATAGCTTGGTAGTTCTGACATAAGAGTAGAAGATAGGGCATATTACAATCTGAAGTCAGTGAAATTGGATTTTTATGTATCTGTTTCCAAGAGAAAGTTGCAGGTATCTGAAATTTCATTTCAAGCCGCCATTATTACATCTAGGAAATTATTTGAAGGAAATTTATTCCATTTACAGATGGAACATTTCACAAAGTTCATTATAGGAATTGAAAATAAGGAAGGACACCAAAAACTTTTATGTTTGTACAATTTCCTGTCTTCTGGACATCTCAGCTGTTCACTCAGCTGCACAGATATGCACAAGGCTGTTTGTTTGTGCATGGATAAAGAGAAACTACGCAGAAAGTTCTGCAGCTCCTTGAAAGGGAGTTTTGCACCAGGTGTTTTAATCCTGGTCCCAGAATATATTAACAATGAAGAAAACAGCATTTGCATAATTGCTCTTCCAAATAAATACATGACCTTAAAATTCAGCATGGTGTGTATTAGTCACATGGCACTGAAAGAATAATTTTAAAAGCTGTCTTTATGGGTTGCGGCTTTTTTTAACCTTGAGGAAGTGTGACTTTCTAAAAATAATTGTAAATATCAAAAGGAATTCATGCAAATTGCATGCAATATTAAGAATTGGGTTTGAGTTCTACAAACACAAAATGCTCTAAGCTTTAATTTAGCTTTATAATAATTACATGAACTTTGAAAGTAAACACTTTAAACCATACTAAACTAAACAAGGGGCTATCCATGTTGAGGAGCTCTTTTCCTGCTTCATCAGGAATTGAGTGATTACAAGGTTGTTATGGATACCTGAAGGGTGATGTACCTAATGGCAGAATGGTATCCCCTACCTTGTTGTGTAGGACTTGGAGTTTACCCCCATAAACAGTATGGCCTTGCTTCTGTGAGAGAGTATTTTTGGTGTTGTAGATATAGGGCTGAATTCATTCTCTTCCAGGCATGGTAAAATGAGGTGTATGCTGCTCTGTTGTATGTTATCCACCTGCTGATGCCAAGTGCCTGAGAGCCAGGCCACAGCGAGCACATGGCAGTGTGTTCAGTCAGCCTGCCTGCAGAAGTGTCAGCTGTGGGCAGTCAGAGGAGTTCCTAGCCTTGGAGCTACTAAGGAGAGAGGTCTTTTTCATCTCTGCACTGTGGCACAAGAGACTCTTCATCCTGGTTCATTCAGGAGCAGGTTGAGGACCCTGCAGGCACCAAACCCATCATCTCAGCACTGTGGTTGCTTTAATCGGAGTGTGCTGAGAGCAAAGAAAACATGTCTTGTGTCATGACTTTATGGAAATTTCCTCGAAGTAGCACTGTCACAACGTCAGGACAATGCAAGTTTAAGTATAAATCAGGAGAAAGATTGAAAGGGTTGGTGACAATGTCAGAAGTAAAAGTAAATCTCTCTTTCCATCTTAGTTCTTCAGTTTTGCAGTCCAAGGCTGAACTGGGATATCTCTGTAGTTTATCAGAAAATATTGGGTACTTAAAACAGATATCCTGGTTTTGTTGAAGAAAATGGTTCCATTATGTTTGGAACATTAACTGCAGTAGATTTGGATCTACAAGAGATGAAAACTGGGATTTCTGAGCTCTTCTGTTGGAGTTTCCCATTTTAATTTGACACTGTAGAAGCCAGTTTCATCAAGCCAGTTATTCAAGGCAGAGTTGAGAGGGATTTAATTGCTTCATGTAATGCTTTCTTGTAACTGTTTTACCTTGGCTATTTCCAAGATAACTACTTCTGTGGTATAAAGGATTGACTAAATTTTCACGGTTAATTCATTTACCAGAAGAGTCCCATATAAAGCTCTTTTACAACAGTGAGAAGAAACAAATCTATGGTGATTCAAAGAAATAAAAGATGTTAGTATTCATGTGCAGAAAAATATTAGAAGTTATAACAGGTTACAGCAGTTCACCTTCAAAGGGTCATCATCTCTTTAATCTGAGGTCTACTGGAAGAATGAATAAATTTTTATGTGCATGAGTTGTTTAAACAGAGATTTGCTGTCATATTTTTGGATGGCTCATTTTGTAGCTTGTGGGACATTTCTGGAAGTTACTACAGGCAAAGCAGATGTTTAAATGTTGATAAATTGGAAAACAAGCTGTTTATCCAAAAGTGCATTAAATTAAATGCTGTTTAACCTAAAATCTTTGCATTTATAATACATGTTGCAAAATTCTAGATTATTTGATAGTGCTAAATATATATAATAAATATAATATAAATAAGTATAATATATATATATAAACATATAAAATAATATAAAACAGCAAGTTACCTCAATAGAATACTTTTCCTCTAAAAGCATTTTCGAGGTGTACTATGGTTCTCTTGTGCCTGAACACAACTTTTGTCCTCTTCTTGTTATGCCATACTAGGGAGAAAAGATGACAGTTGGATTGAGCGAAAAATGTGATCACATTATTGGCTCATGACTTGCAGTTCAAGACTAAAGTGTAATGGCCATGTGTAGATTATTAGATATTGTTCCCCCCCATAAAACCACTTTATTGTTTGATATGTTGAAGTACAGATGGACTCTCTATGCATTAGGAAAAATGACCTTACTTTGTAAAGTCATGGAGAGTGAGAGACTGCATCAGCAATGCACTGAGCATTTCATAGGGGGGCTTTACAAATACATTGTCTCAGACACTTTTCACAGGGCCAGAACTGCATATTCCTCTGTGAAAGGTGTGGAATAACCAGGCAGAAAAAATGAAGTCAAATGACCAGTAGAGGATGGAGGAAAGGTAAACTGTATTTTGTCTTCCTTTTGTCAAGGGAACTATTTGTAGGAAGATGAGATGCAGGCTCTGGGATAAGAGTTGCCAAATAGTGTAATAGCTGGTGTGCTTCAGAGCTTCCTTGCCCCTTTAGCTTCAAGATGTAGAATGTTTGAATTAAGTCTTCTCCTTAGAGGACTGACTTCACCTGTGTGAATCCTTCTGTGGGAAGAAAGCAGAATACAGAAGAATTCTGCTGATCTTTGGTTCCCATCCTTCCAAGAAACCCACTCATCTGTTTTGGGGGAATTTGCAGTAAAGTCTAAGACACCTTCACTTGATTCTGGAAAAGTCATTGGGAAAAACAGCCTACTCGTGTTTCCTTTCTTTTCCCAGTGAGGTAAAAAAATGTAATTAAATGTTTCTATCCTAGAGTAATATAGAAAGAAATGTGTATTTCTCTGTCTCTGACCCCCTTCTCATTGCTTCATTTGGAGCTTAACTTTAAAATAAAAAGTCACAGAAATTTTTTTCCTCCAGGAAGGTGTGCCGTGTAGCTCATGGTGCAGATTTGGTGTTCGAGTACATCTGTTGTGGGTGATGTGCTGCACTGCCTGGGGTTGGACAGGAACGTGAATGAGCAGTTACACAGGCCAGTTTTATTCTGTGTGTGTACAAAGTATCTTCTCAGTGATGTGAATATTAAAGATGTCCCCGGGAAAGGGAAGTAACGTGCAAGTAGTGTGTCACACTTAAGTAGCGTTGCTCTGACAAGTGGATACCAATTCAGCAATACCCGTTCTTGGAATTGCTTCCAGTTCACTGCAATAGAAGGAGTAGCATGAAAGATCAGTGAAGCTGTAAGGAAGAAATCTGAAATCTGACCTATCAGTGCATGGTCCCCAGAGAAGCAAGGGCTTGCTTTGGTTCTGCTGAATTTGGGGAACGATACGCTGAGGCAGGGCTCCACTTCCTGAACATACCTTAGCCAGAGCTGTGGGTCAGGCTGCTGGGCAGAAGAGGGCTGGCAAGTGGCCTGTCCTTGCCTTCCTGGCCAGGGTCTGTGAGAAGCCAAAGCCAAGTCTGACAGAGTTCTGCTGGGCGTCGCTTCTGACCTTGTGCTCTCCTTTCCTCCCCCACCATGCTGCCACCTCTGACTCTCCCAGCATTCACAGGAAAACAATGTGAAACAATGCCTTCTGTGCTCAGGCTGATAAAATAGCCATTTCTTTCCCAACTGCTGTAAAAGGGACCCTCCCTGCTTTTCCTGGGTGGTGGAGAGATGCAGCTTTATCTGGGAAATTAATCTGGGAGCAGAGACGGGTTGGCTCTTCTTGTTCTACCACCCTTCTGGTGGCAGCAAGCAGAGGCACCACTTTGTTCTCTGTCTGCCCTCTGTCCTAATGCTTCACATCCCGGCCTGTCCTGTGTCACTGGAGCCTGTCCACCACCTGGGAACCCTGTCTGCCCCATCCATGGGACTCTGGCCTGCCCTGTGCAGGCAGAGCTGCTGGGACAGGTGGTCCCATCTCCTCTCTCCACAGCAGTGAGCACAGTGAGGGGTAGAAAACACAATGCTGAGAACCAAAAATCACAGTTTTTGTCATGGCAGTACTGGTATCCCTGATAGACCCTTGCACAGCCTGAGGAAAGCATTTTTTTCTCCCTCCTGGAGCAGAGTCTGCTCCAGTCCTTCACATGGAAGTTGGAGGCAAAGGGGTCCACTGCAGATCCTGTCCGTGCTCCTCTGGGGCCTTGTGGTGACAGAACTGGGCCACCAGCCCTCCAACCATGTCAGCCCAGGTTACAGCCCCACCACCAGGCCATCTGCATCCCTCCCTGCCCATGCTGGAACGAGGTGCCTTCCAACACCTTCAGCCCAACCTCCTCCACAGATCAAGTTGTTTTATGTAATGCCTAAAAGGCACCTTTCAGACACCTGTTTTTGAAATGTTTGATGCTAATGGCCATAACAAGTCTGGGTGTTACAGTGGAATTATTACAGGAAAAATCTGCCTGGTTTCTAACAGAGTAACTCCAGAGCACATGTAGATTCTTCACATTCTTAATGCTTTTACCATATGAAAAAGAATGTGTTCTGTGCAATTGATTCCAGTATTTCATTCGTTTTTCATCATCTCCTATCTTGGAACATCCCTCTCTCTCTTAACAACATACTTTCCTAGATTTCATGGCAAAGGACAAGATCAGCTTTGTGTTGCCATAATATCTTTTGAAGCAGAAAATTGTTTCCAGATTATCTAATGTGGGATGAAAAAAACCATCATTTATGGATTGGTAAAACAGATAGACTTCCAGTTGAGCTTAGTTCCAGGACGGTTTTGTGATGATTATCTGGGGAAAAAAAATGTTTTCATTATGAAGTGTCAAAAATGCTGCATTAAAGTTTGTTAGAGTATATTTATCCCTGGGTTTTAGTACTTGTTTTTGTTCCAAAGGTTACTGTAGCTTGCACCAGTTTCTTATTTTAAAACTTGTAACAGTGGAAATTCTGTAACGTATTTCTTGGTTTGAAATGAGTTAAGTCAGATTCACTAGTCTTCTCATCACCCTTCAAAATACCTTTCAACATGAAGACAGAACAGAAAGATGCGTGCACTGCATTAAATCACAGTAAGAACACGTCTGCTGGCTGGGGACTGACTGAGCACTCTCTTCTTCCCTGCTTGTGTCTGTTAGCATCTCATTGCTTGTTTTGCTGCCCTGTTTTCTCAACGTCTGGGTGTCCCTGAGTCTCTCCTGGCTATGGTATCTGTGTGCTATCCCAGGAAACCTCATTCATTCCCTGAATGTGAATGAAATAATTAGCCTGGACAATCTGTCTGGCTGCAAGCAGGGCTGGTTACTTGCTTTTTATCATGTCAGCTTGCTTTTGGCTGTTATTGGTGCCTGCATTTGACTTTATATGACTCTTATTGATTGGTGATATTGCTTTGGCCACCAAACTGCAACTGCAGCTGGGGTGGCCAGAGTTTGGCTGCTCCTGTGTGCACAGAATGCTGCTGTGGTGATGGACGGGCCGTGCAGCATGCTGACTGTGTGTCTGAGTTTGTGTGTCCCATCTTCTCTCATCAGTCCCTGCTGCTGGTCTTGACCACTTGGTTTTTGAGAAGTTTTCTTCCAAGTTGTCTTCCAAAACCACAGCCTGCTGTTAGAATTTCCTCCTGCAAGTCTCCCCACACACTTAACTGCTCTAATAGAGGGATGCCTTTACAGAAGGTCCCATTGTGATGTGTGTCTATGTTGTGGTGTGTCATTGACATACTGGTGTGTACAAGTAGGTGCCTGTGTGAGCAAAAGGCTGGTTTGGAGCTGACTGAGGAAGTCCCCTGGTACCTGACTAATATATGGATTTATGCAAACAGATAAACACACAAATGTGAGCCATCACCTCCAAAAAAAAAAGTCTTTGTTCTTGTTTAGTGACCTTTGGTTCCTATGGAAAACATTGATTATACTTACTGTAGTTCCAAATCTCTTTTCTTCTGCTTTTTGGGAATTTCTCGGGATATGTGCACAAAAGAAAATCTGTTTTATTACAGCATTTCTGTACAGTCTGCATTTGGTGTCCTGTGCCTCTCTGTCACATTTCTGTCCTTTTCAAAGCAGACAGTTGTGATGTCAGGTGGAAAGGATTTAGACTGGAAAGTCATCAGCTTGGGCAGATTAAATGCTTCCCAGACAAAAATTCTGGGTCTGGGGAAAGTAAAAATAGTAACAAGAAGAAGTGTAAAGTCTTTAATCCTGAAACCTTAAGTACAGACAAAATGATTGGCCCAGTGTAGGTAAAAGAGAAAGTGCATGTAATGCTGGAAAAGATTTTTTCACTAGTTCCAAGTGGCATTAACAAATTGTTTTAGGTGCCTGTCTTGTGAGATCATTAGAAGTTTATTACTTGGTTGTTTGTTTTTTTTCTTTTTAACTAAGCAGATTTTTTTAATTGTCTGTTACGATGCAAAAGCTGTCCAAATTGAGATGTGGTAAGCTGCTGCAATAAGGTATATGCAAACTGTACCCAAGGGCCTTTGCACAAACTCTGTGGTGTCTTTCCAATCCTGTGGTAGTCATTCACCTAGAAAAACAAGTCTGAAAGCAAATATATCTGGCTTTAACAAACGGTTCTCTTGTCTTACAGAGAGAGGATACAAGCCATGGAGAAACAGATTGCCAGTTTAACTGGTCTTGTTCAGTCTGCGCTTTTTAAAGGGCCAAATACAAGTAATAGCAAAGATTCTTCTAGGTAAAAACAGAATTCATCTGTAATGATTTTAGTAATCAATCAACAAAAATATATTTGAATGTAATAGTAAAAAAAAATCCTGAATGCTCAATCATTTTTAAGTTTCTTTATCATCTCCATGAGAATGCTAGGCAGAGAGGAAGAATATGCCAAATGAAAGACGAATATTAACTGCATTACTCTTCTTTGTGGTAAAAAGAATTAATGTAGCTACATCTCTGTGCTTTCTACTGCTTATACTCCATTCATTGCTTAACTTCTACTAAAAGGTGATTTTAAAAAAATTACTGATGACTGACAAATTACTGGTGATTTAAATTAAAAAATATATATGTTTTAAGGCCATTAAATTTGTTGAATATAAACTTCACTGCAGTTTTAATAGTAAGTAAACTAAAATTACAAATTTTCTTGTTATTATTTAGTGAGAAGATGATGAAAATTGTGTCCAGCAAGAGCAGCGCTGACACTGCGGGTAAGATAATTCACTTTTAATTTACAGCTTATTCAGGTATATTAATAGCTCTAACATTACAAACATCCCAGCTTATGGAAATGTCAAATTTACCTAAATTTCCATGGCTGTACTGTCAGAACTGAAGTTTAAGTGCCGGATATGGGAGTCAATCACATCTTTAAGAGAGGAATTTCTGACAGGTTGAGATGGTATTTGGAATGAATTTCCCACCTGTGCTGAATGGTTTAAATGAGATGCAGAGCCTCTGCATCTGGTGAATTTTCCAGTGACTCCTCCTGCCTGTAGGATGTATGTATATCTGTCATTAACCCTAGATGTGTCCAGATTGCTACAGAAGACTAAATATTTAATTCCTTGTCTTGTCACCTGAACTTAGAAAAAGTCTTAGGTCCGTCTGTCACTAGGATACTACTGATGTAATGACACCAGGAAACTTAGCAGTCAGCAAGACAGCACTTTCCCTAATTAAGCCGCATTGATCTGTTCGTAATTATTAGTGTGCATCTAAACCCTCCTGAGCAAGCACCAATTATGATGCCAGTAAGAGCCGGTTTTGTTTTAGCATCCCTCCTGGAGAGCTGTTAAGTGTGTAAAAGATTGAGTTAAAGCTGTTGACAAAGAAGATTTCCATGTGGTTGAAGCTCTTTGTGTAGGGGCTGCTACACAAAGAGAAGTCCGCAGGGTATTGGTGTGCTTATATGCCTCCTCTTCACCTTTGTCATGCACTGAATGCAAATCCAGGCAGTTCTCTGCTTCCTGGTAGTGCAGCTCCCACAGGGAGGTCTGTGCCCGGCAGGTAGTAAACCACACACATTTATTAGCAAACCTATTATGCTCCTAACTAGCCTTTCTGTTGGAGCTGTTAGCTCACGTTCAGGATTCCTGTTTGTCTGGAATTGCACTGTGTCCTCCTAATTGACAGAAACCAAACTAGACTTGGAAACTATCAACCTCATGGAAGAGAGAAAGAGCTAAAGTCCTGGTGCTGAAGCTTTGCTCTCAAGCCACTCTCTGGTGCTGTTCCAACTCTTCCCTTCCTGGATGGGGAGAGGATTACTTAAAGCTTTGAAGAAATAAGTTGTAATTTTTCAGTTTCAGACAATATAGTGAAAAGTCTGTCATTATTCAAAACAGCTGCAAGATGGACTTCAGATTTTTCCCTATTGCAGTGTCATACAGACTGAGAATTTATGGCATTTCCCACTTGCAGAGGCCTCACCTGATATAAAGCGCTTATGAAATTCCCACAACCAGCACCTACAGTGCCTGGTGTTCCTCTTTGTAGTGCATTGCAAACAGCAGCCTCTCTGCTTTCCCTGTGGTGTACTTGGTGAGGGGTACTCAGTCAGAGGACCTGATCCAAGTGGGTGCTGCTTTGAATGGGATCTTGGGCCTCCAGAGGTCCCTTTAAACCTGAATTATGTGGTTTATGTGTGGATGTGTAAATGTGCACTCACTTAAATGAGAAATGGAACAATATTCATTGGGAAAGCAACCTTACATAAAGCAAAAGCAGAGATTCCCTGGAAAGTCATGCCCAGCCTACCAGAATAGTGTGGTTCATCTGAGCAGCAACCATTTCCTGGCACTGTTGTTCCCAAATACTCCTACCTTATCATTGACTGACACATCCCTGAAATGACAGTATTACATCTAACAGCTGCATGTGCAACCATGGTGGAGGAGATGGAGGGTGGGGAATTAATTTACTGTCAAAGGCCAGATCATCATCTGTCCCTTACTGACAGAGACATTGGCTTTGTCACATGGCCATGTGCCTATCCAGCTTATGAGTAAGTATTCCAGCATTCAGCTTGTGCTGTAGCTGCCTTTGTCATCACTTGGAAGAAGGGGATAGGACGGGGGAGCAGCCATGCAGCCAGTGTTCTGCAAGGATCCCTAGCAGTGCTATAGTTGTAATTCCAGCGCCTGCATGTTGGAAGGACAGGATATAGGGATCTATATCCTGTCCTTCCAACATGACTTGGCCGCAAAATTAAATTGTAGCAGGTAAGGAAACAAGGTGTAGTGACCCCAGTATGCTACAGTAACCCACAACAGCTATTACGGAAGACTGCTGTGTGAAATAGTCTTGTGTAATGGAATATTTTCCCGCTTTTGTGCCTGGAATTGCTCAGGACATGGTCCAATGAGTCAATGCAGTTTGGCTTATTTGAAAATTAGGCAATCTGCCAGAATAGAATGTTTTTCCTTTTTGTAAATATGCTTGGGTTCAAACAGAAGCTAGGCACACTTCTGCTGACCGCTTTTTTGTTCTTCAATTCACCCCAGTCTTTTTTACGTATAGCCATTTAGGCAGTGACTCTCTCACTTTACAATTCCACTTGACAACTGTGCACTCAGATACCAGTTTTAGCAATTTCAAAGACTATTTGAAAGACAAAGTGGTATAAAATGTTGATTGAACAGTCCTTTCTAGAGCTCTGATAAGCAAAAATGTGAATTGCTTCCCATTCTAAAAAATAAAACAGCTGTACAAGATAATACTGTCTCATCAATGTTGAACCAACATTGTATTTTATAGTATGTGTTCCAATGATAGGAAACTTTTGTGCAAAAAATAGACTACATCCCTTGGGATGGGAAAGAAACCAAAAATTCTAAACCCTAGATAACTCTATATAGCTAGATTGTGAATACTTTGTATGTCATGTGAACCAAATTGTATTTAATTTGCTTTTGCTGTGCTGGTTTGTAGAAGCCGTCGACTTCTTTAGCCCCAAATATTAAGGACTCTGAAGAAACACAGCTTTTTCCCTGAGGAAGATGAGTCTGGAATGACAATGCTTGTCTGCATTTCTTATCTTTTATTGCTTTAGGCTCAGTTCTGTCATGGGGGATGGGTTCAAAGAGCAGTAACCCTCCACAGACTGGCTATGTCTCTTCTGCTGATGTTAGGAGAAATTCCAGGACTGAATCCTCATAACGATCTTCAGTTCCTGAAACACCATCATGGCATCAAGGAACTCTTGATTTAGAAACAACTTGTGATTCCAAACCCAAACCATACTAGTAAGAGTCACCATGAGATTACTAAAAAATACCCTGAGAAATACTTACATACTCTCTTTTCTGTCATATTTCTGTTCATCAACTGGAGATTGATTGATATCCTGGATTCATTTATTAAATTGTGATCAGTTGTTTCATGGATTACCAAAAATAGCAATAGCTTTTTGCTAGTTGCTGCCTTGTTAGAAGAGGAAGGAAGACATTTCAGTATTATGTGAGAAGGGGATCAGGGAGTACAATTTTCTGCACTAACAGAAAATGCCAATACAAATACAAGAGGAAGATGGCAGCAGGGAGAAGTATCACAAATGTAGGGCTCACATTTGATTCCTCATTCTTTGTGAACTGTCTTTGTCATCTGTGTATATCTGTGTGCTCTTATTACATGCATGACTCTTGCTGTGATGACCTCTGAATTAAATCATTGTCCATATCTGCTTGCTTATCTCAGATTCAAAGACAGATCATGCTAGTCTTAGAACTCCATCAGCATTTGCAGACAAAATATGATCCTGAATTCATTTTGGTTCAATGAGGTGAAGTTGCACACTAATGTATATATAGAATATATTATTATTTTGAGGCTGATTTAGTACCATCTAGTAGCAGTCACATCTCCCTAAATAATGCTTCAAAATATTGTGTCTCTTTAATTAGATTAGTTATTTGTGGGAAAAAAAAATCTGGGTGTCTTCTGATGGCTTTTTGTGCCAACCTGTTTCAAAATAAAATCTTAGCATGTTAGGACAAAAAACAACTGGAAAACAGAAGGAGGGCAGTGTCTCTGCAACCATAGCAAAGGTCAAGTGTCAGGGAGTAGAAGTTGTGTTCCTTATCCCCTGAGAACACAGCAAACCTTTCCTCTTTCTGCACTTCAGTTCTCTTTGTACTCTAAAATGGCAGCTTAATTCATTAGCCTTTGTGAAAAGTTAACTTTTTTTATTTGTCCAAAGTATTAGGAAATTATGGTGGGAGGTTGAATTTCCCTTACCTAGCTCAAGAAGGGGTTTATTTAAAAACCCAAGAGCCAGTGCTGTTTCTTTCCTTTTAATCCATCTGGCCTCACATCTAATCACAAAGCTACAGCCTGGGACTATTTCCAAAAGTGAGCTACACTCCCTAGATGAAGCAGCCCCTCATTCAGCTGCCCTTTTATTCTTTCTTGATAAAAATATGAATATGTGAGAAATCAGCTGCTGATGGTTATGGCTCACTCAGTGTCTTGTGTCTCACACCCGCTGCAGTCAGCAGTCCCACTGCCCAGTTTCCCAGGCTCTGAGCACACTCTGCAGCAGGGACAGTGTGGCAGCCAAGAGCACCTAATGATGAAAAGAGGTGGCTGAAGCAGCAGTGAGGAGGAGAGCTGCTTTGTAGGGAGTTGGAGACATTTATTGCTTACAGAAGCAGGTCACAGTCCATCTACACTAAAAGGAAAGCAAGCACCCCTTCCTGAGAAAATATGTGAATTGACTGGGGTCCAGCATGGGGGGAGGGACTGGTGGGGTCTGATTCATGCCTTGGCTGCCTCATCACAGGGTCAGGGGCTGAGGTTTTGGAGCTTTTGCTTGAGGCAAAGAACAGCAGAAAGGTAGGTGTGCTTTCAAAAATAGTCTAGATTTGTGGCTAGGGATCAGAGCTCTTGGAAGCTTATCCACATTTTTCAGACTCTCTGGTGGTTTCTGTCTGTAAGGTTTATGAACTAAATACCGTTCTTTTAAACAAAAAAGGCAAAAAATTGTGCATGTAGGAGGGAAATAGATGCTTGACTGTAGGAGAAACTGCAGTGTACATGTAGACAGATAAGTATGAGCATACATTCGACCAAAGCATGGAGTGGGTACATAATGGCAGTGAACAAGGACTGTTTATTTCTTGAGTGTTGCTTTCTGTTGAGGAGCTCTTTGAAAGTCAAGAGACCATTGAATCATACTGGAGTATAGCAAAAATGTGCAGCAGCTTGCTCAGCAGTGTAATGACGAGTGCTTTTTTGAAGCACCAGGCAGTTCTAGCTGGAGCAGGTTCAGGGATGGTATAGCATTCCAACAGCCTGCAGTAAGCTAGGAGAGCTTTTTGTCTGAGCATGTCTCCAGAAGCTCATAGCATGGCACACTGTATGTAGCATGGATCCAGCCTGTGCTTTTATTGAGCAGAATTGCAAATGAAGGTAAAGTAACAAACATGATTCTTAAAAACTTTCTTTTTAAAATAAAAATAGGCTGGTGTGATTTCCATTCTTTAAGAGTGCTTCTCCCAGATGAATTTTTCAAAGGTTGTATTTGAGGTATCCAATCCTGTTGGAAAAGGAATAACTGTGTTGTTATGCTGAGCTGTACTCAGGGACATTTGGAGAAATAGTTCAGAAGACTAGGAGGGATGAGAGCATGGGGAGAGAACTTCCCACTCTGGGAGTTGTACTCATTCCAGTCAGAAGATATGTCATGCTCTTTAGTGCACTGAAAATTTGCCTTCAGCAGGCAAAGCTCACAACACTGGTTTTTGTTTGATTTCATTAAACTTGATAGAACGTGTGCTTGTGGGAACAGATGATGACCAAAATCCCTGTGTAAATCCATTGATGAGCTATTTTCTGTTTCTTCAGATTTCTTTTTTTTAATCATAGAGAAGGATGAAATTGGAGTAAGGAATGACCTAATCATAGACTAGAATCATGGAATTATTTAGGTTGGAAAAGATCTTCTAGATCATCCAGTCGAGCCATTAACCTAACACCGCCAAGTCCACCATGAGGCCAGGTCCCTAAGCACCACATCTACACATCTTTTAAATACCTTCAGGGATGGTGACTCAACCACTTCCCTGTGCAGCCTCTTCCCATGCTTGATGACCCTTTTGGTGAAGAAATTTTTCCTAATATTAAATCTCCCTGGCTGTAACATTAAGCCTTTTTTTTTTTTTCTATATTGTGTTACCTCGGAAGAGAGACAACTCCCACCTCCTTCCAACCCTCTTTCAGGCAGCTGTAGAGAGCAATAAGGACCTTGAGGCTCCGTTTTTCCAGACTGAACACCTCCAGCTCACTCAGCTGTTACTCATTAGACTTGTGCTCCAGACCCTTCACCAGTTTTGTTGCCCTTCTCTGAACATGGTCCACCTCTCAATGTCTTTCTTGTAGTGAGCACCAGTTAATGCTGTCGTTCAGGGAGCAGCAGCCATCTCTGCCATTTGGGATCAAGGAATAAGGTAGATTTGGCAGTGTGGTGAGAAGAGTTTGCAGGACTACGAAGTACTGGACTTAAAAAATGAAGTTTGTCATACTGATAGTCTTTCATTTTGTCTGCTGGGGGGGGTGGGGAAGAGACACATGTGGAAAAAAACTTGAAGAATATGGGTATATAAGTGCAAATTGTGAGAAGGAGCTGACATTTCTATTAGCTGATGAGCTGGAATTTGCTTGTTCTCTCTAAATAGAGCTTCTTCCCAGGTACTTGAGACTGAAAAGAACAAGCTTGGCTTTGTTCCTGTGTAGAAGAACAGCATTCTTTAACAAAGAAAGTTTTGTGAGGACAACAGTCATTATTTTCAGAGTGTGGCTCAGCTAATTTCGTTGTGTTGTGCTGTATTCCTTTCTGACAGACTAAAAGGGAGTGGGTGGATGCAACATAGCTGGAGAGCCTCTGGCACACCATAATTTTATTCCTCTGGTTTTACAGGGTTGCTGCTGGACATACCTGATAGAAATAACGCAATTGTGTGTGTTAAGCAATGAAGCAAGATTTTCTATAGAAATCTTTTCCCATATTTGGCAGCTTGACTGAATCCATCTCCTGTGATGATTAATCAACAAATATGTAGTTCAGGAGTCCTATTAATGAATTTGCATCAACTTGGTCTCAGACATCTCCTGGGAGGACAGTCCTGAAGTTACTTTCAGAGCCAATTTGATTTGTTGCTGTTTTGTGTAATCTGTTACATAAGTTATAACTTATTATCCCCTCTCCACTGCATGTGCTAGAAAGCAGTACTGGAGTAATGCAGTGCTCTGGTAGAACTGAGGTTCCAGCGCAGATACTTTCTGATGCTGCGCAGGCTTTCCTCAAAATATATTGTATAGGAACGTGCTTTTTGTTCACAGAGTGACAAAACTGTTTTTTGGTTTTTTTTTATAAAGGAAAAAGCTTAGAAGGTTTGTTTTATTTTTATTATGTAAAAAGACACTTTATAGGATTTGAGGGACTTTATAATAAACTTAAGGATAGCTGATTGGACAAGAGCTAAAAAGTATTGCTTAAGCCATTTACTAGAAAAAGAAGAGTACAAAAAAACTGATTGCTTTTGTGAGGTGTTTTACTAGGACCAAGAACATTTTGCACTTGGCTTGGTTTTTTTATTGTGAAGAGTTTTGTTATTTTGCTTTTTAATAAGTTTTTTTGTTTTTTAACATTACTACAATAGCTATTTTACTAATTTTACGCCTTTTAAAGTAGCTGAGCTATTTTAGGTATAATATAAATGTCTAAGGACTTATGAGACTTGGCTTAAAAAAACTATATATCAACTGGGTAAGGGGGTGCCAGTCCCTGTTAATACTGAGTGTTGGCATTTGCTTTTCTCATCCACCTGTGTTAAATACCTGTGGATTCAGTGGGCAGAGGAAGGATCACGTTTGCACCTGCTCTGCCGTGAACTCAACCTGTACTGCTGCTTATTGCAGGTGCTGCCACCATATCTGGGGGGAAGAATGCACTGGGAGCTGTGGAGGCCGCTGTCATTCATCACCCCCCTGGAGCCCCAGCAATGCAGGTCAGCCTGCACGGGATGAAACGCAACGTGTCGGATCTGCGGCTGCAGCTGCACCAGATGAAGCAGCTACAGGTATGGTTATCTGGATAATGCTGGGAAAAAAGGTGGCTTGTCAGCAAATGCCTTTTTTCCTCCTTCCCTCTCTCTCATTTTCTCTCTCTTACCTTTTGTACAAGTGAGTCTCAGCAGCAGAGTTCTAGCAAAGGGCAGACCCAAGTACTGCAGACACAAAAACTTCCATAGTCCTCGAGGTGTGAGAATTAGCTCAGTTAAACTACTGCTGCTCAGATATTGAGAAAAAAAATTAATTTCTAGCTTTGTTGGATGACTCTATACATTAAAGCACTATTTATATTACAGTAATATTAAGTCTGTGATTGTACTTTGGATCCTGCTATGCTATGTGCTGTATAAACATGTCAGAAGAACCATGTTCCTGCTCCATACTGTTTACAGTTGAGACAGATCTTAAGTCCCTGAATAAACAACTTTGACGTCAGAAACCCAAATGTAGCTGAGGATCAGTAGATATGCATTAAGCCACAGTTTGAGTCCTGTATTTACAGAATCCAGAAAAATAGCCAACTTGAACAGTAAGGAAAAAAAGAAGGTATTTCAAATGTTGCTGCA
Organism: Serinus canaria; assembly: GCF_022539315.1. NCBI lineage: Eukaryota > Metazoa > Chordata > Aves > Passeriformes > Fringillidae > Serinus > Serinus canaria. Next base: position 17,596,956 of record NC_066315.1, on the reverse strand, counting down.
AAGGTTTGTTGTGTCCTTCTTACACTCAGGTTTCAACAATACCTTCCTAATACATGTCAACACCTCAAAACCTGCAAGAAAGAATACAACCAATGAAGAGTTAACAAAAATAGTATGTTGGCACATACAGTCACACTGCAAATATAAATCTATGCTGATCATCTCAGACACTGTAAAAATAAGCATATGCAGCTGTACAGGTCTTCAGCCTTTTACTTAATTGGAAACTGAAGAGCACTGTGTATTGTCTCAGAAGATGGAAAAGAAGGCAGAGCACTTTCTTGTAAGACAAAGTGGACAGTGGGGGAAGCTTCAATACTCTGTCAGTCCTTATCCAGAAAGTGGCCTCATGTGTTAGCTATTGAAGGGCTGCAGCTGCTGATTTTATAACCAGGGTGATGGTACCATATCAGTCATGTTTGATTTGCTGATAAATTTTAGAACAAAATAATGATAATGCAAATCAGAGTTCAGAACATGTTTTACCTTCACCTCCTTATCTAAAGAAAATTAAATTATGAACCAGTCATCGAGCAAAGGAGCAGAAGGGCGAGGTAAACATCAGTATAGGAAAATGTGTCCAACTGAAGGACCTGTGACAATGTCCTGTGCTTTGTTTGCTGGGAAGGCAGAGATAGCAGAAGATGTTTGGAGCAAAGAGTTGGATCAGGTGACTTCTGCCTATGATACAACTCCCCTGTATTTAAATTTTCAGTTTAGGATGAGTATGCTCCAATAGCAAATGTCCCTTTCAAAAGCTATTCTCAGCAGTGCTGCCTACGTGCCAGCCATCGTGTTCCTCATCTCATTTGAAGACACTGGCATGTGATCTCTGCCCTGGCACATCATGTGTAAGTGCATATTTTTCCACATTTGTGCTGCAAACCACTGCAACCCCTCTGTACTTCTCCACACCATGTGCCAAATGCAGCTCTTGGCAAATGCCTTGGGTCTGGCCCCCAGCTGTGCTCAGCATGTGGCCTCAGAACGTGGCTGGAGGCTGCAGTGCTGCTTGGAGGCAGGGAGCTCGTCCTTCCCACTGGGCTGCCCACCAAGGAGGTGGCATTTCCCAGGCTGAGCTTTGTCTCCATGGCCCTGCCTGGGGCAGAAGCCTTGCTTTTCATCAGACATAACATTGTGGCATGCAGGAGTGAAGAAATTTCTACAGTCTGCACAAATCAATGCTGCCAATGAGGTCTTGAGAAGGGAAAAAGGGCAAATCCTGAGTGTGCTCATTAAGTCAAGCTGGCTTCCCTTAGTTCAGAAATTATAGCAAACTTGGTGCATTGAGCTAGTGGGAAGTTGAGAATTTTTGATAGTTGGAAGAACCTGTAGCTCAAGGGAAATTTTGTTACACATAAATTCCATTGATGAGAGTTTCTGTCATGGCATTCCTGAGATATTTTGAAAAAAACCTCACAGTTTGTAGGGCAGCAAGTGAAACAGGCAGTGTTTTAAACTGAAGAGTGTTGCAACATCACATTTTAAATGAAATATTTTGTGCTATGTTTTTTCAAAAATAATTATAAGTAGAAGGGAAAAAGTATTTTTTCTGGTTTCCCAGATTGTTTTCATTTCATGTTTGACAGTGCTTCCTATTTTTCAGTTTCACTGTTTCTCCTGGTCTGGCAGTCAGTTTGTTCCTGTTTGTGTGAATTTTTTATACAGTGACAGACTAGAAGAAACACTTCAAAAAATGAAAAAGATTGCACAGGCACAAAATTTGGCAGGATAACTAAGAAATAGGAACAGGACATAAAACTATGTTTAATAATGTCTATTGTTTAATTTTCAATTGATGTTACCACTGTAAGTTCATGCTAATTTTCTTAATAGAATCACAGAAATACATGATAGAAAAGACCCATTAATTTGTGTATCCTTTGTTTGTGCTAGCAAAATCTTCTTTCTAAACCATATCCAGCAGCAATGGATCCAGATGTATTGATTCACACACCAGATAAACATATATTGTAAGATGCCACCAAAAAGTTAGGATGTGGTTGGATTTTGAACAGAGATTCTTGGCACACAGACGTTTACCTCATGGCTGTTGCTAGAGGCTGTACACACTTCTTGCTACTACACTTGCATGTTCTAAGCGCTCTCATTTTCAGAGACGTTCAGGACAGACTCGTTTCATGGTGCTCTGGAGTTTTCCTCAATGCCAGAGATGGGCTGTAACCCAGCCTTTGTCCCGAATGGATTTGTCGCTGGTAGGAACTGAGCCCATGATGACAGTGGGGTTGTTCCTTCTATGCTCCCAGGTATTGAGAACTCTTAGTAGCAGGTTTGAACCAAGCCTTGGAGTATATGTACATACTTTATATCACTATCTTATATGTGCACTAGATTTTTTTGTCTACTCCTTCTTTCCTTTAATTGAACTCACTTTAAGGGGACACAGATATGATTATTGTTCCCCATTAGGAACGTGTATGCATGCACGCTTTTCCTTCACTCACTGCATTGTTTGCAGGGAAGTGAGTGCTGCAGAAAGGACAGAGACTGTGTTAACAACACTGTCATAAATGGTATATGATACTCAGTTTCACAAGTGTAACTTTGAATTAGAAATTCAAATATACTTGGAGCTGCATTACAAAACTGGAGCTGATAGCTTTGATCAATGTATGGTAACAAACTTTAGGAGCTAGATACTTAGATTCTGCAGAGGTCCTGAGCTGTAGGCATCCAGCTCCTGTTTGTGGCTGTGCACTGGAGTTCATGGGGAGGTGAAAGGCTCTCACTGGGCAGCTCATGCTTGTTTCCTTATGAGGAGCTGGGGTACCAGAGGCAGGGCTGGGGTGCTTGTGTGAGAGCAGTGACAAATGATGGCTGAAGCATGAGATGAAGAAGAGGGGCAAGGAAGGTATCTGGAGAGATTGGTGACGCTGCAAGTGAGAACCAAGGGTAAAGAATGTATGGGAGATGCTAAAATTCTAAAAAAGCTTGCTAAATTTGTTTCTGTTTGATTGCTGCTTGCAGTTATAAGGTAAGGTAACTCTAATTAGCAAGAAATTGTCATTTGGTGATGACAGGAAAGCCTGCATTGGTTTTCCTTACTTTTAGCATTTGCCTTTAGAACTTCAGTAGTGCTTCAAGAAATACTCCTCAAGTATAAGTGTTTAAGATTGTTTATTTGGCTTGTTTTCAAGCAAGCTTATAGTACAAAAGGTTCTATTTTGTGGAACCAGAATAACTATGGCAGATCCATAAAACATCTTTTTCTTGAAGTGGTGGAGCAGAGGTGGTCAGAGGGGCACGTGGGGTGTGCACTTAGCCAGGGACTCTCACATGTGTTTCTGCTGGCAGAAGAAAAATAAGAATGAAGTTCAGTTCCAGAGCACAGAGGTAAATGGGAGGGCCAGAGAGTGCCTTCTCCTTGCTCCTGCTCTCCCTGCCTCATGCTGTCCTTTGGCTGCTGACTGACATCATTGCTCCCCTCCCACAGTTCTTTCTTTTGTCTCTCTGAACCCATATGTACCTCTCCCTTCTCATCTTTTGACCCTGTTCCCCAGGCACGAAAAAAACTCAGATTTTCCATAACTAGCCAATTATTGCATGAATTTGCATAGAAACAGTAAAAACATTTCTTTGATACCAAGATTGAGTCATGTTCCAAAATTAAAGAGCTCACTCCAAATACTGAGGTATGGGAGTCCTCAACATACAAGATTTTTTGAAATTCTGCTGTGTACATTTTTATTCCCTGTCCTCATTATCAGAAATAGATGAACTTTTATGACTGAAACTTCCTGGTATTGTTCAAGCACTTCATAAATGGAGGTGACAAACACCTTAGCTGTACACATCACCACAATAAATATAGCTCCTCTACATACCTCCATAATAGGAAAAAACATGTGCCTGCCATTTCACAACCCCACACACTCACACATACTCAGTTTTGCTATTAGTGGAAGTCCCTGTTACCAGCTGAGGAACATCAAGGACTTAAATTCTGGACACCTGAGACTTAAATCTAACTCTGTTACTGACCTTCTCACTGACCTCGGATCAGTTGTTTCACAGATCCTAACTCACTTCCATGTATCAAATTTCCCCACTTTTTAAAGAGCTGGGAAAAAATTGTGTGACTGAAGTGTTACATGCTCATTCACTCATTTATTCATTCATTTAGGTTTTCCCACTTGAAAATATGACACAATGAAAGAGGTGTGTATCTCAGATAGTTGTGCTGGCAATGCAGTAAGAGATTTTAATTTATCAAAGCCAAACATTAATCCCGTCATGGGGAAAATACATATACAAAATACATATTGTCTTCAAAATATTCTAGATATTATTTATATAGTTCTGTGCCGTTGAAATGTTTTTCAGCTTCATTTTTTCAGTAATTGCTGACACATCTCTTCATCTGAATTTTGTGACAGCTCCTGCTTGTCACAGCTCAGATTTCACACACGCACCCCCCTTCAGTGAGGTGTTACCCTCCCTCTCATCACAGTTGTGTAGCTGGAGAAGAGAGTAAGAGAGTCAGGCACAGGGTCTGAAGAGTCATGAGTGAGGAACTGAGTTTGTTTCTCCCATGCCCATATTGGTTGGAAAGAATTGTCTCCAAAGGCACTTTTCTTTTTTATTCTCATGACTTTTCTTAAATAGATTTTAAAGAAGGCTTACTACATTATACTGTGTTACAGGTATCCCGTTTTTGTGATTCTTCCTGTTAGGTCATGGGTTTATTTTGTGTGTTAAATGTGATTTGGCTGTTAAACCTGGATGCTTAGAAGACAGCTGACTGTTCAAGTGCTAGTTTTAAAGTGGGAATTTTGTCCCCAATTGACACAGGTGTTTTTTAAAATCTTACAGTATGAAATGGCTCCTGGGCTAACAGAATTGTGTTTGTGTTGCCTGTATCCTAAAACTGTGACTAGGTGGAGTCCTGGTTATCACTTTGAATCTTGTGAATTGCGTAACAGACTTAAACAGGTTTGGTTTGTGGGCGTGGCTCATACCTTCTCCAGGGCTACCCACAGAAGAGTACAGCCTGGTTTGCCTTCTTACCTCTGTTTTGCTCTGTGAGCTTACTATCAGCAAGATAATTAATGCTTGAATTACTTAACATCAGGCTAAGACAAGAACGAAGGTGTGACCTGAAGTTCTCAGAAAATTGCCATATTATAAAGGGGGTTTTTCTGGTGGGTAAGGGAGGTTTTATGTATTGCAGGTGAGCTGTCTGCCTGTACCAAATTGCACCACGTGTAACAGTCCTTCCTCTGCCACTTGAGAGACTGAAAACCTCCATTATGAAAAAAGCAGTGCATTCCAGCCATGAATTGATGTGTGGGATTATCCACTAGGCACGTATGGGCTGTGGGATGCATAAGCTTGTGAGATAGATGGAAAGTGGAAGTCAAGCATCCAGCATCTTGTGAGGTGTAATTAATTCTTGTTCATGTTGAACCAAGCAGAATAAAGGGGCCACAATCCTTGCAGAAGTTGTGCATTGAGGGTGATATACTGATCCCAACATCTTTTGTTTATCAGTTTGAAACTGGAAGTTATACATATACATGGAGTAATGTTTATAGGTACAGCTAAAGAGGGAAAGGGGAAGGTAAAAACACTCCCTTACTGTAGGATGGTGTTTATCCCAACCTTCTGAGCTCTGCAGTGTATTCTGTTGCCAGGAATGTCAGTCAAGCAGGAAAAATTGAAGTTGATTTCTTTTGTGCAACAGCTGCAGAACCAGGAGATGCTGAGGGCAATGGTGAAGAAAGCAGAGCTAGAAATCAATGGCAAAGTGATCGAAACAGTGAAGAGGCTTGAAGATCCTGTGCAGCGACAGCGCAACCTGGTGGAACAAGAGAGGCAGAAATACCTCAGCGAGGAGGAAAAGATTGTAAAGAAGTTATGGTGGGTTGAGAAACCTCTTCAAATTTATTGCTTTTGCCTGTCTTTTTATTCCATAAAGTAGAAACTTTTACCACTGATTTCAGGTAAGCTGCATCTGAATATTCTGTTTTAGCTATGTTTCCTTGCCATGTATCACATTGGCTGTAAAACTGTGTCTGTGTTGTTCAGCTCACTGGGCCTGACTGGAGTCCTCTGCACAGCCCACTGGGTAAATCCCAGCAGTACCAAGAGTTTCAACCTCTTCAGAAGTCCCCTGTATAGGGAGGGTTGACTGTAAGGACCATGCCCACCCCTGTACTCTGAAAGCCTCCGTCCGCCCTAGTTCTCCCCTTCAGCCTTATGTATTATCCTTTAGGGGAGGAGGGAGGAATTTTCTCAAGAGCAAAAAGATTCAAAGGAAGGTAATGAGTTTGGCTTTAAGTACAAAAATTAGATTTCAATAGTAAGTGCTTTGACTACGGCATGGGAGAGGTAGGGGAAGCTCAAATAGAGGACTGAAGTTTTTAATTACAGTCAGCAATGCCAGTCCTTGTCTAAATTGTACTCACTGAGGTTTCCATCTGCTTAACTGTGTACCTTGTTGTAATGTAAAGGCCCTTTGGAAGATTCTGGTTCATTTCCCCAGAACTTTGGCCCACCAAGACTGGTGGGATCAAGTCATTTGGTTTAGTTCAGAGTCAGCAGGAGGCAAGATAAAGCTGAAATTAATAAACAGTTTTACTAATTCTAACACTTCAATGTAAGATGTTATATGACTAATTATTTCTCATTGCCACATTTATTTCACACCTAAGGAAGTGCTCCATAATAGAGAAAAAATTTCTAGTCATCTTGTCAGGAAATTATGACTGAAGAGCCATAGAGTACAGTTCCTGAGCACTGAGGAGAGTAAATCCTTCCTGTAGCTCAATAAATTGTCAGATTAATACTTATTGTCATAAAAAAGGTGCATTTGTAAAGAGAAGGTTGGGTGTTACTAAGGGAGAGTCCTGTGAAGAAAGGTTGGATGAGGACTAATGGTCCATGCTGGTGTAATTAATCCTCTCAGCTGGTTTGTAGTCTTAAGTAATGACCTTCCTGTTCCTCACTTCACTCCTGTGTACCTCATTGCCAAGTTCCTAGATTGTCTGCTCTCTATGGAAAGAGCAATTTGTGTGATGGTTGTTTATGGCATTGCCTCATACAATGGATACAGAGTGAGGTCAAGTGCCAGTGGCATTCACTGTTGCAGCTGTTCATTAAGGATAGGACTTGGATTGCAATATGGTTCTGTTTTACCAGGTTTTGGAATTTTTCCTGTTCCCAGAGTTTCTGCTACTTCTGTGCTACTTCATTTGTTAAAGTTACAGGAAAATTTCTTAAATCATTCAAATGTTACTTCACCTCTCTTAGCGATATGCTAGAAACAAACATTTATTTTTAATCAGTTGTGTCCAGTGAGATTCCTTTGTCATGTGTTTGCTCATGCAGGGTCAGAGCCCGAAAGAAAAGAACATCTGACCACAATAATTTCAGCAGCTGATGGCTGTTCACAGGAAGAGTATACAGCACAAAATTGCACATCAACATCAAATGTCACTGACATTATTGAGAAAAAGGTTAATATTCTTTATAGGCATTTACAACTTAACTGATCCCACTGCAGATACACAAACAAATGCAAAGCAACAGGGTACCAAAATTGCCATTTTTCAGGATTTCAACTGTCATCCTCTTGATCTTTCCTAAATCATAAGACTAAATCAGTAGACTGTCTTCATGTGAGACACTGAAGCCCAAGGATTACTGCAATACTCACAAAAGTGTATTTTCTACTCTTCGGTGGTAAATCTGAGTTTAAAAAATCCTTCCTGCTGCAACTGAAGATCATTGCTTGAGCAGGGAGGTTGGAACAGGTGGCCCACTGTGGTGCCTTCCAACCTTACCCATTCTGTGATTCTGTGAAATAAGGGAATAAACATTGGCAGTTTCATGGTGTAAACAACAGAAATGTTGGTGTACATTTCAAAGCAAGCATTCTATTGAGCAGGAAGCTCACTCAACAGATTCTTAATGGTGCCTACAGAAGTGTGCCCATGTGTGTCACAACTGTAGCAGGATTACAGTTCAGAGGGTATCTAATGAAACCTGTTAAACATAGTTTATGTACATTTGTGACAGTGAAATACACACTCAGAATTAAATGTGTAGGTATTTTTCAATCTAGAATTTGACTCAACATTAGAGATGTTATATATAGCACTTGCAGACAGTAGAGTTAAGATTTGCTAGACCAAGGACAAATTACAGTGCGCTGATACCATAATGAAGTATTTATGTCATAACAAGCATGTTAGAGGTGTGACCACTCTATATTGTAGATTTTAAGCACTTTATTAAAGGGACGTATAAGCACAGTATTTAGATTATAGCCACATCCAGTCTGTTCAATTGGGTACAATCCATAGTAACTTACAATTTATACTTTGTTAGGAAAAATATCAGATTTTTTTAATAATAAAAACTATGCTCCATGAAAGCAAAACTTCACTTGGCAATCTGGGAGAGCTACTAGTAGCAGATACTTGGAAACCTATATCAGAAGAATCTCTTCTGTTTGTTTTTGAATTGTTCATCTGTCAGTCAATCCCCAGACTCTTAAATAATACACAGCAGAATATTCACCCTTGCCATGCTAGTCGTTATTTATAGACACTCCTTTTCCTCTCCCTTTCCACTCCCTTTTCCCCCATTTATGCCTTTTCCAGCATAACCTTCCAGCATAACCTTTAGTTAACCTTCTTCTAGAAGCCTTTCTCTACATTTCATTGTCTTCTTGCCTTTCTCTTTGCCCTTTCTAACTCTGGTGCACAGCTGTGGGATGGGGATGGGAGACAGGGGAGCCCTGCAGCAGCTTTGTCTGATGCAGGCACACTATGACCTCGTGCATGGTGTGATCTCCCTGTCCTCATGTGCCACAGGAGCTTTGCACTAAATATCCGACATCTCACTCTCAAGGGATGATCATCAGTTCTAAGGTCATCACTGTATATAAAACCTTAGGGTTTTGGGAGGTTATTGGTTTTAGGTGGGCTTGATTTTGGTTTCATTTCTCCTCTTCTCATGAGCGCATTTTACAGGTATTAGGAGTTAATTTAATCTTTGGTGTTTTCTGGTCTGTTAGTACCAGATGGTCTATCTGCAGTCCTGTGCAGCCACCTTTCCTTTGCATTTCCCTGAATAATATAGAAGCCTTTTGAGATTTTTTTTCTGTTATATTATTAATCCTTTTTTTCTAAATTATTTATTGCATGTTGAAACGCACCAACCCTGCAAGTGGTCCCTGTGGAACCCACCAGCAAAGTACATTCATTGAGCTAGCTGTTCATTGATCTTTACTTCAGTGCTTTATCCATGAAAGAATTTCCTCTTGTCCCATGGCAGCTTTGCATTCTTGAAAGCTTTTCTTCAAACACCTTGCTGAAAGCCTTTTGCAGTATGCTTTGTCCCCAAACTTCTGTTGTTTGTGGATTTGTAAGACTTACCTTCATTTTACACAAACCATGTTAATTCCTACCTAACACAGCAAATTTATCCATTGTTCATTGATTCTTTATTGTTTATTCTGTATTTTGATACCTATCCATCACACCTGTCTAAGTGTCAGTCTCACCAGAATATAGTTCCCAGGATATCCCCATACCATTAAAAATACCAATTATTATTATTATTATTTGTATTATTTATGACACTTTCCACTAATCTGGTTCAAAAGCAATTTTAATCAAGAAGTTACATGCTTATCATTAATAGTTCAGCTATTTCAACCTCAAGTTGCTATAGAACTCCTGGGCAAATACCATCTGGTCTGGGTGATTTGTTACCATTAATTTTGTCCATTGTTTGGTAGCCTGTTCTACTGATACTGCAGTCTGAGGCAGATCCTCTGAGGCTTTTTTTTGTCTAAAGAAAGATCTCAGCACAAGAGTTGCCTCAGCTTCCCTGTGTAGAATATAGATGCAGAAAAATTGTTTATCTTGTATTACCCTTCTGAAACAGCATTAATGTGCATGTCTTGCTAATTTGCTCAGGCAAATTTGTAAAGCCAAGTATTTTCCCCAGTGAGAGAAAAGAAATTCTAGAGACCACCAAATCTGTTTCAGTCTTTGGGTCCTAAGGGGTGAAGTTTATTTTCCCTTGCAGTTAGCAACATGAAGCATTGTAATGTGGGATCCCCTGGGTAATTTCAGGATCAGTTGTCTGTTTGACAGTATGTGGAATCAAAGGGGTTTGTGATGACCCTTCCATTTCTGCTCAAAGAACAAAGGGGAAAGTGGGCCACTATCAGCTACCTCAAAGTCCTTTAAACATTGTAATATTGTTCTTTGTTTTCCTTTCTCTACTTTCCACTCATGAACAAATTAAAGCATCTTTCTTTATCTGTTTTATTGCCTGGTAGATGTAAATATTTGAGAAGCTGCTTTTCCAGCTGATCTGTAAAAGGGAGGAGGGATACCCCATGATTCCCAAAGCAGTGCTGCCCAGCCTCAGTGGCAATACCAGGGCACAAGGACTAGGGAGGATGCATGACTGCAGAGCATTGTGCTCTAGAGCAGGAGCCCGTGCCTTGGTGACAATAGGCCACATACTTCCTCCAGTTCCTGCTAGAGTGTGATGTGCCCTTTATTGCAAAGGCAGACAGAGACAGCAGATACCTGCATTTTAGCAGCCTCTGCCACTGGAAAAACACCCTTAGAAGTGTTCCCTTGCTGCCATCGTGTGGTCCAGTGGATTGTTTCCTGCAAGTCTGCTTGTGCTGGGGGAATTCCCCAGCTTTCTGAGGGCAGAAGCGTTGGGAGAAGTGGTCTGAAAATGGGAACAGGATTATTTAACTCCACTTGTTTGTGATCTGTTCAGACACAGCTTATGATTCTCAATTCAAAGTAATTTTTTAGTTCCTAAAGTTCTTAGTTTTGGATTGAAATGAACTCTTTGTTGTGCATACTTAATGTTCAGATGCTGATCCTGTTTCTGTTCTTCTGTGTATGAGAAGTAATCTTGTGTTGCCATAGATTGTGCTTCTGATTTAAACAGTAGTGCTGTAAGGAATTTTCTTTTTTTTTTTTACTGGCCACCTACTTTTCTTCCCCACTGAGATGGGTCTGGGAAATGACTGGCTTTGTATGGCAGTGGAAGGGAAATATGTGGAAATGCAAGACTTGCAGATGGTGCAGAGGGTAGGCTTCTCATACCCCTTTCCTGCCAATCCTCTTTTACCTTGATTCTCTTACAGCAATTGCAAAACTGATCCCTGATGGATGTGAAAAATGATGCCCAAGATTAGGTTCAAATGAGTGGCTGATTTGTCAGTTGCATTTTTTTCTATCTGAAATTAAACTGTTTCCTAAAATATTCCTGTGAGTAAATTTGGTATCTTAATAGAAGTGAATTTCTCCTAGATATTCAAGAGATGATCTTTTTAAGGTGTTTGCATGGGTATTTGTGTAGTTGCCCATAAAGCACCTCAGGGTTGGGTTTTTTGACAAAATTTTATGTATCTGTGGAAAACTCTACCTAAAGCAATGTTGTCTCGAGCTCAAATGGGAAGAAATGGCTCCTTCCCAAGCAAAACCAGAATTTATGTGTCTCGAGTATTGCAAAAATTTTTGTGACGTATAAGAAGACTGGAAAAAATGTTGGGAAAGGTGAAAAGGAAGCACCAGATGGAGCTGGAGTAAGCACAGAATGGCAGGGGTTGGAAAAAACATCCAGATTGATTGACTCTTAAATCCAAGTGCTGAGCAGGAGCTGCACACAATGCACACTTGCTGTTTCAGTCCGGCTGTTCGTAGAAACAGGATCCTGCATCCTGTCTAGCAGTACCTGGCAGATAAACAAGGTTGTATCAAGAGGCTTTTGCTGCCAGTTTTTGGAGTGTTTCTTAACTGTTGGGCATTCCTCTGTATGTCATCAACGAAGAGAAAACACAAGGTGCAAACCAGTACTGGATGTAGTGGCACAGTGTCTAACCCCTTCGAGCACTTGTGTCCCCAGAGGGCTACTGGCTGGTTGTGTGTTTCACCAGCCCACCTGCCCTTTGTAGCGCAGCTGCCCTGAGGCCAAGATGCTCAGCACATCTGCAGCCTGTCACAGAAGTCAGTGACTTGGGATAGCTGCAAGCCTGTTCCTGTGCTGTGAGTGTCCAGCATTCTCACCTCCTCTCATGGTATCCTGTCATTTGTTCAGCCTGTGATGTCAAATCTAAAGGTGCCACAGTTGAAGTTTCTGGTTTAGTTTACTCATTTCATTTACAAATATTTGCTTGCAATATCAAAGTCCTGCTTAAATTTTCTGTCCATGTTATTTTTTTTGCCAGTGAGCTGGAGACATTTGTTGAAGACCTGAAGAAGGATTCTGCTGCTTCCAGCAAGACAGTTACACTGAAAGACGTGGAAGATGGAGCCTTTCTTTTGCGTCAAGTGGGAGAAGCTGTTGCTACCCTGAAAGGTATGTACTTTTCCTTTTTACTTTTGTTTCTTTCCCTTTAACCACAGAGAACAGTTTTGCCTTTGATCTGGAGGCATTAACTTTCACTTTCAAAAAGATTTAAAGCTGGGATTAGGGAGCTTGCTGCGTGGCCCCTGGAGAGAGATAGACATTCAAGTAATTGACATTCACCCAATCGTCTTTTACTGCCCAGGGCTTTCATAATTTCCTCTTCAGCCTCACAATTGTTTTCCTTGCAGGAGAGTTCCCAACACTGCAGAACAAAATGCGAGCAATCCTGCGGATTGAGGTGGAAGCTGTGAGGTTCCTGAAGGAGGAGCCCCACAAGCTGGACAGCCTGCTGAAACGAGTGCGCAGCATGACCGACGTCCTCACCATGCTCAGGAGGTGATTCCTTTTCTTTTCTTTTCTTTTCTTTTCTTTTCTTCAGGCTTAAAGAATTTCCTCAAGCAGGGCTGGAACAGCTTTTGAATTTGTGGTCTCCCCCTTGCCCATGGCAAATGTGAGAAGTTCAGCTTGCTTGCAGTATTTATAGATTAATCCTATAGCCTTCTCAAGGGAAATCAAATTAACCTTTCCTGTGCTCTGTGCAGTGAGTCCACTCTGACCAACAGCCTCAGTCACTGAGATATTACAATTGAGACTTAATGCCTCTCAAGTCAGCACTTCCAGATCTGGGAAGTGCCTGGATGAGAGAACTTACAGTGGCAACAGTCTCATACCTGAGCTAATGAACTTTAGGTATTTACAGCAATTTAAGCTAACAGAAACATTCTCTGACACTGAAAGGTTCATTCCCTAAAATGTAACAGTAAGAAATAAAATAGGAAAATAGTGTAAGTGGATAAAGGTATTCCAAAACATCTGAAAGAATACGCTTCAAATTCTTTTTCTCTTCTTCTGAAGGGAGATTCATTAAAAAAAGCTGGAATATTAGATAAAAATTAATGTCCACTAAGTGCCAGTGTTTAGCCATGTTTGTCAGAGTAGCTGAACAGCAAATAATTGCTGATTTATTTTACTCAGTGGGCATTGGATTTAATTCTTGCTCAAAACTGTCAGTGGTGGTGGTCTCAATTTTAGTTCAATTACAGGAAAATGTAAGTCATGAGTTGTTGTCACTACCATTATTCTAAGGAATGTAGTGTTGCCAGTGTTTCTGTATATCCTGGAGCATATGTAAAATGGATTTGGCAGTGCTGGAAGATGGGTAAAATTATTTATATAACAAGTTTTCTAAGAGCCATCACTTATTTTTCCATGCAGACTAATGTCTATATCCTTTCACATTAGTTTATTTTCTTAAAAATTATTACAGTTATCTCCTGTCTTGCAAAAAAAAAAAAAATAGAACAATAAGCTATGCGTACCAAAGTTTTACCAAATTTTTTGCAGCAAAATTGCATATTAAGCCTCATAAATTCTGTTTCAATAATGGGAAAGCTCACGGCATTTGATGGCTTGCAACACTCAGAAGCTCAGACATTTCACAGCTAGCTGCCAGAAATAGTTGCTTCTTTATGTCCTCAGCTCATCCTACCCCACACTCTTGACAGGAAGGACTATTATGAAGTGTCATATGATGTAGAACCTTCATTGGAAGCTCTGTTTTGACAACATGCCAGACTATTATATGTAGCTTCACTTTTCTGTGCTTCTAGTCCAGGAACATCTTGTTTAGCTAGATACATTGTATACAGTTTAATCAACTGATTTCCATTCTCACTCAAAAATCAACCCACTGTAACTCCCTGGTTTGGTGAGAAACTGCCAGTACATCACTGAAGGTTTGTAAACACCTTAGAAGGCAAACCCATCTGAGTTGGAGTAGCCTCTTTAAAATCCTGAGCTCCTGACTCTGAGAGAAGGCTATAAAATCATACGGCTGAGGGCATCAGGGAAATGAAAGCCACAATTTTGATTGTTTTGACTTTGGTGCTTTTTCTTTGCAAGAGTTTATTGTTGCATATTGCTCAGGACTGATCTGTGTGCTGACCATGTGCTGTTGTGTTCCATTTGGCTGGGCAGACACGTTACAGAAGGACTGCTGAGGGGTGTGGATCCATCCCAAGCCACGCAATACTCTGCTATGGAAAAGTCCACTGCAGCTGACACTCTGAAAAACCAAGAGGAGCACAAGCCCACCCAGGGACATGCACAGCAAAACCTCCCAGCAATCCCATCCGAGTCCCAGGTGTCATCAGTCAAGTCAGAAGTCATCCCCTTCTCATCGATGACCGTCCACCACGTGCAGAGCTCTCCCGTGGTCATGCACCAGTCCCAGCACTCGGCAGCCCTGGTGCCCCACGCCCAGGGCTCTCCCTCTGCAGGCTCTCACAGCGAAGCTGTGCCCACAGCTGGCCACCCCTCAGCCACCCTGGCCCCGCCAGAACCCACGGCAGGAGCCCAGCCCACTCCAGCCACACCAGCAGCACAGGTCTCTGTCAATGGCACCACCATGCAAAGCCTTTTCATTGAGGAAATTCACAGTGCAAGTAGCAGAAATCGAGCTGTATCAATTGAGGTACGGTGTATTCCACTCAGCCAGCTGTCCTCTCTTTGGGTCTGAGCTCCCAGTCTCACTCTTGAGGCTGCTGGTGGGACTTTTCAAATGCATTCTGGGGATTTATGTACTTAACCCCTAATTACACTGTACTTCTGAAGATACCCTCTGATTTTGTCCCTGCTCGTTGCAGAAGGGTTGGACTAGATGTCCTGTAAAGGTCCCTTACAACCCAAACTATTCTATTTTAAATGCAACAGAAAAATTACATGTAACCAAAATTAGGTAACTGTGTTTTTAAAATTATCTTTATTGAAAAAAATCAGAATTCTATTTTAGAATATCTTATTTTTAACCAATAGCATATCATTTTCTGACAACACTTGCATACGTGGATTTCGTTCACTCTTTAAATCTCCATATCCCTTATTATGGGGAAGTAAAAGTGCAAGAGTGTGAAGCTCCAGTGGTTTCCAGTGGGAAAACCCAGAGGTGAACTGCTGTGACTTATTACAGACAGGTACTTCAATCACCAGTGTGATTTGGCCTTTGTTCCTTTAGTGTCAGTCTGGCATGTGTTTGTGTCAAATCTAGCACAACAAGTCAGAGCAGTGTGCAATTACTGTTCATGCATTTCATTTAGTTGCTGACTACAATTGAAAGAATCTATCCATACTGACCTGTAATGTTTACACGTGGAATTTATTTTTAAGTAAGTGATCACAATGAAAATCAGAAAAATAAATAGATGCTTTACTGGTTTTGTCTAGAAAGCTGAAAAGAAGTGGGAAGAGAAAAGACAAAACCTTGATCACTATAATGGAAAGGAATTTGAAAAGCTCTTGGAAGAGGCCCAGGCCAATATCATGAAGTCCATTCCTAACCTAGAGATGCCTCCCCAGCCAGCAGCCCTGCCTAAAGGAGATGCAGCAGAAAAGCTAGAAGTCTCAGGTAAGGTTTGCTAGAGTAAATGGGGCTGAAGAATTGCATCTCTGGAAAGGAGAGGTTATTTTCCCTACTTTCTAGAATGTTTTCAGTTTATAGATTGCTGTGATCTTGAGGAATGACAAAAAAATCTCTGAATACACAAAAATGTGCTTTAAAAAGCAAGAATAACTTGCTGTGTGTGGATAGAACAGTGGTAAAAGCTGGCAGTTGCAAGCAGGAAGATCCAGGTTAAGCATTAGGGAAAAAACCTCCTAAAGATAGGGAAAGTGAAGCACTGAAGCTGCATGAGGCAGGGAGGAGGATGGAAGGTCCCCATTACTGGACAGAATGGTTTAGAGTAGCACCGCACTAGAGTTACATAGGTAGGGCTACTTAGTGGTAGTAAGACGGTGAGATGTCCTTCCAGTCCTATTTCTTTCACCATTTAACATACAAATCCATGTCTGAATTTATTCAAAATCCAAGGAGCAAAAAAGATGCCTCAGCCAAACCTTGGAATTATCCCATTGGCCAAACACACATCAGCTGTAAAATTCTTACCCAGCAACATGTGCAAGTCCATCCAGCTCAGTCTCTGACAGGCAATTGGAGATGCTGTGTGTGGGGACAACAGAACCCAGCTGCCTTCTGCAGTCTGCTAGTAGTATTCCAGCACCCACACTGGATTTCAAAGGGAATATCCAAATCTCCTCCTTTTCATATCCATTATGGAACTTTTATCCAGCAATTCATCTCTACTTGCTTATACAGTTTGCATCCTCTTTCTGTGGCAGCAAGCTCCCATCTTGTGAAGGAGCTTTCCTTTATCTCTTTTAAACTGGCATCATACCAGCTAATTGAGTTCTCCATAGCTCTAATATCCTCCAATTTGGTAAACAACAGCTCTTCATTTAATTCATAAAATCATGGAGGCAGTGGATAAACCTTTATCATATCCTGGAGCTCTCCTGGAGTGGGAATGTGCAGCTCTCCTGCCCCACAGACTTCAAACTGTGAGCTTCCAGCCTTTCTGGTCCCTCCAGCCAGGCCAGCTGCTCCCTCCCCTAGAGGCTAGATTAGTTACCCTTGTTTAACCCCACGTTGTCCTTCTGGAGCTCTGGAGGTCAGAGCTGCATGCTGCACTCAAGGTGTTGGCATGCCAACATAGTAAAAAGCTGAAAAACAATGCCCTAGGGGTTGTGTAGACAAATTCATATAGAATTTGGAAGGAGTGTTTTCAGATCCAGCATTTTATTCTGGGTGTACCTTTGACACTGCCAAGTTTTGTCTTCTTGGATGTTTTGCAACATACATGTTTAAAATAAATTCTGTTGAACCTCATAAAATAATTTTAGAATTTTGGCACCCTTCAGTGAGATTACTGGCTATCAACACAGTTAGCTTGTATAATGTGTGGCATAAATAGAAAATAAGTACCATATGGGTGCAGTGAGCTGTGACATCCTAAAAAGTGCAGAGCACAGTAACTGAGAAGTTTTTAAGTCACATAGTTAACTAATCCACTTCTAGAGTACACTTTTGCACAGTGTGCAGCCAGCAGATTTAAGAACAAGTTTTTTTGAGATTGAGACATTTGCCTTCTGTTGTGCATAATGAATCCTGCAATAGTAACATAAATACAGGAACAGCAAAACTTTTCCTTAATATCTGATTAAATATCTCACATACCACTCAGCTCTTCTATGACAGGATGAAAAGTTCAGTACCAGTCTGCTGTAGACTTGAAAACTGAGCAGCATAAGAAAAGACCGACCACCTGTCTACCAATACAATACATAAAAAATTTTGGCCATAAATGAGCAGAGCCCTCTGTTGGTTCAACTGCAGAACCCAGAAAGATCATGTTGCCAGATTGTGTTGTCTCATCCATTCTCCACACTGAACCTCTCCCAGTGAAGAAACTCTTTTTTTTCTCTGCAAAGGACAAAGCAAAATAAAGTTACATGCTTAACAGTTTCCCACATTACATGTCTGTAATGTCATGACATTTCTTTAATGTCTTGACTAACTCATCTTTGTATCAAGACTGTTCCATGAAAAATGTGATTTTTTTTCCTAGCATGTACATTAGAAATTGATCTCCTTCATCTCTCTTTGTGCCTTCATATGTGAGAATGTCCTGACTTTTGTAAGTGATGAGTGATCAGTAACTTCCATTAAAGAGAGTTTATCTGACTGCAGAGTCTGCCTCAAGGCAGGCGTTATTACTTTGAAACCTTTTGGATTTATTTTGATACAAGTAGAAGTCTGTATAGTGAGAGCAACTAGTTCCCATCTATCTGTGCCTGTTGAAAAATTCTGCAGTTTAGTGAAACAGCTAGTGACAAACAACTCCCATTTTGTTCACAGAAGTGCTGAGCCCTTTGGCACCAAAGAAGGTTCCATAATGTGTAGGTTTTTGTTCATGGGCAGTCTCAGGCTTAGTGAGCTAAGTTTGTTCATTTACTCCTCCCTCTTTAAATTTGCCAGAGGAAAAAAAAAAAGAACAGAATAAAATCTTCCCTGCAATTTTTTCCCTCTAAAGTTTATCTTTTTCCCTTCCCATTTATATTGAGGAAATATAATTGTTTAGAAAATAAAATAGAAATCCATCTTTGAAGTTTTCTGTGCAGCCTGTTGTCACTACTTCAATCACCAGTGTGATGTAGTAAGGTAGAGACCCAGATTTAAATGGTGTGAAGTCATTAAGGAGAGGCTATGATGGGGTTGCACTGACATGAGCAACCCCCTCATAGCCTCTCCTTAATGACTTCAGCTAAGGGATGTGAGAGGGAATAGTCTTCAATACCCAGTGCACCTGCCACACTCAGGGACAATATATCTTGCCTGTTTTTATCTCCCATTTTGAGGATGGAGTTGGATGAGTGTCTCAGAGATGTGAATGAGATGGTAAGAATCATGTTTTCTTTGTGCCTTCTGTCTCTCATCCAACCTTGCTCTCATTAAGTGTGAGAAAAACTTGGAATTCTTGCAATCAGAGTCACTACCAGTTTGAGGGTAATGGGTTGTGCCCCTTAAAAGGAGTAGGGATTTGCAAAAGCCCTGCATCATAGTCTGCTAAACACCATCTTAGAGAATTACTCTGACTTTACAGCAGAAGTACATCTGATGTAATTAAAAACTGAGTGTTGACCAAAGAAGTGGTCTAATATAAAGTACATCTGGAAAATCACTCTTTTTGAAATCTGGCAAGTGAGTGCCAGATAACCAGGGAGGGAGATAATACAACTGAGCATTTCTTTAAGCTTAAGCAGCTTCAAAGAACACTTGATCTAAGAAGGAAACAAAGATGAGTCTGGGTCAGACAAGGGCTCCATCCAGTCCCCAGGGCTAGCTGGAGTGTTGGAGGAGCCTGACAGAGGCCCAGGGCAGTTATGCAATAATTTCCCCAGAGGGAGCAGTGAGCCCTAAACATCTGGGTAATCCCAAAAGCAGGATGTTGTATCTTTCTGGATAATATTTATTCCAGCCGTTTATATAACACTGAGTAGCTGCAGAAAGGTCATTCTTTTGCTCTTGGAAACAAACACTGTAAACAGCAGTGTGAAAACAGTGGCTGTTGCCATATTTATGATGCTTAGCCTGTAAGCAGAAACACACATGGACAGGTCATGCTGACAGATCACAGCTGGGTCATGCTGCTTCTGGAAATAATGCTGTCCAGGGACAGTGGGGAGGAGGAGGTGGCAGCTGGTGGGGCAGCATCCTCACGGGCAATGCCAGTTTGAAACTGGTCTTCTCTAGGAAGACTCTCCTCAGAAAGCAAGGGCTGGCTCTGCTTGGCCTTTGCATTTGGTATTTGAATTTTCTTGGCTTAGAAAAACATGTATAGGGCTCTTATATGGTAATTCAAAGGCAAAACTCTGCATTCCTGGAATTATGGCAAGTTAAGTGAGAACAAATGCTCCCTAAGAAGAGGAGCAAGTGCAGTTGCCTCTGGTGATCTCCTGCCCTGCTCAGAGATGAGCAGATTCACTGAAATGCAAGGGTGGCATCTCTAGAGTACTGCTTACATTTTCACTCAGCCTTTGTGTGAACTTAGCTAGTTGTGTCCAACTATGAGATGGACAGAACTCTTCAGCTCCCTACACCTTGCCAGCAGCACCTCCCAGGCAGAGCAGAAAGGTGTGCTGGTTGCTTCAGAATTGCTGAGAGCAATGAGAAGCCTCCAGGTCTCATTGTCTCCATGTCAGTGGCCTTGCTCTCAAAGGAGGCTGAGGGGTGTCTGTAAGCAGGCACCCAGAACCTGTGCCTTACATGCTCCTTCACACGAGTGCTCTGCTATCCCACTTGTACAGCAATGGCTACACCCAGATAGAGTGGCCTAGAGGACAGGAGTTGTGCTGAAAATTTCTGGGGGAAGTGATCCAGTTTCTCTGTGCAAGTACAGCAGTTTACTTTCATTTCCAGTTACTTTGTGTATTCAGCAACAGGACCTTTTAAGACATTTTTTTCCTTTCCAGTTGAGGCAGGTATACAAATACTATTTTCCACTCCTTGACCTATGCTTGCTTTGTGCTGCTCTGTTTACCTGCAGAAGCAGCTCCTGATGGAGAGCAGGATAATGACAAGCTGAGCAAGTCTCCACCTCCTCCCCCTCCACGGCGCAGTTACCTGCCAGGGTCAGGACTGACCACAACGAGAGCAGGAGATGTCATCTACACAGCCAGAAAAGAGGCTGCTGCCCTCAAGGTTTGGTGATTCATACTCTAGGCAGCCAGACTCCTGAGGAGAGGTTGGCAAAGAGATAAGACACAGGCTTGGGCCTATAAACCACAAAATAAGTGAGGCAGAGCTTGTGTCCTGGAGAGCTACTGAAACTGCTCACCAGGATGCACTTCTGTTAGGCCAAATGAGCAAGATTTGATCAGTTCTGTTACAGGAGTCTTGCTGCTTTTATCTTCTAGCAATGCAGCAGGCAAGTCACAGGCTGCTATCATTTAGAGTGGTAAGAAGATTAAAATTAAAAAAAAAACAAAAAACAAAGCATGCCTTAAACAGATGGGGAAGATCAGGTCAGATTTGAGAGTGTTTTTACAGAAATGTTGCAAATTAGTTTCTTTGGGCTTGTTTTCCCCATCTGTTCTGGGAAAGAAGGTGGTGGGAAGTCCAATTTAGGAAGCCTTTTAATCTGTGAACATGTAATCACATCAACAATATTGGTTGTTTTTGAACTGATGAAGTAGCAGGAAGAGGGACCTTGCAAGAGAGGAGTTGCAATAGTGTTGCATTTTTGGTGTTTACTTTGCATCAGGAGGGCTCAGCTGTGTTATCTGTCTGCTTTCTCATTCCCTTGTAGGAATGCAGTGAAGATGCTGGGCAAACAGCACAATCCAAAGCCCCTAAAGAGGACCAGGCATTGTCTCAGAGCACCGGGCATGCTGTAGCAACAGCTGCAAAAGATGAAGAGGAAGAGGAAGGAGATAAAATAATGGCAGAATTACAGGTATGCCTTTTGGGTTGCACATGAGGACACCTGTGCCCAATATCACTTCTAGGGCCTCAGTGCAATTTCCAGCTCAGAACATGAAGTAAAGTAGGTCTGCTAGCCTCACCTGGTACCACGTTGTTGCACTGAGTGGTACACTTTTTGGAAGTACTGCCAAATTTTGTCCAAGAGGTCTGGAGCTGAGACATTGGTCAAGAATGCAGTAGCTGCCACTGGAGAAGCCTGCACACGCAGATGGGACAAGTAAAACATTGGTGTGCATTTGGTGTGGTTGTCCCTGGCCTAGTGTTGTTCACTAGTACCAGACTGGTGAAGTGCTGAGAGCCTCTGTCATGTGTGCTGTCTTTGATGGGAGCAGAGAATAACTGGGTCTGCTCCTGGTGGGCTGTGCTATGCTCCAGAGTTTCCCAGAGTGTTTGAGCACTGAGACATTGCCCATTCCCTGGGGTGTAACTGGTACATCACTCTGCCAGTGGCATAGAAGTGTGCTCTCTTGCTGGTCCTTCCCTTGACATCACACAGGACAGTTCACTTCAGTGATGAAAATGCTGCAGTAAATGCCAACTATTCCAGCTACCATCAGTGAGCTCCAGCTTCCCAGGGGCACCCTCTGTCCTTTTCCGTGCCCACGTGAGGAAGGGAGATGTGGACCAGCCAAACTGGCTGTAACTTCTGGTATTTTAGAGCATTGTCACAACGTGAGATGATCCCTGCTGTCCTCCTGCCAACAGGAGGGCTGGGTGCTGCCCAGGAGGCTTCAGAGCACAGCAGTTGTGGGCACTGGGCTGCAACTGTTAGGTCTGAAGGGTGCACCCTGCTCCTTCCCTCAGCTCTCACCCAGCAGTGCTGGTTTGCAGGATTAAGAGCAGAAATTCACTCTTATCCCCCCTGTGTGCTGATAACCAGTGAGGCAGCAGGGCTGGGGACACAGATGATGTCACAGCACCTCTGTCTCCAGGAAAGCAACCTCTGCCTTGCAACTGGGGACAGTGAAGTGGAGGTTAAGGTATAGAAAGGGGGGCTGAGAGAAGCTGAGGAGGAGAAATAGGCATGGGAATGGCATTTGACAGGGAATGGGTGTTTAAATGCTAGCTGTTAGCAGTACTCATTTCAAACCAATACCAAATACCAGGTATATTTTAAAAGCTTAACAGAATACCATGTTTTAGAAGGGGCAAATTGCCTGATCTGAGAGCTACAGGTCATTAGTTTGATGTCAGTCATAGACAGAAAGATGGAAAATGAGATATGGAATTCAGTCACTGAAGAACTAAAGGACAGTCATAAACAGTTATGCCAGTGAGCACAATGTAATGGAACAGAGAGCTGTCAAAGGAAACAACACTCTTTGATCAAGTAACAGGTTTAACTGCTTAAACTGAATTGTGTACCTGTAAACATTTTGGTAAGGCATTTGATCAAACATCACACAACATTCTTATAAAAATCTGGCACCTCAGAGTATACAAAAAAAATCCTATTGCAGAATAATTGAGACCTGTCTGCTTTTGAAATCACTGACCTTGATGCAGGTGTTTATAGACAGGTGTATAGGGAGCAGCAACAGGCCTAGTATCTCTCTGTATTTTCATCAAAAGCTGGAAATACATTTAAAATCCTTACTGTGTAAAATCATTTAATTCAGACCAGAGAGGTATGACAGCAGAGACATGATAGCATTCATTTAATGGTCATAATGCTTTGCTGAATAAAAAGTCCACATGAAGAACAATAACATATTGGCCAGGCCGCAACTGCATGCCTTGGAAAGAAACAGGAGTTGCAGTAACAAGTTGACAGGAGCTCCCTGGTTAGTGATGTTGCCACAAAATTGCATCTGCCTCAGGAGTAGATGTGAGAACGTGGCCTGTTTTTATGTCTGTGTACAAGATCAGTGAGAGCCACACTGTGCTGCTGCATCCATCTCTAAGTATCCATCTGTCTCCCATTTAAAAAGCCTGTTAAGAATATGAAGGTTCAGAAGAAACTTGAGTGCCATGTGAGGATTTTTAATGAAGCAGGAAAAGGCATTATAATAATCAGTGGCTGTAGCACAAACTATTTGGAGACTTACAGATATTTCAGAGCAAAGGTGATAAAAAATACCAAAGGGAAATAGCTTTTTTGATAAAGTCTGAAGGACTTTGAGTATGCTTTGCTCAAACCCACATCACTGGTCTCATAAACGGGTAAGTTGGGGAAAAGTCCATATCCTCTACTGTGAGGAGCAAGACTATTTTTTCTATTACTTTCATGTCATCTTGAGTACTCTCATCTATTAACACAAATAGGATGTAATGGAAAATCAGAAGAAAGTCTATATCCTGATTTTTTGCACTGGATTTTTTCTGTTATTCTTTTCTGATTTTGCATAAACATGCAATACATATGAAGAATACCAGATTTAAAGAACAGGCCTGATTCTAAACTGTAATCAGGGCTATTAATTTAATGAGTTGCCAGGAATTAGATCATTTCCCTACTATATGGTACAACAGAATAATCTTACTGCCTGTCTCAGTGTGCCTGACTCCTGTGAGCACTCCCTGCTCTTTGCTGTGTCCTCCCTGCACAGTTCAGTGCAGGCAGGCCATGTGCCAGTAGAGGCCTCCAGAAACTCTGGTGAGGCACATTGGCTGCCTGCACTGCACAGTGATAGTGGCAGTTCTAGTTTTGTTCCTCAAGATCTGGGAGCCAGCTGGATAGAGAAACTCAAAGGAAATGAAAGGAGGATAGCAAACTAAATGGCTGGAAAGTCTGGGCTGTGCCCTGGAGGATGTGTGATGGGAGGCCAGTGCCCACAAACCCACAGGCTGGGACAGTCAATTTATGGTTCATTATCAAAGACTGTGACAAAGGCACATCTCCATGTTTAAAGTTCTAATTACAGTTTGTGTGGGAGAAGTGGAGTTAATGTAACTCTTGCGTTATCAGCCACCAGGAAATAGGTGCTACAATAGCCCCAAGTTTGTCATGGGCTTCCTACTTGAGTTTGGATAGTCTGTAGCACCTCTGTTCGTCTTCATTGTCTGCAAATTCAGAAATCAAGTTTGTCCTCCTTACAGGGAGCACTAAGGTCAGCATGGTGTTAGAGTCTTGAGAGGCTGGAAGGGATGCCCTAGTTCTCTGAATCTGATAGTCTGAAATCTCTGTTATTATCTCATGAGCTTGTAGAAAACATTGTTGAGCTGTGAGTGTTAAAAACAAGTGCTCTCTTTATAGTTGGTCATCTCCAGATATTTCTCTGTAAAAGTTCTTGGTCTCCTGATAACCTGTAGTATTTATTTCCTAGGCTTTCCAGAAGTGCTCTTTTATGGATGTAAACTCAAACAGTCATGCTGAACAGTCCAGAAATGACACACATGTTAAAGACATAAGGCCTGGGACTTTAATGCATCACAAGGAAAAGAAGGTAACAAGTGGCAATTGTAGACATGCCACCCGGTCTTGGCATAACCTTCTTTCCTTCAAAACTAATCTTACATCCTGTGTCCTGTTCTCTTTAACCCCCACCCATCACTGCCCAGCAGTTTCCTTCCTTTTATCTCCACATGGCTCAGAAATGCTCATACAGAGCTCTGTATTAAACTGTATTATGTGTCTTATCAGCAATAGTACAATGGTTGCATGAAGCTTTATCATTCTGTGAAATCAAAACAGGATCTGTCAGTTTCTGTCAGAAATGCTCATACTACTTAGAACATCCTTCCCCAGCTGTTCTGGTGATGGATGGTGAAGCATCTCTCCTAAGCTTGAGAGGAGTTGATGGTTCCTCTCAGTCTCTAGAGCCAGTGTGAGAATATGTGCTTTACTTTGTTTCATTTGTTGGTTCCAGAAATAGTTGTTAGATATTCAGAAATCCCATTCAGTTTATTGGATGACAGCATCAAAGTGGATGGGAGGAATTTGCCCTTATGCTGAAGGGCAGTGCCCAAAATTCAGTCATGGGACTGAGAAGAGGTGCTGTGTGTCAGGGGCTGCAGGCAGGTCAAGGTTAAATTTCACAGCTGTGCGTGGACTGGAGTTGCCAGTTGAGTTGATTTGACTTAGCATGCAGCCAGTGTGAAGGACAAGAAAAGGACAAGTACTTCTGCCCTTGCACACCTCTTTTTTATGTATAACAATGAGTTGCATCACTGCTGGGGGAAGGGGGTTGTGCAGGCATGACAACTTGTCAGCCAAATGCCAGTTTGCAATGAAGGTGGGTATGGTGGGGAAGGAAACAGAGCTCTTCAGCACAGCATTTCAACCTTCTCGTGCATTTTGTGTGTGTATGCAAGTGCTGCCAGGTCAGGGCACTGCACTTAAGGACTTGTGTTGGAGCTGCCCAAACAGCAGTTCTGGTCTAAAGCTGCAAACAGCTGTCTGGGTGAGGGTACAGGTCTGTTGGTATGAGGGAAAAAGGACAAACTGTTCTGTGTGTATGACAGTGTTAAACAGAAAAAAAACAGTGTGAATTCATCCTCATTGCTGCTGTTGTCAGAATGAGAAGATCCTATTGTTATATGAAATCCTGGGTCATCACTCAGCACACTGCATATCCTGTAGCACAAACATTTCATTGAAAGGTGCTGCCAAGTAATTGCCATAAACTGATATTTATTTGAATAACACAGAGTCCAGGAAATTAAGGTTAATGAGATCTGGTTTTGTAATCTGACATGACAGAGTGTTTATTGGCTTTAAATATGGAACAATATGGTCACGATAAAATCATTGAGGAAATGAGTTTTGTTGTGGTTTTATTTTTTAGTAGAAAAGCAGAAGTTCCTAAAATAAGACACCTTGTACAAGGACACTATGAGGTGTTTCACTGGTGCTTGGAACTAGAAGTGGAACATGCTAAAAAAAGATATACAGTCAGCTGTATATCTTTTTTTGTGCCTTTAAGTCACTTGGCCTGATTCTGGGGGTGTCTGACGTCTTTAGGACCGGGAGGTGCTGAGCACTGAGCAGGTCAGGGCCCGAGGGGATCCCAAGCCCTGGAGTTTGGTTCCCAAAGTGCCTCTCAGCACGATGTGCAGACTGTCAGCCTGCCCACCGAGGCCTTGCTGCTGTGCTGGCTTGTATGAGAGCTCTTCCTCATCCTGAAATGTGAGGAAGCAGCTGTTGATCCTTGTTACTGCTGAACAAGCCTTTGTGGAGGTGAGCTGTGACTCTGGTGTGAGTGACTTTCTTGCTTCTGTGTTTTGATTGTGAGTAAAGTTTCTCAGTAAAATCTCCAACAGTACATAAGAAAACGTCACACAAGGTGTAGAAACCAGACCTGGTGAAGCTCTGTATGCATGGGGCATGCATGCACAGCCAGCCTGGGGATTTCTGCACTGTCACTCATCCATCTCAGTTGGGAGAGACGTGCTCCTGACTGTTCTGCATGTCTTGATGCTCACAGAAGTATAATCTGTCCTTCTGCAGTGTCTAGTCTAGCTGACTAGGAGTCAGCTCCTAGTCTCAAGCTAGCAATGTCAGCATTTCTGTTTTTGGTTCACTGCCTTCAGGCACTTGAGGCCAAATTACTTTCCTTCTTGGTGAGCTGTCTTTTGACTGTAGATTTCCCTCTTGTTCATCATCCTGGTGTCTCCTCAGGTCCGTTCTTCATCCTGATGATTGGTGTTTCTCCTGAGTTGTCACTAGCACTTAAACCAAACCACAGAGAAAAGCCTGGTGTTAGGAAACAGCATTTCCAGAGATCCTCATTTGCAAATAAAGAACAAAGTCCCCCTGAAGTTTCATTGCTGGGAATAAACATACTTTTTTTGAGCCAGTGAATGACCTCTCTGTTTGGTGTGTGGCATTTCTGCTATAAGTGAATGTAGCTCAGTGTTTCATTCTGCACTTCCACAGGCACCACAGGGTGTCACTGGTAATTCTGATGGAATACTTCTAAGCTGCAGCGAGGATTTAGAAGTGGTCAGACTGTGATGATACTAATTGTGATGGAGCAGCACTGCTCAGGTGTGACCAACATTAGAAGGGGCAAAATGTAACTTGAAAATCAGCTTTTACTGGTATAAAACTTCCTTTCAAGGCAAGCCAGACTCGCTGTCATATCAGCCATATCACTTCCATATCAGCCTCCTTTTGGTCCCAGCAGAATGTGGCCAGATACTGTGAGACTTTCAGCTTCAATCTTATAAAAACATGGGGGGCTGGGGGGGTTTAGCAGGAAGGTGAACAGGTCATGAAGCACTGTGTTGGAAATAAGGTATTTAATGTGCTTATGCATATTCTGGAGGCCTTGTTAAAACAAGGTAACATCCCATCCTGACCTAATGCATAGCACAAAGCAGTAACATCATGCACTGTTCTGCCAGAATTTGGAATTTTGCCCTGAAGAAAGACAGGAATCAGATGACAGCTTGAGACATGTCTCTGCAGCAGTAAATGGCGTGGTGAGTTCACGAGGTCTGCACTTCCCCCGAGATTAATCTTGGGGGAAAATAAAAGTCCTGTAAAGATAAAAGCCCTGAATAACTAAGTAATGCAACTTTCCCCCTTAGGTGTATGGGGCTACAACAGGATCTCCCACAGATAGTGACCATCCTAAAGAGAAGAGGGAAGGGAGAACTGAAGAAGAATTGGGTTCTGATTCATCCAGTACAGCTGACAGTAAAAGTGGCTTTTCAATGAATGACAGTCCTACATTTAGCAAGGGTTTGTTTGTAGACAGTACAGACTATTCTAACAAAAACCTTCAGAATATGAGCACAAACCTGTCTGGTGTCTGTTTGCCAGAGGAGGACAAACGAAGAGGGGCTCAAGATATCTTAGGATCACATTTTCCAGCCGTTAAGACTGGAAAACAAAAGCCAAACTACAGACTGTCAAGAGATGCTCACCAGGGTGAAGCCTTGCAGAGCACAGGCAAGCCCATCCCCATCAGCAGCGTTTGCCCTCTTCTGAGGCACATGCAGGAGGCTGCGGGGCCTCAGCCTTCCTTGCAGGAGCAAGAGGTTTCTGCAGGCAACTACAATCAGGTTGTGCTGAGACCCAAAGTGTCCAGAGCAAACAGTGTGAGCAGCACTGAAGAGACAGACTCTCCAGCCAGCTCTCCAAGTGAAGACAGCCCACCCACAGAAAACATTGCCTTCATGATTACTAAAACAGCTGTCCAGGTGCTCTCGAGCGGGGAGGTTCACGACATAGTGAGCCGGAAAGGAGGAGATGTGCAAACAGTCAACATTGATGCCAGGAAGGATGTGGCATCAGAGAAGGGCATCCCTGAGAACACAGACAGTGAAGAGCCAGTGGTGTGTCTGGACAAAAAGCCTGTCATCATCATTTTCGATGAACCCATGGATATTAGGTCAGCGTACAAACGGCTTTCTACAATTTTTGAGGAATGCGATGAGGAATTGGAAAAAATGATGACAGATGAAAAGATAGAAGAAGAAGAGGAGGAGGAAGAAAATGAAGCACATGAAATCTCTGAGAGGCAGAAGGAAGAGTCACCAGTAGCTAATGACAGAAATGCAACCACAGAGCATTCTGCACCTGATGGTTCCCCGGGGCCATACCTTTTTAACCTTCAGTCTGACTCTGCACAAAGCAGACCTCCTGCAGAGGAAGAAAGCACAAAGACAAATTTTAACAAATACCGTCAGATCTATGGGCTAAACACAGAAGCAAACTCAGACTCTGCCGATCTGTTGGGAAGCAGGCAGGATTCTAAGAAAAAATTTAAGTTTAAATTCCCTAAAAAGCAGCTGGCAGCTCTGACGCAGGCAATACGGACAGGAACCAAGACTGGGAAGAAGACCTTGCAGGTTGTGGTCTATGAAGAAGAGGAGGAAGATGGGACCCTAAAGCAGCACAAGGAAGCAAAGAGATTTGAAATCACTCGGTCTCAGTCTGAGGAGAGTGATAAAAGTCCTTCTGGGAAGCAAGAGGGCCCCTCCGGAGCTGCAGTGTCCCTGTCTAGGACTGATGAAATTCGACAGAGTACATACAGAACACTAGACAGCCTTGAGCAGACTATAAAGCAGCTGGAAAACACCATCAGTGAAATGAGTCCAAAACCTGTCCCTGAAAACACATACACCTCTGAGGGAAGCATTGTCCCCTTCTCTGCCCAGATAGTACCAGAGACCCCATCCCGAGAGCATGTAGTGCTGGATGAGAGCCTTGCTGGTGTAGAGCCCCCTGCATCACTCCCAGCCACTTCACGTAAGGTACCTTAGCCCAAGAAATCAAACCTCCAGCTGCTTTCTAAAATCTGCAATAATCACCATTAAACAAGACGGTCTTGTGATTTGTTTGCTTCCTCTCAGGTGGCTTGTTTGGGCTCCCCATGAGGTGTCTAACAGCTAATAGACCATTGGTTTTTGGGGTTTTTTTAAATCTTTGCTGCTGATTGGTGATGGGCAAATGCAGGGGAGCTGGGTCAAATAATCCGCTGTGTGAAATGACAAGTGTCACTGACATGAAATCCAGGCTGATCAGTAGCTGAGCAGTTTTCTCCAATTGATTCTGGAAATTAACACCCGCGGTGTGAAGCTCCTGAACTTTCCCTGCATGTAGTACTGTGGCTTTTTCAGCGCATGGTGTGCAGGCTCCGTTCAAGCACTCTGGCACTGACCATGCCTTCTTGTCTCCCCTCCCTGCCCCTCCACTCCTTTCCGCAGGGCTCCAGCGCTGCCTCCCAGACCAGCCGGATGCCAGTCCCCATGGCTTCAAAAACTAGACAAGGAAGCATGGAGAAATCAGGCAAACAGCCCAAGCTGCAGGATCCACGCCAATACAGACAGGTAGTTTTACCCTAAACCCAGTGTTTGGATGGACATTTCGTGTTGTTTGTTTATTTAAAAACTCCAGTAACTGACTGTGATTATACCAAATATCGGATGCCTGAGGTCAAACTGGACATCCTGGATCCTGGGGGCATGACAGTACTGATCTTTTCACCATGCTTGTGCATGCATGTCTGCAATAAAACACCTGCTGCTTTTTTTTGTTTGGTTGGGTTTTGGGTTGTCTGTTTGTTTATTGGGTTTGGCTTTTTTTTTTCTTAATTTATTATTTTTTTTTTTTTTTTTAACTCTGGTATTCAGCTGTAATTTTAAGATGTCACCTACTTGTTTACTTTCTATTTGGTTCATGTGGTGGTTCTGTAGGAGAACTGGGAATGCTTCTGTTGGCAGTCTTTGCAGGAAGCGCTGGACACTAACCCGTTGGTGTAGGTGGCAGTGGGTGCACTTTAACCCGCGCGGGACGTCCCTGTCGCGTCCGTGCCGCGCAGCATGGCCGACGTAGTGCCTGCTCTGTAACACGTAGGTCGCGCCTTCTCACAAAGCTCTCCTGCCTCTTTCTCTATGCACTCTCCCTTGGGCACTTTGGGTTTTCTACCAGGTCCAGTCCATGGCTGCAGGACTTAGCTCAGGCCTCGAACTGTTAGTTCTGATTCTCTGTAGGGCTGTGTTCCCAGGTCCTGTTGGTTTATCGTGTTACTGGCTTTCTGACAAACTGTCTCCTGACGTCTTTATTTGCAGGCTAATGGAAGTGCTAAGAAAGCTGGTGGGGACTATAAGGCTACTTCTCCTACCCTACCTGCTTCTAAGATCCCAGCCTTTTCTCCCACTTCTGGGAAAAGCAGCTCAGCACCTGCTTCTAGCGGTGACAGCTCTAACCCTCTTAATCCATCTACTAAAACCTCCATTCCTTCCTCCTCCCTTCTCGGTCCTCAGACAGGTCGCATAACTTACTCTACCTCCCTCATCCCCTCTGTCTCTAATGGCTCCTCCAAGTTTCAGAGCCCCACTTACCCAGGGAAAGGTCACCACCTTTCGTTCTCGCTGCAGACTCAGAACGGCCGACCACTCCCTCCTTCCTCCTCTACCTCTCCCCCTTCCTCTATCTCCCCCCCTTCCCTGAGCCAAGGTATGAAGAGCATCAGGACAATCCACACCCCTAGTTTCAACAGCTACAAGGCACAGAACGGGAATGCCAGCAAGTCCGCCCCATCCACGGTCAAGGAGCCATCCTAAAGGCTAAGCACAGCACACCTGCCAGGTCACCAAGGCTTTTTGTTCAAAGAATCTGCAGCCAATATTTTAACCAGGGAATGTAACCATTTTGTTGTATTGCTGGAGGCTTAATACTAATCACGTGCTAAATACTGAATTACTACACTAGATTAGAGTGAAGCTTTTTGGAAAACAGTTGCTGTTGTAATGATAAAAGAGCATTTTCTTTCTATAGGCAGCACCTCTTAAAAAAAGTGTGAAGGTGTGTGAGTGAACTTGACTGCGTGTGCACAGTGGTGTACTGAGCATGGGGAATTGTATGGTTAAAAATTTACTAAGTTGTTTTGTATAAAGCTATTTTTCATTATGAGGTCTAGAAGTGAACAGAGATATACTAAAGTGTGATTATATTCAACTGTAAAACTGAAACTAAAATATTTTTCTTTTATTTTGGTGTTATTTAGCTTTGTTACAGATTTCTATTTTTGTCAACAAATGTCATGGTTCCTTTCGAGATCTTTTTGCCAAAACATTTTGATACTATTGTAATGTACATTCGAAAGTAGTATGCTGGACAGTAAACCTCTGCACAAGAAACAGAACAAGACTGGTCTTACATGTGTATGAGGCAACTCAACTTATTGCACTGCCATTCAGATTATATTTAAGAATTTGACAGACAAGGAAAAAAATAAATTGTTTTACACATATAGATAGTTGCTGATTACTTTTTTTTTTAGCTCAATCCACCCTTTTTCCTTCATTTTTATTTTACTGAGACCTGGTAGCCCATCAATATATTGCATTGTGGATTTTAAAATGTACACTTCAGTACTGTTCTGTATACTGGCAAACTTTTGTACATATCTATAAATATCTATAAATAAATAAATAAATACTGTATGTGACTGAGCACATAGAGTAGTTTTACCACACCAAAGTTAATTTTTATGCATGCTTAAGAATATATATGGGGAAGGGTTGAAAAAGATGGATATCAGTTAAATAGGAGAAGAGCAAGAAACTTGCATAGCTAATGGTTTTGTAAATAAGTTTATTTGTATAACACCAAAATGTAATATACAGAACTATGATAAGCAAAGATCTTTACAAAAATAAAGGGCTGCATGCTTATATATTTGTATTTTGTCACTAGTAACTTTTCGGATGGTGTCAATTGGCTGTTCAGCTCTTTGCCTGAGGGTGTTAAGCCATTAGGAGAAAACCTGACTTGATTTTCCCTAGATTAAGGCCATACATGGTTTTTAATTTCAAAATGGGGTCTTTCAAATTGCTGTCGCTAAAAGCTTAGTGTTGGAACTCCAAGAAAACCAGCAAGCAAAGGAAAATGAATGAGGTATCAGCCCTTCGACCTCGAGGTATTCCTTGTTTTATTTCCCCTTGTGAAAGGGGAAGTTTCCCAGAAGCCTCATTCCAAGGTGGTGCCCTCGGAGGGTGAGAATAACCTCAGGAGCACAGCACAGAGTCTGCCTCCAGCGGGGTCAGGTGCTGCCATCCCCTCCTCTGGCATGGCAGCAAAGGTGCCTGCCCAGCACAGGAGCTGAGCCCAGCTGGGGCTGGGGGGCCCAAGGCAAAGCAAAGCCCTAGGCAGGGTCAGAGCACCCACACAGCCCCTCTGGAGTGGAGCCAGTTCTCTTCCAGCCAGGGCAGAGCAGCAGGGACTGGTGGCTCCAGGGCCTGCTCTGATCTCTGCTTGCTCACAGATGGAGTATGGGATTCCCTGGCTCCAAAGGGAACCTGCCTGACCAAGTGCTGTAGCTTGTTACCAGCTCCCCATGCCACGGACAGCACACACAGAACACCAGCTCTGGGTACCCTGCTCCCCCTTCACACAGCCAAAATGTAACCTCAAGCTGAATGATGGATGTAGCAAGATTTGCTCTTGTTTGTCTGGCACCTCCCAAGGATTGGACACTTACTGAACATCAGTGACTTACTAATAACTGCTTGTGTGTAATGGCACGGGAGGTGTCCCCCATGAGCCATGGCTCTGGCAGGCAGGGGCCCCTGTGGCTCTGGCACTGCTCCCACAGCTGCTTCTCAGAGCCTCTGCAGGTGAGGGGCTACAGCAGCACATTCTTGTATCTGACTGAATTTAGACACGGACAGTGGCTGTGTAATGAACCAATGACCCTGCACAGTCACTGGTGTGCACAGGCAGTGAGGCCGTGCTGTGCTCACTGCTTGTGGTGGTGATGTGAAAATTGCCATCAGGCAGTGAGCGCTACACCCACCCGAGGCCTCAGCTACACTGACCTGCCATTTTGGTGCACCTGCTCAGTGCTGGGGTGCAGCACCCCCCAGGAAAAAACAGCCTCAGCCAGCTCATAACCCAGCACTGCTGGTGTCACAAATCAGGCAATGCTTATTCCTTCTCCATCCTGCTTGTCCAGCAATGGAGTTATCAGGCTTTTACAAACACAGGCAGGGAAGAGCTGTACACAGGCTCTTGCTCAGCAAAACCATCAAGTTTGTAAATAAATTCCTTGGACACAGAAGAAATCAGAACTGGACACTAGTGAAAAACACAGGTGTCCCACTGCAAACTGGTTATGAAGAGCAGTTTTGCTGGAGGTGGCTGCCGCTGAAGGAGCTCAGTCAGAGCCAGCCGAGGACTTCATACTGGAGTAAGCATCATCTCTGTGTCAGCCAGTTCCTCCTACAGGGAGGGATGGAGCAAAACCACACAAAGTGACACAGCACAGAGCCCCTGTGCTGGGCAGGACTCAGAGGTGGGAAGGCAGAGCCAAAGAGGGCACATAACAGCAGGAAAAGGGAGCGAGGTGCAGGACATTTGAAGTGTACAGGGTCAAAATCCATCTGATCCCCACTGAAAGGCAGCCCATCCTGCAGGCTTAAAAACTCACAGGTTCCATAGCAGATGGTTAAGGCAGATTTTTTACAGTCTCCTGACTGGGAGCCACAGGTACATGCAGCACTTCAGGGTGCATTGCAGCCCAGCTTTAAACCATTCCCCCTCCAGGCAATAACCACACCCCTTTCCAAAGGCTGGCCCAATTAATTGGTTAATTACTATCTAAATGTGAATGGTGTTATGACCTGGCTTTGGGAATAAAACCACAGTTTTTGTAGTAAATTAGGCCACATTTCAAACTCTTTTGTCCTGCCTGAACAAAGTGGAGAGGCTCTCAGAGGCTGCACAGAAACCCGAGGCCCTTAATGTGCAGCTCAGCAAAGAATTTTCCTTCAGCTCTGCAGCAGCACAAAAGAAGGTATGAAACTGTCTGGACTGTGGCCATGTCTTAATTCCACATCAACAGTGCTGTGAGTGATACTAATGACAAGCCCTTCAAAATCTTAAAAAGCAGGCACACAGCACCCTCCAGCTACCACACTCCAGAAAGGTGGTTCAGACTAAACCACTGATCACCACTGAAGCAGGAAGTGCTGTCAGGGACCATTTAAAAAATCCAAACACTACCATTGCTACCAACACATTTTATTATTTCTCCAGCAGATCTCAGCTTATCCTGTCCCTAACAACTTGCAGCTTCACAGCTGCAAACAGTCCTCAGACCAGAAGTACTTTCCAAGCCTTTGTAAATCCATCTAGTGAAATACAGAAACAAAAAAAATGGACACAAACAGCAATGTTTAGAAATTGTTTAAACATAAAAAACCATCCCTTTTTGCTCCATGACCAAACACTGGCACAGCTTGCCCAGGGAAGTTGTGGAGCTTTCAACTGTGGAAATACTCAAAACCCAGCCATAGCTCCAGCCCAGAGCAATCTGCCCTGGCTACGTGTGGCTGAGCCGGGGGGCTCAGTGATGCCTGCCCACCTCACCTCTCTGCAAGCCTGTGGAGCTCCCCATCCCACTGAATCCAGTTTCCAGAGGAACACTGACAGTACCCACCTCAGGACAGTCTATTGTATGCATGCACTTCCCTTCTTGAGTCAATCGGACTTGTCACCCTTCTCTTCCACAGGAGGGGGAAGAAGAAAAAAAAAATCCCCAATACAGTAAAAAAAGCACTACAGATATGGGTCTGAGGTAGCTGCTGTTAGGATCAGGGCATAGCAATGACTGCTAAAAATGTCTTTTTTCTCAGCTACCACACTGGCTGAAATTTAAGGTGACCCAAATCTTGGCAGTCTTCAAGAAGCAGAAAAAAGAGCATTCTTCCAGACTCAGATATGCAGTCACTCACCACTTTCTTCAGGGGGAGCTCAGTAACCTCAGTAACCTCCTCTCCCTGCTGCCCCTGGTAGATGCTCCCTGCATGTCTCCCCTCAAGTCATGGGATTCCCCTACATGTTTCATGCTACCACTGCAGCAGCAGAGAATACCATGGAGGCTGATAAGGTTAAATAAACTTGTACCTGCAGCACTGTCAGCCAATACAAGTCATGTTTTGCATGTTTGTTTTTTAAGTTCCTAATTTTTGAGATGATCTTGTGTTCATTTAATACAATTAGAGTTCTGTGTTCTCAAAGACAAAAGTTGACAGCCATGTGTCTGTGTTCAGGAGTAAAGTTATCAGTTCTCTATATAAACACAACAAAATGGAAATTAACCCATCAAAATGGCTGTCAAAGCAGAGGAAGGTGCAGACCCCCAGGCTCCCCTGTGCACCTCCCCTCACTGAGAGACCTCTGTGACTTCCTGTGGATGCTCAGCACACACTGACAAGCTTCTGAGACTGATGATGGGACAAAATACAGCTCCAGTAAAAGACAATGTGTACTCACTGATGAACAGCATTAGAGGTGTCACAGCACTGTGTTCTGAAAGCCCAGTCAGATGTTCAAGTACACTTTACTGCTACAACTGAAAGCAAACCCATCCTCAGTTCCTCTGCCCTTCACAAAACACACCCTGAACACTGCTAATGCACCCACCTCCTGTCTGCTCCGGGAGAAAAGACATTTTAGTTTGCATGAGACCACAAGAACATGGCTCATTTCTATGGGACCTGGTATTAGATGCACCCAGTTATGTGGGGAGAACTTTCACAGAGGCCAACTGTTGTATCTGGGACTTTTCTTCACAGCAGCACAATTTCTGTGATTTCTCAGAAGGATCAAAACTACAGCAGAACAAAGCACAGGACTGTAACAGTCACTCGGGAAAGAAATGAGGTCTGCCTAAAAGCACAGCAGCCAGCACATCCCAGTACCACAATTCCTTCTCCCTGCAGTAACTGGGCACGTTGATAGAGGTTTAATCCCCTGCCAAGCAATAAACAGTGTGAGACACAGGGACACCCAAAGTGATGAACAGCTGCTTTGTTTTCAAGGTGGTGTGGAAGAACATACAATAAAAAAATGTAACTGATAGAGTTCATATACAGATGAGTTTTTAGGGTAGAAAAACATGGTTTTAGTTAAAATTATAAAAAGTCTAAGACCCAAACTACAGTATTGTCCTGACTGGCAGATACTAATGTTCATTCTGACTTTACAAAACCTGCACATTAAACATAAACCCACTTGCTACATACCTTAGAATCAAATTATGTATAAAGATGAAAATATTTAACCAACTGCATCTCTCTCACCTGCTGACCTGCACAATGTGGCCCCACAAACAAAAGATTAATGAGAGGTGTCCTTCATCCAGGAGGAACTGCAGGTTTGGTGATCCCAAGTGCAGTTGCTGACTGCAACTTATAAACGTGACATTTCAGAACCGTTCATCAGAAAGAATTTGAATCACACAAAGAGTCACCAAAACAATTTTATTTCCAGTGTTTAAGTGGGTATGCACACAGGCATGATACAGGTTTGGATTCATTAGGTCTTCATGCAGAATTATATTCTCGATAAAAGAAACCAGTTCCATCCAGTATCCACTATCTACACGCCTATGTTACAACATTTATATCAAATCTGGTATCTGAAGAAAAGATACACATGTAATATGTACAGTTAAGTTACTTATTTTACAGAAAGATTAGAAATTCAAGTCACATAAAACTCAAAATCTGTATTAAAATTGGAAATATAAAACTCCAATATTTACTGGAATGCCTAAGGAATGGAAGCTCTGTAGCCACCTGTGTTAACATTTGTAAAATGTAATGAAATTCATTAACAGTAAAATGCATTTATTTGTTTGTAATAAGTTTCTCTAATTTAGCAATATGGCACCCTAACAAACCAAATGAATTTATAATGAGGCACTTGTTAGTGACTAAACCAAAAGAACAATTTTCCTGCATACTAATGCCAGGCCAACTCTCAGTCAGAAAACCATGTATACACTACACAGCATGTTGCATCAGATGCTTTGTTCAACATTTGTATGCAGCCATCAAATATACTTTTTCTTAAAATATATATATATATATACTTTAACTTTAGTGTTCTTCTGGCTGTGGTAATGCCCTGTGAAGACGTTCCACAGAGCACATTGATGAAACCAGCCCAAATGAAGGCTGCATAACAACAACAGTACAGGAAAAAAATATTTATATATGTACACACACACACGCACACACACACACGCAGAGTTACTGGGAAGTGTGAGGGTAAGTTAATGAATTGCTGCAGTGGACATTTCTCCCCATTTCAAAGATACTGGTAAAATCGAGATCTGACCACTTGGGTCCCAGACAGTTTATGAGGATGGGCATCAACTGCTGGGCTGAAGTTGTTTTTGTTCATGTTCTGATAATTTTCACCATTTACCTGGTCTGGTGGCTGAAATGGTCCCGAAGGTGGTGTTCTATTGATTAAAGTCAAACTGCTGGAAGAGCTGCCTTCATCTGCCTGCATCTCTGCAGATGAGGGCAGTTCTACCTTTGATACCTCTGCTAAGTTAGTGTTCTCAAGTCTGGGCTTTCCAGTTTCACCCGTATTAAGGTCAGTTGTGCTAGTGCGTAAACGTTCTCGTGCAAGCCAGTCCGAGATCGAGAGGTCCTGGGCTGGACATTTTGGCTTCAACCGAGTCACAGCTGAAAGCTCAGATTCTCTCTCTCTACTTTGACTTGGTTCTTGAGCTTTCCAAGCATTCAGGACACTTATTTCAGCAAAATCCCTCTGCCCTCCAAGTGTGTGCCTTCGCCTGATATTCTTTCTCTTTGCAGTCTCTGCAGAGTTAGCTTTCTGATTCCCAACTCCAAACATATCATCAGCAGATGATTTGAGTCGCAGCTTTAACCTGTCTGTAATCTTAAGTCTCCACGTAGGTTCTTGTTTGTCAGCCTCACTTTTGGCTGATGTAGCTAAACTGCTTGTAGATCTTCCTTTTTTCATGATGTCAAACATTTTGGTCACAGTAGGCAAGTCCTTCTCACTCTTTGCATCCCCTGACCCCTCACTGTCCGTTTTGTGCCGCGCAGACTTTCTCCTGGAGAGCGTATCACATTCAATAAGTTTGTGTGAGCTAAAAAGTCTGCGACTCTCTAACTTTGGCGTGGAACTTCCCTCAGTACAACTTACTTCACTTTCTTCAGAGTTCCTCCGACTGGTCTTTACCACTTCTGGAACTTTCCCTTTGGACAGCCTTTCGGCAGCAGCGCTGGTGGCAAAGACAGGGAAGTCACTTTCACTGTCCGTCTCCATGGGACGCCCTTCGCTGATCAATTCGCTTCTTTCATCATCTGCATCTTCTCCCTTGCTTTCTGTCACTGACTGCACCTCAGGGCTCAGCATACTGGCATCTAAACCAGTCAGATACATAGTAGATGAAGTAGTTGAGTAATCTGAGGTGATGGAGCTGACATCAGCTGCTAAAAACTCATTGTGTTTAATTTCAGGGCTGGCTACTTTTTTGCATGAGTATCTGTGCTGGGAAGCCTGGGAGGAAGTGCTTAGCATAGTGCCAGAGTCAGACACTGTCTCCTCAACCTGGGAGGAAGATTGTGACATAGGCATTTTTGGGCTATTCTTCTGCACGGTTTGCAGACAGTTGATATTTGATGATTTTGTACATTTTTCATCGTAAGGCAGTGAAGGTTCCTCTGTCAGGATATTTTCTTTCTTTAATGACTTCTTTTCATCCTTTATAACATTCACATCTTTTTTACTGCTGTTCTCTTTTTCCTTCAGGACAAACATCCTTTGTTTTCTCCCTATCTCTCTCTCTCTTTCATATTCCCCTTTAGCTGTGTTCTCTT
The DNA here is from genome assembly GCF_022539315.1 of Serinus canaria. Lineage (NCBI taxonomy): Eukaryota > Metazoa > Chordata > Aves > Passeriformes > Fringillidae > Serinus > Serinus canaria. Next base: position 17,557,622 of record NC_066315.1, on the reverse strand, counting down.
TTGCTGTGTCACCACGAGATTGTTCTGCAAGCTCCTTCTTGAAAAACACATTATCCAACTCATCCTCGGAGCTGCTTGGTTGTGGTTTCTCTTTAGTTTTTTTCCTCTTACGACTAGCTGCTGCAAAAATGGAGGACACAAGCAATTCCTTGCTATACTGGTCTTTTCCAGAACCCCAAGAACCCTGTAAAAGAAAGGGAGAGGGCATAATTAAAGTCAAAAAGCCTGAAACAATTTAAAAACACATCCTAAGCTTCACAGTAGAAAGTGCATCTTCATTCAGGAAACATTTACATGCTCCTTCTGGTAGTTGAAATGACATTGCTCAATAAGTCCATTTCCTTCCTGAGCATTCCACTTTTAATCTGAGTCCCTTCCACTTAGCCAAGACTGCTTTCTGTATACTAGTATTTAGCTTTTGACTGACTCATAAAGCAGACCCCATTACAGTAAGAAAACCTTCTCAAGACTGGTTTGCTACTGCTTCACAGATGCTTCACAATCCCTCCTTTCAAGGTCTTACCTATTCAAAAAGCCTAGTTGCTCCATTTTTCAGTTCATCTTTCACCTTTCAGAATGAGTTTGTAAATGGTGGTACCAATTAATTACTGACAATAAAATGAATGCTACTCATAACCAGTTTAAGTGCAGAAAATGAAAAAAAAAATCCTTATTTTAGAGGAACTTTTAAAATGGCACAGAAACAATAAAAGTACAAGCCAAATTATTCCATTTTATGAATTAAAAACTATTTTCAATACTCTAACATTACCACCTGGCCTCTTCAAAGCTATGCACCTTTCCTACTTAGAGCCTCACTGCTACAACAGGCAGTGTGATGTGGTGCCCTGGAGATTGGGCTGTTTTGAGGAAATAGCTGAGCCACCAAACATCCTCACAGAGCAGCTGTGTTGGCATCTCCCAATGAAGCAGAAGGATGCTCTGAGTCCTGTTCCCAGCTCCAAGGGGGCATCAGTGCCACACCTGGAATGCAGGCCAGCACAGAGCTGTGCCATGGCCTCACTGAGGTCAGCTGTGTGCTGCCTGTCAGCCTATGCTACAGACACCCAGTGTCAGAACTACTGAACAACAGCCCAGGAGACAGAGGCTTGTCCACATGAGGGACAAACCACGTGTGTCACATGAGGGCTTTGAACGAATGGCCACCTTCCTCCCAGCACAGAAACACTTCTGCGGGAGATCCTGCAGAACAACCTTTAACCACTGCCTTTGCCTTCCTCCTAGAGAAGGAGCTATTGCCTCCTGCAGATCAGGCTGAATTCTAAGTACAGTTAGAATTAGTTAGGTTAGTTATATTTCTCTATTTCTCAGTGAAATAGAGGAACATAAATACTCTCTATGAGTTAGTACTATGCCAACAACAGGGAGCATACTATATACATTTAGTACGTTTTTTTATATATATTTACCTCTACTAAATAAGATGCAAAAAGGGGGTAAGGTAAGTGGCCACCATTGTGAGAGCTTGGAACAAAGCTGTTGCTGTGTGCATCTGACTGCTTTGGTAGATGCAGCTAACTGCACACAAGTCCTTTCCCATTGTAACACTTCAAAAAAGGTTATGAGAAAACAGTACTACCACTTACTCAAGAAATTCTACATAAGCTCTATAGTACACCTGCATATCAGTGATTTAATAAGGGAAGCATCTAACAGATTTCAGATATATGATATGAGAAAATTATTTACCTTAGATTTTGCTGAGTCACTAGTAGCTGAATCTGTGGAAAAATTCAAAAAATTCTGCTCAGTTCTGCGCAACTTTTTAATTGTTGCTACAGACAATGCTGGACTTATGAAAAAGACAAGCACAGAACAAGATGTGAAGCAAATTAAAACCAGAACAGAGTGAATAGTCAGAGCTCACAAAGATGCAAGCTGCACCACAGAAAGCCACCGCCATGAAAGGATGCTGTGAATTGTAGGCAGAACCAGCTCAATGATAGGAATGGCAAAGGAGCCCTGTTCTTCAAAATAAAAAACAGAAACACTAATGTTTATTCGATGCTTTAAGTATACAGCCCCTGCAAAACCGCAGCTGAGAGACCTTTTCAGGATGGCACTGTGTACTCTCCTGAGATTCAGGATACACAAAGCAAAATTGGGTGTCTTTGTACAGCTGGCTCCCTAGGTACAAATCATGGTTCTTGTAGTCATACTCTTTTTGTCAGGTTTTAAAGGAATTAAGTCATATTTTCTGTGTAAATCCCCAATTATCTATCTCTCTCCACCTCTTACTACACACAGGTAAAATTTTATTTTTAAATTGTCTGGATGTCAGCAGCTACCAGTTTTGTACTTTCCCACAACAAGCGCTTTTATGAAATGAAAAATGGACACCATAGTTTCACTGTCTCGCAAAACCCAAGATTATACAATTATAAAGGGGGTAGGAAGGGGCTAGCACAATGACTAAAAAACATGAACTTGGGACTTTCTCCCTGGGAAGAAAGAGCTGAGCCCCCTGCCACACCCCTTTTTGACACATGGCTAATGCTTTATGACTAGAAAGACTGGTAGACCATACCATGCTATTTCTCCTCAGGGTCTGCTTCAGAGATAACAAGAAACAGCAGAAAAACTTTTAAAAAGTAGCATTGATCTGTTTAAAATACTCTTAAAAGAAAATTTACAGCACAGATCAACTTGGGGTTTTTCCATTTACAAGAAACGGGGATTTCTGCAGACAAGGCAGCTACAGTGTGGGCAACAGTCCTCCTTCTTCCTACAGTTCCAGTTGTCCATCAGTGACATCACAGAATCCACTAATGACATCACCGTGTGATAGACTCCTCCCACTTCGCCTGTTACAACATCAGTACAAAGTGACTGTTTCAGTAAGTGCTGAACGACCCTTTGAAAACTGAAACAAAAGCTAGAGATGAGGGATAACATTCGTGGGATACAACATGCTGGGTTAGTGCAATAGTAGAGTGAAGGGAGGAAGGGAAAAGTCACCAAAAAAGAGCCTGTAATGCTTATCCTTAGCCACAAAAGAGGATGGCATTTATAAACAGAAGGAAACCAGCTTTAGTATAAACATACTGCAACATACTAAAGTGTCCATCACTTGACAAGAAAATATAACTCAATTTTTTGCATTCCTAACGTTGGCAAGTAGCAATATTAGTACACCACTGAAGATCAGTCTTTCTGCCATCACAACAAACCACTTTATAGCAGCGTATCTGCTTGACCTCACGATGATGATTGTATGGATACTGTGAATAAATAAAATACTATGTGCAAGCCTCATCTTTTCATGATTAAATTCCTGTTAGACAAAAAAAATCTTCTAAACTGTATCATGCATGACTATCAACAATTCAAGTCTTTAAAGAAATGTTAAATGATCTTTTGGAAAAGAGGAAAACATTTTATTAGTAAAAGAAAATAGGAAGAAAGAGTTACACTGAGTTAACAGAGTAGGTTATTCTAGCCTATGGATTAACACTGTCCAGGCAAGAGTTACCTGATACGTCTCCAGGAGATACTCCCGTTCTTCCAATGTTGGTGAGTAAATGATCTATGTTTGGCACTGGCTGAGATTCTACAGTGTTTTCCTCCTGAACTGCTGTCTACAGTTAATAAACAAAGATCTCTTCATCATCGTTTCACAAATAGTTCATTATGATTCAACAGCATTTAGAAAACTGCATTATTCACCTGAAGAACACGAGGAAAGCGTGTCCTATTTTCCTTTACGCTTTTAAAATAAATGCATGGCTTGCTTTTTAAAAAAAGAATAGAATTCATTACTACAAGGACTGGAGAGCTAAAAAGGTGCTTCTGAAGAGCAAACCATACAGCGACATAGTAAAAACTATACAGGCTTTCTAGAGGCAGCAGAAGCAGGTTCTAAACTAAGGCAGTTAGAATACAAGTATTTATGCCATAATACTTACAAGAGGTTCTTCAGCATCATCTTCTGTGAAAAACCAGTCATGCTAAAAGTTAAAATAAAAAAGGTGAAAACCCCACGGGAAATTCAAAACCCAAATGTGGAACAATCAAACATAAGATTTTACTGCAAGTGAGAGTTTGATGGATAAATACCAGACCCAAACTGGCCCAATGAGAGAAAAGCTGGTAGATCTGTGCACGATCTTATTTTTTCAATAATGAAATGTATCCACTTACTTTTTGGATGAGTGTTTCTACAATTTTATATTGGTCTGGCATGTGGGTAACCATGTGTGTCATGTTATCATCAGATGTCCTCACAAGTGTTGGACCAAATACTATTGCCAGGTTTCTTGGTTCCATCTAAGAAATGAAATATTTCCACATCATACATTTATAATGAGAAAATACAGTAATATGGGCTTAGTATATTAATACAACACTATTAAAATATATGAGAACCATTTAAAATAAGGACATAAAAGACTTTTTTTAAAGACTTAGGTAGGATATTACATTACAACAAAACTCTCCTATATGCAGCTGCAATAAATATACAGAATGTTTCTGCAATTCAGAATTCCAGCCTTCTTTAACCTACTGCAAGCAAATGGCTTCACAAGCACAGAAAACTCAAGAAGCCAGACATAATCTTTACGCTTTCAGGGGGATCTTTTCTTCTTTCCTTAAAGAAACACTGATGCTTGGAAACACTGATGTTTTTAGAATTTTTTGTTTTGTAAAAAGGCATTGATAGTTCCCAGTTTTTCTCCTGAAAACATTTATATGACACACACACAAAATTAAGCTGGTAGTCAAATACTGTATTATATCTGCTGACAAAGACCTCATTCAATTTGCACCAACTTCAGAGGAGGTGGCAGAACAAACATCATGGACCCAAGACATCTATTTGTGAGACAGGCTCGGCATTGTGTGATCAGGTCACTACTTTAGAAGTGAATTAAGTATATGACTCATGTTATATCTGTGGCAAAGAATTTCAAGAAACAGCAGCAGAACTTACCTTCTGTTTTTGCTTATTTCTTTTAAGTTAAGAGTTTACTGTTCTCGTATAGAACAGACCAGTAATATAGAGGAGGCAAAGACTTTGTGCTTACCAGAAGCAAGTTGCAAACATGACACAAACCCCCAGTGCTCTCTCGAACTGTGTCTTTTGACAAGGCACACAATTGTAACACCTCACTGATCTAGCCTTATATATTCAAAATATTAACAGTATTTAACAACATTTATACAGCCCACCAAAACCATAAAATGATGGGGAAGCTTCCTTTAGGCACTGCACTTAAAAATTACATTTACTATAATTTCCTTATAATATTGTCTGTAATTTCACTAAAGTTTATAACCTGTTGAATTTTTTTTTTTTTTAATGAACACACAAACACTTTTCTTTCATATTTAACTGGAAGGCATTATTTGCAGAACCTACCATACTCACATCAACTGATCTTTTAAATTATTTAAAATGATTGAAATAATTTGGCAACAGGCTTTTCCATATATACCATCAATTATATCAAATTTTATCCTGTACCCTGAACATTGGTAGCCAAGCCATCAGGTTATCTGCCCTGAGGTAAACATCCATAAGCACACTCATATTATAAACAGCTTTTCACTCAGCTACCCCTCCCTCAGAGCTGAAAAAGGGGGCACTATTATTAGCATTTACTGGAAGACTACAGCATTCAGGAGCACTTAACACCAACCACCTCTTTCCCACCCTATGGAAATTACAAAAAGTTATACTTAGTAGTGGAAAAAGATCCAGTAGTGATGAACTACCACCATTTCTATTACGAATTTTCCTTCTTAAAACCAGCCAAACAGCACCTATAGGTTAATCACTCAAGTAACTATAGCAAGTCCTAGTCTTAAAAATCTCTGAAGCATCCAGAAGCCAAGCTTCAAAGAAAGCTGATGTGACAACTTCTGTCAGCAGGTTCATTCACCTATGCCCTGCCCAGGCACAGTCTTACTGGGGTCTAGACTGGATTACAGGAAATTTAGACTTGGGATAAATTTAGGATGCAAGGAGTTAAAAAGACTGACTACCAACCTGAATAAAATTAATTTAACACTAAATGAGCATATTGTGCAAGAGTACTTAGCCTATTACAAAAATTTTCTGCACATAACAGCACTCCCCACTCCCCAGTTTCATCTACAACAATAAATCATCACCTTAGGAATGATTCTGCACAAAAATAATACTTAATGAGACAAACCAAAATATGTTATATGTTTCTTTCTAATACCTTGTTTTTTTCTGAGTTCTCTGCTACTGTCTTCAGGTGTGCAGAAAGAAACTTGAGAGTCTCATAATGGTGTTCAGGTAAATCATGAATCTGAAACAAACAATCAATATTCAGAACACTGAACATTTAATGCTATTTTTGTAGTGCACCTACAACACAACTGATTTTTAGTTTACCAGTCTCTTCAGTGTTTTCAGACGCTCAACAGGATCTTCTTTTCTATTGGCATCTATAAAATCTGCATATTTGTCTGTTAAAAAAGCAGAAATTATATATGAGTTTTTAGATCTACAGATGTATGCATATACACCCCCATCTGCCACCCTTGAAAACTAGCAACATAAATAAAAGAATGACCTCTGGAAGTCATAAATTAGCCCATTATATTGTAAGTGTATGTTCTGTATGACAGTAGGGGGGGAAAAAAGCCAGCTTTTACTGAATACTGCAATAATAGAAATGAAAGTTTTACTCTTTTAGTTGCATATTCATAATCCCTTCACATCACTGAAATTATATTTACACATCTCATTCCTAAGATGATCACCATGACTCCCTACTCTTTAGGAAAAGCAACATTTAATGCAGAGTGGGGATGACTTCCCTAAATTTTCTCTCAAATCATCTGAATGTTGTAAGACAACTGTTCAACTGCAATTCCTAAAGACAAAACTGCAGTGAAAACCACCTACCATTGGTGAAGAGGGGTTCTGGGAGCTTTCGGAAGAAGGATTTCAGCAAACTGCTGATCACGTTCAGGTCACGCCATTTCTATGTGTTTAAAAGAGAAGGTCAGACATGCTTTATATTTCTATGATCACAACAACAACCAAAGGTTTTGGGGATTTTAATATGAAAATAGTGTGATTAAAGACTTACATCATCATGAACATCAATGTCAGTCATTCCTTTGTTGAGCTCCTCTTGCATACTTGAGATGGCAGCATTATTTCCAGGCACTCTGTAAATACCTGTGTACTCAAGACCTCTTTCTTCAACCAGTTTGCAGCATATATCAACAATCAGTGGAATATACTGGAAAAAAAAGAGTTTTATAGATAAGTAGGTGATTTAAAAGGTATTTTACATTCCCAATGAAAGAAAAATTCTACTTCCATACTTTGTTGGTATGAGCTGGAGGGCAGTCATCAAGTCTAACACCAAATGTTCCAACAGCAGAAGGCTTCTTTTCAAATGTCTTCCTCATAATGCTTGGAATGCCCCTCCATGTCCCTTTGTCTTTTGGTGGGCTTGTCTCATCTTTTTGTTGTTAGGACAGTGGGAAAAAAAAAGAAAATAAAGAAGAAAAAGAAGAAAATTCATGCCACAAAACTGACTGTAAATACAGGTAACAGACTTGCAAAGAGCAAGTGACACCTGCTGCGTTTTCAGCTTTTACCAGCCTGGCTTTATGCAGCAATTAATTAAACATCAATCTGTCTTAAACACAACTTCTGTTACTATTCTGTGGTTCAAAAGATAAATGTGAACACAATCACACCCCAGACTTAGAAAAGCAAGGAGCTGGATGCTACTGTGGTATTTCATCATTCTAAGACTAAAAGTAGATAAACTGCTAAATTTAAACTTGTTATTTATATAAACTACTAAAATTTTTAAAGATTGAAATCTACATTTAGTATCACAACATTAAGTCTTCATGGATTCACACTGCTGCACAAAATACCCATCAGACTCTAGAGCCATGCTCACACTTGTGCAGACTTAGTCATTCTTGCAGAAATTATCAGATTTTAGTCACCTCTGAGTAATTCCAAACATTACTCACTTAAAATGTTCTCTATCCAAAAATCAGATTAAAAGTTCAGTTCTGCAATTCCTATTTATCTTGCACTGCAAGTCATCTAACACAGTAAATACTTCTCTCTTATTTCTGGAGATATTCTTTCAGTAGATTTGAGATTAACCCAACATGTGCAATTTAGTTACAGTTGTAGCTTTGCAGAAGCAAAGGGACGTTTTTTGGCAACAAAAAACAGAATTCACTGATAGCTTAAATTCAAGACTGAATTACTCCAAAGTGGTTGATCAAAAGTGGTTGCTTGACCAGCTGCCTGAATTTGTACACAACATTTTTTAAACAACAGTCTGATGTGAAGTACTATATGTCTACACACCATGTGGGAAAAAAAAATGTAAAAAAAAGAATAAGAATAAGAGAATTAAAAAGAGTAGACAGTGACATTATTTGATGGAGCTCAGATACTGATTCAAGTCTGCAGTGCCAGCTCATCAGACTTTTTTAGAATTCAGGAGGCATTAATTTTGTCCTGGAAAAAATAATACAAGTTCACTCATGTGTTTTAAAAATTAAGACAAAAAAAAATCTGTTCTATACTTTGGAAGCACTTTAGTGGAAAAATTTACCTTATCAGTTCTGAGTCAGCAGGAGACTGAAGTATGAATTACACACAAAATTATTTCCAAAGCTTGGCAAAATTTTGTACTCAAGAAGCTTAACACCTATGTTTACTACTGTTAGCCCTACATGGAGCTGAAGGAAAAAATCCAAAAAAACTTCTTAAGAGGGGACTAAAATAGAAGTTTCAGGATCCAAGATTAAGTAGTTCCTAGAAATGAGTGATTAAAGCTGCAGCTTAAAACCCCTGGGCTTAATACATGGTTTGCATCTGTACATTCATGAATTCAAAAATACCTGAGAATGGCACCTGGATGGCCTTACACTGGGGCAGAAGGGAACTAAAGAAATACACAAAACATACAGACCTTTAGTGAGAAGCTTCCTTTCTGTCTCATCCTTAGGAGAATGTGGACTCTGAGTCCTCTGTTCTGCTTTAGTTCCAAGGAGAGTCTGTCTGATACTCAGACTCTGGCGAGGTGTTTTGGGAGATGGCTCTGTTTTGCTGCTTGAAGAACTGAACAAGAGAGACTACTTCAGCTGAAAGAAGCTAAATAAAAACTCTACAAAGACCACTGGCAACATATAATTCACCCACCTCATCATTGTACTGTACTCTTTAATCCTTCGACTAATTAGATCTCTACTAGTAACACCAGTATCCTAGAAAATAAATTGAGAAAGACTTTATTATCTAATAAAATAGGAAAAAAAAATCCTTTAAGAATATGATTAAGTCTTCTGGTAACCAAATAGGTATAGAATTCAACAATTCAGTCCACTTAAAAAATACCCAGACCCTCAACCAAACATCCTAGGAGGCAGTTCCTGAGAACAGTAAAGACAAAACTCTGAAAAACCACAAGGAAAATAAAAGTGAGTAATTATGAATCAAGTACTGGTATTTACAGGGGGTTTTTTTCCAAAGCAGTATGATCTAATTAATACCTCTTAAACTGAAAGTGAACTTAAACAGAAAAAATGCAAGTAAATGCATATTACTACTCAAAATATTCTAATCCTGTGCACACACAGTGCTTAGAAAACTAATTGCTACTACAAATACAGCTGAAAAAGAATGAATTCAAATCCGCTTTTTTATCTATCTGTGTAATACTTTGGATAATTATTTTGAATCTGAGTAGATGTGCATGACCACAGACATGAAAATATTCCTCTGCTGCTAAAACTGCAATGAAAACACAGTGGACAATATTGGGACAGATATTGATACCTTATGTACAATAGCAGCTATTTGCCTTTGGCAATAAGCATTGACTTAATTCAGAGAAACAGCAGGTTTTAATCAGAGTAACAGGCTTCTTCAAAGTTTCATTTTTTAACTACTGAGAAACTCCTCACACTGTACTACTGCACACACTCTGCAGTGCAAGTCTGAAGAGGGACCACACTGGTCCTAAATCTGCAATTAGCTTTTAAAAAGCTTAGGTATTTTTGGCAGATCAATTTACTATAAAGTGTATAGTAAATCAGATTTAGTCAAATCAGCAACAGCATTAACTAATTTATTTCAAACATCTGTTTTCTGATTATGATTACATCGACTTTTTTTAACTCTACTAATTTACTCAGTATCCTTCCTTTCACCTCATTTTCCTGTTCACAGTTTGGTCAACTGGTTAATTAAAAGTTAATTCTTCTGTTCAAGTACTAATTACAAGAAAACAACACATTTTTAATTACAATGCAAAAACTACAACTTCTACTTTAAATATTATACAATCACCTCATCATTTAAGTTGCTGTTGTCTTGTATTGCTTTAATCCACGCTAACATATTATCTCTGTCCTCAGCCTGAAACAGATACTCGCGGTCTGATGTGGTGAGTCTGAATACATTCTTCCTCTTGGTTTCACAGTACGAGATGTCTATCAAGCAAGCATTGATGCTTATAGGTTGTTCTTCCTCAGAGAGGGTCACTTGTTCCTTTTTATCCTTGTACAAATAAAGTGAATGACCTCGAAGAACAACATACAGTTGCTTCCATGGCCGAATGCTCCCACCAACTCGCTGAAAAAAGTAACCAAGGTGTCAGATTGCTTACTTGTTACAGTGCCTCTTTCTGGATTGCCAAACTACCTCCAGAAGTTTTACGAAGAAAAGCTATCCACCTGGCTGGCAGAAAGACTACACAAAGTGGGATTCACTAATTGCTCTCCACTGGAGGAGTGAATTGCTCCATAACCTGCCCTCTCAGAGCACCCACTGAGTGTGAGTTCACATGTGACAGTGGGTAAGAAACAGAATGAGACCAATTCTGGTCTGGTATTTAGGGAACTCTTGCCCATGGCTTTTAAACAGCCTCCAAGTCAGAATGGCATTTTCATACAACGGAAAGTCCAGACACCCAATTTTCCTTAAGCATTAGTCTGTATTTGTGCAGAAGGTTAACTTGAACTCAACTCTACAACATTCACAAAAATTACAACTTTTTTCATTATTAGGAGAGAGGAAAAAAATGCAACTGCACCTACCAAGGGACTGATTCCTATTATTTAATTAGTCATTAGAAATTAGTTTACTTCAACAGATGCTTTGAAATGTAAAATTAAAACAGTCTGGAAAGCAGTCTGTAGACAAAGTTGATGAATTGACTGAAGTCAATTTCTAACTGATCTAAAATTTTTATGTTCTTATTGATATTAACCCCTCAAAAAAATTAAAAAAACCTAAACACGAAGGCTTGAAGTTTCTTTTCATAGTTTGTCACCAGCTTGGCATTTGTCCTAGGTTAAAAACCCAAACATGACAGGTACCTTTCCTTTGTCTGTAAAAAGCTGTCGAAAATGGAGCCACCCTTCTTTGGAGGCATCACCAAACACCTCTGAAGAAGAATCTTTTCGGGAACCAGAGTCTTCTGAAGATTTCTGGCTGTCTGGGACCTAGAGCAAACATCACAGAAAGAATCCCACAGTGTAATTCTATAGAAATTGGCCTACAGTTCCTATGTTCAAGATGTTTCTCACTTTAAAAATGTCCCCAGGAATATGGTCCTAGGAAAACAATTTCTGAAGTTTACACACAACAATAGTGTGTAAACTTGCACATGCCTTCCACATGCCAATAATACTTTGAGAAACTTCATGAATCTTAGACTCTCATTACTGAGTTTTCACAAAAGGCCACCATATTTAATACGCTTTGTTTACAGAGACTGAGGAAAATGAACATCAAGGACCATGTGATGGGTCCAGGAAAAAAGAGACCATGTTTACTTTTATGATGAATACATCAGCAATTTGATTAGTAGCAATTCCAATAAACTTCCTGTCTGTTTAGCACATCACTTCATAAAACAGACCTGTATAATTCAAACCATTTGTAACAGCAGTATGGGTAATGTTTAGGAGCTGATATATATATATATATATATATATATTTACCTACCTTAATCCCCTTTAAACTAGATACATGCTTAATGGACCTGTTGGAAGAAAAACAAATGTTAAAATGAGAATTTAAACGCTTAAAAACCCAGATGTCCAAATTAACTAATTTTTCCATGAACTCACGATTTTCCCTCTTCTCTGTAGTCATCCAGTCCTTCATCATACGACTTTGATCTCTCTGTTTTTGTGGCAGGCTGGCTATCCAGGACACTAGGCCGAATGGATTCTACAAAGAAACAGAAATTTTTGAGTATGCAGGAAATTGAATTACATTTTTGCGATTTATTTCAAGCAATAAAGAGTTTACAATTTTCACTCCTGAACTCCAGAGTGTGAAAGGAAAAAAGTTGCAAGAGAAAAAGAATGAAATCAACGCTCACCATGATCATGTGAAAGTTGTCGCCGAATTAAAGGGATTGGAGATGTAGGACTGGGAGGAACAGCTGTTACAGCTGGTGCTTGAGAAGCAGATGCAGAAATAACAGCAGAAGCAGGAATGTGTGCAATATCATGGTCAATACTAGGACTAGTCGGTTCATCTACAAAGGTAATATGCCATATATTAACATATTAAATGCATTAATCAAATGCTCAAATCAAATAGCTGTCTGATCTTCCCATTACTGGGACATCAGATATCTTAAACATGAAGTCATTCTAACAAACAAAAGGGTCCAATTAATTCATACTGGCAAATGTACTCTTTTTTCATTAAGAGAAGCTTTTTTCATTTCATAGGGATGATAATTGTACATTAGAGAGAAAGGCAAAAAAAATCAATTTTGCTGAGTGCAAAAGAAACAGGAATTATTTGGTAATCTCTCAATATTATTTGCAAGTAGAGAATTTTTGCATGCATAAGCAAAACCCACACTCATTGTATCAGTAAGTTTGAACTCAAGAGACAGATATCTACCATAAAACAGGGGTAGACTATCAAAAGCCATTTGGTTTAAAGAGGGTTCAAATAAAACAGCCAAGTTACAAGCAAACAAAAAAAGCATTTTAAACAGCTATCCAGCAATCAAAGAACCAATCCCCCATCCTCAGTACATTCAAATAAAGAAGCAAGTACTCAGACCTTTAAAAGATGAAACTACTACATACCAATCAGTTCTTCCACTAATTGTTCATAGAAATGACTGCATGCCATACATGCCCAGCACCTCTCAGTCTCAATAGCCACAAGGGTCATCATGAAAGATTCCAAAAAGCTTTAAATATTCTGGTATTTAACATGTTTCTTACAAGATGGAAGAAGCCAAAAGATGCATTTTCCATCATTTTGAGAAAAGAGCCATAACATCTTCTAGAGCACATTACTGGCACTAAAAAAATCATTCACTTCACGCTCTGGTAGAGGAGGGGATGGAAAAGAAAAAAAAATCACAAGCAGGGGCTGAACTGTACTGCTGTAATGAATATGAATGTACTCTAGGTGCTAAGAATTGTAATATGCAGAGCTACTGAAAAGCCTATTGAAACCAATGAACACTCACAGACAGAGGTTTATTCTTTGCTTTGTGCGAACACAACTGCGTGTGCTGCATTGTGCTGTTCCAACAGTCACTAACAGTTCTGTTAAGGCAGCACTTGTACCATCAAAATTTGGCAATGTACATTTAGAACAAGGCAATAAACAAAGAACATGACAGTTTAGCAGTAACATGCCTCCAAATTGTCAGGGGTGAAAAATATAGTAACTTTCAAAGTTAAAAAGCATATCCCAAAAAACCCAGCTGCAAACTAGAAACATTAATTAAAAAAAAAAAAGCAACACAATTCGCACTGAACCCTGATCCTACAATTAAAAAATTTCCATGTTTTACTTGCATCCAAAGTGATAAATTAGAAGCATTTACAGATGACTTCACGACAGCAACTAGGACACAGGAAAAAGCTCAGCTACACTTCAATTTCAAATCTACAACAGCTCAATTTCCTATTTTTTTTTTTAATCTGCTGACCTTCCCTGAAACTAACATTGACTAAGGAATATAATCACTTACTGCGCAATTGATTGAGTTATACCATGCAGACTGAAAGTGCTCAGGGTAAAGTTATTTATGTTAACACACATATCTTAAATGTCATAGTCTCTACTCCCAAAAGCTATAAAAACACTAGCACTTCAAATAGATCTGTGTGAGCTGTGAACACAAACATGTCTGGCAACACTACAGCATTTCCCACAACATTTAAATCCAAGAATTCAGATGAGGAAAAACAGTTTGTAAGTCCCTGAAAGCAACAATAATTATTCAAATCATTATTACTTCACAGTGGATCCAATTCCCAGATGAATCAAAATTAAAGTTGTTTTAGAAATATGCAAACTTCAGAGGAACTTCAAATGACATTGTTATAGGAGAGGCATAACTATTCAGCCCCAGAAGAGGCTGAAGGTGAGCTAAGAGCAAGCTTTTATGTAATATAAAGTGATGATGGAGTAAATCATGACATACACCATAGGAGTTTCTGTCTATTCATTTAATGTACTAGTAAATGCCACTGCTGCTGTCCAGTAAGAAACAAAATTCAAACAACTACATATATTCCTCGTATTTTGATCTTTCTTTGAAGTGCTTGCAATATTTGTTAACCTTTTCAGTTTCCTTGACTGACATATTTGCACCCCAAAACTCCTCACACAGTATGTGAATGGACATGTTCAGCTCACCCATCAATGAAATGACTGTGTCCAAAATGCAGTGAACTGCAGAGAACAAACAAGCCAGAAGAGAAACCACACAAAATAATTCTCTTTCAGTTTGCTACTTCAAATTACTGGCATCTTTTTAAATGTTTGCAACAAAAAGGTCAAAGACTCCATGGAAAAGATTATTCTGGGAGGTACTGAAAAACACTTGGAGGACAATGCAGTCATTGGTCAGAGCCAGCACAGGTTCATGAAGGAAAGTCCTGCTTGTCAAACCTGATTTCCTTCTACAACAGGGTAACCCACTGATCTAGGAAAGCCAGCAGATGGGAGCCTTCTGCACTTCAGCAAAGCTTTTGATACTGTCTCTCACAGTGTCCTTCTGGAGAAAGCATCCAGCTCACAGCTGGACAACCCTGTTACATAATGGGTGACCAACTGGATCATGGGCACAAAGGGTTACAGTGAATGGGGTGACCTCAGACTGGTGACCTGCCACTGCTGGGGTTCCACAAGGATCCATCCTCGGCCTGGTTCTTGTCCACATCCTCATTTTAATCACCCGGACACAGGACTCAAAGTCAGTTTGCTAACAAAGTAAGTTTGCTAACAATATTAAATTGTCAACTCCTGTCAAGGGCAGAGAGGCCATTGACAAGTTAGAAGGCTGAGCAACCATAAAAAGTTCAACAAGGGCAAGAGCCAGATTCTGCACCTGGGATGGGGCAACCCTGGTGGTGCGTAGAGCAATGAGAGGACAATGAGAGGCTGGAGAGCAGTGCCATGGAAAGGGACCTGGGGGTCCTGGTCCATGGCAAACTGAACCTGAGCCAGCAGTGCCCTGGCAGCCAGGAGGCCAACCCTGTTCTAGGGAGCATCTGGCACAACATGGCCAGCAGGGCAAGGGAGGGGATTGTCCTGCTCTGCACTGGAGTGGCCTCACCTCGAGCAATGGGGGCAGTTCTGGGGGCCACAATATAAGAAAGAGATTAAACTGTTGGAGAGCATCCAAAGGAGGGCCACAAGGATGGTAAAGGGTCTGGAGGGGAACTGTCTCAGGTCCCTTGGTCTATTGAGCCTGGAGAAGGGGAAGCTGAGGGGACACCTCACTGTGGCCTTCAACATCCTCACAAGGAGAAGAGGGGCAGATGCTGATCTCTTCTTCACTTTTGTTACCAGCAACAGGACTCAAAGAAACAGCACAAAGCTGAGTCAGGAGTTTAGGTGGGATATCTGGAAGAGGTTCTTCACCCAGAGGGTTGCTGGGCACTGGCACAGTTCCCCAGGGAAGCGGTCACAGCACAAAGCCTGATTGAGTTCAGGAAGGGTTTGGACCATGCTCTTGGGCTCATGGTGTGCTTCTTGGGGTGTCTTGCACAAAGCCAGGAGTTAGATTCTGTTATTCCAGGACTACTTTATGTTATACTTTTCGACCACAATCTGTTCTGCATTATTATCTATGAAGTGACACAAGAGACTGGCCATCAGAACCAGGCCAGCACAGTGACAGAGGAATGGCCAAGGGGGAATGCCATTTGTCACTTGTGTTTGCACAAGAGTGCAACTGATCAACAGTTGCAACTAATGATTTTCAGGAAGAGCCCTTCAATGCAAAAACATTTATGGGGGTAAGACACTGAAAACTTGTAATACAACACAGCTCCAACCACAACTGACTGATCCTCCAGCTAAGGCACAGAGAAATTTGTATATCAAAGTAGGCTTGTATTGCCATGGAGCTGGAGACTGGGGACCTACAAAGATAGAGAGCATCTACATACAAGGTAGGTGAGGTGAAAAAAACCCAATACAGTTTTATACAGAATGGGTTCAGAGGCAGAACCAGATTTCAAAACTGAGAATTTCATGGGCAAGAAAGCATGACTAACAGGACATACTATACCCACTATGTGAATGAATAACTAAGTATCAACCAATTTATCAGCTATTCAAAGAAATGAACACAAAATCACTGAAAAAAAAGCACAGATCGTGTTATAACCTATTAAGCTGCTACAATACAATTTTATCATGATTACTACAGCATTTCATGTGTTTGTTTATCCCATCTCCTGAACAGTCCCTTAAACATTAAGGTTTGAAAGGAACAACCTGAACACAAAAGGGGGCACATTTTGAGAACCTCAAATGTAAGTTAAATGAATCAGAGAATTATTCAGGTGGAAGCAAGCCTTGGAAGGTCTCTTAGGCTCACGTTCTCCACAAGGCAGCGTTAATGCTGAATTCAGACTATGTTGGTGAGGGCTCTTACCCAACAAGTGCTAAATAGAGGAGGAGATCTCCTTCAATATTCTGGTTGTGTTGTTTCTTATTGATACAGACCAGAAGAGACTAAATCTAGTGTTGCCAAACTTAATAAGCATATCCTATCTCCTCTCAAGGTCATCAACATTAAACAAGATGGCCCTGAAGAACATCACTTGTAACCAGCCTTCAGGCAGAACATGAACACTTAGGCACTACCTTCAGATGCATTTCAGTGGGTTGCATGGACAGGTATGGGCTGAGCTGCACTGGAGCTGTCTTAAGAATACCCTCTTTATCCAAGCTGGTAGTGATTGTGGGGTTTGCTTGTGTTTGTTGTTGAGCTTTGGCTGGTTTATGCTTTCTTTTTTTTTTTTTTTTTGTGGTGGGAAAGCAAGGCAGAGTGGTATTTAAGGAAGCTGTTTAGTTAACTGAATCATACACACATGGGAAACAAATTCAGAGAGACTTTAGTACAGCCACCAGCAGGGATGCTTTAATAGGGATTATTCACAGAGAAAGGTGATTCCTCCTCCAATCCATACAGATTCAGTTGGCCAAAGCTGTTCTTCACTGGTAATAAAAAATTACTGGAAAAAAACCTAGCTTCTCAAGGCTGAAGTCATTCTTCACATTTATTCTCCTTCAGGCATGGCAGTCTTGCAAGCAATATTTCAACACCTCATAAGGCTTAAGAAGGAACAGTGTTATTTAATAAATGTTTTGCAGACCACATTACTATTTAAAACACTAATTGGGCATCTCAATTTAAACAAACAATGTGAATATGTGGCCACAAAGCTTAATTGAACAAGTATGTATTTTATCAAAGACTATCTGCCTGATTTAAAGATTCAGATCATAAAAATGTAACAGCTGTGTAGTAATACACACTTAAAAACAGCTTTACATGTCCCATGAAGAGTGTTGAGACAGCATGCGCCCCCAGAAACAAAAAATTATCCAACATACAATTTCCCAAAATGCATGCATTGAAGGAGATAAATGTATTTTAATATTAATGGCTTTCTGACAACTATACCAAATTCTTGGATTAGGTATTTGTTTATAGATGCTCCTGTAGTATTTAATGCAATTTTAGTTACTCAGATCTTCTGTAAATGTATCAGTGAGCCATTGTAAAAAGTCCAGCCTTCTGCAGAAAGCTAGAGGTAGCTCATACTGCTGTCTGTAAAGCAAAGGGCTAAAAGAGTCATTAAAAACATTATTTTCATTCAACTAAGCCACAGATGTCAAGGTTCCTTATAGACTCAGATGGCATCTACCTGACAGCCATTACACAGTAAGTATTTTCATAATTGCCTCTCTAGTTCTTCAACAGTTCACCTGAACAACAGTCTATGGCTTTGGGATGCAATTTAGGAATGAATCTTACATGTCAAATTAATTTGCTTATGTAACAAAAGAAGGAACAAACTATCAAGCACTCATTAGTAGAATTAAGTAAACCCCAATCCTCTCTTTATGGAAGGACTGACAGGATGTGCCAGCAACCCTGCAGCAGGACTGACTCTAGAGGCACTGCCTTACTGAATTTCAGCCCTTTGTCAACAACTGTTTTGCACTTCACATCCTTGGCCTGTCCAAGTATTCCACAGTACATGATACCACAACAGACTCTGCATTTTCACAATGCACCAACAATACCTTACTCTGAAGTATTTTTCCTAAATGCAGTAGATAAAAGCTTTAAAATTTTGTCCTATGTCTAATACACCTTCTGTGCCTCTCGGGTTAGACTCACTCCAGCTTGCTACAGGCAGCACTTCCTTTAAAGTACAGCCATGTGCACCAATGTCCCTTCCTTAAACTCAGCAGCAGGCAGGACAAAAGAGGTAGAGAAAAGACTGCTGAGGCACAAGTGGAGCAAGGGACAGCACAGCAGGGAGACAGAGACTGCAGGGAAGTGGCACCAGTGAGAAGAGGAAAGGAAGGACAGAGCATGGACAAGATAGCAGAGGTTAGGAAAAAGATCCTCATCCACACACAGGCAAGAAAGCAAAAATAAAAGGTCTGTCTCTAAGAAACCCCAGAAGAAGCTGCCAGTAAGGTAAACACAGACACACTAATGTAGGCTGTTTTTCTTAAAAGCCTGTCTGGAAGACAATTAAATAAAAATACCATGTATACAATTTCAGCAGTAGTGAGAAGGCTGGAAATAACCAACAAACAAAAACAAACTGCTGAATCTAAAGTAAACTACATGGAATTAACTCTGCTATCATACAAGATAGCACAAAGGACTAATAAATTCCCCACAGCAGTGACTTCTAGTTTTAAATCCTGCAGTACAAACTGCTGCATCTTATAATTCAGTTAATTCAGTCTGCAAGGGTAAAAGCTCCCTTATGTATTAACTTCCAAGACTTAAATACCTGATTTGGAAATAGATAACTCTATTGCCTGGATTCCTCGTGACCTGTTACTTCATTTTTTTCAAAAAAGAATCTTCTAAAATATTTTTTTTTTTTTTTGCTAGTTTTTAAGTACTTCCAGCACTAATTGTGTTTACAAAGAACTTCTTCATATATCTACTTTATGTAATTATCCTCATGTGGCCAAAAGAATAGAATGGAACACGTCTGCATGCTGAGCACATTCATGGCTCTAAGCCCCAGAAACACACGACTGCAACAAGCTTCCTGAATCATCAAACCCAGTCCTGTGCTAATGCACTCATGTAAATAATATGTTTGTTGCACTGACTATGTTTCATGCAAACAGAAAAGGCTCCCAAGGTTATTCTTCATGTCAGACTATTGTAGAAACTGTACCTGTGAAGGTCCATTGCTTATTTCAGTGTCAAACAAAAGTTTAACTATCTTTCTACACAAAGCAATTCTAAAGGCTCCTGCTTGCCACATTACCCATCACACCAAAAAGTACAATGCTCAGTATTTTTTTTGTTGCCAAGATCCCCAGCAGCACTCCCTTACTACCTGCAATTTTGAAGTTATAATGATACACTGAGGATGATTTATGCTTTGAAAATATTACTCACTATCAAGCAAATCTGATGCCTCTATTCAATTAAAACTCTTCTAGATGTTATGAATTATTGCTCCCAATTTTAAGTTTTAATTAAAAATATTTTTGAGTTACAGAAGCATTTAAGTGGTATTTAAAAAATTAATTTGTAATTTTGCATTTTGGCCACTATACTTCAGAATACCATGATGATTTAAAAACTGTTCTTTGGACAAGAAACACTGAAATGTTCAGCCTGGAGCAACAGTGATTTGGCAGGCCACTCTGTAAAACCCTGGAAAAAAAATACAAGACTGATGCTTATCTTAGAAACACTGATGACATGTTAAAAGCTGTTCCAATGCTATCACGATATTAATGGAAGAAATAGCCCTCAAAAATGAACATTTGTCAGCCCTAATCTCTACTGCAACTGCACTTATATTTTCATAGTTTGGAATAGCTAGGAAATAACTTGTGGAAAAGAAAATTATCACAATAGCTGAAGATTTTCATTTTCATCTTGACTGCTAGCAGTTTTGCCTTAAAACACAGCATATCAGCCACCAGTATTCAGCCACCATTGGCCCTAAAGCAATCCACATATTTTGAGTTGATGAACAACAATCTCTGCTGGAGAAATCCAAGATTTTTAGTTTCTCCCTCCTCATAAGGAGAAAACAGAATGACTACATTCTTTCAAATGCTTCCTTTCTGCTTATGAGAATATTTCTGCTTGCTTCCCCTAACTTTTTCTATTTCTACCATCTTAATCTTTTTTCATAGTGTGTTGTGCAAGCATATCAATTTATTTTCTTATTTCAATTGCATTCAGTGTATTCACATTGTCATCTTCCAAGCCTTAGCAGCCTGCAGAGAGGCATTCAAAAACAAAACAAAACAACAAACCAACACCCCAAACCAAAAAAAAAACCAACCACAAAAACCAAATCCCCTCCATCAAACCCCCAACTTTTTGGTTTTGAAAATTAGCATGAATATCAGCTTTTAAAGCATGGTGAACAGCAGAGTGTGTCTGATGACCAGCACAGAAATTGCTGTGGTGGTTTCCTGCACAAAGGGTAGAAGCAATAGAGAAATTTACTGTAAGGGTGGTGAGGTACTGCAACAGGTTCCCCAGAGAAGCTGCGGGTGCCCCATTGCTGGAAGTGTTCAAGGCCAGTTTGAACGAGGTTCTGAGCAACCTAGTGGAAGGTATTTCCACTGATGGCAGGGGGTTGGAACCATGGGCTCTTTAGGGACCCTTTCAACCCACACTGTGAATTTAGTCAACAGGAGATATGTTTCAGAAAAACACAGACACGCTAAGGGAATAAATACCATGCATTTTCATCTGTGAAATACCCAGCAAATCTTTATTTAAATCAATACAGGGGATTGGATAACAAAATTTTACTGAAATACAAAAGAGAATAGAGAAATTTATGGTACACTATACATCACATTTGGCCCAGAGATATTTAAAGGTCAAATAGTGGGAAAATAGAAAGTACCAACATGAAGTATCACATATCCTCATTCTGTTCTTATACCTTTCGTAACATATGAGTTTCAGTCAGGGGGAGAACACTCACCTAATTTTTACAATATTTTTGTGTTCTCAAAGTCTGGTTAGATATTTTTATCTGGCTAATTTTCCCTCAGCTATTCACAAATTAATAGTGGAATTAAGTCACCTAAAATTTTTCTAGGGTAAGGATGTGCTAAATATTTTCAAAATGGGGTTGCACCTTTAAGGAAAAATCTTTGTACTTATGTGACGCTACTGTACGCCTAAGGAAAAACTCCAGAATAGGATGGCTATGAACTTGATTTTAAAATAATTTTGAACTTCAAGATGATATTTAGGCTAAGGTTTTTAAACATATCCATTTAAAACTAATTTTCATGTGACAGGCCTCTGCAACGTTGGAGAGAACATCCACCCAGTAGTAATGGCCAAAGCACTTAGCTGGCCTGACAGCTACACATGCTGCAAACAGGTTAAGTATTGAAGCAGCACCCCCATTTCTCTCCTGTGAGTAGTTCACTCAACTCAATATGGAAGCTGGATTACCCACTTTTACATTTCTTTGTACTCTACACTAAGTACTGTAAGAAGCAAAAAATATTTTCAACCTTGCTGCAAATCTCAGACATGCGTACTAGACATTCATGTCTATGAAATGTATTAAAATAACTATATTTTGAATCAACATTTTCTCAACAGTTACAAAACTCATAAAATAGTTGGGTTGGAAGGGACCCAAGCCCCCTGCTGTGGGCAGGGACACCTTCCACTAGACCAGGTTGCTCAGAGACCCACCCAAACAGACCTTAAATACTTCCAGGAATAGGGCATCCACAGCTTCTCTGGGCAACCTGTCTCAGTATTTCACCACCCTCACAGTAAAGAACTTCCTCCTGATATTTTATCAGTTTAAATAATCCACTGCCCCTTGTCCTTTTACTACATATTCTTGCAAAAAGCTTCTCTCCATCTTTCTTGTAGGCTCCCTTCAGGAGGAAGGCCACAATTATAGCACCCCAAAGCCTTCTCTTCTCCAGGCTGAACAATCCCAATTCTCTCAGGCTTTCCTCATAGTAAAGGTGCTTAATCTCTCTAATAAATTTGGCCCTCCTCTGAACTTGCTCCAACAAGACCACACCTTCCCTGCTGGGGACCCCAGACCTGGATGCAGCACTGCAGGTGGGGGTCTCACCAAAGCAGAGCAGAGGGCAGAATCCCCTCTCTTTACCAGCTGCCCAGGCTGGTTTGATGCAGCCCAGTGAAGGTTTGGCTCTCTGGGCTGTGAGTGCACATGGCTGGGTCATGTCCAGCCTCTCACCCATCAGCACCCCCAAGTCCCTCTGGGCAGGGCTGCTCTCACTCTGTCCATTCCCCAGCCTGTGTTGATACCAGAGCACCTTGCACTTGGTCTTGTTAAACCACATCAGATTCCCACATGCCTACTTCTCGAGTTGTCCAGGTCCCTCTGAATGACATCCCGTCCTTCAGGTGTGGCAACAGCACTTCTCAAGCTTGGTGTCATCCAGGAATCTGCCAAGGTGCATTTAACAGCACTGTCCATGTCATCAATGAAGATATTTATTAACCCTGGTCCCAGTAAGGACCTCTGACAGACACCGCTTGTCATCCACATCTATCAGGATGTTTAGCAGCATTCTACTTTCCATTCCAGTGAAGATTAACTCATCCAAAAATTACCCAGTAGGCCAGAAAATTATCATTTGCTGTCCTCTGGCACAGAAATCGTGCAAAAAGTGCAAGTCTGAAAAATGCACATTAAACACCACAATTGCCAATATAGTCACCGATAGAGAAAATGGTATTTTTATTAGTCTAGAGAACAGGTCTGGGTAAAAACAGTAGACTGTCACTAGACTAACTTGTATAGTTTAAAACAATAGAGCATTTTAAGAACACAGCTTTTCTCTGGACCTGAAATAAAAAGAACAGCTTTCTGAGAACCCCAATATCCTGCATTTAGTAGCACATGGAAAGTAGAAAAGCATGCAATACCACTGCATGTTTATCTGCAAAGCTGGCAGCCTCATCACCCCACAAGAACATGTGCTTACCTGAAGAGTTTGAATACACAATATTTTGCCTAATTTTTTCAAATAAATCAATTTCTCCCATAAAACAGATACCAACTAGGTTTCGTCTGAACAGATCTCTCATTTCTATTAATAACTTACACCCAAAATATTAATAAATTACACCCAAAATTTAAATTTCACTGCTTCTGAACTACCTTTTTGAAAAGACTAGTGTCAAAAGGCAGTTATTCAGTAACCTGCCATGATCCCCCAAGAATCTGCTGTAAGGAAGCTCAACAGAAACTCTGCTTGGATTTCTGTTTGTGGTGCAGGGCACTGTACTACTTACCCAGAGCTAAAATCACCCTGATGTTGTGCTGTTCTCAGAAGTGGGCTAGTCACAAAATGCTGCTGCAAAAGACAACTGCTCCTGGCTGAATTTCTACCAAAATACGACCCTGGCCATATCTACTACTTTTAATAAGCAGAAAGTGGTGATAAAAATAAACACACCACAAATATTTTAAGCACCACACATATTTTAAAAGGTAGCAATCTGTGACCTTGGAAGATATTTGTAACCCTCCCCCAAATTTGCATTTTTACACTATTCCAAGTATCTACTGTACAAGTAACTTCAGTGAGTGTATTAAATTAGTTCTAGCCAATAAAACTTAAGAATGCAAAAAACTCTACTATATGGATATAAGCATAAGAGAAATAAAGCAATTTGCCATACTCCAAGGTAGGTCTTCATTCAAAGTAAGATCCTTCTCAATAATCAGATGGAAAAAAAACCCAAAACCTAAAAGAAAACCCTAAACCAAAATTCCCAGTCATTTTCCATCTGAAGAGTTAAAAAGCCTTTAACTGAATTTCAAAGCAGATCTAGGGTTTTATCTGCCTGATTAAGTACAGCTTTTAACAAGTGAAGTTGTAATTAGGCATAATGATAGCAGAACAAGCAAAGTTAGAATAATGCATATAAACTCTAACATAAGAAGTGGTCCCCTTTCATAACATCTCATGCTCTTTCTATTCAGAGAGAATATTCATTATTTCCTCCTCAAGGAAATATTCATTATTTCCTATTCATTATTTCCTCCTCAAGGTGCTGGAGCTGGGGTAGAGACTTTCCACAGCCCCTGTACTGGCACAGGAATTTCTTGCTAGGAAGACAGCCACAAGGACCATGCTGATTCAGATAGTGCCCAGCCTCTAGAAGCATCAGGTTTCAGTATTTCTGAAACATTCAGGAGGTTTCATTCCAAGAGGCTTATAAGAATTCAATCCCATGTGGTGTTACGCCAAGAGGCTGCAATGGAGAGTTACAATTTTGTTCCTTCTGAACTGCTCAGCTGCTACCAAATACAGTTCAACTGACATGTTTAAGGCTTCTTTAAACTTTAATCAACACATTTCTCTAAAATATAGAAACAAGTCACATAAATAAAAAGTTCATGGGAAATCTTTGACAAAACCAAGAAAGGAGATGGTGTAAAAAAGGTTGGGCTTGATGTTACCAATCTTGATCTGACTTTAACATGACATTTCAGCTGTACAGGATTAAAATACTTCCAGCAAACACAGAATGTTTTTCAGGAGCCCAACACTGATTTTAGGCCAAGTATTGAAAAATCCTGCACAAAGATCAGTTACATGCCTCACAAACTTTGCTAATCCTTAAAGAAAGATTGGCTGGGTCTGAAGAAAAATCTAAAATTGCGCTGATGCATCCAGTAGTAACAAGAATGAAAAATATCTATACAACTCCCATTCAAAATTAAAAATACAACAAAAGCAGTATCTGCTAGCTAAAAAAGCTCTTTTTAATGTCTTACCAGTATTTTGTCAAAAGAACAGAATTATTGTATCTTTTGTTGTATGATTTCCATTTTCTGATGAACACAAAGCTTCTTCACTGTTTTTGTTTATTCACTTTCAACTAGTAACGGATATTATACATAATGCTAGGGGAAAAAACATCACTGCTTCAGATCCCCAACAGAAGACAATTATGCTAAAACATTGTATCTGTAATTCCCTTAACCTCATGTGTAAAAAAAAAAAAGTATCATTAAAAGGAGTTGTTTTTCACACAGATGAGACTAAGAATCAAAATTCTATATTCAGTATTTTCTAAATATTTCCTATACTAAATTCAAGAGCACAGAGAGTCAGGTATAAATCAACTCCTGTAGAAAATGATCCACAGGCATTCAGACCACAAAGAATTAAATCAACCACAACAAAAGAAAATCCAACCCAACAACAACAGCAGGACAAAGACAACAGAGGCATTGACTACTTGGACAGAACAGAAATGCTCTGCCACTGTAACTCTCTCTTCAGCAGAAGACACTAATTCATCACATATCCAACATCCAATATAATTTTATTTTTTTCTACTATATCCAATCCTTCCTTTGGGTCTTTTCTTCTTCACTGCCCTTCCCAGAAACTCCCTGTAATTCCAACCCTGTTTGTGTCACAGCACACACGCAAATCATTTTGTGTTCTCAGATTCTGCTTCCACAAACCCTTTCATTCATATCCGCATTAGCATCTTTACTTGCAAATCCACTTCTTTTTATTGCTATCCCTTCACCTGAAACAGCTTTCATCTATTCCCCATCTGTCTCGGAAAGCTTTCACCATCCCTATTCAGCTGAAAAACGCCTTTTTTCCCCACAAATCACTCTTACATGGATTTGCATCCATATTCTTTCTGTACTGGATTCCAAGTATGTTTTTTACTAAAGAAGTAAAAGTATTTGAAAGGTGTTGGAAATGCCAGTTGTCCATATATGTAACATCACAACATTATGTGGAGTGATAACCAGATGGAGTTATGTAACACAGACTTACCCAGAGGGTAAAGAAAACTCTAGAAAAATATTACATCACTGTGAGCTTTTTTACATTCTTTCTCCAGGACCCCCAAACAAAACAGAATATTATTTTTCTCCACTGAAAAATATTTTTCCTTTTACCAACCCAAAGTTATTTTAGATGAGAAAAATTTAATGCCTCTCAACCTCAGGGTTTACAGGAATAGCAGTTAGCGACCTGGCATCTTTGTTTCTCATCACCTTTAGGAAAGAAAAGCATTTGATGTACACTGAAATAATTTAACTCACCAATAAATGGAATTGAAGCCAAAGAATCACCAGGTGGGCTGGAACTCGATGCTTTCCTTTCCTCTATTCTTTTTATGTGGACTTCTCTCCGAGCATCATTAGGTAACCAACAGGTAGTATCTGAGGCTGCCTCTTGGTCATTGACAGCAAGAATGTAGGACTGATGCCTCAAAGGCTGGGGAGTTTGGTGGCCAGAAGGTGATTTGTCCCGCATGACCACTGCGTCCTTGTCATTTCCCTGAACATCCATTTGCAGACTTTCAGACTCACGAACATTTTCCCTTTCAATACCATGAATCTTGTGTCTGATGGAACCATCTACGTTGTCAGAGGTAGTTAAACACTCACTTGTTGGCTGAACAAGTTTGGCAGAAGATGGAGCCAGAGAACAGGGCTGGATGGTTTTACCAGTTTCTGTTTTATGATCTGGGGCACCTTCAGCTCGGGTCCTTAACTGTTGGTTTAACAGACTGCTTTGATGCAAGTGATTTACTGTTCTTTGGTCTTTGCTGGCAACAGCATCCAGGCCTTGGTTAAGGGGAATCGATGGTTTTGCTGCATAGGGAGCGGAGTTCTTCAGAGAGCTACTTTTAGAACTTCTGGCTGGTGTGAGACACAACCTCTCTTGTGAAACACCCGCAGATTTTGAAACTCCCCCAGGAGTCTGCAAATCACGAGAAGGCTGTAACACTTTGATATCTGGTGAAACTTTCTGAAAGTGAGAACCAGGCAGAGAAGCTCTACTACCTGCTCTCCTGTTGTCTGAAACATAAGTATTTGGAGAAATAGGAAAATTTTGACCTCGAAGGGACAGATGAAATGCATGTTGTCTAGATCTGTCATAGATACCTCGACGATCATCTTGTTCAGTAAACCCTGTCCATTTGTAAGTCTTTCTCCTATCTACATTTGCATCTGCAATCATATTCTCAGAATGAAAATTTTCCAGCACTTCACCCTGTTTGCCGAGATAATCCCATGACTGAGCCCTGTGATTTCTAGCATTGGCTGAAGGTGAAGTTAGAGTATCTTGTGAAGCACTTCGTGGCCATTCATTCACTGGCATGGGATCTTCAAGCCTTTCCTGGGATACACTTCTCTGCCGGATCTGGACAGACTGTGGAACCCTGTCGTGAGAGGTGCTCCTGCGCCGTACCTGAGAAGCAGTGCGACTCGGCACCACCTGATTATACTCAGTTGTGTTCTGAGAAGCTGCCCTTAAGCTGTCTAACCTTTCCTGTATTGTTCTGGAGCCATACATGTGCATGCGCCTATTATCAATGTACTCCTTGTAAGTTTTGTAGGTCTTCCAGTCTATGTGCTGGTGGGAGGTTGGAGAACTGTAGTGATTAGTAGAGACTGAGGGTGAGTCTGTGGCTTGAGTAGAAGGTCTAGTGTTTGGGATGCCTTCTGGACATACTACATAATTTGAAGCTTTACTTACTGTTACAGTTGTATCAACTGGTCTTGTTATTGGAGTCTGAGGAAGTACAATGGCAGTGGATACTAAAGATGGTGGTGATGTGGTGGTCCATGCTTTTAGACTGGCTTGATCTTTCACGCCGTATCTTACTTCCTCTGTCCTGTGTGATGGACCAGCATGGTTACTTCTGCAAGACGTCAAATCTACAGCCTTCTCAGAAGGCACAATAACAGTCCTTACAGTTTCATTGCAAACACACACGGCTGTATTCGATTTTGCAATGTCTGTTGGTGATGGAGGCACTTGTATTTCCATTCTGTAGGCCCTCTCTGGCTGTGTCAATGCCCGGACTGGTCTACTGACTTGCTGCTTCCCCAGTGAGAAGTCAGAAGGAAGCTTGTCTCCAGCTTGTGCCTTAACAGAGGCTGCAGATGTCAGGCGTGGATAACATATTGGTGGTGGTTCAGGTATGTTGTGGGCATTACCACTGTAGGCTTCGTTGCCTTTCAGGTAGGCATCTTGGGAATATGCCTGTGAAGAGAAGATTAAGTGAGTATTCAGTAGTGAGGGAGATGGAAAAGTTCGCCATTAGTATTTGCATAATCAAGCTTCAAGGGAGGGGAGCACAGGTTCAAAATTCACATTCCCTCTAATTTCAGACAAAACGTTAGTTCAAAAGATAAAACCAGCATTCCAGCCCCTTAGTGAGCAGAAACAGAACAAGCAAAATCATGACATACATTCCTTCCCTCAACAATTAAAAGACTGAACTGATGACCAATTCTAGGAAATACTGCAAGTAGGGCACTGAGTCAGGTTTCTCAAAATCCATAAGCACACAACACAGTATTTTTCTCCCCTTTAATTCTACTTTATAACATCATACTTCACATATTTTTCTCGTTTAAGCCCCCCATTGCTGGAAACTGGAATTTCACAGTGCTCAATAGGTTAAAATGCTGCATAATAAATTCAACTAGCACTAGAAAATTCTCTATACACTTAGGGTTTAAACAACTCTGTTCACTTATTGCAGTACATATGAAAAGTACAGACAAATAAATATACATACACACACTAAATGTAAATATAAATAAATAAATTTATAAATAAATATACATACATACTAAGATGTCTTCTACATAAAAGCTACTGTTCCTAAACATATATTGAATAAATTGAAGCCGTAACATATTGTTGTAAGCCAACACCCTGTAAGTCATCTTATATTTTACAGGATACAGCAAGTACATGGTACATAAATTTTACTGTAAAAAATATTAATTATATTTAGCATTTTTAAGTTTGAGGTAAAAACAGTATGAAATTTCATATTCACAACTGTTCATGCACTACTGAAACCCAAAATGAAATCTCTAATTTCCTTAGTGCACTTTGCATCTTCATGCATAACAACCTGACTCCTAAGAAAAAGATGGTTATATTATACTTAGTACGTTTCTGCAGCATTTCTGAAAGCAGCATTTGTCATTGTGAAATTAACAGAACATTCAAAATAATATATCAATGAGAAGCATACAGCACACTTAAACATTATT
The DNA here is from genome assembly GCF_022539315.1 of Serinus canaria. Taxonomy (NCBI): domain Eukaryota; kingdom Metazoa; phylum Chordata; class Aves; order Passeriformes; family Fringillidae; genus Serinus; species Serinus canaria. The sequence goes on along the minus strand of NC_066315.1, from coordinate 17,528,024 downwards.
CTATTATTGAAAAACTTCAGCATGACTTTGTTCAGTTTGAATATTATGAAATAAAGAGCCAATGCAGAGCCTGCCAATCTAACAGAAGATTAAAATAATTTCTCAGGGCTTTTATACACTTAGGAGTGCTATCATATCACAGCATTTCCTGTTCAAATCATAACATGCTCAATTCCAGTATATCAATGTGCTCTGCCTTAACAGCAGACAGTTATAAAAGCCCAAGTGCAGCCATAAAATTAACACAGAGCAAAGTAGAAAGGAGGGCGAGGCATTTACAATATTGCTGCAATGTTACACCGAGCATTAGTGAAGTGCAAAATATTAAAGCACACTGAGAGAAAACAGACCAAATAACACAGGCACAAACCACAAATTAAGAGATCAGCATTATGAAGAAAATTCAGCTCTGACTATCTAGCTCATTATCAAACTTGCTGTTTCATATTCTTGCTTCTCACAAATCATTAAGAAAAACATGCCTTACAAAACCATCAGAGAAATGGCTACTGTACATTTCTTACCAGTGCTGTGACATCCTTTGTAAACTGCAGCTGGCAGAAAACAGGAAAACACAGTAAAAACTGCTTACAGATGTAAAGACAGAATTATCTTGTCATATTGATGTTGACTACAGCAAGCTAAAAATACAGCTACACTGATTTCACTGGAAGGTACCAACAGACATAAAGGGCAGTAGAGCATAAAAAATAACTTCACCCTCCTTGTGAGCATGTCCATCTCAGGCTTTAATCTGCTCCTTACGTTTATGCTGTACCTTTACAGAAAGCAAAATACGTTTGTGCCATTTTGCCTTGTGCATCCCTACAGCTGCCTGCAGAGAGCTCTGGCTCCGTGTGATGAGATTTCCCTTCCACTACAGCAACATCACTGTCTCTCATTTCCCTGGGCTGCTACCATCCATCCCTGCTTCCTGGTGACGAAACAACGGCTTTATTATGCACTTAAAACAGCACGCCCCTTCCTCACGTATATCCGAACATGACCACCAACTGTCAGCTGACTGCAGCTGCTCTCAGCCTGTACATCTGAAATTAGAGGAATGATGCTGCAGAAATACTCTCCTCATGTGATCTGTAATTTTTTTTCCTCCACTTATAGTAAAAATCAGGACAGGCTTGTACTGACACATTTAATGGGGGGAAGGAATGTATGAAGATAAATATTTCTAAACCTTTAAATAAATGGCTATTTAAGAACTTGATGGGCTGAAGAATTAAATTGAAAAAATTTGAACAGATGCTGAAGCCTCAAAAAACAGATTGAGCGAGATCCTTCTGGCATGCGAGACAAACAAAAGTCATCATATACTGCCTCCTAATCAGAAAATAATTATCAATTTATACAGCTGATAAAACAGCTGATATCCCACCTTCTCTGGGATGTGCACACATTACATCAACAGAAAATACCCCACTTTTATTTTTGTAAAACATTCCCCTGACAAACAATGCTTCATTGACTTTGACAGCATAAAGGCTAAATTCCAAAGCTGGTGTGATCTGATTGTAGCCAAAGAATACAAATGAGTATAAAAATAAGTTCTCAGTGCTTGACAAAATTTATGACAGGTGTTAAAATATCACCTTCAGAAGACAGCATTCCCACAGGGTCCAAAATGAGATCAGCTAGGTGTTCTCCTCCCCCAAAAAATTGTGTTTCTATGATTACAGGTATATCCAGACAGACAGACTGCCAGTTCTGTGTAAAACAGTTACTGGAAAGTGTACTTCTCCTCTCAATCTCATTCCACCCACTACCCAAGAAAGCACTTAAACAAAGCAGAGAATATTTCCAAGAAAGAGACTGTGATACTTCCACAGAGAGTATTTGATATCTTTGTTTCATAACTCCTATTAAGGACCTACAGAAAATAATGCAAATTACAAAGAAACTGATGGATCTGTCCTGCAAATCTCGCACTGAAGGATATATTATCAGCCTTTTTATTAATGAAATATTTGAACTGCTTTAAGCACAAAGTGATGAGATTTTTAGAAGAGGTTTAGAGACTAAGAAATTTGAAATACACCAATGTATTTATTAGTTCATACATTGTTTTGATATCTAACATATTTTGCAACCACACAAAACACAGCTTGAGTATTACTCTCTCTCTTTAGTTTCTTTAACAAAAAAATCATATGAAAAATGCTACCTTAATCTCTAAGTGATTGCAACAGGACACATCAATAAAAATGTCATTAGGGTATGGCTGAATTTTAAGTGTTTACAGTCTTAAAACAAAAACCAAAACAACCAAACAAAAAAAGGCTCACAACTTAGAGAACAAAAATGGGTTGTTTAATATCCAGATTAGTGATGCAGCCTTCCATTTCCAGAACTGGATACTCAGCAGTTATTCAGAAGTCCCAACATGATCCAAAAATTAGTCTAGATGTTCTATGAGCTCTTTTTCACCTTCTCAAAACCATGGCAGTTTCAAAAGACTAACACACAAATGCAGCAATTAGAGTGACATTAACTGCTCTGATGGATAACAGCTCTGCAACAATTACTAGAAGAAAATTACTGCTGTTACAATAAGAACTCAGCATGTTTCTAGTTACTGGGTACCATTTCTTCCCACCTTGCAATCTGGTTTTGTTTGCCCAAAGTTTTCAAACTCCTGTGGTAAAGGATTAACTTCTTACTGTGCATTTGTAGAACTGTTAAGGGTTTAACTAAGGTAAAACATTCATCCTGTATGATAGGCAAAATACATTTTAAGCAAATGAACAATTTTACAAGGTATTTAATTAACCACCAAAAATTCAGCTGAAGGGCTTTTGTCCCACTTTTACCCCCCCTGATTTTACGCTGTTAGATGCTAGAACAGGAACAGCCAAATGCATGAGGATTCCTCTGGGAAAGAATCAGAGGGAAGCCCTGGACTTTCAAGAGCTCAAACTGACCATATCCAACACTCATTAATCCAAATTCATGAAAACATGCAGCCCTGTGTTTCACTGAAGATGGGTGTGCTTCACTCCACTACAGGGTGAAGAACAACACCAATTTCAACAGAACTATTCACTAAACTGGTGATAAGCATGTTGATGAAACAGAAGCTAACATGCCCAACTCCTTGCAAGACTGAGCTTGAGCCATTCTTCTTTCCTTCTCCAATCAGTCTGGCTTCAGATTTTATTTCTTCACTAGTAAATTGTTCTCTTCCCCAGTCTTAACCTAATCTCACTGTCATCATGAGTATTGAAACTGCACATCAGAAAAGGTTCACCATTCTCTTGAAAGGAAACATTTTCTACTTACAGTTTGTTCTGCAAGAATGTTAGTAATACAGCTCAAGTGCTTTCATTTTACTCTGAGACACCCAAACACTACGGTCAGATAATGTTATTTGGAAATAAACCCAAAAAATGCATACCCTTTCTTCCTAAAGGCAGTGCATTTTTAGCATACAAAATTTAAATTTAATTTTTTGCCTTAGGCCAAATAAGCTTTATTTCCAAATACAAGCTGTGTAAGAGACTTTCCTGTAAAGTCTAAATTGTGGTTAGGAGTGTTGATGCAAATGGTATTGTCTAACATACATTGTTTGACAACAAAATTAAAGTCTCTTCTTCTAGGTCACTGTGTCTTCACACCACACCCTGCCTTCCATTGTACTTGCTGCCACAGCTTTAATATGAACCTCTGGGCATATCAGTAACTCAGCACAAAACCTGGAAGTAAAAAAGTGCTCCAAGTCTCTGGACTAAATACAGCTACTTAGAAAAACATCTCTATCTTTATTAAAAGATAAAGCAAATGAAAGTATTTCACCTAGTATTTCAGACCTAGTGGAGCCATGTTACTCCAGTAGGTCTGATGCAACTGGATGGTCACAGGAAGAAAAACAAAATTAAACTGGCAGTCCTTAACATTCAAGCCAACTGCGGGCAGACCTGTAGTCAGAGACACAAGGTTACTGGGGCACAGAAAACTCTAGGACACATTTCCTCATTTAAGTTATTTTTCTTTTTGCTGTTGTTAGAAGAGGTATTTCCCCCCCCTCTTTTTTTTTGTTTTAATTATAGGTGCACGGCTGGCAATTTCAGGGTACTACAAGGCCTTGAGAGCCACCAAATCCCACAAAAATTCTAAGTTCAGAAATGATAATGCAGCACTCCCTTCTCGGCTGTACAGATCTTCCAATATTCTAGAAATTTCCATATTACCTGACTAGAAAGAAGGAAAAACAAAAAAGAAAATCTGTGCTTCAGTTGACTTTAACTCATTTTCCTGGTAATTTCCATCTAGGATTTTTGGTTCCCCTAGTATCTATGACAAAAGAAACCTTTCTGTTCAAATGTGGTAAACTTTCAGTTACTGATCTGCAGCTTCATTGGTCTGTAATTCTGAGGAAAGATTAAGATTTAACTAAATTTATCAAAAACACAGTGGTAAACAGCCACCTTGTATTTCCACCTTTACCATTATTCATAGAATGTTCAAAAACATATAAATGAAACTGCAAAGTTCTTTTGGACACTAATGTAATGGTGACAACACCTAAGACCAGAAGTAACCTCTTACCTTTAGGGACCGTTCCTGAGAGGAAACGTTTTTTAGAAATTAAACTATTGTAGATAGGCTAAAAGTTAGGGAAGATGAACTTTTGAGTGAGTGTGTAGTGAGAAAAGTGCTAGAAAATGAAAGGTGGAAAAAAGGATACCTTACCTATAGTATGTATGTTTATACACAACATCATTATACACATCTACAAAATAACATCTACATATATTTACCTGTAATAAGCATCACATATAATGATTAATATGCTACATTACAAATAACTTTCCAAATAAACAGCTCCAATGCAGATCATATTAAAGATACCATTTTTAAAAGAGTGGTTTTTTCAAGTGCCTGGTACTTAGAAAATCAGTGACTTGAAGGCTGTATTCTTTTTTTTGCATACACAAGGAACAGTTAGCAAGTAAGTACATTCCAACATGAAACATTCCCAGTAAAAAGGGTCCAAAAATCCTGCATACAGAGGACTCGCTAGACACAACAAAGCCTACTGACAATACTCAATCATACTCACCTGTAAATAGGCTTAGAAAACTCAATTTACACTATAGAGCACCTTCACATTCAGTATTTTCCACATAGTACAAAAGCATTTGTACTACTGGAAAGTTGTCAAAATGTAAACAGTATTTTAGTATTAAACTTGTTATCCAAAGGCTACAAAACAGCAACAATTTCATTGCATACACTTGAGAAATATGAACTGTTTGTAGTTGACCTAAATGCATCTTCCCATTTGCATGAAGTCAGCAGTACTAAAACCTACAAGATGCCAAAATTCTGTCAAAAAAGGTTAAGAATGCTACAGAAATTGCATATAGATCCATCAAATCTGAAACACCAAGGATAACATGACATAAAAATAATCCTCCTCTTCTAGTTTAAAAATGGTCATATACCTAAAATTGTTTCAAAATAGTCTCTTTTGATAAATTTAGGTAAATTTATCATAAATTTGAGGAGGAGCATGAAAAAAACCCACACATACACAGCTGTCGAGAGTTCAAGATTTTTTTATGGATACAGGTGCTTTAAATACCCTTTTCCCCATCCACAAAGTGACATTTTCAACATCAGACAAGTGAACAAACACAAGTGGCACTGGTTTCACCAATGGTAAGATTTCACATGTAATTCCCTTCCAAGTAAGCACTGCCACATGCCACAGTGAGCAATGGCCTGGGAATTGGGCACTTCATTTTTACTATTGATGAATGGATTTGAAACCCCTGTTTTCTGGAAACTCAATATACCAAGAGGTTCACAGACATTTATGGATATTTCTGAAGACTAAACTCAAGGTTTATAAAAAGCAAACTAAGGATAGACACAAGCAACTTGTACTTCCAGCCCTCAGTCATGAGTACGTGGAGTAGACTGCCAAGTACTATAAAATTTAGCACAACCAGCATCATTCCAGAATACAATGCAACTATTCCATCCTCTCTGCACTAGATATATCATTCCAGAATATAATGCAACTATTCCATCCTCTTTGCACTAGATATATCACTTGCTAGCTCATACTACAATATTCAGTAGTGCTTGGAGTTTTGCTATTTTTATAGCATACTGGTATTTAACATCAATTTACAATGAGCAACACTATTTGAAGACATTTACAGTGACATATGTCACAGAAAACAACTAAGTTATTTAACATTGTATACTAGCTTACATAACACAACTTCAGGTGTTTTTCCTCTATTATAATTCAGAGGAATTGTACAGATTCTTCATTTTTCTTAAGTTACTGAGAACGTACTGTCTCAAAAGACTGCAAATTATTTTAGAAGTGCCAAAATCTTCCCTCCTGTGTGGTAGATTAAAACAGATACAATTCCAGGCCACAAGTGACAGACTCTGTTGTAAGATGCAATTCATGTTTATCATCTTTTTCTTCACAAGCTGCAGCTCAGCCATCAAAGACTGACACTTGGAAACATACATACTGAAGTGTTCTGTGACAGGACTGAATGAGCAAACTGCTGCTATCAGAGGTCATTTCCTATAGGCCCAAGTACACCCAGTGCTCAGCCTTGTGGATACAGGAAACACCTGTGCCTCCATGGCTTTCCTCTGGAAAATGCTCTGTGCAACTGGAAGCCCTAAAAGGCAGTTCACTTTATTCCAAACAAATCTTAGCAAACAGAAGCATAAAATCCTTCTGTATCATGACCCAACCCAACAGTGAACAACTGAAGGAACTCACACAAGCTACAGGGTCAATTAAAGCATTTTTTGCAAAATGATGACTTTACCTGTCAAACCTAATCCTATTTCTATCATCAAGAGAGCAACCTCACAAACAAAACTCACAACTCCTATCACATCTGAAAACTCAGAAGGACCTTTTGTATAATGACACCTCAAGATTTTTCATATATCAAATTTTTTCCTAGAACTTCCACAGTCAGATATTTTCCTCTTTTCTTTACCCCTCAATCTTCTCAAGGAGAATGACCTTATTTTCTCTTTGTTAATATCCCTTCCTAACCCATAATGGCAACAATCATCCTTTTCTGCCCTCTGCTCCCATCTCACCTGTTGATATAACAAGTTATATACGACCCATTATTTTTCATGTCTACATCACCTTAAGTTTGCACTTTGTGTTCTGCCAGCAGAGAGATGATGTGTCTAAGACCTTTCCATCCAGACAAATACAAATGTTTAACTTTAAAACTACAACTCCTGCCTTGTCCAGATTCTTACACTATTATGGCTACAAGACTGCATTAGATGCATAGGGCATTCAGATAATTTAAATGTCAGTATTATTTCTGCATTTATATACATATTCACAGTTCCAATTTAAAAAAAGAAAAAACAAACCAAAAAACCAACCACCAAAAAACACCCCAACAGCTTTTCTCTCTCACTTATTCATGTAACCAAAACTCACACCCTGCCCCCAGCATTTTCTGTTAGATTACATATTTCTGTTAGATTACTGAAATATGTCTTCATCAAATCTCAAAATATCACTTCTATTCTAATGATCTTGGCTTGTTGCTAGCTGGAGAGTTCCTGTACTACCTTCTACCTTCACTTTAATGACAAACAAAGTATTTTTGTTTTTACCTTTACCCTTTAATTTGGCCTGTAATGATGGAAAACAGCTATTGAAACCCATAGTTTTTTCTTAACACAAAGTCATCTTACTACTTCTGTGTGGATTAGAAAATACACTTTTCCAGCTACTAACAAGAAAATCTACCCTTCTTGTCATCTTCTCCTCTCCTCTGCTTCCAATTAAAAATAAACTAGAGCATACCAATACACTAGGTGGATTTTTTTGATTCTTCACCATACGCCCTTACATAGCATGTATTATTCAAGACTCTTTTGGACTTAGAGACACTTAACAGAAGATGAATCATCTTACTACACATGCAGGACCTCAATTAAAATCAAGAACAAATAGGCACCAGTGCAACAAAACATTTACAGCAGTCACAATTTAAAAAATTTGGTAATAACCTTTGGCCCATTTATCATACTTCTCAGTCCACTCACAATTACTGATTTATTAACAAAGGCTTCATATGCTAGTTTTTTAACTCAAATTCTTTAAAACCTGACAACCTAGTTAAAGGAAGCAATCTGATTCATAAATTCTAACATAATGAAATGAATCCAAATTACAGTAAAAATATGAACAAGATGTATTTTTTAACATGCTAGAAATATCATGTGAAGACAGTATTCCCTATATTTAGAGTCCCCTGAAATTTTGGGCACAGCAACGAGGTAGAAAAATATCTAAGGAGTTACAAAGAGATAAATATTAACTCTAATTATTTGCTGATAGCACACTTCAAAGATTTTGTAACCAACAACTGAACATTTTTGTTAGGTAATATACTCTCTGAACAGAAGTTTCATTAACATACCAATTGAAGGATGTCCTCATCTTTTGGCATAACGCTAAGTTCCAATACACTGTCACTGAAAGAAACAGAAAAAAAATATCACAGATAAACTTTCAGAGATTTTCAATTCTTATTACAAAGATAATCCATTAACTTCCATAGAAGAGAATTCTTCAAAAACTCCAACACTCAGCTATTATGACAAACACGTGACACAACAAAAGTAAACACTGATTTCTTCTAGAATCTTAGGAAGTAAGAGTAGAAGAAAAATCTGACTGAGCCAGTTTATTGAGCCAACACACTGGTTTGGGTAGTTTTATTTCCTTTTTTTTTTTTCTTCTTTAAGTCCTAAAGTACACTACTTTTTTGGAGCTTCTTGGACAAAACAATGTGACAAATCTGTGACTAAAAGCTAAAACTTTCATCTTCAATTTAAAACTAAAGTTTCGTAACACTTTTAAAAATTGCTGTGGTGACATCATAATCACCACTTCATTTGAAAAGAGGAGCAATACCAAGGCCAGTATTGACCTACACCTTTCCACTCCAATCACCTCTTAGCATAATCAACTGAAACAATAATTCAGGTGATATCTGAAATACAGATTAAAAATACTTGCTATTTGTAAGTCCTACATTCGTCATCTGAGCTGCTGAAACCACAAGCAGCAGCAGTGGCATAAAGATCCAGGAATCTGAATAGTTCTATCAGTGTGACTCAAACACAAGAAAAACTAGGAAAGCAAATGTACAATGTACCAGCTACCCAGTCAAACATTTAAAAACTAGTGAAATCCACAGTTGGTATCTACCAGAAATCAGGTATTTTCAAAGCAAGAGAGAGAAGCATATGCTTGCAACATTGAATACAGAATAGGTGAATTTATTATCTCATCTGAGGTAATGGAATAATCTGTTCACATTCATTAAATGTGAAGTGGAACAGGTACAGAGAAGGACTACAAAAGACTAATATAGAGCCTATTATATTGAGGGCAAAAAACCAAAATGAAGTTACCGCGACCATTACTTAGAAATCTCACATGTAAGAATTAAAAAAGGTATTTAAAAAAACCTGACCAGCACCAGCATAATTATCAATGTAACCTAAGTGGCTATCTCAGAAATCAGCTCAACTCTACTGGTTAGTGCAATGCATTTGGTGAGGAAAACAAAACCAGCACAAAGACTGGCCCAACTACAGGGCACACCAATCAGCCTATGAAAACTGAGAAGGGACCTCAGTTTATTGGTGCAGAAAAGAAAGCCATCATCTCAAAATGTAATGTGTGATTTATTATGCTTTCTTATATGAAAAATGTTTCTATTTTGTGGTTCCTTTCCCATTTTCTAGCAACCACAGATGTAAGGCTGAATTCCAAAAGCAGAGTAAGGGTATTTGGTTTCACAATCTTTTTAAACCACTATTTATTTTGGAAAAGAGTGCTCTCCAAGCAGCATAAAACTTACTTTAGTTTTTAAACTGAAGATCAGCAGTGATTTAAGTTGTTTGGGGTTTTTGGTCACACGACATCTAGGTAAAAGTAAGTCCTCAAAAGCCTTGTGAAGATTATTTTAAAACACTGAATTATAAGAAACAAGGGAGTATTGACCTTATGTGCAGTTATGATAGCATTTCCCATACTGACTGAAAGCATAAAGAGCTTGAGGCATTTTTAACAGTGTTCAGATTTCAGTTCTGCACATGGATAGCATATATGTAAAAATCGTATCAGGCAACTGCTTGATGGATGTCAAAAAATATGATGTTTGTAAGACAAACTGCTTACTTGTCTTCATCAAGGATGAAGACCTTGGATGTCAAAAATATGATAGCATTGCTCCTCTTGAAGTACTTTTTATATAAAAAAAAAATATAACTTTACACAGACCAAACCATACTCATTGAAGTATTTTGCATGTTTCTCCTCCTCCCCCTTTTTAAGAAAGTGATTAAATCCATTTACACAACTATACACATCTTAGAAGACATTCAGAGGACTAAAGGGTTCCATTCAGAAACAATGTTTGACATGTAACTCTAAGAACTATTTAACTATTCTATTCCGGTTTGCCTGAAGAACCTTTTGGAGAAAATCTGGATGTTCTTCATATTCTGAGACATGCTCTGAGGATGTTTTTTAATTCTCATATCAGAAACAAAAAGTATTAAGGAAGACTTCTGGTTTATTGTATCATATACTGTAAATGCAAATTATGAACTAGAAAGTGTTGGTAACAACCACCACACAGAAAGTGATAGTCTACACTGGAGCTCCAGACAGTACTCAGAACTCTCAAAAGTATTTATCATTCCAATTACTTAATTACACATTCTGAGAGTTAAATTCAAATGTCTTGACTCCAAGTCATCAAACTAAAGCAGTAATCACAAAGTCTATCTTCTGATGCATTATTTTGTATTAATGAAACAGATTCAGCAGCTAAACACTGTACATTTCTGAGTAATCCAAACACTTTCAAGAACAGTTTGAAAAGAGACACAAGCAGAATAGACAATCATTCAAATTCCCCAGTTTAAGGAAAAAGGGGGGAAAAGAGAAGTTGCAAATCAGAATCTGTTTCTTCTTTTATTTGGAATAATAAATAATTTACAGAGCTTATGTTAGCAATCAACATATCTCCAAGTTGATTATATATATAAACAGATAAGAATGAATTCTTAATGGACCAAACCAGCAACTGTTAGCAAAAAGTAGGAAATACAGAGTTAAAAGTGTTGTTATGATTTATTTTACAGGACTATAGTTAATTCCAGCAACTCTTCTGAGGTGTGCCTTTCATCTCCCAGAAGAAATAACTACTGTAACTTTAGATTTTTTGCTATCTCCAAGCAGAGGAAAATAGACAACGTTCTAGACACAGCTTGAAACTTTTCTGGGAACAGTAATGTTCAGCATGTCTGAATTATATCCCATCTTAAGTCCCACTGGAAGATACGGGTATCATTTCATCTAAAGCAGCTAAGTTCTGATGTCTGCAGCATAATGAAGACAAGCAGCTAAAATTGAACAACTTTTTAGAAAAATAACAAGCAGCTATAAAAATGGAGCCACAGAAGTAATCTAAACAGATCTGCCAGCCTGCACTGAGTTTTATTGCAAACAGCTGAACAGTGAGCAGTGGGGAAGCCCTCTCTTTAGAGAGAAGAGAGGATAAAATGTGTTGTAACCTCAAAAACTGCTCTGATGATGAGTAAAATGACAAAAGAATAAGCATTTTCAGTCATCAATATGCTTGAATGAGTAATTAAAAACAATAAAAGTACAGCAATTAAAATGTCTAGAAAACCAACATACAACACATTAAGACTATGAAGAAAACTATCTTTAGTCATAAATATTTCAGCAGACAACTCAGCCTTTCAAAACACCTTTCAAGCAAGCAGCTTTCACAAGGCCAACTAAAGAAGCCAAGGTGTGATGGATTAAAGACCAGCTAAGACACAAAACACAGCAAAAACTGTTATCACTGAGTGTTTCTGATGTGGAGACATTCAAGAGTGAATTGAATGCAAGGCCCACCTATCAAGAATAACTAAATCAAGCAATGAAGATAAACCCTGTGGTTCAGCAACTTCCTGAACTAAGGATTGATAGGAAGCAGGCTGGTATTATCTGACCACTCAATCAATCTGTGGTTTCAGTGTTTTCACAGACTTTAAGGAAATCTTTCTTGGGTATTATCATAGAGGATAATGGTATAACAGAGCATCAGTCTGGCCCAGGTGGCAATGCTAATGCAAGAGCAGAAAGCACTTTAATGCAATTTTATTTGCCATGAAATGGCAGCATAAGAAGTAAAAGAACTTAGGTTCAGACCAAACTGCTCTGAGCTCAAAAATGCTATTTTCAAGCAAAGAATGAGAGACAGCCGATTCTTCAGTCACATGAGAAGTACAATCTGTAAGGTACAAGATACTCCTGATGTGGAGTCTGAGCTCTCATTATGGACCAAAATTAATATTTATCTGTTTATCCTAAGAGTTTCAGCTGCAGACTTCCTGATGGCTGTATATGCCGTATAAAATGCTCAAGAATACACATGACCTTTTGTTACAATCTTCTGTGATGTACACATCTGGCTCGAGAAAACAAACTGTTCTCTCCTAACACAATAGCATCCCTTCATCCTCCCTGCTCTCATGGAAAGCAGGGGGATAGATGCAGCAGTGTGCTACATCCTTCCTGGCTGCACTAGATAATCACTGACAAGGCCTTGTTCAGGTGTCCCCAGTTCACCCACAGTGCAGGGGTTCAGTCCTACTGAGCAGTTCACTACCTACACTCACTGAGAATACACTTGATTCACTGGCACACCTAGAGTTAACAACCACACAAGCCACTGAAAGATGTGACCGGTCTCTTTCCTGGATTAAGAGAGTTGATTGACTGATTTACATAGTTGGGCATACACTGTATCTTGGGTATCCACTATTGTACAATAGTGCTGCTTGTAAAAATACAAACTAAAGAAACAATGCATGGCTAGTGTTATGTCCAGTGAAGGAAATAAAAAAGACCATCTGTCCAGCTCTTGTACAGACAGCATTAATGACACAAAACACGTTTCAGTCTACCTCGTCCATCACATCTCTGAATACAGTTTTGTTGTTTATAAAAAAAAAAAAACAACAACAAACATCCAAAACAAAACCACAGAGACACAAATCACCTGAGGTGGACACATTTTGAACATTATTCAAAAAAATCTTGAATAAAGACGCCACTGAAATAGGAAGATCAGAATCTGATTTTTCCTTCTCCAAACAGTAAGCATATCTAAGTTTTAACACGTGATGAGCCAGTAAAAATATGACCCGTGAGATATAGTTAGAAAACATTCTTTCATGCTGATCATAATACATCTTTTTGCCACATAACTCAGTATTATATTGAAAACCTGTTGCTATAGAACAGAAATTGACACCAAGGAAACTGTAAAAAAGAAGGCAGACATGAGACATGAAAGAGTATCTAGACTCATGCACAGATGTGATTTCAAAAGTGCTTGTGAGTTGAAGGAGCAGTAAATATTAGTATTTTCTCAACTCTGAGCAAGGTTCATAAGTTGCTGCAAAACAGAGGAAAGCAAAGACTTACTGCAGATATTCTGCAGGTATGCACTAGCATAAATTTTTTCTTCACCAGATATGCTGATTTCTAGTTCTTAGATCTCATAAGCAAGATGGATTTTATAATCTTTTTCCAACTGACACATGTATATGTACCTAATCTGTCTATTTTCAGTTCAAACTTCCTCTGTAACACTTGGTGTTATTTGCTAACAAGGGACAAGTACCAAGAATAAAAGGATTGTGGTCCAATTCAGCACACCTGTTCTCAAACTTTTCTCAGTAATCAGTAAATATATATAAAAAAAAAAAAAAATTGAGTGTGTATAAATGAAAATTTAGTAATACAATGACTTTTCAAAACTACCATAAGTGGTCATTTAATGCTTTTATATATATATATATATATATATATATATATAATACATAATATAATAGTTAATTAATAATGATAATACTATTATATACTAATATAATGATTATACTATTATCTTACCTGTTCTGTATTAAAGCAATGACTTGAGAATATGTCTTCCCAATAACACTTTCTCCATTGACTTTTATAATTCTGTCACCTGTAGAGAGAAAAGTTATAACTGAAATTAGTTTGTCTAGATGTTGTTTAAACAGTTTTATTTTGCATTTCTATACCTCACAATAATTAAGAACACCCATATGTTATATTCAAGGTTAGTTTTCCTCAAAAACCAAAAAAGATTTCTCCAAATATTTTGTTACACCTTCCTCATTTAGAATTACATATGCTCTCATAAATTAATTGTCAAATACATTGTGTAGAGCTATGTTTAACCTGTGATGAAAAACCTATCCTGTTATTTTGACCAAATGGTATTTAATGTATCTCTGATCAGAAGAACAGAAAGGTATCTTGAATTTACTAATGAGGAGAAAATGGTCTGAAGGATTACAGGCAGGGAGCTTCAAAAAGCTACTGGAAAAAGAAGAGTTGAAATAAAGGACCTGTGCAAAATGAGGCAAAGGGAATGGCTTTTTCAACACTGCTTTAGAAATCAAAAGCCCTTTTTGTTTTCTGGCACAATCAAATCAAAGCAAGGAAAAAGCTGTCACTCTGACTACTCACCCTGTCTTGGGGACAATAATGCTTTAAATACTTGTGCTCTGTGGAGGTTCCCCATACAAACCCCATGGATTAACAAACTACACAGATCTGACTTTTTAGTTTTGTCTGCACACAAAGTAAACATCATGCCAATAAAGTGGTATGATATTTTCAACTTTATATAAGTTTACCTATTCCCTTTCATCCACTGGTTACCTTCTTGCCTGAAAGAACTCTGAGTTTTCTCTCCTGCTTCCTAAGCAGTCAAAGAAAGCTTAGTGGCAACAAGCTCAGAATCCTGTCCAGGCTAGGTCATATTGCAGAACTTCCCCAGAACACACCAGATCCTTCTCTGGGATTTCACAACTGGCTCTTTTCCAGGTTAAGAACAGCCTGCAATGTGGGCTACATTGCCATGGATCTTCACTCAGTATTCCCACTAAAACCTATAATTAGGAGTATCATTAGAGTAGGTCATATAATTTTATCTGTACTTGTGCAGCTTTTATTTTTTCACAGAAGCAGACTAGATTACATACAGCAGTGACACGAGTCTACTTGAAAAAGGCATCCCATGGATCTGCCAAAAGATCTGATGGGGACACACTGCAGAACTGGTTACATAAATGACATGAGCACAGACAGCTCTGCAAGTGCAACTTTGTTCTGTTTCAGATCCATAAGAAGGGGAAGTCACTGCAAAACTGTAGTGCAAGAAAGGATACAGAAACATGAAGGCCTTTTCTAACAGCTCTCCATCAGTCTGGTGGCCTGCTAAATATTTTGATCAAAGTAGAAATTGATCAGAATGCCCCTTCCACACACATTTTAGTTCTTTATATTCCTGCATATAGATAAATGACAGCACGAAGATCAAGACATGGGAAATACAAATCTCTTTTGCCTGTTTATATTTCACTATTTCTAGTATTCATGAACTCCAAGAAATTTTATTTTTAATTAAATACCTTAGAGGTTAAATATGGGAGAGGTATTAACTTTTTAACTCTAACAAAGATGATGTTACAGGAGTATTCAAAAATACTTCTGAATGGACTGTCTTATATTTAATTATTAGTCCATTCCTTATATACCTTTCAGTATTCCTCAAATTTGCAAGAATATTTCAAGTTTTCTGGTGAGAAGCAGCCAAGTAAGCTCCTGAAATGGAGCTCATTTATCACAGGTGATGAAACTTAAGTTGAAACTTTCAGTATTACAAAGGACCCAACAGCAGTGAAACAAGAATTGACAAACAATGTCCTAAACTCATATTGAATATTCAAGTATTTTAATTTGTGTGACCAGGAACCAGAGCAAAATTACATTAGAAAAAAAAAAAAAAACCAAACAAAACCAGTTAATAACAAGAACAGTTAATTCTACAAAATAAGAAATGTATCCAGTGTCTGCATGAGAGGTTAAGCAATCTACCTGGCTGATTATTCTGAGTGTTTTACAATACCAAGACAGAAATACAGTAATGTATTTCACCCTAAAATTCATAAACAAGAAATACTGGCATAACCTAATTAGATGTAACTGCTATAAGCAGTGTGCTTAAGAAGATTCTACTTATTAAAAATGTCTTCTCTCATTTATTTTCTACTCTTTATTCTGAGCTCCTAAAAATCTCTTCTGTAACTAAAAGAAAAAAATATTCTCTACAGATTTCATCTCTTTCAATGTGGCAGACACTGAACAGAGCAGAAATTAACATGGTTCCTCTGTACAAATTCAACATATGCTGCATTTTATCAAGCCAAAACATCTTTATATAATAGCAATCAAATTCTGCCAAAGTAGTCCTTCTCTAAATAACTATCTAAGGAGGAGTTTAAAAAAAACCCCAAAACCCTTATGGTGTACAAGTGGGATCTAGAACTGTTTTTAAACTTATCAACCTGGGAACTTTGTATTTCTTTAGGAAGCACATACAAATCTTATTCTATTCCAGTCAATTTGAGGTTCATAACTCTCTTCTAAAAATAGATCAACCTCCCATTATTGACACAAGCACAAGCCTTCCACAGAAGTTTTGCCACGTTTTCAAAAAACCTGTGTTCATAGTGGCATCCATGTATGTAACTTTATCACCTGTAATATTTTCTATTCTAATACAGGTTGTTTTTTTTCTTTCAGCACTTAAGTAAAGGTATGACACAGTTCAGAAAAAACCTCCATGTTTTCTGTTCTCCAGTTTGATAAAATGAGCAATTGAACAGAATTTTGGAAGAACAGAGACTTGGACTGTTCCTATTTGATTTAAAGGAAGTAGAGTAGAAAAATTGTATTTAATGTACAAAGACCTGAATGTTTTGAGGCTACTAATTTTTCCCAAACCAAAGAAATAAGAGCTTCCAGGTATTATTTTCCTTTTTTTCCTCTTCTTCACATATTTTATTACTCTCTTTAAGACAGCGTATCAAAAAGACTAAGACTTTGATGCCTTAATAAACAAAACAAGGTTCTAAGTGAAAAACACTGGAGGACAACTTAAAAGCTTCTAAAGGAAAGAACAAGTTTTAAGGGAAGATAGAACTATGTAGCAGCAAACTTAAATCATATTTTTATCATGTACAGTTTACATCATGTACATAAACATGCTATTGAACAGTACCTGTGCACAGCCCAGCTTCAAAAGCAGGTCCACCCTCTTTAACTTGTTTAACAAATATGGTATCCATTGGCTCCAGTCTATTTCTTTGTTTTCCTGAGAAAGAAAGAATATCTCTTAATAGCATTTCATTATACTGCATTACAGTGTTTTAATTTTAAAATACTTTGGGATGCAATCCTGCTGTGTTCAGAGACATACACAGAAACAGTTATGAAAGGAAACTGAAAAACAAAATTTTAAAATCTTCCCTTAGATGGAAAAAATATTGATTTACAGTTCTCATGGACCACAGAAGTGATTTTCCAACAGTGTTTTTCAGAAACTCCAAGATGAAGTCAAAAGTTTTCTTGAAGATTTACCAAGGTTCAAAAAGAAATTTATAATTCAAATTATATGCACAGCATATGTCTGTCTGCACATGCTGTATATCTGTATCTATCTGTATATATACAAGTTAATCTACAGTAGTTGATTTGAAGTTAATCTACAGTAGTTAAAAACCATGTACAGCTGTGTTTTCTTGCTTTCTCAATACACACTTAAGTTCTATACTTCCAGAAACACAGGCAGCTTTTGGTTTTACACGCCTATCATCAAAGCTAAGTAATTCTTTGCTAAGTAGCCACAGCTTCTGAAAATCAAGAGAGGAGGGTGGGAGTGTGCACAGTAAAACAAACAAAAAACTCCACGGTTACACAGCAGGCTAAAACACAGTGTAGCTGTCCTACATTTGCACACAGCCAGAGTAAGCCATTTTACAGCATGCACACAGCTTCACCAATGGGATTATTATGCCAGTGAAATCAAAAAACCAAAACCAGACCCCCAAAAGACCCAAATATTCACAAAGAAAACCACCCAGAAATAATGAAAATAAATAAATAAATGAATGCATCCATTATGGGCCTGCATGGTCCAGTGCTCACAGAAGCAGGGGCAGAACCTGAAAGGCTACAGCCAGATACACAGAGTCTTACAGTGCCAGAGCTGGTTTTGACAGCATTGGCCACTCCCAACTCCTGGCTCCAGTTTCTATCCCTGGTGCATACTCCCAGCTAAGGAAGTGTCACCTTTGGAGGCTATGTGAGGAGCCAGCCCAGGGAACTGACATGGCACAAAAATAAGGGAGCTGGGTCTGTGCTCCAGTTTAGCAGGAAACCCTGGCTTAGTAGAGAGAGAGGAGCTTAAACTGCAGGAAAGGAAGGAACAGCATGAGAGAAAAAAGGCATTGACTAAAACTGGCACTGCTGATAAAAGAAACTCCTTAAAACTGGCATTATTAGGTTCTAACCATTTCTGAAATGGCTGGCCTTTGACTCAGGCACACAGGGCCCTACTTTTGGAAGAAGTACTTTCCCCACAGTTTTAAATATTCCACCTAAAACATTTAATAAATCACAGTAGTATTTACTGAATATTAAAAAGATGCCCCTTTAACCTCTTTTTTTTTTTTTCTTCAGTTTCCATGTGGGCAAAGTTCATTTGAAAAACTTTAATAAACTGCAAAAAACCAGACCACCCTGTGACTCTGATTCAATTTTTCAGATCCTGGTTTTAGCCTAATGCCTTTATTGTGCAGATCCTCAGTGTGTTGCCATTTTACCATAAGGCAGTTCAACAAAATGGCTCGCTCATATGGCTCTAAATGGCCTTCTCAAAATAGTTCCAGATTGGGAGCAAATAATCAAAAAGTTTATTTGATAGAATCAGATAAATACTATATATAAAGCAACTGAATTACAAATCAAGAAACTCCAGCTGGCAGCTCAGTTTAAAATTTGATTAGCAGGATACAGCTACAAGACATACAAAATGCTCTTTGTGAGCCAAAGTTAATATCTGTCATTTTTAATCTGCAGATTTAAATAGACACTGAACATGTGATGGGTCTTGTCCTTTAAAAAGCCAGAAACATCTCAGCAAGTTTAGAGAAGCTCCAAGATTAATCTACCCAGATGCCATGAACAAAAGGTTGCTTCAACTGCTAACAAGAATTAAGTTAAAATATGACCTTTTATAGGACCACCAAACATCCTTCCCAGTGTTGCCACTTATCCTTTACTAAAGACACATACATTTCCTAAAGTGGTCAGAAAAATAAAAGTAATGCAGCTTCCATGGCACATTTAATTCATCACACTTCAGCTTCCTTTATAAAACACTCTCAAAAAAATGTTAGTGACCTACTGCTAGTTTGCTTAACACTCAAGTGCTGCTTTATGCCTTGTCCATACCTGAACATGCAAATCAAGAGGTCAGGCAGATAAAGCTACTCCCATTCACTATGCAACAAAGAACTCCTTTAATACACTTCCCACTTCTGAGTAAGAAGGGAAACTTGCCAAAATTATGGAGACCAGAGACAGCAGCCTTCCCTGACATCTGACTTCTGACCTGCCTGTCAGCTACACCAGGCACATTATGGGAACTGACTTCACATTTCTACAGCTATTTTATCAATCAATTCAGAAAGCTAACTGCACATTAAACTTGGCTCTTTGTCCTACTTGCAGAAGGAGGCTATATTAAACAGTCATTCTTACTGCCTAAAAAAGATGAACCACTTACACTAAAAATCAATTTAAGGGGAAAAACTTAGGATAAAAGGTTCAAAATGTTGATTGCATTTGCACATTCATTTCACAATTCAGCACTATCCAAATACAAGTAGAAACAAGAAGAAATCTTAGAATTCTCAAGCTCTGGTAGATAAATATGTGTTTCCCACTTCTCCTTGATCTTTCTACACATTTGGATACAAACCAAATCTTTTTTAATCAGTAACATAGAAATGACCTTCCTTGAATACATAACCTCAACGTACATTTATACTTGGAGTTTGAAACTCAAGCAAAGCTAAGCAGTATATTTTGACAGTAGAACAAACAGTACTTTTTCAGACCAGCTGAGGGGAATAAATCTTGAAAATGTGTACTCAATCATCATAGAAATAAATCTCAAGTAAAATGGATTATCTAATAACTCACCTCATGTCGCAAAATTTAACATTCACTACACTCTGATTTAATTATGCCTAAATCTCCCTGCACTCCTGTCTGCACCCAATTATCAGGCAAAAGCAAGATGCTGTCTAGAAATGAGAGCCTAAACTGCCCACCTCCCAAACACCACAATCTAGAATAGACTATCACAGCCAAGTGTTTTACACTAAGTTCTCCAGCTCAGCACTACATACTGTCAGGATTCTTTATTTTTGTTTCTAATACTGAAAAGACCAATTTTTTTGAGCATGCCAGCAATTCCTGACAAGGTGATACAACAAAGAACAGAAAAAGCACCTCAGACCTCTAGTTTGAAAGACATATAAGCCTTATTTGTGCTTTTCCAGTGCTCATTACTGCATATGAATTTGCCTCCTTCCTCCTTGTCCATACTTTTGTAAACAAAACAACATACTTTTAAATTGAGCATTACATTGCAGGCTACCTGCAAATACAACAATTTCTCCCAAATCTTCAATGACAAATGAAAAATAAAACATCATGCACATACAAAGAACAAAGTGTGAGCTGCCAGTAACACATTCACATATGCAAGGAAAGAGCACAGATGAAAAGCACAGTTTCTGTAAAAAGAACTTAATTTGTACTTCATTCCCCCTTAAATGTAGCTATAAAGAGATATGTAGTCTTACATTAGGGCAATAAAAAGAAAAAAGAAACTAAAGTTGGTAAGTACACAACTCAACTGATCAGAAACTGAAAAGCCAATCAGATTGTCCTTTCCTGTATCATTTTTGTAAGCACATGAAAATTTGCAGCATGAGTAAATGGTCATCAGTCAGTATAGATTCAAAGGCAAGTTTTTGTCTAGGCAGGAGGGTAGTTTTGCCAACAGTACAACTAAAATACTGCTTGCAGTGCAATGGCTCCCTTCAATGATGTTATCCAAATGAAAAACAACTTTAGAGTAAGCAAACTGGTGTCTGAACTTTTAATCAGAGATTCAGCATCATCAGAAATAAGGAAAGAAAAATAAATCCCCAAGTACCAAGAAGGCTCAAGACAAACATTTATTGGCTTAAACAAGGATAGTAAGGAATCAGGTGAGTCTTAATAATAAGGTCCTTAGTCTAGACAACCAAAGTTAAGAAAAAGTAGCCTGAAGAAGCATTGACATGTGTAAATCAAATGCAAGACAAATATAGAAAACCCATTTGTTGAAACAAGGTTTTTCCAAGCCAAATGCTTTTTCATAATCCTATGCAAATCTTCTAATACATCAGAGACTATATGCCACCTACAATAACCACAGCAATCACAGTCAAATCTAGAAACTAAAAGTAGCACCTTGTATTAACTTTTGTTCAAGTGACTGCAAAATAAAGACTTTATTCATAGCACATATCATGGAATCATTCATGATCTAACCTTTATACTGCCTGGATCTGACAGGAGAAAACAAGTCTCCCGTTGCAAAGTACTAAGGAAGCTTTCCTGACAAATGTTTAAGAGGCCACAAGTGGCAGAGGGGAATATGTTGCACTAGTAACCATCACATTCACAAAATAACAGAATTCAAACTGCTCTCCCTGATAAAAGGAAATATTTAAAAAAATACTACTACTTTTAAACAGAACAGTAGAATTAAGACTAGGTAACATTTAAAACTGACTTACATCAGGGGGGTGATATTCTGCAAAGCTTCTCCTAACTCTCCCAAACTTGACATAGAAATTAATTTTATCTAGGTGCTAATTCTAGTTTAATCCCCTAAAAATCTAGTTTGAAATACAGCTGCTACAAGGAACATAACTAGCATTGTATCAAATGCAGTAACCATGACTTAGTTTTTAAATTACTCCCTGCAGACCAGATAGTATTACTGTACTGCTCTATGATTCACCTGGAAAACAAAATGACATGGCATAAGTTATGCTATCTAATCTACCAACACACTACAACATAGCACCAAGCACTTCATTTCTCTGAAGTCATTACCTTTTGATATAAAGCACAGATTAAAACATCTGAGTCATAAGGACTATGAAAAGTACAACCTTGACATTGTGAATGGGAAAGGAAAAAAGAAAAAACAATCTCATGCCAAAGTGCTACTGCTGACAGAGCTCTTCCTTTTGACCTGCAGAAGACAAGCCAGCAAGTGTTGAAACACAGCATAGTACATACTTTCTTACAAAGTCTCTCCAACTAGCCACTGCTTAAAAACGTGCCATTGCTCCTATTCCTCAAGGGGAGAAAAAAAAACCTCTTCTGCTCAGGACAGCTGAACTGTGCTCAGAAATCCTCATAACACAGGGATTCAATAAAGTCTACACATGTTTGCAAAACAGCTTCTTCTAGAACATTTTTACTCCCAGCCCTATGCTCAGCAGATAGCAAAAGAATAACGTGCACTTTTACATTTAAGAAATCAGCCTCATGAAACACCTCAGATTAATCAATTAAGACAGGCTCTTATGCACATCTTTCTCTGACTGAAGCAGGAGGAACATTCCTCTTGAGCATGAAGATCTACAAGTATGCTTTTGGGTATCCAAGGCATTTGAGCTCCACTGGTTCAACAATGCTGAGTGACACTGATTCCTGGGATGCCTTTCAGGCAAAGGGAGGGGAACAGATACAGCATGGCAAATGCTTCAAATTGATTATTCAAACAAAAGCCTGTTAATA
Organism: Serinus canaria; assembly: GCF_022539315.1. NCBI lineage: Eukaryota > Metazoa > Chordata > Aves > Passeriformes > Fringillidae > Serinus > Serinus canaria. The sequence continues at coordinate 17,505,136 of NC_066315.1, read as the reverse complement.
ATTTCCCAGACTACTCAAAAAAGGTTGTTGAAACTACAGCAGAAGTTACATTTATTAACTAAGGTTATATTTAATTAAATATAAATCACAAACCTGTCAGGATTACATCTAACTGATGGAGGCCAACTACAGATCATTCTGCATATTATAATCTGCATTCTAAAGTGAATTTCATACATAGTAAGCATTTCTCCACTAGCAATCCACTCTGGAAAAGGAGCCCAAAGGTCTCAAGCCCAGTCCCAACAGAGCTTATTTCACCCACTGTCAAGCTCAAAGCAACTCAACTGAAAAACACCAGCTGAAATACAGTGCCAGGGATGAGTCTCTGAAAGAATGTGATAAGTAAATTAGTGCTGTTGAGTCATTTAGCAGAAAAACACTTGGCATTCAATTCTCTAACACAGGAAAAATACATTCTTATTTCTCAAAGCACCTCTGACATTTTGATTAGGCAACTCCAAAATGCAGTTTCTTCTTTTGCTTACTTTTCTGTAAACCATTTGACTAATACAACCTCAACCCTATCTACGTGCCAAGGTAGGGGGAGGAGATGAGAAAATAATTTGGTAATGCTATGGAAAATATGTAACACAGGTTCAGCTTAGTTACAAACTCTCCAAAACTGTGTTCTCATTGCATTATTTGCCATTACTATGACTTCATTCAATTCTCTCAAATGAAACCTTTTTAAGTTTAAAATTTAATCTATGATTAGTCTAGAGGATTTACTATAGTCATTAGATAAGCATAGAGCAATACAATTTTTATCTCAAGTGGTCAATCTATGGACTCTCCCTTAAATCCTTGGGAATTACACTTCATGCTTTTATTCAAAGTCAAAGATGATTTGAACTCAACAGAAACCACTGAGGAACATTATACATGTGACAAGCTGGAAAATAAATCCATTAGACATTCTAGAGGTACTATAAGGGAACAAGAAATCAACAGGCTCTGGTCTCAGTGGAAAACTGTGAGCCCTCTTTTAGCATTCTCAACAGTTAGTTGTTAAAAAATTAACTTGGATCAAAAATCCACAAAAAAGGGCAATTTACTGTCCCACTGTCCTTAAGCACTACTCTTAAACACCTCTTGTCTTTTACTCCTATTTCTACTATCATATGGCTGGGACCCTAACACCCCAGCCATCTATTACCTCTCCACATACTTACTTTCACGTTCATCCTCTTGTTCTTACCTACCTTGCTCCCATCATCACAGGCACAATATGTTTATTTCATAACAGACTGAGATGATAGACCATGATGTTAAAAACATGGGATTAAATTAAATCCTGGGAGAACACAAACTACATTACACAAATCAACAGTCTGTTAAAAGAAATGAAATATTAAAACCTCCAGGCCTTATGTAAGCAGCAGTAACGCAGGAAAAAAAAACCTTTTCCTGTGTTTTTTCCACCCTTCTCTCAAAGGCTCTACCCTGCCAAAGCAGACTTGCACAGAGCTGAAGAAGGACAGGTAATAAATTGCAACTGTTTTGCATAGACAGTTGAAAGGTAGAAACTTTTATACATATTCAGGCACATTAAAAAAAAAAAAAAAAAGCCTGGTGATAAAATTCAATGTTCTTGACTTCTCAGTGAAAACATGTCTAAGGTCTCATTAACAAGAACACATTGGGTCTCTAAAGAAAAATACACTGAATAATACACCCAAGGTTGACTTTCATTTTTATGGGAAAAGGAGCTCCTTGTTGCTACAGGTACTTCTACATAGAAATACAGATAAAAGAACAAAAAGCAAGAACACCATATTATTAAGAAAAAAAGATACTGGATTATAATGATATAGGATCCCCAGGTACTATGTTAGACACAAAATAGCTTAGTTCTATTGAAAGATAAAATTTCTTTCAGTGTATTACTTTATGCTTATTACTGTTCACTTTAATCACAATCTTTTGTGATTAAAAACCAAGCCAAAACTTTTTAAAGGAAAACATGTTTAGGACAATTTATAAGAAACTACTTTCATATGTACAAAACCTGTGTTTTGGCATTTACAGTTTAAGCAATGTTTGAAGGACAACAAGATATAGAATAACATTTAATGCACAATCAAATCAAATGGCATGAACTTTTCCTTCAGCTCCTCATTAGGTCTTGACATACCTAATAAGGTGCAAGTTTTTAATAAAATGCTGGGTTTTTAATAGGTATAGGTATTTTTCAGTCTGGCTCCAAATATTCCTAATATGCTCTCCTGGAAGTCTTTTATCTGTGAGATACCACTTAAATAAATGAGTATTGAAAGAGGGCAACTCCAGAAAATAGGAAGAATGGCAAACTGACAGCAAGACACTCTCAAAACACACAAAATAAATACTCCAAGTTATTTCTGGGAGTAACAACTCCAAGAAAATGTAATACAGGCTGATCAGTGTAACAGAGATTCTCTGGAAAGCAGAAGCTGACAAAAGTTTCCAACCAGTGACCAATGAATCCACTGTGGAAAATCTGTATCTTCTGATAAAATGCACCTGGTTAGAGAAGCCTTTCAGCTACTTGGCTTAAGATCAACAACCTGGAGCAGTGAAAGTAGGAAAAGAACTGATAACCTTAAAATAATAACTACAAAATATTTAGGGTAAATCTGTTGTGATGCCCTTCCAGGCGATTACAGGGCGCTAAAGTCTCCCTCAAGAAGCAGCATGTGCATATTTGAAGCCTCCATGGCTTGACTGAAGAAAGCCTTGGCTACTTCTTCCACGGGAGGGCAGCAGCAGATACCCACCAAAACACTGTCCACAAATCCTGGCCACAGGCTCTAAGCCAGCTCCTCATCCATCCCAAGCCAGAGCTCCACGCATCCCTGCTGTCCTCACAACTGGACCACAAAGGTAACTCAACCCCGATGGTCTCCCAACCTGTTCTTCCCAAAGTGTCTCTACTCATCCACTGCAGCACCCTGGCCCTCTCCTGATATCCCACCACCCTCTGTGTGGGTGTGCAGGGGCTTCAGCAAGCTCCTGGAAAAGGCACAAGTGCTCCATGCTGTTGTCCTGTAGGCTCTCTCTTGTTCATGTGCACAGCTGAGATGGTCCCTTTCTGTCCCTGCTGTTGACCATGAGGTGTCTCCTCATCACAGCATCCTAACTCCTTTGCCTGACAACCCAATCTTGCTTTTAGGCCATCATCTCCCTCTGCTGTCATTCCTAGTTAAGAGCTCTCCTGGACCAACTGGTATTACTTTTCATTATAAACACTTAGAAACTTTACTGCTTACCAAAAGCAAGATTAATGCAAGCCAGGAGCTTGATCTAACTATATACTAGAATTCTATGCCAGAACCTAAAATATATAAAAATATTTCTTTCACTGTTTGAATACTTCAAATAGGGTACATGCTTTTATCTTTTGCCCTCTAGACTTAATTAGGTGCTTTGATCCTTTGGAAAAATATTCAAGTGGTCTCAATGAAAGGCAATAAGCAATAGAGATGCTATAATCCACACTCACCTAATCAAATATATAAATGCTGAATTTGATATGGAACCCTCATTTTTAACATGTAAGCTTAATCTATGACAAGGGCATAGCATAAAGGGCAGATAATTATAAATTTTCACTGAAAACTGACACAAAAAAAGGCACTTCTGTACTGGCACACACTGCTTCACAAAACCAAAATGCTTGGATGCCCTTCGCTTAGTCTTTCAGAAAGGAAAGATCAAGCGAATTAAGTGAATTATCACGTACAAACTTGAAAAGAAAAGTGTTTCTCAATAGGGAGCTTTCAGATAATTTCGGCAGGGCTTCACAGAGGCCCGTTTTCCCAATCTTACTGCAATGCGGGGACCCGCCACCAGGTGGCTCCAGCGTCCGGCCCCGGACGCGCCGTTCCCACGGGAGCGGCTCGGGGCCGAGCGCTCCAGCAATCCCGGGATAACCCTGCACGGAACTCCTGCCCCAGCTGCTGCTGCTGAACAAACAGCGCTGCTGCGAACATGTGAAATGAGACATGCGTTTGTCCTCACTTCCACCGCACAAGCTGCCTACTCCACTTATTTGGGAAGAGGCAACCTGCAGCGATGTAGATAAAGAGTTTCATCCACCCTATATCCCCCAAAGATCATGTCAAGTACTGGAGGAAAGCGTCTAACACACTTCACCCCATTTTGCTGTTTTTAAAGGTTTAATACACAAAACTGGCAGGTTAATTTTTACTGACATCTACATGCTCTGCCTCACAGTCATTTCTTCTCTTTCCAGGGGGACAAGTCCAACCTTGTCTCCTTCATGAGAATGTTGTTAACTTTCAGGGCATTTGTGCCCTCTGATCTGTATTTCAAGGGATACAACATACCATGATGCTATAAATAAGCAATAGTTGAGCTATGATTCATGGGTTTAGAAGCTACGTAAAATTTCCAGAAAGTAATCTTCTTTCCACCTTGACAGATCTCATAGTGAACCAAACATTTATTCACTGCTGTTTCTCTACTGACAAATACCTCTCAAATAACATTTTAGATAAACAGACCTATATTACATCTTTAGCTGCCTGAGGTCTCCCTGTAAAAACAAGAACACCACAGAACTTTTTTTCTCTAGACCACAAGTGGTGTCTTCCACACTGGTTTGGCACAAAAGTCAACTCCCTTCCCTCCCTAAAGGAACCTGCCTTTTCGTAAGTCAAAACAGATAAAGGATGCTTCAAGTTTAGGGAGTGATAAGAAGGAGGAAGAGATTAACTTTTCACTGTTTAACACACAGGTGATGACAGCTGAATAAAACTAGGAGGCTGAAATGGATTAATCCATCTGTTTCCAAGAGAAAAGTAAGGAAGCTCGAATAAATTCATATTTCCCACAATGCTTCTAATATATCACAGCTACACAAAGTAAATGGGAATTCTCACATAATCTTTTTCTTCCAGCTAAAGGAGATACTTAAAGGCACACTGAAAACAGGTCCCATGCTTTGCTGCAAATGAGAAGCCACCACCAGAAGCAGCACTCAGCCCATGCTGTCCCCCAGCCAGCTGCACTGCTGTGGTAGGCAGGCAGAGCACCACGGGAACCCTGCAGAGGCACTCCCAGTGCCCCTGTACCTCACCATCAGGACAGACTGGGGAAACAAAGTGGGAATGGGTTCCCAAGCTGGAAACAATCTTCCTTAAATCAACCTATTTTTTACTCTTTTAACGGAAAAGTAAGATATCAGCAAAAAGGAAGCATGGATGAGAAAATAGCTAAATACCAAAGAGAAACTTCAATTAACTGGGATGGAGATTTAGCATAAATTTATAAAACATACATTTATGAAGTGAATTAAGAAAGAAAGCAGACAAAGGCAATATGAGAGGGAGAAAGCCATGAAAATGGAGGGGAGCTGACTGGCATAACCTAGAATTAAGTGACTGATCAATGAGCTTGATGTTCACACTGAAGTGATTTTAAATTTCAAGCTCTTAGGTAGCAATTCAAGTCTATTACACAGCTGAAGCATTCAATATACTGGATCTATAAGACAGTAAAAATAAGACATACCTTGTCTATTCCCATTCTCTTCATCCTAAAGAGGAAGAAAGAGTGCATATTAAAAATTCAATAAATGGAAAAAAAATGCATAGGCAGCTCTAAGAAACAAAGACTTGAAATGAACTGGTAAAGGTTAAGTCTGTATTTTGGTACCTCCTACTTTCTCCACAACTCTTTAACTTAGAGAATTAAAGCTCTTATTCTGAGAATGTAGAGTAATAGCTATTTTGAAGACAACTAATCACAATCTATGAAACATTCCCACAGAAACAACACGAACAGAATTATATGAAAACAAATGTACTAAATCCCATTAAATACTACCATGAAGCCTCATACTGCAATCCGTTGTTGCAAGCGTGTTTCACCCTGAAAGCCAGGCAGGAAAGGTTACACTTTAATCACCTCACCATTTAAACCTACACGTGCAAGAGATACAAAATATTTTGTAAGCAATGTCTGAATAGCTTCCTGAAAACTGAAGCAAGTTTGTTTTGCCTTCAGTACTACTACTACTAGGAGAGCAAAAGATGTACCCCAAACACTACTTAGTAACAACCTTGAAGAGTCTCCTTTGCTCACTGATCCCAAAAATCACACATCTGGAAAGTACTGGGGGAAAATGGCATGCCTAAACTATATACATATACATATATATATATATATATATATATGTTACTTATGTTACTTTCTTGTCAACATTTTGGTATGAAGATCACGGTTAACCTTGCCTACGAAGTTATACCACTTAAGCAGCAAAATTATCTAACTAGGAAAATACCTGCTTGCTTTCTAAACTTCATATAGTAATAAATACTTAATCAAATACGATTTCTGAGACTAAGAGGCAGTATTTGAAAAATATTTCTAACTACTCAGCTAATTAGAACAGCTTTGTCTTGAAGGAAAGAAGGAGCAAGCAAATGACCACAGAAATAATTTTCACCTGGATATTTCCTCCTACTTTTAGATGGACTAACTCAAAATTTCTAGTTATTTTGTATTTAAAGCAAAATCACTATGTTTTTCAAATTATATAAGCTCAAGCAACTACACACTGATCTGAGCAATCCACTGAAGAGAGAAAGACTTGAAGAAAGAGAGGAAATAAGATGCAGATATGAACACTGTATAATGGTGAAGAAAAGACAAGTCTGTCCTAGCAGCAAGAAATTTCTTACAAGGCATACAAAGTTCTGCTGGAGCTTTGAAAGATATTTGAAAGATAACTTTAAGGGACAAAGAAATAAAGAATAAAAGAACTCTCCCAAACCCAAAACATGGAATTAACAAAAATCTAGCATATAGTCTACTTTTAAAAAGCCATGATAATTGTTATTGCTGCCCAAACAGGGTATCTCTAAGTTGGACAGTCCTGTCTGCTCTATACTTTGGTAAAAATGGCACACTAGAAGGTAAATACCATGACTGCTTATTCTTGGAGCTCTGTCTAATAGTCAGTTGGTTTTGAACTACAATCAGCAGCCCAGAATTAGACACGGGTAACTTCTTCACATTCTGAGTTGTGGCCCTATCTGTCAAGTGAAAAGACATCTTAAGGACTTGAAATATTAGAACTCTTAATCTGAAAAATCTGAGTTACATGTATGGGAGGCTACTTGGTTTGATGCTATATAACAAATATTTTTTAAGATAAAATTTAGCCAATGTAGAAATACCATAATTTATGAAATACTGCAGTGGGTTTTGTCAGTTTTGTCACTGGTCATGGAAAGTTCTGTCACCAAAGACAGCTGCAAAACATTATTTTTTCATGGTATCAAGCCAATGAGATCAGGCTTTGAAAAATGGAATGAATGCTTTATAACACAAGTGTTTTGAAGCCAGCTTTCCCTCCTACATTCACCCCTCACACACAGCAAAATGTCAGTGTATGCTGAATCCATACCTGACAAGAAGAATTTATCACTTACTTGCTTCTCAGGCAAATGAACTTGGGAGAACAAACATCACATGCAGAAACTGTGTGTTTCTAACAAATCCTAATGAACACCTGATGTTAAAGGCATTGTACAACACTTGCTTTTTGCAATGCTAGCTTAAGAAATCTTCTACCAATTCCATATTCACTTTCTTAAGGGAAAGGAGGCAAGCACAATACATAAATGGGTCATTCCTGAATGTGTAGCTATTCCCAGTTTGGTGTGTGTCCCCCACAGCAGCACATGTACTTCTGCCAAAATGAAATGTGCCAAATCACACCCTCAATTTTCAAGGTCATTTTTCACACAGGGCTGTCCTTCCCAAGAGACTGACCAGACAACAGTTTTTTCCACAACCTATCACAGTGTTTATAAGTTAGTTAATTAAGGTGAGAAAGAGACCCTTGATTTGTACTTAAATAGTTGTTTTATGTAGGAACCATGAAAAGACAGTAGAACTTAGCAAAATACCCTGAATTTGACCTAGACCTGCACTACTAGATACATATGGAATGCTAAATGAATTAGACATTAAAATATTTTATTTTTATATATTATAAAAATATAAATAATCAAAATGCAACATACTAGCATTCCATTTTAAAATATGCAGACACTTCCCTGCATTGATCATAACCAATCATTTTTACATAGGGAAAGGATGTCACTAATAAAAGAATCACCCAAAGACCTATAAGGAGTTTATGTATCAAGACAAGAGTGTTTTAGGACTCAGAGCAGTCAGCCAGATCTTGGAGGCAGATCTGCCTAGATGTCCTTCCTTGCAGCGAATTCTTCAGACAATAAACAACAAGGCTTTACAATTGAACAAAGGTTTTATTAGACTAACAACTAGAACACTGAACTTCTCAAAATTTAAAAGCTCATCACCTCAAATACATCTAACCAGAGAACAGATGATACATTTTATGAAGTAATGCCCACTCTTCTCCACTCAAATACATTCTCTGGCATGCAGTTCTTTGCCTCCAAGGAAATTCACCTCAGTGTCTTTCCAAATAGCAGCATCCTCCAGCATATAGAAAACTTATCTTCCAATTCCCATGGAATATACAGCTGTGGTATGACCTTTACCACACCCTGCAGGCTAAGAATATTATGCTCTATGTTCTTGAGATGCTACTGCTCCCCCTTGTGAGGAATCTTGTCCTCCTCTTCCACCAGGATTCCACCTGACTCATTTATAGCTTTTTCAATTATGCAAAACACAAGCAACAGGAGCAGAACTTTGAATGGAGACATTTTCATCAGTATTTCTGAATGGGAACCTACAGGAGGTATTAAAAAAAAAAAATCAAAAACATATACATCTACAAGAATGTGGAAAGATTGTTCAAAAGCACTTTTAGATATTTTTCTTTCTTTTCACTACCTCTACTAGTTTATGCTGATTTGCAGTAAAATTTAAGAGATCGTAGGGCAAGCTTACCTTGGTGGGATGGGGGGAAAGGGGCAGGGAGGAATTAACAAACAATAAAATTAAAGAAGCTAGAATGCTTTTTACCTGCAGGTAAACAATAGAGACTTCTGCACTGATCTAGAGGGAAAGCACCAGCACTTGTGATAACAAAGGGGCTGTGGCTCTGGGAAACAGGTCAAGGGTTGAATGACTCCAGCTGTTATGTAAAGGGCATGTTCAACATCCAGCTGTAATCTCTGTCTTTTATCAGTAGTGGCTGCATCCTCAGGTGTGAAGGAGGGACAAGGCTACTACAAGATTAAAAACAGGCAGAAAACCAAATCATATTCATTGTTATTATACTCCCTTTCAGGAGTGCAAAATGAAACATCTGTGACTTCTGAGGCACTTACAAATTTGATCAATGAGGAAAGAGAGAGGACTGATACTTGAGCTTACAATCAATGACAGAGACTGTAATTAGCTGGTAACCTTATCTGATCAAAGATCCTGCTGAACAGCTGAGAAATCAGATTTGCCTCATATTAGATCAGGCTGACAATAGGTGAACTTCATTCTTTTGTACCGTAACTCAGGTACATAAATTTCTACAAAAGCCACCTTATGAATACTCATCAGTAGTAACACCTGTACTTTTTTTCTGCTTCACCTCATGGACATTAAAAGGAAGAGAACAGCATATAACCATTCAGGTTAATGAATATAACTATAACAGGTCAATATAACAGCTCAGGACAAGAGCTCTGTCCAAATGAACTTTACCATCTTTATATGTAACTGAATCCATGAATAAAGGTGTTACAGTATCCAATCATCTCATTATTTCCTTTTCAAAATCAGACAGAAATAGGAATGAACCAGATTCTAACATGTCAGAGAAGAAAGAGAGAAAAAAATTAGGGCATGAAGATCTCTCTTGCAGAAAAAGAGGGAGTTAAGAGCTTCAAGACAAGGTGCTGGGCTCACTATGAACTGCTTGGGTATCTCAAATCATCAAACATGAACTGGAGAGGAAGGACTGATATTTCATTTTTATAATGCCCTTCCCTTATGCCTGTCTCCTTTTGCATGTGAAAAACATATTGACTCCCTCAGAGACATTTAGTGATGGCTTTTTCCCAGAACATATCCAGTCACTTCTTAGTTAAGGAGGCTAATCCTGCTTATGCTGTTTATTTTCACCCTCAGCACAAACAGGGGCTCTTGTTGAGAGATGCTAACAAGTACATGTAATTTCTTCTGCTCAAGGCTAAGGCTTCCCCACCCTCCTTCCTCTGTTTCACACTGAATTCAACCAGAGACTGCTATTACCTGGGCTCAACGACAGCAATGTTGGGATCACCTGATACTGCTAACAGTTTTACTTCCATGTAACTTCAGTCACTCCTTGTCAAGGAACAAAATTTGGGCACTCAAGTGAAGTCTGAATAGCTGAGGTAAACTGGAAAAATGTGCCAACTTTCTTCTGCAAAGCTTTTTCTACTTCAAAAGAAATCTTACAGCCACCAAGGGCAGGCAAAGACAGACAACTTTACTGAAAGACACCTGCAGAGACACATGAGTCAATTCACTTCTTGCTCTTTCCAGAAAGTGTCACCACCCATTCCCCAGCTTGGTAAGAATTTATTCTTCTGCCTAACTGAAAAAGCAAAAGCAAAACTGAGGGGTAGCATGGCTCATGAAAACTATTACACTTGATGCCTTTAAAATTAGCAAATGTTATTTGAACTCACTAAGAAATAGCCTCTCTCAATTTTCAAATTCCTCTCATTTTTAAATGGACTTTTTCTCAACACCCCATATCTCAGCAACTTTCAAAAGCTTCAGTCATAAAAAAAACATGTACATGCTTTGAACAAGGAAGACCAATTAGCTACTTAACATTCAGATATTCTTGTTTTAAATATAAATAACATAAAATACTTTAAGAAAGTTGTCTTTTAATGGAGACCAGTATATATCTTGTTTGTATTCATCTCAACTGCAGATCCTCTTTTCAGCAGAAAGAATGTAACACTGAAACATAGTCTGTCTTTCTAATATACAACTGAGTTTAGGATACTCAGCTACAAACCAAGACAAACATTCTTCTTCATCTCTTAATGCAATGGTGTGACAAACTTCAACTGGGGAGAGGAACAACAACAGCAACAAAACCCAAACGTCCTACCCTTCACACCTACACTTCAGAACAGGTACAGACTAAGTAATGACACTGGCTTTGGGCAAAAAGAATCTACAGAGAAATACTTACCTGTTCTGTAATGACCACTGTTCCTATCCATGATACTTATTTTCTAATTATCCATAACAATTATTTTTGACTGACAAACTCAGTCAATTCCATTTTATTGGAACAGACAGCAAACAGCTATTAAACAATGTCATGACCCCACCCACCTTACAAGGGGATCTTTCATCTGTGTAAGACAGATCTATAAACACATTTACTTTCAAGTAAGTGGAATTTATGACCCTAAAAGGTACAAGGCTTTATATAAAGGGTTTCATTATTAATTCCACTTACTTTAAAAGAAAACTGAACTGCAGATTCCGGAGGGTAAACTATGAAGTGTCTTAAGGTGAAGCCAAAACCCTGAGATGTCCTCCTTAGCACGACAGTTTTGGGACCAGGCCAAGAGAAAGTTTCTTCCTCCTCCGATGGTGATATAGCTTCACTCTGCTCTTTGCCATCTTTATTTTTTGATGCCTAAAAGAGAAAAAGATAGAGAGGAGTTTGAATTTGGATCATTGCAAAATAGAAAGAAAACAAGAGTAAGAACTCCCAGACATGTCTGTACACTTGAAAATAGAATTTCTCCCCCCATAACCAAAATAACTTAATGATCACTAGTACTTTTAAATGTGTATGCTAAAGCAGCACCCTTTACACCATTGCATCTCTGGTCATACTGCATATAGAATAACACTTAAATTTTCAATGAGGTTAGATACTAAAAAAATCAGCATTCAACAATGAAAGACTTGAAGGAACCATAAGAACTGCACACAGCTTGCATGTTTTATTTGCCTTCTATTTAAAGATAAACATGTGACTTCCAGGACCCCATTTCTGGCTGTACGTATCTCACATACACAGGTACAAAACAAAGTTCTCCTTCCCACACAATTCAGGGATGACTTTCTTAACTACTACCTCCTCACTTAATACAAGTAAAACAGAACATGCAATTGGTTAGACTTCTCCAGCAAGACATTTTTCTCTAGTCATATCTATTACTTCACCTTTGCTTTTTCCATCCTTAGCTATTGTCTCTGAACATTTCAGTATGCAAATTCTAAACACAAAAGTAAAAAGTCTCCTTTCCTTTTAGAGTCCTACTGCAATCCTTCCTCTCATACAGAAATAAGCAATCTTGGTTGGGGTTTTTTTTCTTATGGGTAATTTTATATACCTATGACTCAAGCAACACAATAAAATATCTACTTTCTCTGCCTTATATAAAATCTTCCATCTCAACTTTCTAAGTGAGTGCCACACTAGCACTCAAAGGCAGGAGACACAAAGAAAGCATGCAAAATTCTATGACCCTCCTCTAAAGATTCTAGTTCAACGATGCGTGAAACAAATTTAGATACCAGAGCCTATAGCCTATTCAAAGGGTATTCAAACAGAAATAATAGTCTTCTTGTCCTCCAGTAGCTCTGCTGCTGTGGCTCAGCAACTGGCTGATCAGTGCCAGAATTTACTGCTCAGTTTCTCCCTGTCCTACTCCAAAATAATCTCTTTTGCTTCAGTCTTAGAGCTGGAATCTCAAACTGCAGTGCTAGTTGGCAAAGTGGACTCAGCCAGCTACAACCAACATCTACAGAGAACACAGAGCATTTCCACTCTAACCACAAGGAGACCAACACATTACTACAAGGAAAACACTGCAGCTCCTTAGTGAGAGTTAATCCACGAGAACAACATTTTGCATTCAGGTATGTAAAACACAATGCATTTGTCCACAGATGCTACAGTCTGTCCTCAGAAACCCACATCTTGCTTTTGTCCAACAGGGAGAACCAGCAAATACTAGCAGGAAGTGCTCCAAAGACCAGCCTCCCTACCTCCAACAACCCTGTTTTCAGCAAGAAAAAAAATATACAAATGGACACTGCAGCCAAGCCAAGAAATGGAGCTGCTTCAGGAACAAGAAAATATGGAGAAACCAGAGCAGCTTGACAGCCTGCTCTTCCAAACAGCCTGGAAGAATTAATGGCAGATTCTGGAAAGAACAGTTATAAATATCAAGGACTCCATCTCAGCCTAGTTTGTCCCCATCTATCATCTTCATTCATGTTTTAAAGCACTAGTGTGAAACCAAGAAGACTCTGCAATTAGATGACTAATGAACAAAAAATTAGTGAGCACTGCAGAACTGCCAAGATGAGAGACTTGAGTTTGAAGTTCAAACAATGCAAAGATTAGTAAAATTTACATAATCCTTTAGCCTAAGGATGGAGTTTGTTATTGAGGTGTTCCTAACCACTCTGTTCAGCTTCTGAACACAAGAGCATTTTATCAGATCTGCACATATAAATGTCGTTTTTCAGGCTTTTAATCTCAGGACACATGCAGAAACTGGAGCCAGTAAGAACATCTTGATCCGAGTAAACTGGCAAAAGAAATAGCTCCTAGTAAGAAAAATATCACTGGCCTCTAAAAAATGACAGTGATTTCCTCCATCAAGTGACTCACAGCAACCCATCTATTTTATATTCCCTTGCAACCTTTTGTTTCTTCTCTCAGATTTTTATACACAACACATGATGCAAAGTTTCAAATGATCCAACAACCACAGATATTGAAATATATCCATAAGCAAATATCCATAGTTAGAAATAGGTAAACAGCAAGCTTAAATGTAGCACTGAAAAAATCTAAGTCTTCAATATACTTCCATCTTTATTCTAACAAAAACCTCCTTAATTATTCAAAAGGTAGTTTTAATATGTGTAACAACTAAAGACTATAATTTACATACAGAAGTACTGCAACCTCAGTTCAAAACAGACCCATACAGAGAACTTCACTAGCTTTTAGAAACAGGAGTTGCAGCATTTCAGTGTAACAAGAGAACCTCTAATCTCCTTGTAATTTCAATTAAATGTTTAGCATTCACAAGTTACTGAAACAGAAGTTACTCATAAACCTACAGTCAAATAATTATTTCTTTAAAAAGCACACTAAAAGGGAAAGGTGAACTTCATGCCAGCCTTGGACCCCCTGCAAGGTCTGCCAACAGGGTAACAGGAAAAGCCAGCAGTATCAGTAATAAATGTGAGACATATTCAGTAATAGCAACTGTAAGCACCACTTCGATCAAGCAAGAATCTGATTTACAAAGAGAATCAACATCTGTTCAGTAACCCTCTGACACTTCCAACCACAGCACACACACCAGAATATCCCTTGCCAGAAAAAGCTTTAAAAAGGAACAAGAGAAGTTCTCAAATACATAAACAAAACAAGGATGCAAGACAGCAAGCAAGAAACAGATGATGTTTAGCACAGACAAGTATATACTACTGAAGGCAAAGTCCCTACAGTTCTCCTTGCAAATCAAATACCAAGTTACAAATACATAAGTATCTCGTATCCATAAGAGAATCTGTCTTTTGGGTAGAGTCATTTGCATTACAAGAAATGAGAAATGAATGCTTCATTTTCATGTAAGATCTAACAAACCAAAGATCATTGTGCCATAGTCCTTACTAAAGACCTGTATGTTTATTTCTCTATAGATTCAGTCCTCAAAATCTAAGTCAGAATGCATACAATCGAGTTCAAGGACTGAAGAATCCCAGGCTACTAAAAATGATTCAAGCATCATTTCCCTGGGGAATTTTTTGTACAAGGTTTCTGCACAAAGTATCTCAAAGCATCATTTCCTGTTCTATGCAATTGCAAGGACATACAACAGATGCTTAAACGCACTGTAAAATGTAAACCTTGTTTTTAATATTGTATTTAACCCTTCTTTCTGAGCAATGAAAGCATCCATGAAAAATCAGATGGCACTATAAAAAACTACATGAATCACTGGCAGCTTAACATGCAGTAACAGAATTATGTGAAATCAGTAAGTAGCACTATGTTTGTAAACAATATTATTTCAAATTAAAAGTAAGTCTCAAAGCAATAGTTTCCCATTATATCAGTCTAAAATAACAACTAAAAAAGCTAACACATCCAGCCTGCACGCTCTCTAAAGCCCCTCTAATTTTTAATTTTCTGGTGAATTTACATACCTCAATGTACAGTTCTGTACAAGCTAAAAATCCTTGCATGACAGCTGAAGGCAACTGCAATCGAAGCTATAAAAAGTCATCTTGTCTAAACAGATAAACAGGTACGGTCTAAGTTCTGAACACTGCCTTCATAGGTGAAAAATTGTGAACACAAGAAGTAATTGATACATTGTACCATCTATTCTGGAAAAATCATTCAAGCCCTTTTAAAGTTTGTACAAGCAATCAATTTCTATCTTTATTTTGTGTTCAGTACCCAAATTCAAAATTCTTCCTAAAGAAATGGAGCATGGGACTGGCATCCAGATTTGCTACCTTTTTAGACTGTTTTGGTTTATGTTTTTTTACCATACAAATGGTATGGCTTCACAAATCAATTACGTAAATAAAATTCTCATTGTAGATGTAAGGGTTTCCCCACACTACATTTTTCAGAGCCTACATTTGTATTTAAAAAGCACTAAAACAAACAAAAAAATCCCCAACTCTCCCCTACCCACCAGACCAACCAGGGGACTTATCTATCAGTACCTCAGTCACAACATGGAGACAGCCTGTGCTAAGCAGCACCTGCTTCAGCTGCACCTAGCAAATGTGCAACTTTTAGCTTGTCTACCAAGAAAAGTGATACCTGATACAGCCGTTCAGCTAGACTGAGACATGTGCTGAACAGAAAATGAGCTGATGTTACCCGATTTACTGATTCAACAGCCATCGTATGTATGATGTTTAGGGCTTTTCAGTAACTGCTGACATAAGCCAGAGGAAAAAATATAGTTATTAATCCCTAAAATCTTCCTGAGACACAGACAGGATATTCCAAATGCTCTAATATAGCTGGACTGACTTGAAAACAGGGAAATTTCTTGTATAGGGTCATCTGCTTTCCCCATTTTTGTACTCAGTCACTATCACTTAGCTAACTGCCCTGGTAAATATCTGCTATTGCAGAGAAAAAGGCTTTTCTAGGACAGTCTTGCCTTATTTAATGTGACAACAAAATAGATTCTTTAAAAAGCTAACAAAGAAGAAATAAAAAGGTCTTTTTCTGGCTAAGCCTACAGAATATATAGAAAAAAAATTACCTACAAGGCAGCCATATAAAAGATTATACAACCTTTTCTGAGATACATTATCTACATCTTATTTGCAGCATAGGAAGGCATATAGAGCATACAAAGACCATATTTTATCTTAGTAGCACCTGAGAAGCAGGATCACTCCCACAAGGTGTAAATTGAGTCTTTCTTTCAGTCCTCAAGCTAATAAACCAAAATTTCAAGTGAAATAGGCCACATTTATAAAGTCAAATACTATGATCATGTACTGAAACAGTCTAAAGATGTAGTGAGGTAATTTGTAATGTATCTTTAAATCAAACTGGAATGCACAAACAACGTCTTATACAGAAGTTATTCCCAGCTGAAGAAAAGTAATTACTGACACAAAGTTGACATTAAGTAAATCCATCTTCCTGGTATTCAGAACACACCCTTCTTCTCAAAACAAATAAATCAGTTCCATCATTTTTAGCCTCAGAAAATACATTTATTTCTTACTGAAAACAAATCACTGCAAAGAGACCAGCAGGAAAACCCAAACACAGAAAATCCCGAACCCAAATAATTTTAGGCTTCTGTGTCCAATCCCAACTTGCCTAAACTTCTGACTGACTCTTATGTTTACCAAAATTTGTAATCTTGCCCTGAATAGGTAGGATTTTGACAGAGACAGAAATTCAGGCAGGAAATAAAACCTGTCAGCATATACACTGGTAGTGTCCTCCCCTCAAAGAAGTGTTTCATCATTTTATGTCCTTGAAAGATGGCTACAGAGTATAATCAACAGAGTTCTCCAAAACCACAAGGATGGTCAGAAATCAGTCTGCCAAACTTGTGAGATATGAGGAAATCTGTAAAAATCCTCAATGTAAGATTGTGGATGGCAACTGGCACCATAAAAAAAAGGCATCTAGAATCCACAGAAAGCAAGAGGCCAAAAAAAAAAATAACCAAACCAAAAAACATGAGAAAAACACTGAGTATTTAACAGCTGTACATGCTAGACTTGTTAAAAAACTCTCAGCTGAATTCCAAAGATGAATGCAGCAGTGCATGCATAATATCAAAGCTGTCCCTTCTTTATTAACATCAAAATTAACGTACACAGTTAATTAACAAATATCCCAAATGTTCCAGTATTTTTTAGTGTCAAACTGGAGCATTCATTTTTGCATGCTACTCCAGTGTCACCCGTCACACTAAGCAAGCAACAAGGTTAAAAAAAATGAATAATGTTAAATTTCCGTATAGATTTAAGCTGATGACAGATAATAAAGAATAATTAACTGTTCCTACCTACATGCTCTACCTACTTCAATCCAAAAGTACATCCTTTTTCTTGTCTACCTTTTAGAAATACAAACATTACTTGGGCATGGCTGAATGTAATCAACACCTATCAAAGTGAAATTTGCCAAGCAGAAATGAATCACTGTAATTTAAAAGTAAGTTTCCCTCAATCCAATAATGACCTGAAATCTCAACATGAAACTAAAATGCAATACAGATTCACAGCACAATATACTCAACCTAACAGTACCAGCCATATATTTATGTGACTGCTGACATTTACTATGTGCTGATACACAGAAGTGAAATTAGCTCACTCCACTGAGAAAGCCTTTATCTACAGAGTGACGCTGTTAAAGAGTATTACCCAAACAGAAAAATCAGACAGTTTGAGGCACAGATGTACTGAAGCACACAAGAGTTTCCTACCCCAGAACATCTCTAAATGGGCCACATTTCCCTGTGGCCCATTCCTCTTTGTAGAATGGGCCACAGGGAAATGGATCCCACCCAACAGATCTCTTACTGGTAGCGAGACCCTTGGAGCATGAGACAGAAGGTATCCTGGCCACTTCAGTGCTATATATTTAGGAAAGCTGTAGGAAGGATTTGGTTGCTCAGTGGTTGTAACTGCTGAGCCTGTTTTCAGTAGTTACCAAGAGGAGGCTGCCTCACCATGAAGCACCTGAAACTGGAGATGCAGATGTAAACAAACCCTCAAAGCTCTAAAAGATCAAACAGCTACAGAACCACACTCACCACAAGATGAGATGCGGAGATAAAACACAGCCTGAGTCCACACACATAAAACCATCAGTAGATAGGATTAAAAGAGACAGAAAAAGCTGGTCTAGTCAGGGCCCTCCCTCCCGGGGTCACTGCTGTCTGGTTTTGGAACTGGGGACACAGCTCTTCTTCCATGCTACAGTTCTTTGTGAAGTGGAGGAGGAGGGGAAGGGAAACAAAAAATAAGAGTTTCCAGAGGAAGACTTCAACTTCCAACTCAGGGAAAGCACCAGAATCACTGGGGTTCCTATCCATCCCTTACCAGGTAAGGGCAATCCATGCATGAAGAGCAGCATATTTGCTGACACCCCAACACTAACATTTCTCTTGTATTGCAGCTGAGTGGCATGCACTAACTGGAAAGGGCAATAGAGGCAAACAAACTATGAATTCAACTACCACTAGGAACAAGATGCAAATCTTTTATGACTACAAGTAGAGACTTTCACTACAATTAATGGTTCAATATCAAACAACAGGAAAACAGATTATTAGTGATCGCAATAAGACTAAGGGGAAGACAGGCAATGCCATTCCTCCTGTTTGCTGCTCACCTGGGTTGGTGAGGTGGGACTCAAGCTGCTACCAGCAACAGCAAGGTGGTCTCCATGAGCTGCCCTCCCTCTCTTAGCCCCCTCATGGGTCTTGCAGAGACCCACAGTGAGACAATTCAGAGCAAGGAAAAGCAATAAAGATGTGAGTATCCCTTGATGGAGTGACCACAGTCTAGGCAAGTCCCTCACAGGAGCTCACCTCTTATCACTTTAATACACCATTATGGCACTAAGCCTGGGTTCTTGTAGGTGGACTAACCAAACTGAATTCAGGCATGTGTTAGGACATCATCCTAGGAGCAAACCTACCTGTCTTTCAGGACTGTGAATCTCACCCAGATGGAATAGAAGCTGGTATAGCTCAGTAACAAATGCAGCAGCTGCTTGTCTGCAGCAGAGGTTAGCGAGGACACCAAACCCTGATGTGCATCTCAGGACTGAATACATGAATTCAATAAAATACATAAATCATATCCTTAAACTAAGACCAGGTAAGGAGAAAGGCAACTAAGATGGCAATACATAACTACTCTCAGTGCATGAAGTAAGTGGGAAATCTGCAACCTTTCAAAAGCCATGCATCTGTGCCAGCATGGCAGATGGCTGGGAGGCACAGGGAAGGAAACATAAAATTCTATCAAGCACCATGCAGGCTACAGAGCTGGCTTGGGCTTGGAAGCAGGACAGAGGGATACATGTTTCTGTGTACTTTCTGTCTACTTCTGTAGTACCAGCATTGTAGTAAACACAGTCATTCAAAGGAGAAACAGCATTTTCAAGATAAAGGACTTCAGTTCTCATAAAGGTCAAGGCATACACAGAAAACAAACAGTAAAAACCTCCATGTGTGCATGTTATTACTACACAGCTCACACTTGCCTACTGCACTCTACTGCACATGAAAGGCTGCTCTGTAAAGCAGTTGGTGCTCATGTCAGTCTCACCACAAGACCCAAAAAGAAAAGCTGAAGGCAATCTACAGCAAGGATGATTTCAAAAATACCCCCTCCATGTGTCTGTTCAACTGAAAATTTTTCAGTTTACCTGGCTCTGCATTAAAAGCAGTAACACCCCAAGTGGTTCTACAAACTGCACCTAGCTAGACATACTTGCTTCAACGAAAGCAGCTTTCAGCTTCCCAGGCCAGGTGAGATTAAGAAAGAGTTTTTCTACTTCGAAGTAAGGAAAATACCAACTTACTAAGTGCTGCCTAGACTTAAAGTAACTTTTTTCTTTTTCGAGACAGCACAAGCTTTGGTTTTCTCATACAGTAGTTCCAATAGCTGGACCTTTTGAACAATGCTTTAAACTCTAGACAGTACCAAGTGTAGCATATTTCAATTCATTCATCTACCATATGTCTATTTTAGTTTCATATACATATATACACACAAAATTAAGTATACTATGTTGTGTGTGTACATATATATACATATATTTGCTTGTACACATCTAAGAAGTGTACTAATTGACTGGGATTCTTTACAAAGTTAATTAAGTGCACTTCAGTTCAGAAAATAATTTATACTGCCACAGAGTAACAGCCCATTTCATGCAAGAGCACTAAGACACAAAGTAAAAAGCATATAATGAAAAACTTCACAAGACAGAGATGCAAACTATTCTCATGATGTGTTTTGTTTGTATCTTGATTTTTGTTATTCATAACAACAACGTGGAGATCATAATATTAAATTCAGTCAGAAAAACATTAACAACAAAAAGAAATTGAGAGCTTCCTTGTTTTCTTATAGACCCATTAGCAAAAGCCTCCCCTCTTAACAGCTACATCCTTAAACTGGAAAGAAAGGAAACATCTGCAGGGCTGGTAGTTAGCACAACAGCAAAATATCATGTGATCTTAATTTAGCTAAACTGGAAATTTTCCTTCTCTGCTTGTTCTGTCATTGCTTGTTAGGAATAGGAAATTCTCTGTCCTTACCTTACAGTGTAATCTGGAAATATCGGAGACAGGAGACAAAGCATGCTTCTGCTCCTCAGCATTGAAGAAATGTTTGAGGTTATTTCATGCAAGATACACGAATCTTCTCAGCAGTCTAACAGAAGTGGTAAGAGCACCTTGCATAGTCACCAGCTGTCTAGGGCTGGCTTATACTGGCTCTTTCAATCTATAGGAATTTTCTCAGATCCAAGACTACAAGCTGCCTCATGACCCACTCTGCTTCCTACAAACAGGGAGAGGACAATTAGAAATGCCACCTCTGTCCCCAGCTAAGTACACTACAGCAAAAATCAGAATGAGTGCCAATGAAGTTTGTACTCTTTTTGCTTTCAAGAATAACCAAACACACAAGATACCAGATAGTTTCCACTACACTTTCACCACAGCATAAGCACAAATGTATTTACATGTGAAATAGCTTTGCAGAAGCCTTCAAGAAAACCAAAACCACTGCACAATATAAAAATCACCAAAATCACCTGCACAGACCCCCATTTCAATAAACTGATGTTCCACACTTGAAACTTCTACCAGCCCTGAAACTACCTACAGATTTCCTTCCCTTCATAGTGTTTTTCTCCACTGCAGCCAGAGACTATGACTTGAATCAAAAAATTATTAACTCTACAATGAACACAGTTAAAATTGACCAAACCACCCAAGAGAACAACCATTTTTCCACAGCTTCTTTGTCCCTACGGCAAACCACTGTGTTGACTAGGCTACTCCAGGCTGCAGCTACAATACTGAGTAGGAGCTTTACTGCTTTTGCGTTGAGCTGTGGGACAGTGCATCTTATACCTGCTCTCTACTGAATGTAACCATGAGGCTGATCTTCTCTCACTGAAACTACTCAACTTTGCAACATGAACAGAATATGCTCATTTGTGTTCTAAAAACAAGAAAATTAGGTCATTTAGAGACTAGACACATCACTTCATCTGCATAAGTGCATCATTGTACCTGCTGGTAATTCAAGCTGTTAAGGCTTAAGCTCATTCAGTACTGCACTACGGCAGCTCTACTTGGGACTTTATTGCATGTGAACCAGAAAAGTCTCTTGACCTGCCTAAAGCCAAACAGAAGCCTTTGGAAGATCAGGGATTTGATACTTCAATGTCAAACCTAAACAGTAACCTAAAAATCATGGGTAGTGCACCTGGGTTGTTATTCCAGAATTTGACTCCATTTGTAGATTTACCTACACATATGGGGGCAGTCTTAAGAACAGCTGTGTGGATCAAGGCTAAATAACAGCATAGGAATTTTAACACAGAGAACATGGCTCAAAACACAAAAAAGACCAATGTGTCAAGATTCTTTACCTCCCCATATACACAGCTTCCCTCCTCAAAAATAACCTCTAAACATATCTACATACAGCATGAGATACTCAGTGCTAAAGCTCTCTAGTACAGTGATTTCATTAATAAACTCCTGCAAACTCACCACATAAAAACAATCCTGGTCCTGTATTTCAAGACATTTAATTTCAGCATTCTATATAATGTGCACATCAACACACTCTTAAATTTCAAAGTCCAAAACCTGAAAGTGAAAAGGCTTGTCCATTGCAAAGCAATATAAAATAAAATTAGCATACACAGATGTAAAGCCACATATCCAAACACCCAAATTAAATTATGACCGACCTCTAAATTTGTAATCTATTGTGCATATATAAAAGAGGGGGAAAAAAAAGGCAGCCTTTTCAGTGAACAACTAGTGAATAACTTCTTTTACAAAGATACAATGCACAGGAAAATGCTTAAAAAAGGAGTGTGAAGTCATTAACCTGAAAAAAATAAATTAAATCTTTATGCCCAGAGGTGTCACTAAGAGGATAAAGAAGAGAAAGTTGTCCACAGGATTTTCAGTTTAACTGCAAAATCCAAAAGCTTCTGAACATTGACTTATGACATGATCATATGTGACCTGCATATATTTCCTCACAGTTTGCATTACGCATGTCCATAAGAATAGTTGATATAGGGAACTAAATCTACATTTGTTTCTCTGTCTGGAGGCTGGAGTGGGGAGAGAGAAGAAATCTATTTTAACACAAATCTATTTGCTTATTTAAGAACTACTTGTCTTTGCATGCCTATTATTGTGGCTTGAATTGCTCGCTGTTGCCAAGTTGTTTTCCCTGTACTTCTGGACATTACAAAATGTTTCTCCAGCAATGTGAATTTCCACAATGAGTTAAGTCACCAGCTGTTTCATGCAATGATTTTACACTTTTTGCCTAAAGTGAAAACAGCACACCCTGCACTGCTACCAAGACAGATTTTTATCATATTGCCTCCCTTCCTCTCTGAGGCAGATGAATAGAAGAGCACAGTAAGATAATAAATATCACATTTCAAAACCATTATCAGCTGCACATATCTCAGAAAAAATGCAGACACCTTTGTTATTTCATCCTCCAAATGACACATTTGGAAGACCGAAAAGCATTTTTAATGTCACTGGAGATTCTCCAGAGGAAGGGGAATAGCTGCAGTGCAGCAGCTGCTGCAGTACTGCTGCGTTCTGGGGCTCGAACAAAGGTGTTGCAAGAGCCGGGCTTGCACTGCAACATCACATTCTCACACACTGCCTGCAATAATGAACTCCAGCTAAAAGAGCAGAAATCAGACACCTTGGCTGCCAGGTCAGCACATAACAACAACAAACCTTCATGCACATCAAAACAGCTTCTCAAAGACTTTCTCCAAGACCAACAACTGCAATGATGAGGCCCACTCTGTACAGTGAAATCTGACCAACTGCAAGTTTACAGATTTTGCAAAATACTTATCCCTGGCTGAAAACCCCAAGATTTAAGTATTTACATGGCTGAAAGAATATTACCATTATTTTTAATGGGCTAGGGTGCAGCAACAAGATTAAAAAAAAAAGAAAAAATAAAACCTGATGCAGTTCATCAAAGAACCAATGAGAACAGGACATGAATGAGAAGATCTGATCTGCTTTCCTCAAACTAACAGAAGTCTACTCAGAGCAGAGTGGTGACCTATGCTCTGTGCTGGTAAGAAGACAACCTACACTCAATTTGTGGTCTACTGTTTCCTATCTAACACATGAAAGAAAAGCATTTGTGATAAAATGAAGGAAGGAAAAAATCCAAAACCACTTTATCACCTGCATTATATTACCTACCAGTATTTCTTCCAACCATCTGAAGCAGTGGAATTTATTGTTTTAGGCATACTTGCTCTACTGCACCTCATCACGGGCACAACATCAACTGACATCCCAGGCATCTCCAGAGTCTGCTCATGTGCTGGAGGCTCATAAAGGACAGCCTTTCAAGGACAGAGGGAGTAGCTCCTATTACATCTTACTAAGGATGAGCCTAGTCCATACATTACTGAGGAAAAATATTACCTAGCTCTTCCATACATTCATTGAGGAACTCCTCTTGGACCACGGCCAGGATGCTAACTTATCATTCCAAGATTACAACTCAATAAACACCAGACTATCATATGAAAAAAAAAATTGCTTTAACTTTTTAAGGCACTCTCACCCTCACTCTTCTCTAAGAAAAAACACTAAAAATTCATTGTTTACTAAGAACAGACTATATTAAAAATAGGACTAATCATCTATGATACTGTCAGGGCAATCTGGATAAGTACAAACACAAATTTCCACGTAAAGCTGTGTACTGAGGTCCCCCATGAGATCCAAACTTTTTACCTACTACTCAGCTTCACTAATTCTACATATGCAGTCATGCTGGAGCTCTGAATTGCCAGTAAGACTGTCAAGCTTGAATCTACCCCATGTCCCACAAAACAACTATCACAGACAACATATGCAAGAAGCAAGACATTTTAGTACTTTGTAATAACTCATTTTAAGAAATATTCTTAACACAGGTAGTGCAGTTCTCCCATGAACAAAAAGTAAAGGATGAAAAACTGCAAGCAATCAAGTCTATTGTGAGTGAAGGCTTCTGTGTTGTTCTTTAAGAATCACCATGTGACAGTCATCAATCCCATCCAATGTTTGGACTAAAAACTGTAATTCACTGATGCCAACAGAAATTCACTGATTTACATCACAGAATAATTTTATTTTAAGGGTTTTTGTTTTAGTATGAAACACTTCATATCCTTTGAAAATATTCTAATACACGTAACAGGTTGCTGTATCAGAGTGCAAAGGGCAACTGTGCCCAGCCATAGTAACTTAATTTCACACCATTAAAATACTTTTTCTAAAATTTAAACCACCATGATAAACAGAAGAAAATATCCCTGCTATTTCATACTTGCTTGCTTCCTGTTTTAAAAAATAAGCTTTGGGAAATACATGGTCCAGAGCGCCAAGGGAATGGGTAGTGAACAACAAAAACAAAAGAAATCCTTAGAATGACTGCAACCTAATTTGAGATATTATTAGTGGCACAAACTTTAGAGGGGACCCATCTGCTTTCTCACCTGCAGCCTGCTTGGGCATTGTGAGGTGGGAAAGGTGGAAGGCAGCATTGCTGTGTTGGGCAGCATGCACCTCTCCCCAGGCCTGGCAGCCTCCATTTCTGCCACAGCATTTCAGGGCAGCAGGAACAGAGTAGCTGCACTGGAATATCTATCTCATAAACAAACTTCCAGCTTCATTTCAAAGAAAAGTATCACCAACAGTTCACCAACAGTTCACCAAAAGTATCACCAACAGTTCTGCACCATTACTACCTCGAGCATGCAATTAACTCAGGGTATACTGATCTAAAGCTTTTTTCTTCTTTCCATATTGGTAAGAAACAGCTTTTAGATTATGTGAACCCTGTTCTGCATTGAGGTGAGGGGCTTTTGGTGGTTTTTGTTTGGTAGGTTTTTGTTGGCTTGTTTTGTTTGGATTTGGCTGGAGGGTTTGTTTTTTGTTTTTTTTTTTTTAAGGGGGAAGTGCTTGGGGTTTGGTTTTGGGGTGAGGGGACAGTGTTTTGGTTTTTTTAAAACCTTTCACTTCAATATGCTCAAAAACAATTCTCTTTTCCCTTCTTTCTAGGTATATCAAATGCATTTTAAAACTTTGCAGGACTGCCCACATCCTAAGCCTTTTCTTATTTCTTCTTGATTCCTCTGAAGCATGGGAAGCAATTGTCATACTGCTTTGACTGGACAGGTGAATTCTTATACATACATAAGCAAATAGATCAAATAGTTGGGCATCTGTAAAAATTAAAAGTTTAAGAGAATGTATCACGTTTCCTCTGTTTTTTCAAATTCAACAGAAGATATTTTTCACCATTAACCAGACTACATGAAAAACCCAGGCACCATCAATCAGGTCAACAAAAGCACTAAAACAATACCCACAAACAAAATCAAACCCCACCACGATCACCTTGCAGGGTATTTTCCTGATTAAGAAGCTTCAGTATAGATGTCACATACAGGGGTTGCAGGCATTTTTAAATGGCAGATTATTTCAAAGGACCTCTAAACATAGTAGAAAACAAATCTGAATCACCCATCTCTAGAAACTGCACTGAAACCACAACTTTATAAGGATTGCTTACCTTAACCTTACACCAAATAAAAATTAAATAAATTTTCTTGAGTGACTGACTGAATGCTATACGGAAAATACAGGTAATATCTAGAGTAACTTTAAAGTATTATTACAACTGCATACACTATTTAAAAGGCTTTAGTAACTGGATTCTATTTTAAAACATTTTCATTCAGAATCCAGGCAATTTTGTTTGTTTGGCTTTTTTCTCCTCTGGTTCTACAGCAAAGTAGTGCATAAGTATATCAGTTCACATTGAATAGCATCCTCTGATTTATTTAATCCTGTATATTAAAAGAAAAAAAGGGTAACAACCTCCCCTCACACTTATTTTAATGCTACTCATGATCAAGTATTTTGAAATAGCCAAGATGCTCAGTCTTTTTAAAGCAAGAAAACAAATCAAATTGATATTTATTAACAACTTAGTTTGTCTTGGCATATCTCCCCATCTCCCCTATCCTGTATGTGATATTTACCTTTTTGTGCAATTCATTAAACAAAATCCCTCAAAGCATAAGACTCTAAAGAGAACAAAGTAAAGTACTCAAAGTGTTAAAAAAAGCAATTATATAGTCAAACCATGTTTTGTATGCTTACTAACCCTACAAAACTCCTTAGTAAATACCAGCATTTCTAACAGTTCATCCTCAGTAAGACTGGGGGTGGGGAATAGAGATCAGCCAGAGCCTTTTTGTTCTCCCCTTATACCAAATTATATAATCATCTTGTATGCAAGAATAAGCAAATGACAAACCTGATCACTCCATGCACAGTACAGGTTACATATGAAATTCCAGTTGTGATTGATCACGCAGTCCAAAATCCTGAACTGGGCCATTGCTGTGCTCTGTGCTCCAATCCTGCACAGTGCTGCTGTGCTCTGACTCAGCTTTTGTCCGGGTGATCCTCGAGGATATGAGAGCTATGCAGCAACGACATTCAGGAACAAGGACTTTCCTTCCTGTTCAGTCTCCCTTCCCACCCCAACTATGTGTCAAGTCAACAAGATAAATTGACAGAATTGCGTAACATTCTTCAAAATAATACTTCCGAAGCTGACAAATTATGCATTCTTTGGAATATATGGGAAATAAGAATATCCTAAGAAACCACACTAAAGCAAACAAAGGCACTCTCAAACTGCCTTTATTCTTTTCCCCACCCCCTTCATTTCTGCTCCTGCTGAAATCACTCTAAATATAAACAATTTAGTGTCATAATTCACATCATATGATCCTTAAATCTTCCTTAGGCACGGTTGTGATGATGACTCCCCATACTGTACATGAGATTCAAAAGCCTAGGATGCCTCTTTTAAAACAGCACAATACAAGGAACTTTTAATAGTTAGGAAAACATCACAGTGTTTATAAAAATTAGACAGGTTTATCTACTTTGTACTCTTAAACAGCAGACTTCTCTTTAAACCTATAAAAGTATTGTTGGTGTTGCACAGATATGCTGGCAGCCTTCTGTAATGAAGGATGACAATCCTACAGATCAGGGCTGCAACACCAGAGGGATCCTGAGAAACTGAAGAAATACTGGAAAAGTTTCTTCCTTCCTTTGTGTATTCCCTTTGTGCAATCTGCAAACAACAATTCTATTTTAGCATGAACCTCACTTACTATATCTTGACTGCTTACCTAATATTCCCATTCCAAAGTGAGATTCAGAAACACAGGAAATGTGTTTCTGCAGAAACATACACATTTTATCTGGTGACTACTTAAACTATTAGACTAGTCACAGAACCAACCCAGAATAACCTGAATAAATAAGAATAAGTTTAATTGATACAATTATGTAACAACATCCATGAGATGCAAGAGACAGAAAACTCTTGGGAAAGGATGGAGGAAAGGCTACAGGAACAAGTGGCCAATTCACCCTTTGGTTCAGTAATGGCCAAATGACTGAAAAGTATTACAAATGGTAAAGAAAATGTGTGCTATAAAAGCAGCCTGGAAATAAAACCAACTTGCACATGAGAGTTAAACAAATGGTGTGGCCAAAGAGCAGCTCTAACTTTGAGACAGTTATACAAATAAGGCCTCATTTGTTTTAACCAAACCAAATTAAAAAAAATCTTGTTCCAATTTCTCATCCAAAGGATCCTGGAAATTAATGCCAAAGTCCAAGCCAACCTCTTCCCTTCTTGCCAATGTGAATAGTCTGAAAACTTCCAAGACCTTGTTGTCTGCAAAAAAAAAATCTATTCTGGTTCATTTTAAGAGAGATATGGCAGGAGATCCTCTATTATCTTTACAACACCTAACTGTGCAAATGGGAGAACAGCAACACAGCACAAAATGAATTTGTTCTCAGGTGAAAAAATATAGAACAATAACATCTCCAGTTAGATGGTCTGTAATGAAGCAGGCAGGGCTAACATGACATGTGGCTAGAAGAAATGTCCTGCTTAGCAACTATTACTAGGTGGAACAGATACACTTCCTCACAAGAGACACCATTAACTATCCAAGCTTGAGAAATCTTGGAGAGGATGTCTGGGAAGGTTTTACAGACCAGGGGGTTACTGCAGAGATGCCAGAGCAGACTGAGGCAGTGATGTCCCCAGGACAGCAATGCTGGAATGAAGAAGGACCTGGCACCCTGCAGGACTGGCAGCAGGGATGCTGGCAGAGTGCGTGGGGCAGCCTACACATGGCTGGAAATGCAGCCAGCTGCACATTTGTTGGACTGTGGAAAAATGCTGTCACCAACTAAATAAGGCAGAGGGAAGAGGGAAAGTAGATCTGGAAAATGAAGAGAAGACTGCTGTTCGATACTAAAATCAACATCAACCAAGATTTTCTTTAAAAGTATTTTAGTACAATTTTGCAGTGATTTTACTATCAATTATCTACTTTTAGATTCATCAAATATCACTCCATATTTATTTCCTATGAAGCACTCAACTTCCTAATAAGCATTCAACATATTAGGAATCTCCTACTGTACAGTATGTTATTATTTTAAAAACAGCCATTACAACTCAGAATCAAATTTGTGTAACTCCTTCCATAAAGTCAGCAGCCATTATTTACCCTTTACCTTCCACTCATTTTCAAATTCATTTCAAGGAAATCTTAAACCTATTTTTATCTCCTACAGTCTGGACAGTGCTTATAAACCATTGCAGTTTGTGCAAAAGTGTCTCAATACTGCAGATAAAACCATAAACAGCAATACAGAGCAGTAGAACATTTTCAGAAACAATCTTAGCCTGTCAACTGCTGCCAAAGGTAAGCATCGAAATGCCTGTAAATTCCAGCGGGCACAAGAATGGCCTGAGGACAAGTTGTTTCAAGCTTGAGTCTTTACTAAGGTGTCTCAGGTAAAAGGAGTTCACAAACTCCAGCAAGAGCAGCACCTTCAACAGTAAATTGCAGTTATTGCTTAAAATGGATTGTCTCAATGTTTTTCCCCACGACAGTTTTTATACTTATAAATTTGAATCTGCTGTTACTGAAAACTGTTCCTGATCATCATCAGCCAGCTTGACAATGCTCTCATTTACAAGACATAAATCTCCTTCCTGGCATCATGTTAAATCAAATTCCACTAATTCAGCACTCTCCTGTTCTAACCTTATTTTCTCTACTGTTAACATGTTTTTTTCGGAGACCATTTTTACTCCTCCTAAGCATAGTTACTATGTATGAAACTTCCTTAAAAAAGGCATAAAATCAAGAGAAGTCTTCTTCCCTTTTTTCCCTTTAACATTCATTTTACCAATGCCTTTCTTGAAAAAGTTTAATGTAGAAGTAAAACTAAAATAATTTTTGTTGCAAGCACTAAATTTTTTTAACATTTCACTCAAAGTAAAAAAAAAATGCTTACACACTGAATTTTCAATTTGGAGGGCAACAGAGCATTTAAAGATGCACCCACAGCATAACTAGAGAATGAAAGAGGACATACATCAACATTAGCAGGCACCAAAGGACTCACTGTCCAGAGACAGTTTGAGTCCAGCATTTAACCGCCCAGAGAGTCCCATATCATACACTGAGCTTTGACTGAAAAGGTTCAGAAACTTCAGGTTTTGAAGTTCTACCACTGGTCAGCTTTCCACCTCTTTATATAATGAAGGGAGCCTTTGAATTGCGAGAACACAATTTAGTTGAACCTCAATTATGCAAATTATTAAATAAAAAAAAAATCAAGAGCCTATGTCCTCTCACATCTGTTGTGAAATCCAGTGTTCTCTCCTGCTCTTAAAAACCAGGTTTTAAGATCTCAATATTTTGAGGTAACTAAACTAAAAACAGCTCAGAAACAACTTCCTCAACTCTTTCAGAACTCTCCATCTTTGTATGCAGATTCTAGAAGGTTAAAAAGGAACAGTAGAAAAAAGGCACAAGTTCCCTAAAATTGTGCCCTTCAGTTATCTAGACTTTTCTCTAAAAACTGCAGTGAGCCTTCTGAAACAGGAACAGTTCATACTCACTGAAAGGAAGGGCTTCCATTTCCCTTAAATTCCAGACACTTTTTCTACATGAGTAAAAACGCAAACCATACACAAGGGTCAGCACATCGGCAGCACACTGTGAAGTGTGTACCAGGAAGATGCTGTTCAGAACTTGCAACAATTCTTTGAAAGGGTAAATCCTTTACTAACAAAGTGCAGACTGACAATGATGATGGTGAAGCTCTAGTGGAATTGTGGGGGGTTTTTAGCAAATGAAACTGAGAAGTGCACAAGAACAAAAAAGGAAAAATGCATCCAAAGAGAAGGTGTTTTCATTGCTCAAGTCACAAAGACTGACAAGGAAAAAAAGTTCCTACAAACCAAGTCAACAGCAGGAAGAAGTTGAAATATGATTCCATTCTGAGTTCTTTCCTATCATTGAAATTGTTACAAAAATCTATGAACATTTAAAAAAAAAAAAAACAGTAAATAGAAAAACCATCTCTCTCCATAGTGGAAAAAAAAAATTGGAGTGTTTCCTTCCCTCTGTAATGACTCCTTTTTAAGATGCAACACAGTTCACAGCATTGGAAACACAAGAGAACCTTGGCGGGGGCGGGGGGGGAGAAATGCAGGGTACAGAGGGTGACACAGTACCATTTCAGGCTGTTTTAACACATGCATACCAGTCTGCTACAATTCTACTGGTATTTTAGTCCAAAACCTGAGAAACTAAGGGAGTACACAAGACGTATCACTTTTCCTTCAGAAACTAAGGGCAAAAGAAAATAACAGATTAGCATAACTGTCATTCTTCTTCTGCATAAATGCAACTTGTATTTTACCAATGTATAAGCTCATTAGATGAATTCAAGAATATATTTTTTGGTGCATTTTGTAAACATATCATTCCATCACCCCACAAACAAATTCACAATATCTAAATAATATAAAGAGAGTTGTTCTGCTAATTGTTTTAAAAACTCATGCCATGAGGTACTCATCAATTTGGCTGCCTAATTCTCCAAAAATTCTCTTGCACCCACTCTCAAGACAACTTCACCATCATGTTTGCTTCCAAGAAGGACATGTGATAGCAGGATTGATCTGTCAAGTGTCAGTTTGAGTCACAACATGGAAAAGTCCTTTTCTCTTGAGCAATCAGTTCAGTTTGGCAGTTAAGCTCAAGTAATGCCCACTTCCTTGGATTTTAGCCATAGTCATTTTCAGTAGCCTAGTCCTGTGTTTCCTTTCTTTAACCAACTTCTAGCATTTCCTTTTCTTTATCTGACATATTCAGCCACAGAGTTCTGTTTCAGTGAACAATCAACATCCAAACAAAACCTGACTTTTTACTAGCTTTAGGAAAGTATAGGAAAGTATAATTTTCATGTTATCCCATAAAAATGAATATACTCAAATATACTTTGATTCCTCAAAATGCACTCTAGTAAAGCAGCTGCCATCTTTAGAAACTGCAAGCAAGCTTCTAACACTGTTCTATTTAAGAAATGCACAGCCAAGTTTAGTGAGGACTGAGCAAGAAATAAAACCCATATATACTTTCATGCAAAGTATACTTCTGTCACACCATTAAGCACTTGGTAACATTTACAGAGTTAACAAGACCAAGCTCCTGAGAATATCTAAGTTTACTGAAGCTATCATCACTGCTACCTACCAGTTCAATGTCTCTCAAGAGCAGATCACTTGTTTTGCACCTGCAAGTTCCTGGGTGGCAAATGAACTGCTCCTGTGGAAATTCCTGTTTGTAAAATCCAGTGTCCACACAACTATACCAGTATTGTTTCAGTGTCCACTTGCTCCATTATCTTAGTTTTTATGTCAGCAGAGGATTAAAACAGCAAAATCTAGCAAAAAATTTACAAAAGTCTATTTGTCAAATGCATTTTAGATCACATTAGTACTATTCACCTGGTTATTTTACATCATCTCCAGTCTAATACAAAATGCAATGTGACAATTTGAAATGTCTCTGTATGGTAATTTTTCATGTCCAAGCAAAACATAGAAAGAAAATACCTCAATGCTGATTCCTACCATAATGTATTACCTACCACCACTTATTTGTCCCCACAAAAACAATAACTATAAGATATATTACCAGTTGTTTCTAGGTTACATCTGAATCTCTAGCAGGTCTTCCTCCTTTTTTTTCTCTTTAACACCCAGTAATGATGGTAAAAGAATCTAAATTGAATCACATCAAATGTAATGGCTTCGGTATCAACAACGCACACATTTTCTTTTACAGAAGGCTTTTCACTTACAGTATTAGTGATCCTGTCTGAACAGACATGGGTTCACAGCTGGCTTGAGCACCACAGGAAGAATTCTAACAGGGACTTCCTGCCGTCTTTCCATTCTTCACTACACTGCAGTGCCATGCAATCAGCTCGGCCATTTTCTGATCCCAGCACAAAGCCAGAACTAAGTCACTTGCCAGCTTAAGACAGGGCTTCAGAATCCTAAAATTTCCATTGTAATAAAATAGAATCCCTACATACATTAATCCCTATAGAAACACACAGGAAAATACAGTGTTATCTCTAGTGATTACAGAGAAAATCCTTTCAATTTATTGGGACATTTATTTAGATAGGAAATCTATTATAATACATTTAAGTCTTCTCAATAATCTGGCAGTCTCTAAATACAAGGCCAGGATAAAACTCATCAACAATTGTGACCACACTTGAAGCACCTTCACTTACAGCCCAATACCCTCTTATTGAGACCAGGGGGTGCTCAGAAGGCTGAACTGTTTGTTCAGAGAACCGCCTTCCTGAAAGACAATCCCAGAAAGCAACACCCATGTCTCTCCAGACAGTGCCAGCCTGATCACAACACACACATATTCCTGCTTTCTCTGCATTCAGGCTTTAGAAAAGAACCAGATTTAAAAAATATTACTGTTGGTAAACTCAAGAACTATTGAAATATTACAACATTTTCAATAAAATCTTCCTATCTCTATTAGAATAGTACATTTGCAGTACTTGACTACATGGTCTGCTTCAAAGCACAACTCTGATACATAGAGAATAACAGCAGAATTGTCCTTCAACACAAAGTACAAATTTTGAAGTTAACAGAGCCTCACCTAACTGGCAATCAGAACAGCTGAGCTCTTCCTGAGCCAGCTAAAATGAGAAAAATAAAATCTTCATTAAAATAAAATTACTAGAGCACATGTGAAGCAACGTGAGTTTATCAGCTAGCAAAATAATCACATTTGCTTCCTCTCCCTTCCTTTTCCCTCAGCTAGAAGGCAGTCCACCAGTGAAATAAGAAAGGGACCGTACTGAGCTCTCAGTCAGAAAGGTAAGCTCTAACTTCAGAAAGCAGAAGTCTAAACTCAACTACAACAAAAAATTTCCGAACATTTCTTTCACTTAACTTGTTCACTGACTGAACTGAAAACCAAAAAACAAACCCAGAAAATCAGTTTGGGCATGCTGGAAAACATTTAACATAGTATTATTGATGTTATTTTTCACAGAACATCCTTATTTTGCTATTCTTAACATACAGGGTTGGGTTTTTTTTTTCCATGAACAATAAAAATATGCTTTTGTTAAATGATAACTTACCCTTACAGATTGGATATCTCTATAGTGTTAAACTTTACCATCTGCACTATCAGAGTCAAAACACTTCAAACTCGGCAGAAGTTCTTCAAGGTGTTAGACTTCAGAATGACAATTTTAGAATTGCTCTCCCAAAATTCAAGTCATGATCAGTCATTGGACATATGTTCTAAAAACCCTAGGAAAAAACACTTCTAAGTGAACATTATACTTCTTGATACCTTCCTGTAGGTCTCCCACAGAGCAAGAACCCTAAGCTCCCAGAGCAAACCTTTTTAAGGCTGCTGCACCCCAGCTGGCAAGGCCCATGATGCTGAACAGCCTCGTTGGCCACTTCACCTCCAAACCAAGAGAGATCTCAAAGTACCCTTCACAAGAGCCTTTCCAAAAACCTTTCTCCTTTTCCCATCTGTGCCTCAAATGTAAAGATCAAGTAGAACTCCTTCTTTGTTAGTGTTACACAAATGCTACAGAGGAAGGTGCCCTGTAGAAACATTATTTACACTGAGTTACTCAGTGCAGTCTGAAGTCCTTTGCCAGCACATTTGTTCCTGCAGATGCATGGGTAGGGGACATAGACTCAAAGATACAGGATTACTAATGAGAAACATTTTTCATACCTGCACCTCTACTTTCCTTTTGTAGGATGGTAAAGTGTAAATATACCAGCTAACATATGCTACAAATAAAGCTACTCTGGGCTAGGTTTTCAAATCTGTCAGGCAACTTGTTGTATTGATTACAGGCAACATAATGCAGTACAGAGTCCCATCACACTCAAGCTATGGAACCCAGCAGAGAAACAAGTATCACCACTTGTCACTCCAAAGAGAAGAAGAGTTAAATAAAAGCAGCTTGTTAACTAATAAAGCTTGGTGACTTATGCCTAGCTTTCTCTTCTGACTGGCCCCAAATTTTAAGCTTGCACAGTGCCAGAGGCTTGTCTAGAACTTGATGAAGCTTCCATTCACTTGAATGAAGATGCGGTACATCAAACAAACAACAAAAATCAAACACCCCTGTTACCTGTACCAAAAAAAAAAATTGAGTTTAGACCGTATAACCATGCTTCCATATGCTGCATTTTCAGAGGCTTAAACTCTGGTCTTTTTTAAAAAACTTCAAAGATTGATCTCTATAATATCTCTATAATCTCTATAATCTCTCTAGGCAATTTACATAACTGGAAGAGATTCAAAAATTCAGATTTCCCTTCAGTTTTTCCATATTTTTTTCTATTAGGAACAAGCCCAGTTTTGCATGAACAGTGCTAGCAGATCAGTCATGTGACACAATCTGAAACTAACTTTCATGACTTCTATTCTTTTTTGTTTTATAAAATATGTGGACTTGATCAAAGCTCTTCCTCACCATTGTGCAAATTTCCATCTCTTCTCAGAAGTCTTCATTCACCCAAAGGTAGATTTACTTGGAAGAAAATACACTTTAAAAGTAGCTAGCAAATTTTCCAGGGAGCTTTGGAATTCTAAGAAGGCTTCAGGTTTATTTTAGAAACAAATTAAACATATCAAGTTGCTACATGAGTAGTAGAACTGACTTTGGTCTCATACGCCTTGTAACTCCCCCTCATCTTCGTCCGTCCTGCCAGATCCCCTGTAAGGGAAAGAATGGTTTTTTGGCAGTCACACATGTTCTGACTGGCCACAACAGCTCCCCCACCTCACCTGCAGTGCAAGGTATTAACCAGGGCTTCACTTCCATCTACCTACTGCGTGACTGAATTTCCAGGCACCTCATTATCTCTGAGACCATCTTCCTGCCTTGAAATTTGACCAAAATTGGCCACGGACCTTCAAGAGCAACTGCAGAGCAACCAACAGATGGGCAGACTGATGCCATGAACAAAAGAAATCAGATTCAAGAATTTTTACTTCTTCGCTCCATTACAACACTTGCTTCTGACACTATCTTTTGCCTGAAGAAAACAAGCCTTGCATTTTCACCTGTAGCGCCTTCTGCCACTTCAGCCTGCAATTATCCTACAGAAATGCAGATATTGTGATCTTTTCACCAAAAGTAAAAGAAGAAACTTGCAGAATCGTAGGCTAGCACTTTTAATAGATTTTGACCTTAAAATGCTTATATACATTCTTAAGGAAAAAAATAAAATACCTGAAAATTAAGTAATCAGAAATGTTCTCAGCAAAAAATCATGAGTACAAATGGAACAACAAACTGGGTTTTCTTCTGATCAACATACATTTTCCAATAGATTAAACTGTACTTTTCTCATTTTTTGTATGTCTGTAGAGCTAAAGATAATTTTTTACTTTAGCAAGAAGTTCAAATTCAGAAAACAAAGGCAGAGCAAAGGTAGTGTTGCACTTCTCTTAACAGGCTATAGTTCCAGGTCTAAGCATCTAGTTAGGAAATTCAAAACACTGAGGTACAGACCAGACAGATACTAATAGCAGCATTATGTTGAAGAAAGGAGTACATCTGAAATCCCAGGGTTTTTTACAGTTCAGACAACATAATGTATTTTCAGATGCAATGTGAAAAATCACTATGTAAAATTACTGCAATGCACATGTAAATGATCCAAGGTGCAGAGAAGCCAGGTGTCTGAATTCTTCTGTATGTAACAGGCAAATTAGCTGTGGCACAAAAGAGACTTGACACAATACTTAATAATTCTTTCATAAATGGAATTTAAACCCTTTTTATTTCTTAACCACAGGATAAAAGGAACTTTTATAACAAAAACACACAGTATGCAAAACACTACTGTAGCACTGGCAAAGACCTGCTTTTCGTCAACTAGAAGCACTACCCCATTACATTTACAGAGGAAGTCAACAGCTTCACCCTCTGGCCTCAACATTTCAATTACACTGTGAACCCAGGGTAATTTTTACTGCTTACCACTAAAGGGAAATACACTGATTGCAAAAAACCACAGAACTCAACACATGTAGCTCTGTGGGGATGGTATCTAAGTAGATCTTAGTAATGATGTGTCGCTTAGAATTACGGTCTTAAACCTCACTATGCTGGTGGCACAATTCATCATTCCAAAACTCCTAGAAAACTCTGAAAGGTTAAGACAAAGAGAATATCTGCTCCCCTAAATGTAGGAAGCATCTTAAAAACCAGAAATTTGCTCATATTAGCACATTGCCATTCGTCAGCACAAAACTCCAACTAATAATAAGTTCCACTTTCCAAATGATCTCTCAAGCATACATGACATTTCTAGAAGTGATGGGCTTGGCCAGCCTAACAGCTTACTGTGTGCCCCTTCAGTGAACCACTTCACCAGAGACTACTAAGAATGCCTCCAGAAGTGCAGCCTGGCCTCAGAGGAGAATGGAGAAAAGCCTCCTGCCTATGAACTAGAAGGAATGGGTTTCTGAGAAATGCTATCTTTACTCAATTAGTAACAGAAAACCAATAAATAAAAAGCCTCACCTGGAGCTAATTCTAGAAGGAAGGACTTATTCTGATTTAGTCAGTAGGGAATGGAGATACATTCTCCTAATTTCTAAACCAATAAAATAACTTTGTTTTCCTTCCAGCTTTCTATAGAGGAGAAAGCTGCGAAAAATCTCTTTTTTTTAAGCTTAAAAATATTTTTGGGTGTTTGCTATTAATGAAAGGGTATAAGCAGAGCCACACCAAAACTCTTGCCAATAGGGTTCCATCCCACCAAGTCAAGAGCTACTCCCAAGTCTATCTCCAACCCTGCACATAACAAATAGTCACATAACTAATGTTATTTAGAGATCAGTAATAACATCCATTGATCTCACTAATAAATAAAGACCAAGCAAGGTAACTGTGGTACAATGGCCTAAATCCTAACTCCACCATTTCCTTCAGATTTATCACTCTTAGAGATCCATCTTTTCTACTCCTTATTCCCAGGATCTTGACAGAGAGAATTATTTACAGTAAGAAGTTAAAGCACAAAGAAAAATAAATACAATGGGTTTCCAAGAACTGAGCTTAAAACACAATCCCTGGAATTCCCCAGCGTAAGGATAAAGAGAGAAAGAAAACTCTAGAAAGCAATTTTGTACCTTCATTTTTCCTGAGCGCTGAACCTGAAAAAATCTGGTAATACAGGAAACACATAGACAAAATAGTCCTAAGAAAGTCAACCTGATTCCCATTTCCTTCACCGAAATGTTATCCTGCAAAGTCAGGCAATAAAGAGGAACTGTAAATTTGACCTAATCATTACCCTAGTAAAAACCCATGCTGGA
This sequence comes from Serinus canaria, assembly GCF_022539315.1. Taxonomy (NCBI): domain Eukaryota; kingdom Metazoa; phylum Chordata; class Aves; order Passeriformes; family Fringillidae; genus Serinus; species Serinus canaria. The sequence goes on along the minus strand of NC_066315.1, from coordinate 17,466,546 downwards.
TGATGAAAAGCCACATCCTCTGCAGTCATCTCACAGAAGTTCTTGAGACGGGCTTAAAACCAAGATCCGTCATTTGTTTGTTTTCTTTCTTATCCCCAAAACACCCTTATCTCTAAAACAAACTAGTCCAAAATAAGACAACTTCACTGAGCTTTACGTTATACTAAAAATATAATCTTCATGAGGCATTATACAGGTGGTACTCAGGGGAAAAAAAAAGGAAAAAAAGCCCCACACCAGTGTTTTGCATTGAATCTAATTCTGATTTTTTTAAAGATGTCTATAGGCATGGACAGGGGTCCTTTTCATCACATAACTATATTAAGAAACACCTCATTCTTATTAGAAAGGACATGCCAGTAAGACTTTTTACAATGTAGCAATGATTTTCTTCCAAGAAAAAATGACAAACACATAGCCCTAATCACAGACACTGGAGACTGCCAATTAAAATGCTGCTGTGGTCTTCACACAGTGAAGTCCCACAAGTCTCCAAAGAGGAAGGTTCCAGGACCTCTCACAAGCTGTTCCAATGTTTAATCACCCTAAACAGTCTTTTTTTCTCCTTGTGTTCACCTGGAGCTTCCCTTACCACATCTATTTTCTCATCCCTTCCCTTTCAAGAGGCTGAAGGCCCCATCCAGCTGCCCCCTCAGCCTTCCCTGCTTCAGACTGAGCAAAGCTGGGGTCAGTGGCCTCCTGCCCAAGCAGGCACTCCAGGCCCTGAACACCCTCCCTCTCTCCAGATTGTCATGTCCCACAGAGAGGGCCAAACACTGGGCATGGTCTTCTGGGAAGAACACAACAGCAAACAGATTGGGAATGCCCCCAACACAATGTTCAGAGATTACAGAGTACAAATGCTTACAAACATAGTGAACAGTATGGCCAAACAGATATGCTACACAAGCACAACAACAATTACACCAGCAGCACTACTTACACTGATGTTAATTTCCCCCCCCAACTGAAGTGTTGGATCAATGACCTCCAGAGCTGCAAAATCAGCATGTAATTCCCTGGCCTTTCTTAAGTCTTCTACTCATTCAAGTCTTGCCACACACTAAATGGAAAGAAACCCCAGCAATGGAGGAAGTAACAGTTCCATAGGAAAAGGAGAGGATGAGAAGGGATGAGAGAGGGTATAAAGTGGTCCTTATGTTTAAGATGCTTGGCAGGTGTGACTGACAACAAACAAAGGCACACAAAGATTTAACTGAACATGAATAATCTGTCACAGATTAGAAACTTACCTCTGTACTGAATACTAAGCATAAAGTACATAAATGAGCAACAGATTCCCTGTCTAAACAAGCTGGATAGAATTAAGGGTCAAGGATTTTATTATTTTTTAACTGAAAAGTTCAGCACTACAGTGCAGAACTAATTAAAAAGGCAAAAAAAATTACCACTCTAAGGACTCCTAGTAAATATGGAATAAATGTACTAGCACTTAAAATCTCAAAGAAACTTTTAATAACTAAAGACTGATACAAACAACCTGAGACAGAAATTCAGGTGCACAAACCCAGGATATGGTACATAAACCCACCCAAGCCAGTGTACTCCAACAGACTGAAAAACTCTTCAGCCACCAACACATTCTCTGTATGAAAAAGAACACACCACACAAAATGTCATCAACAAGTTTCAGACAGTCTGTGAGAGCTACATTCAAAGTCTGAAATTAATGTGCCACTGAAACTTAATGAAATTACCATTTCAAGAAAAATATACCATTTTAACAAGCAAGTCCTAAATCAATCATAACATATCAGGTATCAGACTCCTGTTAGTACTCAGGGGTGTACTACTATTACAGCCAAAAAATCCTAGGAAACAAGTCATAGAAAATTACAACATTCAAAAAGAAATTAAAGAAAAACAACATAGTTGAATGTGTGAAATAGAGGAAAAAAGCAACACACAAGCAGAAACCAAGAAACAAGCAGGTGGTTTATCAGTGGAAAACTACAGGTTGACTGTTCATTATATAACAAACGAAGTCACATGAATTAAATTCAGAGTTGCTTATATTTCTGCAGAAAGTCTGCCGTGTGTCACCACAACCTTCTTTCAGCCAGCAGCAAGTCTTGACCCTTAACAAAGATTTCACCTAATATCATATTAAGCTCACAGTATATCTTAGGAATGTATTTTACCAGTCTTGTCCCAAGTGTGAGTACACATACTGTGACCCATCAATCATGAACTACTACACATGTGCCCAGCTTCTTATTACATAAGTGACAGTAATCAGCCTGTGCAAAAATATTTGACTCTCTTCTAGAGGCTTTTGCTTTCATTTTTAACTATGTCTGTAAAAAGACTATATTCCCTAACCTTGTCTTTCAAGTGAGAAATTATTTGTTTTAAAAAATCACCATTCAGCAACTTCAGGTCAAATGGCAGAAGTTCCATGACCTGGGTGTGTTTGCACAAAATATCATGTGTCAAACAACAATAGGAGACCTGCACCCCACTAAGATGCAGCAAGACAAAGACAGCACAACTTACCAAAATACTTTCAACCAGATTTAAAAAATGACATCAACAATTCTAAACTGACATCAACAGTAACTAAAAATTACTTAACTGCAGGAGTACAAGCTCTTGTTTCAGTTTTATTTAACAGTCCTTTTCCAAACATCTTCACTGCTTTTCTTATCAAATTTACATCCTAGCTTTCAAATTATGTCATATGATGAAACAGATTAATCATCTAATGAAATTTCCTCTTCTATGCATTTAAATTCGCCTGTACAAGTTCCTGGCCAACAGCCTGTAAGGGCTTTGCCTTGGACAAGACCAATTCAGAAGAATTATGTTATTCACAAAAACATATGCAATAAAGTATTTTTTTTATTAATAATTTTATTAACATCATAGCAGAACACAAGCAATCCAGTAAGTTTCCAGAATGTGCTAACAGTTCCCTTCTGGAACTGGTGACTGTTATTCCAAAAAGGAACAGGCAGTACTAAACCTCGTATTTATGTATTTAGAAAAGGAAGAATTCTTGGGAAGGGGGATGAAGTTCAGGGGCCACCTTAGCTACACTGACTGTGAACAACAAGGTTCAGGATCCTGAGAGCAGAGAGCAAAGCCACGTAACAGACTCAGAGCCCTGGACTTCCACAGAACAGAACTGCTCACTGATCAGTTTGGAAGAATTTCAGAGGAGGCTGTCCTGGAGAAAAGTCTGGGAGAGCTGGTTGATTTTCATGCATCTCCTCCTACAAGTTCAAGAATGGTCCTTACCAGTGTGCAAAGAATCAAGCAAAGGTGGCAGGAGGCCTGCATGGACAAGCAAGAAGATTCTGGCTGAGATCAGATGAAAAAGGGAGTGTACAAGGATCACAAGCATAATCCAGGTGATCCAGAAGAAACAAAGATACTGTCTGAGCATGCAGTGATAGGGATTAGGAAAGCTAAAGCCCACGGGAAAGACAAAACCCACCTGGATTTTCATCTGGTACTGGACATGAAAGGCAACAAGAAAGGCTTCCAAACATACAAAGGACAATAAGGTAGATTTATCAAGAATAAAACATACTTAATCAGCCTGATGGCCATTTGTAAAGAGTTGGCTGGCTTGACAGATGAGAGTAGCAGGTATTTTTTTACCTTGACATCAGGAGGGTTTTTGACACTGTCTCTCATTGTGTTCTTATGGACAAACTAATGAAGTATGGGGCAGATAAGAACAGTGAACTGAACTGGAAATTGAAGACGTTATGAACAACAGGAAGAGATCCAGTGGGAGACCAAGTATGAAATTAAAAAACCAGAAACAAACTGAAATAGAGGAAAATCCATAAAAATATCACTACCATCACCCTAGATTTTACTATAAGCACGATAAAACACTGAAAAATATTGCCAGAAAAGCTACTGAGTCTCCATACTTGTGGTCAAAACCAGCCTAGACACCATCCTGGACAACAGCCTGCTTCAGTTTACTGAACTGAATGACCTTCAAAAGTGCCTTCCAACATCAATGATTCACTGATACTGTCGAAACTGGTTTTAAATCTGTGCTTTATCTTCAGTAGTGAGAAAGCATTTTACAGCAGATACACAAATTGGAGCTGCAGGCAAATCAGGTTCAGACTGTTTTTGGTGAAGTGCTACATTCTAGCTCAAATCCCCAACATCCCCTACCTGTTCATGTCCAATGCAGTCTGCAATACCCTCTGCCAAATGCACATAGGACTCTCCATGTAAGTACAAAAGCGTATCCATTCCTCCTCTGGCTTCAGCAACCACTTTCACAATTATAACATATAATCACATGTGGATATGGAAGGAAGGAGGAAACAGAAGAACAAAAAACCTCAATATTGCTCTCAGAGGGCCAGAAGCTCTCAAGTATAGACCTAACACTGAAGAGAGACTGCTGCAGGTATAGCAGTGGTTTCCAGGCTCCAGGCAAAATCCTGTGGTAGATTCAGAAAAGAAAATCACACCAGGAAGACAAAATTCTCTTTAAAAAGGCAAAGTCTGTTACTGCTGGAAGGAGACACTAGATGAAGTATAATTATACTTTAGTCCATGACTTGCTACAGAAAGATGCTCATGAATTTCTTTTAGTTTTGCTTTTGTTTTTTTAGATTAAATTTACATTTTTAAAAAATCACAACTTGTACTACTTTTACAACAAAGAGTCTTATCTGCCTCATTTTGGAGACATACCTACAATACTTTCAAGCTGCACACATTCAAAAAAGCAGGCTTCATTCTTCACAGATTTTCTTTTAACAGACAACCTTTCTCACCCTCTAAATTTGAGCAAGAATAAAGGAATTGTAAAAAAAGACAAACATTTTGTTCCTGAAACAAATGTATCTACTTCCACTGAGCTTAGCTTCAATATACAGTTTTATTTACATTCTTCATATTTTTACATTGTGATTTCATATATAACAGCATGTCAGGTTTCCTATAGCATGTATGGTCTTGCATTATACAAAGAATAAAGTATTTGTAGGCTTTTTACTCTAACAAGTGAAGAAATGTTAGTTGCTTGGGATATTTTTACTTAAATCTGACACTGATCTCTCCAAAAGAAGGTTTGAAGAAAGTATACAATTCAAGTAATTTATTCATATTCTAGCACATAATACAAAAAGCAGTCAGCATTAAAGAACAGAATAGGAACAAGTGATTTTGAAAATAAAGATTTTTTTCCAAAGGCTCATTATTAGAACCACTGATCCAAAGCCTGCTGAAGTCCAGAACCATCTCCAGCTGAAAAGACTTATACAGGCTATTTGTGAAGTATGAATAAATGTAATTTTCCTCCTTTTTTAATATTTTAAATTGGACAAATACTTTTTTTCACCGATTATTAAAAAAAAACTTTTATTAACATAAACAACACAAGATGTCCTCTGACATATTTTTAATCATTTCTGAAATCATCTAACCTAAATCTGCACTGAAGAATAAAAAATGGTCTGGACTTCAACCATTTAAAACAATAAATACAATGGAACTTCTCAGAACAAATTGGAACACAAAGTACAAAAAAGTATAATGGAAAAGTAAAGCCTCTAGTGCCACTTTGTAACAGCCATTTGTAAATAAGGTAACAGAGAAAAACAGGCTTGTGAAATAATGTGCACATAGGCCAGAACAGTCTTATTAAGCAGTAAGAATAAACTGGAAGATCCTTCTCTAGTGAGTCATTCCAAAATACAACCAGTTATATTTCTTTTCCAAATTAGAAGTGTCTTTGCAAAAAAGAAATCAAGTTCCACAAAAAACAACTCCACCATGGGATAAAGAATACAAAGAAGGACAACTAATGTTCCTCATGCCTTGGAAAGGTTAGCAACATTCAATTCAGGACATATTCTTGTAATCCAGCCTTTTCACTTAGAAAAGTAGGGAAGACTAGAGGCACTTTCCAAGGAATGAAAGCTCAAGGTATCTTGGGTCCTAAGCAGGAAAGAGAAATCTGCCAGACCAGATTATCCAAGTGGGGGAAGTCACCACAGTATTAACTGAATTTAAGGTCAAGTCACTTCCACAAATCCTGATTTTAATCTTACACATAATGCCTTCCCTTTAACTCATTTGGTAGAATTAATGGTTTGGATTTTTAAAAAATCCAATAATTAAAAAAAATAAAACCCAAACAAACCACCATCCACACAGCAACACACCACCAAAAGACATACCACATAACCACAAACAAAAAAACCTCCCACACTAAAACATCACTTTTATTCACTTTTTTGGCACTATTCAAAATAAGATTGTGTTGTTTGTGCTTGACTTCCTTTACAGCAGACAGAGAACCTAACACAAAAAAATCTGGTTTCCAAACTTCAGATTCCCATTGTGAACTGTAAAGCAGCTTATAGACAACCACTATATCATGCTTATAGACAACCATTACATCACTTACTGACATTGCATCATCCCAACTTTAAGCCGTTGAATGATGGCCATGAAATGTATAAAGGTTAACATGCTGAGGGAGTTGCAAGGGGAGAATCTTTTCCCCAAATCAACTGACATTGGGATAGTGTGAAAAACAGGCATCACTAAATTCTTAACTGAATACAAGTTTTTTTCCTAAGTTTATCCAAGTCTACGATTTAAATGAAACAAGGAAAAAATTATTCTCCACAGACAAACTTACCAGTGAGGACTGTTTACCCTGAACACGCCTTGCTGAGTAACTGTCTAATATTACCACTGTCTCTCCTCACTCACATTAAAGAATTTAGTTTCTCAGTCATGAATCACTGATTACAAGACCAGAAACCATCTTAGCCACAGATGCCTTTTAACATTTTAGATCTAGCTTCAAAAATAGTTTTTGGGGGTGGAGGTTATTTGTCTACCCACCCACAAAAGACAAAAACCCCAACTCAACAGAACTATTTTTGTGGAAACTCTAATTTCCCAGTTGTTTAGGTAGAAGTTTAGCTTTTTTTATCTTACCTTATGGACAACTGATTTTCAGGACTCGCCAAGGGAGAAGTTTCATTCTGCCAGATGGAGCTGCTCCCCCCAGTCCTTTCCCTATCCCTACATCACCCAGTCCCATTCCTCTGGAGCTATGTAGCTTGCTGTGTAGCCTCTGAAAGTGCTATTTCCTTCCCTTAAGCGGTAGAAATAGAGCGAAAGAGAAGTAACTATTCCACAATAAGCAGAAGTCACAGCAGCATCATTCACCACAAAAGGAGAAAGGAGTTTTCCACAGGATTTAAGTGGTTTACTGAGTTTGCTGCTGCAATAAGACTTGTAATCAAAAATTAAGTCCTGCAATATAATGCAGTCCACTAAAAAGGTGGCACAGAAAACTATTCTACATGCAAAAAAAGCACCTGTCTGACAGCAAACGAGTAGAAAAGAAATAAAAGTATGACAGCATATGTAACTTGTGTGTACAATCCTCAATCACCTTGAGCTCTCCTTCATCTAGTGGGGGGGGGTGAAGAAGAGATGGAGTAAACACAAAAGCAGGCAATGGTGCATTTCATTTAGCTTATTAAAACTGGAGAACATTAAACCCATATGATGCAACAACTTCAACAAAACCAAGTAAAACCAAAGACGTAAGTTTGGTATCTTCAAAAAGCAAAATTAAGCCCAGTTCTGAATATTTGAAAAACTCCATTTCCTGTTGCTGATCACCAACAGCTGCCTTGTTTCACCAGGCTTGGTACAGAACCTCCTGAAAGCAGAAGGAATCCTGATGAGCTATTACGGAATCAGCAATGTAACATGTAAGAACACCTGTAGATCAGATCGAAAACTCAACTAGCCCAGCGCTAACAGTGACCAAATGCTGATAGCTGTGAATAATTAGGAAAGAACACAAAAACAAGCATCACTAGACTATCCTCCCAGATTTAATTATTCACAAATCCATAATTCATTCCACTACAAGGGTACAGAGTAACTCTAAAAGCGTTGCTCTTTCAAAAATATATCCAGACTACACACATGCTTTTAGCTTTCATAATATTAAGGAGCGGAGTAACAAGTTTTAATTTTTATGCAAAGGACCATCTCCTTTTGCTTGATCTCACCCTACCATGCTCATCTGACACTGCCACGTTCTTGGTGCAGATAGTAAAGAGCTGATCCATAGAAATTCAAGATGAAAACAGAGAAAGCTACAAAATATCAAGATCAGCTGTCTCTAGTTGCCTCTTTCCCAAACTGCCAAGTCATAGCTTCTGTTTTTAGTTTTGATAGAGAAACAACTCCATATATTCGATTATCATAGTTAGTCTTTCTCCACAACTTTTCCAGCTCTACTATATTGTTTCTGAGACAGGGAAAAATGGAGAGAGATAGGACCCAAACACATCAGCTCCAAGTGTATTATGGATTTATACACTGAGGCTTAACAGAGAACATGTCCAGAATTATCAGGAAATGGATGACAATTCACTCTTTTGACCAACACCAAGCATTAAAGTGCTGTTTAATCCTTGGAGTTACCTACCAGAACATTTAAGATTTCACCCATGAGCTCCTGGTTAATCATTACCTCTGAGCATTTTATATGTGACATAATACTTTGGCACTTAACGCGTATTTTATATCAACTAGTGCTGAAGAAAGTCCTTGAGCATTTCTGCACAGACAACTCATCTTCACTAATCTGAATAATTATCAGCACGCAAAAGTTCTCTACAAAGAAAGATAACAAAAGAAGCACTTTTACCTCTCCATTGCCATTAAATTCATGAAAACAGCAGACAGTTACCAGACCTGTTTAGATACACAGCTTCTGAATCATAGCCTCAGTCACAGTGCAAATGGAGAGAAAATTACTTAAAACCATCTACAGTTTTGAACTCACATAAAAAAATCACCTAAAGGACATAGGCTACAAAATGCTACTTGTATTGGCCAGCTTCCATTATGACCCACATGACATTTCATAACATCTTCATACAGAAAAAGCCCTTTGTTGCACAGACTCAGCTACAGGGGCCATTTTGGTTCTGTATGAAGTATTTTTAAAAAGCGAGAATACTACTTGTTTTAAAAAAATTAAAATGCCATCAAAAGAGATGTAAGCAATGAGCTCGTAAAATCACCTCCATGACACCAGGCTCAGAATACCAGCTTGCCAAACTACTAACTGATACTGAATTACTCAGCACATGATTCAGATACCAAGACTGCAACGAATACTGAAGGTTGTTCATGTTCACCTGATTCCCTCTTCCAAATTCCATATTATTGGTAATTTGGTAAGATGGGAAACTTTAATACCCTCAGAGCAGCACACAAGCTATCCATTCTTTTTTCCTTAAGAAAAGAAAGATCATGTTTAAATCCCACCTCACAAGCAGCTTCAAAGCAACTTCTCCAGCATATTTTAAAATATAACTAAAGCATGCAGAAAATGTGAGACCATATGTAGATAGGTGCATATAAAAACAGTGTAAGTACAGAGAATGGAGCAGAAGGCCTGAAAAATTGATTACTCCAGGCAAAGTTTACTTACTCACCTTTTACCATGATGATTGAGGATAATAAAATTTTAAAATGCATGCAAGAAGGAACAAGTCAGATTTTACAGCCATTAGTGAGTAAGAAAATATTTGCGGCTCTACATGGGAATGCTTTTCACTGCAGTCACAGGCTCCCTATTAAAGTTGATTCAAAATTAGAAGAAAAGCACAACAACAAAGCATGAAGTGCAATGGGACAACTTGTTCCATGAAAACTGCAGCATTTCTTTTGGAGATAACCCTAAACAGATTTTTATCTTACAAAAAACAGGATAGAGCCCACAGGTAAGAAGAGTCACCTGCTTGAGGAGCACATACTGGACCTGCTGCTTCTTTTGCCGAACAAAAAAAAGACAACAAAATGTTTCAGTTCTCAATTCTTGCATCAAAAGCAAATTTTGATAGCTTTGTATGCTCCTTAAAATGCTGACTGACCTCTAGCCCTCCTAAACATTATAGAACTGAGGACATATACATTTAAACATGTCTAAGCCACCAGAGACATTAATGAAAGAATTGTATTTAAGTATCTGTCGAGCTGCTTAGGAAAGCAACCTCTTCCACATTCTATTACATCTGGACAGACCTGAACAAGTTATAATGCTGTATTTTTCTCAAAAGTAACCGGAATTATGTTATGGTTTTGAAATCCATGACTTTAGCTCCATAAACTAGTTTTTGAACAACACCTCTCCCTGTGCAGTTTCCCAATATAAAACTGCAACTTAAGCCGTAGATTGAGCTCTGTTTTAGTTTTCAAAATTGAGTAGTTCACCTCAACACTGTGAAGGTATCACTGAGCAGACTGTGCCTATCTGCCACAAGCCAAGTGATCTGTAATGGATTCCTGAGAGTTCAAAGATTCTCTTTTAGCTCACCCCATGGACAGAACAAGTTGTATCCAAGACCCTATTCACCTCAAAGTTTTAAACCACATCAGCATTTAAATCTTAGTCTTTTCTGCCCTTGCACTTAGACTAACAGAATTACACAGATATATTCAACACTAACATTTCAGGAAATTTAAGATTTGACTTTTTAAACCTTTTTTATTACAGGATTGTTCACTCTCTTATGTCTTGAACTTCGCAACACAAAAAGCCCCAAATATTTGGATGGAGAACTTAACTAGAAGAGAATAAAATACAGTCCTTCAAAGGGTGAGTGGTTTGCAAAGAATTTTTAATAAGAAATAGTATTTCATCAAAGTGTAAAGAGATATACATACATACAAATAGGAGGGCACACTGCTATTTAAATTAAGAAAAAAAAAAACCTCCCAAAAATAACCACAAACCCCACAAAGCAGCCAACTAAAAAAAAAAAACAAAAAACCCACAGCAAACAAACAAAAACCAAACTCTCCACACAAGTTCAGGTTTCTCTTTTCAACCTATTTGTACCAACTGCAACTGTTACTCAGAAGCACTTCATATTTCTCTCCTCATTACAGTTTCTACGGTTTTCTATTGATTTCTTGTCCCTGGCCCTTCAAATAGACAAATCTAAACCTCAACGTTTAAAATATGAAGATTATGTTATCTAGGAAACATAGTGATGCCAGTACAAGATCACTCCCTACAGCATATTTGCTAGCGCTTAATGCAGTCCATACTGTGTGTCCTAACACATTATGCAAATGAGAGAGACATGAAAGAAAATGTCTATCTCAGAGTGCCCCCCTCCACCAGCAGACAATCTGTAATTAGCCATGTCCTCTAAGGAGACACCTCATTCACTCTCACCAAAGCAGCAGCTGCTGGCAAATGGAAATTAAGAATTTTAGAACAAAAATAAGCCTACTACCTACAGTCTCAAAGGTATATGCTCAGAGTAGCAAGCCAGAGTCAAAATCTAAACAGCTGTTTGTGTTTTTCCAGAATGCCCACACAGAACTTCTCATGCTCAGCATCAAATATTTACTAAAGTGATTTGTATCTCTCAAAGTGGCTGGAGAGAGCAGCAGCAACAGATCCCAAGGCCTCATTAAAACCCTTATCTACAAGTTCTCAGTGCAAAAATCTAGAATAGAAAATATAAAGCAGTAACACTTTCTGTTGAACACAATTCCCTAGCATACAGAACAACAGGGTACACCAATTCAGAAAAATGCAGTAGTTCCAGCCCCCCAGCACAGAGATGCAGAGAACAAAGCATACAGTTGTGCCTAATCTTTACCATCCTATTCCCAAGTGATCCAATCACTAAACTCTAGTTTCACCTCCCCTGAAGAGTTCCAACAGCAGTCATCAAACAATAAGTTCAGAAAATTGTTTCCCTGTTACCAAAGTAAACAACAAAACAGGGAGAAGCCAGAATTCCCATCTAACTAATGTAAATGAAAAATGCATTTCACCATGGTTAAAAAAAACCCAAAAACTAAAACCCATACAAAAGAAAAACAAACACCCAACAAAAAAAGAAAAAACACACCACAGATGAAGCCTTCCCATTAAATAACCTTTATGTACCCAGGAACTGTATACATAAAACAGCTTCATCCCACCTTGCAACTCCAAGATTAGGCACTTTCAAGTTTACAAGATGTGTCAGGCCTCTGATATGAACACAATCAAAGCCTGCTTGATGTCACTGCATTATACTTCTACTGTGAGTGCCTACTACTGGGTGATGGGCGAAAAATACCCTGGAGTGTCTTTGCAAAAAATTAAAAATTACAAGACATAAGGATTTGGACAGCAGAAAAGTACAATAATCTACACTTCATATTATAAACAGGCAAAGTGTTACAAGATTTCTGTAGAAAGAAATCAATCTGACCAGACAGCATAACTCACATCCACTGTCTGAGTACTATGCTTAGCATAACATATTTTTAGTATATATCCATTATCTATTGTGGCAAGCAAACGCTTCCTCTGTAGCAAGGCCCTAAGTTCAAGGTTTTGACGAGATCATAGGTTCTGACAGCTTCCACAATCATGGAATTGTATCTAACAGCCCACCAGACTGACTTCTGGAGTACTGTCAATTCAGATTGTTTCAATGTAGTTTAGAAGCATCAACATTTACACCAGGGCTAACTCATGCTTTTTTAAAAACAATTACTCCTGTTAACCACAATCAATAAATCTTGTTTTCATTTAACACCATTGCATAATTTTTTATATCTGCTTCCTATTCTATGCAATTTAGCACACAAACAACTGCAAAGAAGAGTAGCATTCAACCTCTGAATGCTAGAAAACTGCAATTTTTTCTTCCATTTGTCATCAGAGAAAAAAAACCAAAACAGCAGCTACAAAGCACCAGTAGATATTCCTAACAGCTTAGCCTAACACTGCTACTTAGACTTACTTGGAAAGGTAATTTTTTTCTCTTAGTAAGGCTCACAGATTGTACATGTTTATATTACAATTATCATTTACACAGCCACATACGCATGTAGTCAGAAAATTGAAGAAAAATATACCAGCTTTTACTCTTTTCAGAGTCCATGCTGTTCAGTTATGATTTGGTTATCCACCTCCAGTAAGACATTTTCAAAGATACAAGAGAGAAAAGATCACAAATGCATACAAGTGTGTGAGATGAAATAGCTCCTCTTCCCCAGCTGTTCTCTCAATTGTTTTTGCATGTAAGTAAATACAAATTCCATAAAATAATATGTCTGAAGTAGCAGACGTTATTTTTTCATCTTAATAAAAATCATTAAAAATAGCTTATACAGATAAAGTCAACTTAGTGCTTTGATGTTTGTCAAACCTGTTAAGAAGTTCAGTTGCATAATGCATATGCTGCATGCAGTAAGAGCAGTTATTTCATGTGGACACAGTTCAAGATACTTTCAGTCCATTGCATTTCTCTTGCCAAAGTATTTTTTTTTCAGACAACTATACCAAAGTGGTAAAATCAACAAAGCTGTGTAACTGGAAAGCAAGAAGTCACCTTAGAAAAACACATTAAACGCAGCTACATCAGAAGGCATATACCTTCATTTTCTTGAAGGAACTACTTCCTGCTCCACATTGTCACTTATCAAATTCGTAACTTTTCTTCAGGGAAGAGGTCTATGTTTTGTCAAATTATCCTAGGCTTACACTGACATAGAGCAGAAGTCAGCATTATGCTTGCATGATTAAACAGGATTTGACTCAAGCTTTCTGAACAGTTGCAACCAAAACCCCAAGTAAGGCTAGTATTCATAATGAATTTATTAAATGGAAGTTTCGTGCAGAATTCTCTATCACCCTAAGTAATGAACACTTTTAACAATCAGTATTGTGTACTATTAGACATATAAAATTTTATAAATTAATTTTTCTAATTCTGATCTTTAACATTATAATTGTATCTTCCAGCCTCTGAGTATCAGAGGAATGTAGGAGAAAAATTAAAAGTATCAGGCACAGAAAAATCATCAATACCCAGCAACACAGAGTTCTAAAACAGTTCACATGTATACAGGCACAATTAGAAAGATTAACATTCTGCTCTGATAGTAGAGAGACGCAACACCTGGGAAATTTCACCACTTGAAATTTACCAAAGTCATCTCAACTGGGTTGTTAAAATAGTAAGCGATCTATTCATTATTGTTAGCGAGAAGCCAAATGATTTTCTATTTTTAGTGCCATCATTGCCCTTCTCTGGTTCCTGACCTAGCACATGCTTGTCTTCAGTTTATGCAGTTGCACTCTCTCTGATTAGGTGTAGGAGTAAGAATATTGTGGGTTTTCTTCTCTGAAATTGAACAGTTGTGATTACAAAGCAAGTACTGATCCTGATCAACTGCTCTTTTTTTTTTTTACAGAAGTCTTTGGAAATGTATTCCTAACTTTCAGCAAATACAGAAGCTCTTGGGAATCACTAAAGACCATCCACTATTCCTAACAACTCATCTGCTAAGCAAAACAAAAACATGTAACCAAACCAAAAGAAAACTATCAGTCTTAATAAAATTATTTGATAAAGTATTTTTAGTATTTATTTTATTATTCATAAACTGAGGACATAGTATTGTTAAGAATTAAATTTGGCTTTTAAGGCCACACACACTGTGCTTAACATTTTCTTAAACTGCATTTAATATTCAGAATGTACTTTTAATATAGATTAAAAGTAAACTATACCACAAAGAGAGACAGCACTTCTTTAAACACAAAACAGTGGGAACAGAAAAGCAAAAAAAAATTTAAAAAAAAAGCACTTTTTGCTTTGCCCTTCTAAGCAAAGGATAGGAAATTAAATTTACACTAACGAAGACAACACTTCCAGCCTCGAATCTGGATAGACCTGTAGGTGGGATGTTGTGACTGAAGCAGTACTGCCTGTACCTCAGGAGGGCTCAAAACTCTCCAGCAAAATACTGCTACAACCTGAGAGAACAGAGATAGCCAACGCTTATTAATCTAAAGGCCAGAAAGAACACGCTCTCACTTATCAGTCTTTAGGAACATAAGCCCTGCAATTCTTCCATTTGTAAACGTGTGTCAGATTTCAAACAGAATGGCAAACAGCCCTGAGAGTCCCTGGCCCTCTCTGCCAGCTCCCCCAGGAGCCCAGACTACGTGACCTGTCCCTTTGAACAGGTGCTCCATGTTCAGACGGAGCCTGCAAGCCTGAATGTGCAATCTTTGTTGGCAACAATCGTTTCAGTGAAGGGGCTCTGTACCGAGAAAGACCACCAGGTACAGTGTCAAAGGGAAAACAAACAAACAAACAAAAAGTGAAAATAAAAATAGAAAACATAGCAAGGCGTGACCAAACAGAACTTAATATCAGAGTAGGCAGGTGTCCAAAACAAAACACAATTATCAACCAACATTCATGGCATCCAGAGGACTCAAATTGCATGTCCTCCATTCTCCTACCTGTGTACACAAAGACCCATAGAAGCACCACTTCTCAAACATTCCCTTTCTTAGTCTGACCACTGATCCTGAAGACAGAGCACACGTTTTTCAGTTCTTGCTCAAACCTTGATTACTACAGCTGTGCATTTCCAAAAACTTAAACTGATTTAAAGTCCTAATTTCTGTTACAATTCCCTTGACTGTGGTGAACAACAGCTATGCCTGAAGTCTTCCTCGTGACAGCCTGCTGTGTGTATATCTAGACCTAAGTATTAAATGTAGATTACTTCATTACTGCATTATAATGCAAACACCATATGGGATCCATTGTCCCAAAAACATAAATCATTTCCCAAAACTGCTAATACCTTGCACATCAGTATTAGAGTACTAGAAATCCCTACAACTGCAGCAATTTTTTTGAAACCTGAAGTCCCTTTTTATAGTAATTGTTTTTCATTAAAGGTGTTTTCTGATCTTTTAAACAGAAAAGCCATTTTTACTGTTCAATACAAACATGAGAGACTTCAATTAAAGGGATTTGTTCATATATAGCACATGAAGCACTGTACAGTAACTATTACATCAAACGAACAGAGCAGATGTCAAGCCACAAATTCTCACTCTGGGCATTTTACACCAATCTATGAAAGAAAAGTTGTAAGAAAACAAACTGCACTTTAAAACGTGGAGTAATATTACAAGAAGGCAATTGAGAACGCACTACAACCTTGAGCAGACATTCACCAGGGCTGTCTAAGTTCAAGTGAAGATTACATCAGGCCTGCTGTGATTAAGGCAATCACAGGTCCCAGCACATGTTTTCTACCAGTTACATTTTAAATCCAACATGTAAGTACCTGGCAAAATAACTGGCAGAGCAGTCCATTTTGCAATTCCACGCCTATTAGTAGTCCCCAATTAGACAGCTTTAACACGATGAGCTCCAATAGTGCCACGGGCCTTGTTAAGGCTTACCGCCACAGGGAGAGGTAGATCATGACAAGGGCCAGTGGCAAAGACCAGAAGTTTCAATGTTACAGAATTAAAAAGCAGATGTTAATTTTTACCCTTAGACATGCAGTTTTCTCCTTCTTCCCACACTACCTGAACAGTACTGAAGAACAGGTTCTCCAAACATGGCACTCTTTTTCAGCTGTATTTTATCACAAAGTCTTAACATCTTCTATGCTCTTACTTACGACTGATTTTATCCTCACCTAACCCACCTGGCTTTAAGAGACTGTGGGAACCTCTTAATTGAGGTGATAGCAGAAAGGAAAATCCTACAATACCAATATGTGACCCTTCCAAACCAAGGCAAAAGGGTGAATTCAAGATAGCAGTGAACTCAAACTCAGTGGCCCAAGGAAGAAAAAAAAAACCACAAAATAAAAAACCACAACCAAACCAAAAATCACACACGCTTTTAAATTAAAGTTCTGTATGCCTAAAAATCACTCAATTGTATTTCAACTTCAGCAAACAAAAGGGGGAATACCTACATAAAGGGAATATATATTTCACAGCCCTGTGTGGATTTAAATCAGCATTTCCTTCAGCACAACATACATACTCTAATTCTGAGATACAAAAATCAAGCTAGCCTTTTTAAGTAAAGTTTAAGACAAATCCGAAAACAAATCTACTGAAGCTGTTATTTTGTTGAATCTAGAGTTAACAGTTGTTTCAGAGACATTACTATTAATAGGGAGCACAGAAGGATCAGACACGGTTCTGTGTTAAAAACTTTGTCTTGCAAGTCAAAACACGCAATGGTGCCACCATAGGGCATGCTATTAAGTTTCTGAACTAAACACACAGAGGATCGTTCCAGCAACAAATGTAATGGATAGAAATATCCTTAATATAAGCGGCTGCGGACAGACAGGAAAGTGGAGAGCACTGGGTACAAGCAGACAGAGGCCAGACCCTTGTTTCTACTGAAAATCACCACGACAGAAATGTGACAGGCGCGAAGCGCCCAGCGAAGCGCTCCTCCAGGACGGGCAGGTTGGGCGTGGGAGCGACACGCCACGCTCTGCCCCCGGGGCCGAGGGGGCGAGAGGCCCAGGGGGCGGCCCCGGGGAAACCTCCGTCCCGAGGGCGAGGGCGGCGGCGGCTCCGCGGGGCGGGAAGCGGAGCCGCCGCCCGGCCCGAGAGGCAGCGAAGGCGCCGCCGCCTCCCGGCCCGGGAGAGGTGCCCCGAGTGCGCGGCGAGCGCTCGGCCGGGTGGCTGCCTCCCCTCCGCTGCTGGGGAACCGCACCACTCCCAGCGTCCAACTCCCAGCAACTCCGGGGCGGGCGGGCAGGAAGAGTGGGAGGGAGGGAGGGAGAGCGGGAGGGAGCGGCCATTAAGCCCGCTCCAGCCAAGCCGTTCCCCGCGGCGGGAGGCGGCCGCCCGGCCCGGCCCGCGCCCCGCCCGCCTCTGCCGTTCCTACCTGGCCGCCGGCACCGCTGCCGCCGCCCGGGGGGGGTTCGTTGTCTCCATCTCCGTCGGGTGGCCCCGCTGCCCACCGGGTCGCCATTATTTCATTCCTGGTTACAAAGGAGGTGCAAATCCTCTGGAGCCCACATCGGGGAAGGGAAGGGACGGGAGGAGGGAACCAACGCCAGAGCCACTCGCGTACACCAGGCGAGGCTCGGCCAGCCCAGCCCCGCCGCCGGGGGACGGGTCGGCCCCTTCACGCGGTTGCCATAGGGAAGAGCACCGGAACGACCCTGGGCTTCAGCTACGCTCCCCGGCTGCCGCCTTCATGGCTGGAGGAGGAGAGAGAGAGCAGATGTGTCAGTCCTCGGTGCGGGGACGCCGCCGCCTCCGCCGCCCGTCCCTTGTTAGGCTAATTGCACCCACTCCGTCATCTTCCTCTTCCTCCGGCTCCTCCTATCCAGAGCCCCAGCCGCGGGGAGGAGAGGGCAAGCGGGGAGAGGCGGGAGGCGTCCGATCCTTCCTACTTGACTACACGCCGCCGGAGGGAGCGAGGACGGAGCAGCAGCGCTGTCCGGGCAGCCCCGGCCGGCGGGGGCGGTAGGGCCGCTCCCCGCCTCGGCCCAGCCGAACTTTGATCAACTGGTGGACGAGGAGGACGGGACCGGGGGCCGAGGGGCCGCTCGCTCTATGGGCTGGGCGGAAGCCACCGCTAGCTCACGGTTCCCGCCCCGGCTGAATCCAGCGGCGTGCTGGGGCGGGGAGCGGCAGTAGAAAGCGCACAAGCCTCGATGAAGAAGTGGCAACAAAAGATCCTCCGACAGCAGCGAGGCCGTGCCGAGCTTTTGTCTCTTACGCGGGTCTGCCCCGTTCGCAGGCCGTTCCCTCCCCCCGTCTACGTAGCCGGAGCCGTTCGCGATCAGACCACTGCGCCCCACGCCCCGCCCGCGCCCCTCCCTCGGGCCTCCCCCCGCACAGACGTTGCTTCGCTTCGACAGCGGCAGCCGGCGGCCGCTGCGGCCCCGCTGGCGGCAATTAGGGCGTCTCGGCGCTGGGGCCATCGCGCCGTGCCAGCTGCGCCCGCCCCGGGCTCCTCCCAGGGCTCCCTGGGCTACCTGGGCACTGGCCCGGGTTCGGCGAGGGGGGAGCGGCGGGGCGCTCCAGCTAGCGCCCTCCCGAAGGCACAGGGTTCTTCGCGGCTGTGCCGCCTTGCCTGTGCCGCTCACCGCTATCGCTTCCCTGGGCCCTCGCACGGCCCCCCTTCTGCCCCGACCCCCTACAGCCCATCTCCGAGCAGGCCCCGGTGCAGTCCCAGCGCCGTAGCCGCGGGCGGCCCCCTCGCTCACAAGAACAGGGGTGACCGTTGCCCCGAACCCGCCGGGTCGGCAGCGTGACCCCGCGAAGGGCTGCGGCGCCGCCTCTCGGCCCTCCAGCCAGCCCCTCTTCCTCGGCGGCACGCGGCACTCCTGCCCCTGCCCCGCCGTTCTCGGCGCTGGCGGCTCCCGCTGCCTCTGCTGATGGGGGAGCATATCCCCTTCCCCTGCCTCCCGACTGGCGGTTTCTCTTCCCTCCAAAAATCCACCCACCTTCTCAGACGGCACCGAGAGGGCAGGAACGGGTTCCCGGCTGCCGTCCAGGGCACCCGCCCTGCGGCTGGGGAGCGCAGAGCCCCGCCGGCCCCCGCCCGCCAGCGCGGCCTGGGGCGGCGGCGTTTGTTAACGCTTCCCTGGGCGTTTTCGGGGGGTGATCACACAGCAGCGATCTCAGACTTTCCGCCCTAACGCAGGATTTGGTGCTTCTGCAGCCAGCTCCGCCTGCACCTGGCTTCGGGAGGACCGAGACCGCCACCGCCTCTCGGCTGGCTTTGGACGGTCTCGGCCGAAGCCGCGCCTGAGCCAGTGGCGGGGGGGCGAACTTGGTTTTGTTTTAGCCACGAAGGCGGTAAACGCAGACATTTTCTAGACTTTATCATCATCGGAGTATGTGATTTGAAATTTCTTTTCGGTTTTTAGGATGGTGTTTTCCAGCCTGGATGTTGGACAAGTGTGGCAGGAAACAAAAACAAAGCATTTGCAAGAATTGGTAAAGAATTGAGTGAAACGAAGGGTTGTGTCTAGTTTGTGTTCTGAAAACAATAGTAATGTTTTGGGTTGTGGTCCTTGTCCATGAGATCCCAATCTCTGAAAAGAGGTACCTGTCCTGGTTATCCATCAGCAACTTGCGTTGTCAGCAGTACTGGTATCCAGAGAACTGAAGAACAAGCTTATTTCCGGTAGCTGGAGGAAAAGTCTCAAGGCCCATATGCTAATTATTGTCAACCAAGGTCACATCTGCCGAGTTTAAAAGGGTGTTACAACTCACAGCCTGTCACACTGATTCAAATGCTTGCCTGCAATACTGCATGTTGTTGTGGATCTCATAAGGCATATATATATATAGTTTAAAATGTGTGGTAGTTTCTGAATTTGGGTTGCTCATAAATTTCTGGTGTTAAAGACTACTTTGTGGCTGAACCTGACCTGGACCGGAGATTACATACACATATTTTGAATAAGCATACTGCTCTGCATCTGGCAGTCTACAGGAAGGTTCTCCCAGCTCACCATCCTACAACATTAAAGGATTTATTTGCCATCCAGACCCAGAGAAAACTGTTATAATATTTGTTTGCACAATGGTTGTCAAGAAGTTGAAAAGACCAGAATTAAAATCACTTGAGATTTTTGAAGAGTGGAGAAGGGGAACAGTTGGGACACTTCTGTTGAGATTCTGTTATCAAACAGAGCCAGGAAGTGTAGTTATATGCTTGGCTGTGTATTGTTCTTTGCACTGGAGTCATGACAATCTGCAAAACACCATCAAGAATTCATGATGTATAGAAAATCAGTTCCTGTACTCATAATAATTTTTTTTTAATAGGAGACATAGTACTGCCTCCAAATCTAAATTAGCATCATAACTAATACCCATATAGAATGTTGTCAGATTTATAAAATGTCTTGGAGAGATTGAACTACAAGTGGACTCTGAGTATAGTGTCTAAAAAGTCTCCATATCATAGCTACATCAATACAGAGACAAATCTTCCAGTTTTATTTTTTTTTTTACAAAGCTTATTTTCTTTTACAAAGCTTTAGCTTTCAAACTTTAACAGGGAGATGAAAATATAACAGAGGAAAAATTGAACCTAGAATCACGTATTACTTCATTGCTAGGTTGAGGGAGTAGCTCATTATTGACTGAGACATATATATTTGTGTAATTACCAAAAGAAAATTCAGGCTGCACAAACCTTTGTTAAACTGTACTTAATTTTCTTCCTCATATTACAGTGTTCTATTTTTTTTTTTTTTAGCAGCAGATGTTTTTATTCAAAACACTGGACTGTTTTTAGGACTCTCCTGTATAAGACTATCTCACTGTAATCTTTTTGTTGTAAATATGGTGTCACAGGTTGTCAAGCTTGAAGAAGGACACAAACTTTCAGAAATGTGCTCAGTATCTTGGATTCATAATACACAAGCAAACCTTTAAGTACCATAATCATCCTTAAAAGTAATTTAATAAAAGAGGTTGCAAAAGCAGAAATACGGTAACTGAAAGCTATAATTTCACTTTCTCACCTTCCAGTCTGAAGGTGTTGACACATACTCACTTAGCAGGCAGCTGCAGCAGCTTAAAGTGTTAGCACTGTCCTACTGTTTATTATCACTCCTTGCTAAAGAGTATCATCCCCACAGGAGAGCTGCTGCAGACATCTTTGAGCACATCTCAGACGCTTCAGTGCAAAGTCTAGCAGCTAATTTAAATTGCCCAGGAAGGCAGAGTTAAGCCTGTCCTGCAGTCTGGGGGCTAAAGTGTACTCAGTCATTCTATTCTGCCCATTCTGCTGGGTCAGTGGTGGCACAGTTATTGGGCTCTGTCTTCTTAAACTATCATTTGCTGAGTGAACGTGTTGATGTGTTGAGAATATAGATATTCTAGAGGCTAATTTGCGGACATCAAAATTCACTTGGCCAGGTAGACTGGAGGACTGAATTTCATTACACTAAATATGGTTTTGGTAGCTGCCTCCTTTCCAGATGGTGTACAGCACCAGCCTCTGGCTGGGCACAGGGGCATGCCTTTCTCTCACATGTATGAGTGCGTAGACCTGTAACCTGCACTCAGGTGAAGCAATTCATTTGCCAAGCAGTTCTCTTGTCCTTGCCTTCTTGAAGGCTTTTTCATTTCTCACCATCTTCAGCCCACCATGATACGTCAGACCTGAGGTGCCACAGGCACTGAGGAGACCCAGCCAATGCCCAGCCTTTGGGTTAGACAACAACAAGAGTGGAGAGAAAAAGAACTTAAAGTGAGAGCAGGTTTTTTACAGGACTCTTAGATTAGATTAGATTAGTGTGGAGTACCTGAGTAAAATAGATTAGATAGGTAGCTGTAGGAGATAGCATCTTGGGTATTTTGTGCTGGGATAAGGACTTTTCTCCTAAGGAGAGAAGTTAAATAGGAAAAGGTCCTAGTTTAAGAGGGCCTGAGTTTAGGGATGAAAGGAGGAGTAAGTGTACACCTCAGGCAAGTAGGTGTTTGTACTGATGTTTGCCCTCAGAAATTGTCACTTGTAGGAGCTGCTGAGGTAATGATCATTCTGACTAGAGTTTCTGCTATAGTTGGCAGTGGCTTTAATCTCATGATCAGGGCCTGCTTTGAGAGGTTCAGGCTGAACCTGGACATCTCTGTTACGCTGTTTTGGGCATAAGAAATACCTTTGCAGGAAGTGTTTGCAAGCACCACAGTGTGCCTGGCTACAGGCTTTTCATCACTGGCATCAGCCTAACAGCGTCCCTGCTCCCCAAAGATGCTGACAGGTGCTCAAGAACAATTCAGTAGATTCTTCCCAGCATGGGGATTTGAGGATTGGATTACACACACATTTTTCATTCACTGGCATTTCCAAGATACTGCAGATAATCATCAGTCCCTCCTAGATATGTAAAAGCTGTGAAATCATTACTATAGCTACACTGTAATGTGACCATTGTCTGCAACTGCATTTGCTTTACAGATTTCTGCATTGAAATTCCTGTGATTCAGTCATGATACAGGCATCTGTTTCCTGTCCAGCACTAGTACAGTAGTCACCTTAGACATCAGTAGCAATGGCTTTTTTCTAGGTAACCATACCACAATATTCCCCTTTCGCTCTATAGATGTTCCTATCACCAATACTCAGGCAACAGAAATAAATGTCATTGCTGCCATGCTTACATCTTGGCTCCCCTTTTACACTGAACCTTTACAAATGTGTTTCCTTTTTTTTATTTCAGTCTTCTCTTCACAGGAGATCACACCTTCCTTACTTGGTCCTGGATACTGATGCTTTTAAAGTGCTCAGAGAGCCAGAGAGAACTGCAGCAAGGCCTGCCACTGGGTCCATAGTAAGAGAGGGTTTTGACATTCTGAAGCTTCAATCAGCCATCTCCATCAGTCACAGGGTGTTAGGCAATACCTCCTAGAAGTAACACCATTTTAAATGCATACAGAATTCTGCAAGGATACTCTCAGGGAAAATCACTGCCTGGGAGCCAACAGAGAGTGACATTGCAGCTTGGATAGAAGTCTGGATATCTAGTTCTCATCCTGCTGCACTGCAAGGAGAAAGGAGCCATTTGGCTTCTGGCATTTGTCCCCTTCAAGGAACCTGTGCTATGAAAACCAATGTCTCAGATGATGTGTCTTCTGCTCCTCAATGCAGTCTTCTCAGACAACAAAGCTGCAGTGTATAGGGAGATCTGTGTCAAGATGCTGCTCCTGATGTGGAGCGAGTAACAATGTCTGAAGCACAAAGAGAAGCCAGGGGTGGACAGGAAGATGGCTGTTCCTCCTTGCCAGCATCCCTAATCCATTGCCAGTCTTCCTGAGCTGGACCCAGAGGTGTTTGTGTGAGGCTACCAATGTTCCTCAAGGCAGGCTGGCACAGCTTTTACAACAGTAAGCCTCAGTTGTTCACACAATCATCCCTGCTATTCTGAGTCTGGAGCTGGATACATTTTGGTGGGTTTGCAGCATTAGTATTTCAGCTCAGACCACAAACTTGGTACTCTGTAAAAAAAATACAAGTTGTTCAAGCCTGCAGGAATTTACTGTCATCCAGCCAGGGACAAAAACAATTTTGAGTATAATTCAGTGAGCCCAGGAGAATGGGTTGCAGTATAAAATTTGAGCAGTGAGATTATGGTTAGGAGGAGCCCAGCAGAACTCACTTAAGACTTTTAACTTGGGTTCCTAGGAATGAAAATCTACTGACACACTCTGAAACCGTGAGCAGAGTAAAACATGTTTTTCATGCTTTGCTGTTGGAAACTGTCACTGTGGAATAATAACAGTGACAGTGTCTCTAAAGATGCTGTGCCTGTTTTCGGAGGATTTCCTAATTTTTAAAGGTCGAGGGGAAAAAAAAATCACTCCAGTGTTTTCTGCATTCACTTAAACTATCTACATTCTTTCATTTGTTTTAAATTAGAGGAGCCAGAATCTAACAGATAAAGTCATCGGCCTCAGTTCTGCTGAGGGTTTATTCACATTAGGTCAAACAATGTTAACTTGTTTTAGAAAGCCAGCAGGGACTATTACATGTGCAGCATTTTCCCTCAGAAACCCTCCCCTCCCACACACACACAATTTAAAGGAGTTCAACACAATAAATATCCAATCTAAAACCAGCAAAGGCTTAAGTGCCTAAATGACAGAGAAAAGTGAAATGATTTTTTGAGTCACCTTAGCTCCCCCACTGAAATAACAGCTCTGTGTTTGGTTCTGTGCTTCTGACTGGAAGGTAGTAAATCAGCCCTATTTTGTAAAATGTTTCATTTAACTACTGAACTAACAATTTAGGTGGAAGTAGCTGGTGAGGAATTGACAACTGTGTTGTCTCTCTCTCCTTGCTTTATCACATAATCAGCAGCTTGATCCACTGATTAGCGAAGCCTAGTTTTAGTAGCACAGAGGTGCTAGCAGCCATCTCCAAGGTTCAGGCTAGCCATCTTTTATTTTTTCTGACTGTCCACTGCTTCCCTTTAGACAGACAAAGTGTGGTAGCTTTCTCCTGAGCTCTGCCATATAACAGATCTGCCTCTAAAACTGGGCTGGATCAAGACTGCTTTCAGGCATTAAGGAAAAGCTCAGGAGTAAAAATTAGATGTAGCACATGAATTTGTGGATTTCATTCAAACTCTCCCTCCTTCCAAAAATGATGTGCCCCACCCCAAGGCAATGTGTCAGTTGCTGCTCCCACATTTTACCTACTCTGTCCAAAGAGTTTATACTTCAGTTTGAGCTCATCAGAACCTCACTGCGAGATACCCTGTAGAAACCAGGTACTTAGCTTTTACTGGCTTCTAAACCTGACTTCATGTGCTGCTCCTTATGCCAACCCACCGCTGCTCAGCTCTCTTTTCACTGAAGAGACACAAGAGATGTTCTCTAGGACAGCAGGAGTCATCCAAAGGCCAGAAGGTGTCTAAACCTGTAAGCTGATTACTATTTATGGGGACTAGGCTTTGAAAGTGATATTACATTGGGGTGGGGTTTTTTTTGGTTGCTTGGTTGTGGGGTTGTTGATTGGTTTATTTCCTCGCCACTTTCCCACCACCCCTCTTCCTGTTGAAGCTTTTAAAAAGTGAGATGGAAAATGGGGAGACAGCATCCAGAGAAGCATGATCTCCACAAGAAAAGAAAAACAAAAAACAAACAAACCAAAAAACCAAGCCAAATGTGTGAGGCAGGCTGGATTGTATTTATGTCTGTAGGTTACAAATTTCCCAGAAGAGACTGGATTAGGAATATCTTTGGTAAACTTTTAAACAGAACTAAACTTTTACTATAGCTTTCTGAAAAAAATATTATGAATTCCTGCGCAAGCTGCATTCTGCTTCCAGAGAAAGGACAATATTTGAATGCTGCTTTCAAGGAGAAGAAAGTACATGATTCATTCTCTTTCAGTGCTTTACAAACCCTTTGAAGAAATGCTGCAGAAGATGCTGGCTGCTTGGCGTTAGAGATATTATCTAATGACTGGTTCTGATCTAGCTTTAGGGACCAACACAGGGACAACTGTGGGAATTAGGGACACCCAGGATTGGGTTCAAGTTCCAAGTGGCTCATCTGCCTTTATGGAAAAAAAACAATGTTAGAATCCAGCCATGTATATTATTGCAACTAATGAATAGAAATGCTCATTATTTTTTCTGAATAGGCTGTTTTGATTGCCTAAGCAAACTGTGGTATGGAAAGAAGAAACATGCTTTTGAACTGACTGAAGAAAGCATTACATGTAACACGTTTCCAGTGTGACTAAATTATTCATCAGCACCTTCCACCAGTTTGTCCCTGTTCGACAATGGACTTACAACTTCAAATCTGGTCAAAAATCCATCCAGAAATCTGACCAGCAATAACATAATGCTGGGAGAAGTTGAAATTAAATTAATGAGCTAAGGAACAAAGCCACGTTTACAGAATATTTTAAGCCCAGTCTTCTGCTGAGACACCCTCAGATGTTCATTTCAGAACTGCTTTCCCAGAAAAAAGCAGCAGCCAAATATTTTAACTCATTAGATATACTTGAACTCTTCGCTGCAGTGTTGTGCTGTTTCATATGCGCCAGACTCCAAATGGCTCCTTGTGGATGCAAAGTATGTCCACACAAAGGTCATTTTCAGGATTAGACCAAAGAGTTGCAATGGAGGCAAGGGAAAGCAGTCCAAGTTAGTTTAATTCTCAAGGCAGTCCTTAGGGCCAAAGCAAAATGCAAAACAAACTATGAGCACAGTAATGCAAAGCATTTTTCCCTGATGTCTAGGGTCACGGATTAATATTTTTGATATATTAAGAGTGTTCTTTCCTTTTAATTAGGTGGGGATGGACTATTAGGTTTCAGGTCTACTTGACTACCTGAGGTGAGGGCCACAAGTATTTTACAATATTTATAAAGGTAATTAGCCTGAGTAACTGGACATGATTAATATACAAAATACATTCAAAGGGAAAACCCTCCCTCTTGGTATACAGATTTCTGCTTGCTCTTCTCATCCCCTGTGAGACCAGCTGCAGGAGCAACAGGTCCTATTCCATTTGCAATGTGTCAGGCTGTTCTTCTGGAGATGTGGTTTAAGTTTTAGAGAAATCTTGATGAAAGCCAGAGAAAAAGCGAAGATTTGCAGCAGTCATCATTTGTCAAACTTCTCTATGCACTAAGACTTGTTTTGTGTGCTGCTCATAGCTTCTATGTTTATTTAATCTGCTTTTCCTTATTTATTGTTTTATTTTATAAAACAATAGTTATTAAAACACTGGCAGCTCAATATTTTTCTTAAATCTTAGTTATATTGCCTTTTGAACTGTGTGATACTTTCAAAGCACAAAAGAGTTAAAGAAAAATAAATAGATTACTGCAACTTTCTGCATTTCAAAAATAGAGGTAAATAACATCTGTGCAGAGCTCAAGTCCCTTCCAATAATTAGCTGCTTTAGCGAAGGGGGTAAACCACTTGGAAACACTGCAGCAGTCATCTTTTGGCTTTTCCTCCTGCAAGATGTGTCTTCTGACTCCAGCTCAGAGGATTATGCTCTTCTTGCTCATGACAATGCTGTTCTTACAAGAACAAAGATGAGAGCTGAGAGCAGAGAGTGAGGCATATTGCTTGGATCACTGGGAAAGGATGGTCCATGTTAGTGCTGCCTGAAGATGGCTGCCTCAAACAGCTCCCTGATTTAGTTGCATCTGAAGATAAATGGTTATTTCACAGACTGCTGGACTAATGAAATGGTGCCCCACCCCCTTCCTTTTCATGCTGCTCTGCATTGAGAAAGGGTATAGGAAACTGACCCAGCTGGAGGGGATGCCAGCTATAGGGAGAGTGGTACTTCTGAGTGATGGGACTGTGCTGGTCAATGACCCTGCTCCTGCAGAAGCCCCCTATTCCTGTCAAATGGGTCACTTGGTGCAGAGCAGACTGGCAGGGTGCTTTAAACCATGGCAGGATTCACCTGCCACTCTTCAACAGACAGGGTCCATCCACTAAGTAGTCAGATATTTTGGTTCTGCTCTGATAAATGCCAGAACCTTGTAATCTGGGGTTTAGTCTGTTGTAGTCTTTGCTCATTCTGCATTGGCTTCCTGCAAGCCTTTCCAGTTTCTGCTCATGCAGTTCCCATTGATTATACATAAGATGCCTGCAGAATCTAAATGTTCCTTAGTGTATTGGCTGGAAAAGCTTTAATTAAATGGATCTCATACTCTCTTCTTCTTTTTAATGAAATGATTTCTTTTGGTTCCAATTCAGAGCAGGAGCACTGCTGAAATATTGAAAACATTAATGGATTATCAAAGTATATGCTGGGTACTCTCCCTCAAAAATATGAATGTCTTATTCACCTTCAGTTTAGCTCAATGT
The DNA here is from genome assembly GCF_022539315.1 of Serinus canaria. Taxonomy (NCBI): domain Eukaryota; kingdom Metazoa; phylum Chordata; class Aves; order Passeriformes; family Fringillidae; genus Serinus; species Serinus canaria. The sequence goes on along the minus strand of NC_066315.1, from coordinate 17,438,358 downwards.
GAAGACAGGAATGAGGGGCTCTTGTTACAGATACAGGTGTTCCTGTACAGCCACTATTGTTTATTACAGGAGAAAGCAAATCCTTACAAATTTGGCTGCAATAGAACTCCTTCTCTGGGCAAACAGGGAGCTTAATAACACGACCCTTTAATATCCTGAGGCAAGGGAAATTTTCTGCTTGCCTTGTGCTCTCCAAATGCACTAGGCACTGTGGATGGTATTCATGACACCTGATTTTACCCATCTATAAATTATTCATTTAATCTGAGCTAGTCAGCTATGCTCCCTCAATAGTCAATGAAAGACAAAGAAGCTGGCCAGGCACGTTCGTACCACACATAAGATGGCTTGCCTCAACCTCTCAGGGCTCTTATTTCTCTCCAGTGACTTCTGGGAAAGCCCAGACTACTGCAACTGCAATGACATATTAGCCCACTTTCTTTTTGTCCACCCTCATATTGGGAGAATTACAGAAAAAGTAACAATTTATTCTTGTGTATAAAAGACATCCCTTTGATGGCTAGCCAGGGACAGCTGTGCAATTCTGCTCTGTATAACTGTATACACAAAAGTATTAATTATTTCTATATTAAGAAATAAATATGACATGAGGTAACAGCAAGGCTTTCATCCAAGTGTGTAGGGGGATTTTTCTCTTGGTAACATAACATTGCTGTTAACCAAGTATATTAACTGAGATATTTCAATTATGTTAATTAGTTATTTTCTAATTCTTTAGCTTTATAGATTGTCATGCCATTTTGTGGGGCGAGAGCAAGTGTGCCTGTGCTGCAGGATCTGTATTACTAGAAGTTTGTCTTTAGTAAGGAAGAATTTTTTACTTTGAGCAAGGTACCAGACCCTGTATTTTGAAATCTTCTGTGAAAGAAAATATTGATTTTCAGTTTAGTTTCATTCATCATGTTAAAAAATTTAGCAGTCTGGCTGTCACAAACTATATCAAGAATGGTTATGACCTTGGAAACAATATACCTAGTACATGCAATTTTTATTAATGTAGAGACTTGGTCCATTTAATTATAATAGGAAATTGAGCAATGTGTCCCCTATCACAGGAAATTATTAGATCTCTTTCACTGACTTGTGTGCAAGTCCAGAGAAAAATAAAATATTGAAACAGGATATAAGGGACTTCTCTTGAGGTGAAGAAACATTATAAACTATATGCCAAATGCATTAAAACTAAATTCAAAGTACACATTCTCATGAGGGCCAGGGGGTTTTTTATTCATTGTATAGTTGTATGTCAGCATCACAGAAAGACCTTCTGTACAGATGTTCTTTAAACTACTCTGTAGGAAGGAGTGATTAAGTGCTTATCTCATTCACCTGGACAAGACAGTGATTGGAGACGTGTCCTTTCCATGGAACTGGTGTTGAGAACGAAGGCCACCCTAGAGCAGGAGGCTTTTCAGTCGTGTGTGACTTGAACCGACACTGCTGCAGTTATTCTTCTGATGCTGCCAGCAAACAGCATGAAACAATAACTTTGTTATCCACGCACTGCCACATTGATCACAGCCTGGATGTTAATTTAGAAAGCAAATACAACTCAGGGCTTTAACTGTATGTCTGTCTTAAGGCTCACCTTATGGGAAGGCATGTCAAAGGTGCTGTTGGCTACAATTATGAATTAGAAAAGAAGTTTTGGAGAGGAGATCAAAAATAAACTTAGTTTTGTGAGTGTTAGCACTGTAGAATCTATGACTCAGGCATCCATTGAACACATGCAAAAAGCATTTGGCAGCAAGATGGTCCTTCAGGAGAAACCATAGCATTTCTGAAGGTGCCAGAAGACAGAAGTAGCTGCGTATGGCCCCCGCAGATCTCCTGGTAGCAGTTCCTGCAAAGTGTTCCAAAGCCTGTGCATCTCCCACTGTATATTCTCATTTATCAACTTGCCTTTGGAGTCAAGAAACAGCCTCCCACGAGTTCCTGAGTACCCAAATTACAGTTACCCACTCTCTTGTTATAAAACCCTCTCGTTCTCCTGTGACAGCTGTTGGAGTGGAGCAGTGCCGGGAGCGGGTCCTGCAGCCCACCAGCTCCTGGAGAGTGTAGGAAGGCAGCATCACACTGGAAGAAGATCTGCACAGGATATTGATCATTATTTCAACATAGACATATTTGAAATAATGAATATGGTATGGAATATACTGTGTGTTTTCCTTCTTTGTTGTAAGAAACCCTTTTTTCATCTAGGAGGCTTATATCAAAATGTATCTCTGTCACAGGGCCTGTAAGTCCCAGTTTGTGGGGTTTTTTAAGACCCTTCATCTTGATTAGCAAGATTTCGAGTATTATAACTATATCAACAAAGTCAAACTAACTCAGAAGCAATCTCACACACTACTGTCTTAGCCCGGGAGCAGATCAGGCCTCATTACTCCTCCTTTCATGGAGCTATAGTTTATGAGCACTATTATAAAGACCTTTGGGATATTAGTCACATGTTAGATCTCATCCCCTGTTTTCCTTGTGAATTTCAGAGTTTTTAATAATTTCCTTTTATGTGAAGAAATTCCTTCCAGTGCAGGAGCCAATTTCTAGTCACCTCAATGGTCATACACACAACCCATAATTGCAGAATTTGTATTCAGTGAGCTACAGTCACAATGTTTATTTTACCCACTACATAACTGGATGGAACTACACAGCTCCATACTTATTTCAGGTTAAAAGCATGCAAGTGTTCAGCGCTGAACCAGAATATCTTTTCCTGGTTTACCTCCAAAGTAGTTCTGTTATGAAGATCTATTCCTAAACTAGCACATAGATGTCATTTAGAGACAGGTTGTAATGGGAAACATTGGCTTTTTGGCTAGATCAGTGCGTTTAAATGGATCAGTGATGCGATGCAGCTGTAGGGTGGAGGCTCTTTAAAAGCTGCACTTCTCGGTGCCAAATATCATGAAATACAGATGACTTCCAGCTAACTTACTGTTGATCTTTATACAAGGGGAAACTTTGCAACAGGAGTATTTGATACTGAGAAGCTGTGCTGTGGAAAATCAAAAAAGATACACAGTGATTATAAAGATAAGACAGATACAGGGAGGAAGCAAAAATTGACAAAATTGGTAAAATAAATTTGAAATGAGCTGGAGATAATCAAAGCTAAGTAAAATAGAAATTATAAAACTCAGGAAAAAAAAAAAAGAGATTAAAATAATGGAAAATATAACATAGAGTGAGTAACAAGGAAATGATCAGTAAAAGACTGGATGCAAACATAATAATCCTTACAGGAGAAATAAATTCTTCTGGAACAAATTGTAAAGTTATACAAATTCAGAGCTAAGAAGGTTAGCCTGATTCTGAACTGATCATTTATAAACACAGATGATTTTTTCCCACTATGTTGTAATCACAGCTCTTGATTTGGATTGCGTTTTATTACCTAAACTTACAATTTCAGATAGGTAACAAAGGGAGACTCATCAAATAGTTCAGATGAGTCTTCATGCTTCCCAAGGAATTCCCTTTCCTCCTCCATAGATCTACCACAGCCCTTGTCAGTATTTTTAACTTGTTTCTGACTCTAAGATGGGAAACTGTCAGGTATCTCATGCTACTCCAACAATAGCATTTAAAAAAAGTCTTTTGCCAACTGAGAAATAAAGTAGCCCACATGAAAAAGAAACAACACACAGAGAAAGCTCTGAGCTATTGTCCTCTTCAGCAAACCATAGAAAATGAAGACAGTTCTGGAGGTAACAGAACTCAAGTGGTTTTTTTTGTTTTGGTTTGGTTTTTTTTTAAATCAGATTCTTAAACTTGAAATTATGTGTTTAATTTCAGAAGAAATCCTCAAAATGTGACCCAGTTTGTGTTCAGGTTTCCTCAGCACTTTAACCCCCCCAAAAATGCATTGCAGTAGAGTTCAGTGAGTTGGAAGAAGAGCTGAGTGTGGACCAAGAGCAGTGCTGTGTGCAGGGAGAGCAGTGCTGTGTGGACTGATGCTGCTGACAGGATAACCCCATGCGTTACATAACAGAAGGCAAGAAAATGTAAATACACAAGGAGGTCACTTGTATCTTCTCTGAACTTGCCTCATCACCTTTGTTGCTTTTCCAAGCATCTGCACAAGTGTATTATAGCTGATTTTTTTCAAGAAGTCAGTGTGGTTGGACCTTGGGGGTTTGCTAAAGACACAACCATAAATGAACCCTTTTTTTGGCCTGCTGTTTTTGAGAACTGGAATCCTGAATTGTTTATGAGGAACAATATCCTTTTGGGGCCAAGGCCTTACTGCACATGGAGTTGGAGCATCTCTCACATGCAGCAAAAAGTGACCCATGGCAGCAGAAGCTGTTTCTAGCTGGTAGCTCTGAAGAAAGTAGAGGGCTGGCTATGGCAGTCCCTGCTCCAGAAGGGCTGTGAAAAGCATTTTGCATTGTAAATTGCTTCAGCTCTGCCATCTAGGGGAGCTCAGCCCAGCAGGGTATGTGTTATAGGAAATCACAAGGAATCCATCAAAGACAAAGGATTTTGGCAGAAAAATCCAGGGACAGGCCAACCAGGCCTGTGATTTGGGGAGGAGGAGGGCCTGTACAGGAATCCTCTGGTCACCCTGCCAGGCTTTAGCTGTGATGTGGCCACAGCACAGAGAACTGATCAGACAGAGTCACATTAGCATTTCTACCTGGCCACAATGAGTAGAACACATCCAGCTGCAGGTTTGTCAGTCCCATGTGAGCAAACCCCAAACAAGGCTTGTTATTTAATTTCAGGGGAAGAGAAACTGAGACTAAAAGCATAATTTAAAACTGTCTAGTTCATCCCCTTTCAATTCCAATTGGGTTGTTCCCAACCCTCTGTTTTTTAGTGATTTACCTGTTCTAATTTTAAATTACTCAAGAGATGGAGTTTCCACCTCTTCCCATGGGAAATTAGTCCATGGTCTGATAGACACAGTCAGGATATTTTCCTGATGTTCAACCTTCAGTGGTTTTCATTTGTTCAGTTTAATCTCATTACTCCCAGTTATTCCCTGTCAGTCAGTGCCAAGAACTCAGCCCCTCTCTTTTGTGTTTACACCTTCACAGTTGGATACAGTTGTCTTTAGAAAAATCTGGTAGTCTTGATTATGTTTTTTCCACCTTCTCAAATAAAAAGAAAAACGAAACAAAAATATGAGTAAAGGCTAGCACAAGTTAGTCCTAAAGGATCCTTTCAAGCCTTGATCTACTTCCATTCACCAAACCTCACTGAGACTTGACCATATTTTTTAGGTTACAGTGACTGGAGACCCCACACAAACCCATCAGCACTTTCCTACCCATATCAGAACTACAGGAACAGAAGTTGTACAAGGTGGGAGGAACGGATGTGAGAAACCAAAATCAGGTTCCTGTAACAAGAGGACACAGAAGTTGCAAGAAAAATGTGTTTAGTGGAGTGGCATTAAAGGATTACCATAAATATCTGAATGTGACAAATAGGAAGTAGGAAAGCTGGTGAATCATAATCATGGAGAAAGCTGCCAAAATGGTATTTGTGATGAGATCTTTCAGAGGCAAAGTACAGAAAGGGAAGATGAGGTGATTGAATACAGCTATTTCTTGAATTTGCAGAAATTGCTGAAAAAAGAATAAGGATCCCTTAACACCTTGTGAAAAAGATTAAAAATGTGGAAGCAGAAATGGAATCCTGGAAGCCAAATGAAAGAATGGAGACTAACCTGAGCAAAACCTGTAAAAGCAGGAGACAGATCAGAGGAGAAAGGTAGTATCAGCTGGAAATAAATAAATGGGGGCTTTTGTGGGACCCTCAGCAGACAGCAGGACTTTTTGGAAGCTCAGTCTAAAATGCAGCATCAATAGAACAGTCTGTTCCTGCTTTGCCCTCATTATAAGAAAGCTGCTGAGAGAGATGCACAATTCCTTCTCCTTCCCCCACGAGTTTCTGTCTTTAATATACCTGAGTTTTACATATAACAGTTTAAAATATTTTAAAGTGACAGTTTAAAATTAGAATGAAAGACTGACCTTGCCTCTAGTTCTGAACTTCATGGACATCATGAGCCAAGCACACTTATTCAGTGGAGCACAGGTGGCAGGAGCTGAGTCAGGGAAGAGTTAGGTCAAAACTGAAGAAGAAAACTCTGAGCAATGATGTGCTGCTCAAGGAGCAGACCCTCAGCAAGGAGGAGAGAACACCTGGATGGACTGCTGGAGCCAAGGACAGGATTTTCTCAGGTGGGAGAGACTGAAGTATCCTTGGAAAGCATTGCTCCTCACACCTGCAGACACTCTATTTCCTCTTTCGCTGTGAATGCTCTGAGGAGGCAGCAGGAGAACGTTGCTGTTATTGGAGATAATGAATGACTCTAACTCCATGGCACTGACATTATCAGGGGCCACTCCAACTGCACATGCACAAACTCCAGGCTCTTGTCCTTTGCACACCAGTGAAAACAAGGACATTCAGATACTAAGTAGGACAAAAAGTTGCTATGGGCTCAGGCATGGCTGTTCCCGGACACTGCATTGCCTTCCAGCCCATCTGGACTGCAGCGAGGTGTGGAAGAAAATTCTCTGGCATATCTTCATGAGCTAAGTGTAAAGTTATTGTTGTTATGTGATGGCTAGTGATAGAAACTGGAAGAACTCATCTGGAGACAACAGAATCTCCTTTCAGCTAGCTCAGTTCAGATAATGCCAAATAGACTGACCCTAGCCAGAGCCATCTGAGCCCAGAGATACATTTTAAAATGTGTAAGACATTCAGATTTTGAATTATAGAAGTTCAAACCTTATATCCACTCTTGCCATGGATAACTTTCTGTAACACATATTTAAAAATTAGTTTTCTCTATAACCTCTTGCTTTTTTCCCTTATGCATTTTTTTCTCTCTGGACAGATTGTCCAGTTTAAGGGGGTACATTTTCAGTTGTTCTTGAACAAGCTGAAGTGCCTGGCAGCTCACTGGGGTCACCAGCATTCTAGTTTTCAGGCAGGAACAAAGAAAGGCTGCAAAATGGCAAATAGGATCTCAAGTTGAACTTTTTGAAGAAGAAAATAAATCAGGGGTTATAAAATGTTAGGATATTTTAAACTGATTTAGGAGCTGTAAGGCTATGTAATTTTTAATTCATCTGGGAGGCAATAGTACAAATATAAAAGTTTTGTCTAGACCAACATCAAGTAATTTTTTCTAATTCTGCATTTTGCAGTGACTCCACCTAAGCCATTTGTCTTGATATTATTTGGCTGGACTGTAGTGGCATGGTATGCAGCATCACTTAGTTATCCATTTTAAGGATCAGCCTTCAGCTCAGACAGATAAGAGAAACTGTCAGGACAGACAGCAAGATGTCACATGCTTCAGTTTCTTGACAGGAATTTCTGAAATGAGAACCACCTGCTCCTGGTAGTAATGGGGCATCCCTTACTGGAAAGGCAAACAGCTATTTCAGTAGAGTCTGGGGTGGGGGGAAAGCTACAAGAAAGAAATTCTGCCAGAAGCTTCAGCAGCAGTCCTGCGAGACCAAAAAGGAAGTGCAGCAGATCCTTCAGTCTGAGAGTCCAGCAGAAGGCTGCTGGTTCCAGCAAAATTAAGACAAAGCAGAGCTAGAAATACAACAAAAGATACAGGAAGACAATAAAAGAAATGCAGTGGGGGAAAAAGAGAGTAGGAATAGGAAGAGGCCAAGGTGCTGCAAGCAGAGCATGATCTAGCAGCTGATCTGTTGGGCAAGGGGCCAGTTAGCTAAACCCCAGCTCACCTGGCAGGCCTGTGCTGGGGCATCCCCTTAGGGTGCTGCTGCTGAACAGGACGCTCTGCCATGTGCAGTGCCACTGCTGGGATGAAAAGCTGGGACACCTCAGCCCCTGCAGAACCTTGGTTTCATTTCTTGTGGCAAACTCCCTAACAGCTTGAAAGTAATGCTTATACATGTCTGTAACTTCTCAAGTTTTGAAAGAGAAAATCTGTGGTTTTGCCCATATCCTGAATTTGTGCTGTGAAAGCCAGCTCAGACATATCTGCAAAGGGCCAACCTGTAACAGTCTTATCAATGCAGTGCTTTTCTCTTGGATGCCGCTGCACTTGGCTGTCCACTCAATTAGATGAGCTTCCCTGTTTTTCAAGACTGATCTGAAAATATGAAGATATAGAAGAGAAGATGATATCCAGAAAGAAGAAGAGGGGTGGAATCTGGCCTTCAGCAATACCTGATATTTGGGTGGGAGCTGAAAGTATACAGCTGTTGCTTTTGATTTTAATTGCAATAGAATTGTAAAAAAATGTTATTAATATGACATGAAAGCTTAGATGGAATGGCCTGGCATAAGCTGAGCCTGTGGTTAGTTTAAACATCTATCACACTGACCTCTCATAAATCAGGGTCAGGAAACAATGAGGGGGCAGGCAAGTGTTTGTGATGTTGTTTGCTGACTGGATGTTCAAAGGAATGCTGAAAGAATGTGCCAAGAATCTGGCTTTGTCAGGAAAAGAAGTTATTGTTTTTGAAAAGACTGACAGATCTACAGAGACAAAGAGGAGCGAGCTGGAGCACAGGAGAAACAGACTAAATTCAAAGCAGGGCTTCTAGAAGTTTCTTCTGGTGTTGCAAATAATTAAAACTAGCAGGAGAGGCCCAGGACATTGGAATGTGGTCTGGCATTGTGCTGTGCCTGAGTGCAGAACCAGTCCCAAAGGTGGGAGCAAGGTGGGGGTCTCAGCAGCCTGGAGAGCTTCTGCAGGTGCCTGCCCAGTCCAGGGGCAGGCAGAGGGGCAAACCTGGGGTTGCAGAGAGAGCTACTGACTGCAATGCACCAGGAAAAGCAGATCAGCTGTCTCTGGCATTGCCACAGAAATCTGCTGCAGGAACTCAGATGAGGCCCAGCATATGCTCTATCCTATTGTCATGGCCGGAAGGGCTGAAATGATGAAGGATATTCCTCTAAAGCCAGTGGTTGTCACGTCAAGGCTGCCTTATTGTGCCATAAAATGTCACAGGAGCCAGAGGAAACAATTCCTTAGTTGTTGAGCTAATTCAGAGCTTTACTGTGATCCACTGGAACACAGGCAAGATGCATCAGGAGGAATAAGGAGCGTTGACCTGCTGTGGAAAGCACAAGGGAGGGCAACGAGAAAGTTAATTTGGATGAGCAATCTGCATTGCCACCTTTGAAATACACTTGCTGGAAGTATAAAAAGTGAGAATCCTAAGTTAAAACCAGACTTGTGAGGAGTCCCTTAACTGGAGTTTCTAAAGTCAGTAAAGCAGAGCTAATGAAGCATGCTTGACATGCAGTGAGGCAGGAATTCTATGACTTAAACTTACTGACCTAAAACATTGAGCACAGAGGTTCTGGGAGAATTCTGGAAAATCACTGAGAATATGAGAAATATAAAAATACCTTTTAGCTGAGACTTTATCAAAACAGGGATAGAAAAAACTGATTTTTATTTTAAGCTGCTTTTCCATGTCCACATTTCTACTAACAACTATTATTATAAGAACATTATACATAAATAAGAATTATTTTTATCTTTCAGAAAGCAATTAATGCAGATAGTGACACCTGAATGTTTAACTGCCTATTTAAAAATTAACATTTGGAGCAAATTTGATATGAATTAACTCAGAAGAGTGATGGCAGTTCCCCAAAAATTTCAACTTAGGTGAACATATAGACAAAAGAACAAGTAATAAATGCTTTTTTTTCCTGGAATGACTAATTAGAAGACTCTTGAAAATAAGCTGGTGAGGGACCTTTGCAAAGTGTGTCAGGGAAGAGGAATTTTTTAAAAAAAGCCAAAATCTCCCCAAACTCTAAATTCTTAAATAATTATTTACAAGCTGGCAGATCTCTATCTGTTTGCTTTCCATTTTTACAATAACTCCAGTATTACCTACTAGGACACTACATTTCCCTATATATCAAAACTGTCTGAAGGAGTGAAGGCAGCAGCTTCTTTCAACAGCAGCAGAGAACATCAGCCAGGCCTTGGTGTTTCACATATCTTGGTACTATAATTTTGATTAAATCTAAACATGGACATTACCTACTTTCTTGATTTTCAAAATAACTTTTTCCCACTCACCCTCTTATTTCAGTTGTAGCCACAGGCTGGGAGGGAGTGGTAGGTCAGGAATGGTAATTCTGAGCTGTAAAACACACATTTATGAAGCAGTCTCGGGCAAGAGCGAGAGCCAGTGGAGGGTGAGAAAAACTGGTTCTGGAAAGAAGGTGAACCAAGGTAGCAACAGCAGCCAGGGAGAGCAGCACAATCCCTCAGGAGAAGGGCAGGGATGTTTATGAAGGTAGCATGATGACATTTTTTTATTTAGAACTTGTTCTTGGTGAAAAGCTAACTCCTACACCTTTACAGTTTTGAATTGTGATCCCATCTGCTCCAACACTGGGAGCTGAGCTTGGGAAATAGCAGGAGATCTCAGCAGGGTGCTGGACTTGACCTTGGGAGCTGCCATGAGAGGCTCTGAGCCCTGAGGGAGCACGATGCTTCTGATGAGGTGCTCTGGCTGCTGCATAAACCAAAGACTGTGTTTGTCTTTCTTATCCTCCCAGCCCAGCCCTTCCACAAATGGCAGGATGAAATGGCACTATCCCAATCCCAGTTCAACCCAAGCCTGTCACCCTGCAGGCTGTGCTGACACCCAGTACTTTGTGGCCACTCCTGCGCTACATAACTGATTATACTTTTACATCATTTAGTGCTTTGGCTGGGAAAGGGTTTCTCTTAGCAAATTAAGGTGGAAGACACAAAGGTTCTGGCTGCTCTGTCAGGATAATGGCTGTGGATGAAACTGTGGCTTTAGGCTGGCCAGGTTGGTCTTGAAGAGCCTCAAGGGAGAAAGCCTTGGAATTCATGGGCAGGTGAACTAGAGAGAAGAATAAAGCAGCTGTGCTCTGTGATGATTGTTATGATTCATAAACAAGAGTTTAAATACTACCCTTTTTGATTTACTAGAAATGGGCCTTGTAAATTATTATGAATTTGGAAAGTCTGCCTAATAATGGCTGAGAAGAGCTACAATGTGCCTTTGTCTCCTCAGGTAATGAAGATTTACCTCAGCAGCAGAGATTTCAAGAAAACATTGGTGGATGCACCTGTGGTGATCCTTACTTCAAACTGCATGGCTGCTTTCCCATCACATTTCATGATGTATGAAACTTCGTGCCCAAACTTTACATTCTTGTAGTTAACAATAGTACCACTATTCCTAATTTTAGGCTGATGTCATTATATTAAAGGAGGCAAAAGGACTCAAAAAGGATGTTTGGAATAACATCCATATTGAAAATGATAGTATGTTCATGTGTACACCTATACTAACCAAAATCTGCTGATACAATCTTGCTCAGACTCCACAGGGGCTTAACTTGGGGTGCATTCCTCTGTAGGAACAGGGCTTGTATGTGTGGGGTGAGTGTGCCATTCAAACACAGAGAGCATGCACTCCTTCCTAAGCAGCTTCACATACAGTTTTCACTACCTATTTTGGCTTCACAAAATACTGTTGTCCTTCTGCATAAAATAATTTACATGTCTCAGAGACTGCTGAATTTGAGACAGCCTAAACACAGTTTAAGGGATGGAAAATAACCATGGTAAATCTGTTCACAACCAAAGACTTCAGATCTGCCTGGGGCAGTGCCATGATGTCCCTTGATTTCCTTCTTCCCTTCTGCATAGGAAATGTGTTTTTATGTTTGACTCTTTTTCTATAAATAAACGGACCATAATCAGGAAAACACTTGCTAGCTTTGCAGTCCAGCTTGTGACTTGTGTGGGGAAAATATTAAAATATTTTGAGGCATATTTTGGCTAGACTGCTGTGAGATATGGCTGAGGCCTGACAGAATCAACAATGTGCCAGACCTGACCAGGATAAACCCTATTCTGTGTTTGTCTGAATACTGGAGCTGGAAAAGCTGCAGAAGAGGAGGATGTTAGCTGTGCTAATTTGTGTCGCAGTGGCTGCATTGCTCCTCCAGCCCCAGCTGCTGCCTAAGCTCTGGCAGCAAACAAAACCACACTGGACAGTGGTGGTGGCACAAAATCCTCCCTCCAGGCCTTGCAAGCCAGTCACCTCCACTCTGACACTTCTGGATACAAAGCAAAGACTTTAAGATTTTTTTTTTCCTCCTAAAGTTAAATATTTGCTACTTTTCTTAAAATCTCCCATGAAAGACCAATGACTGCCACCCCACAGAGTATCTCAGCACTTGGTGGGTTTTGTTTTCTCTTAAGATTGCAAACTCAGCAGTGTCTGTCTGCAGATGATTCTTCACCTCTTTCCCAGCATCTGCTAAGCTTGTAAATTGGTTAATAGGCTAAGAGGAATTGGGATAAATTAAGATGTAAGGAATAGGGGTAAAGCTTGAGATGGAAAGATCTTAAAATCTCATAAAATAGGACGGAGAGGCTGTGAGGAACAGCACTGGAATCTATACAGATGGAGTAACATCAGTGTCTAGTACTTGATTAAATTTAAAACAGAGAGATTGAGATTGACTTTACAGGGCTAAGATTGTCTTGTCTACAGCTTAGGCAAAATAGTACTGGAGGCTTCAGTTGGGTGTTTGTAGTTAAAAGCTTGAACACAGTTAATAGCATCATGTTATTATCTGAAATGCTTCTGAAGGAAGATAAACAATTTCAGTTTATTATGGTTTTCTTTCCCATATGGCACAAATGGGCCCAGGACCAAACTGGCTCTCAGCAGAAAGCTCCCATCTCCACACTCATTCAGCAGGTCATATTTAATCAATTTTAATATCTTGCCTGTACACCCACTGGTGGATCCATTCCAATCAATACTCTATGGCTTAGGAGTTTTTTTTATGACACTTCATTTTTTACTCTCCTTGACTCTTCTGCCACTGTTGTTGAATATTCCTTTGCAGCTGATCTGTTTTCTGTCTCTCTGTGCTAATGTTTATGCCGAGTTATTATTTCCAAAAGCTAAATTTTGAGCGCTCTCACTGCATTCCAAATTTCCTAAGAAAGAGCAGAAACACTACTACAATAATTCTCATGAAAACCCAAACAGATAAATCAATTAAACACTTGCATGATTCAGAAAGACAAAGAGATAGTCATGCCCACGTGAAAGAATGACATGATTGTGCTTGCCTCTTCTTTTTGTTGTGATATCCTCCTGCTTTCTTTCCAAGTTATGTTACTGCATATTTTCCCAGTCTATCCAGATTAGGCAAGAAACATATTTTCAAGGTACATGGTCACTGAAGGATGCAGCTAGGCACCTATCCAAGCAGGTGAAATCCCAGGCAATTTTCTTAGATGCATAAACCCCTTTGAAAATCTGCTCTTGAATGTTTCAGAAAAAGGGCTGAAGTTTCCTGGTAAATAACAGGCATTTGTGAATGTTCTTAAAAAACACAGGACTGTCAAGGACTTGCTTAAAAGACATTGTGATAGAATAGAGTATAAAACCAACGTGTAACTGCAGATAAGAAATCTGAAGAAAAGAGATTAACACTTCTAGAAATTTAGGAAAATGGAAGATTGCTGAGAAAAGGCACTTCAAGATAACTCTGTTTTCTGGCATTGCTTCCAAAACATCTTAGCTAAATTCCAATGTTTTTCTATGCAAATTCAATAGCTATGAAGGCATAACATATGTCTTCCAGCAATGGCTGTCCCTTGCGTAACCTCATGACTTAACAGCACTAATAAATGTACAAAGCTCTACTAACAGTAGGAGCAATGTATTTTTGAACACATGCAGTAATGAGTTTATTTAATGAGGTTTTGTTTCATGGTTAGAAACAACACTTTCTTACCATTATCAGAGGCCCAATCATGCAGGTTGAAGACAGACTTCTAGAACTACAGTACTGCAAGTAATTTCTGTCTCTTTCTGCTATGGAAAAACAGAGGAAAACTTTCATGCCACTCCTGAAACAAACTAAAGGTCATCCTCTGAACAGTATCCAAAACTTAGTATTAGACATAAATCGCTGTATTGCAGACTCCAATAGGTTGTCAGTAGCTCATTGCTCCATGCAACAGCAGAAGGAACAAGGCTTGACAGCAAGTATTTAACTAATTGAGTCTAAATTTCTGCATTTGGAAACCCCTTGGTGTTCCAAAACAACTGCTGGCAGCAGTGAAAGGTTCAGCTGCGGATACGCATGTGTCCATGAGAAGGTACAAAGAAACCAAGCACTGGTTTATTGACAGAAAGGAAGGCAGGGTCAGCCAGCTCTGCGTAACAGCACAGGCATCCAAACTACAGCTGACAGCCTTCAAAGGGCTTACAGAGCCTCACCCACAACTAATGCCTCCTTTTTTCCCTTCTAAAAAATTTTGTGTGTTTTCTGCGAAATAAAGGACAACCTTACCTCAGTCTGTTTGTACTGCCTTTCTTATTTGGGGTGTCTTCCCCTTCTAATCATTTATAAGTGCTGTTTCTTCTTAAATAATTATCCTTTTAACACTACAAAATAATGCCACAGTATAGTTTATGGCTTGTGACCAAACTTTTCTAGCTGTCCAAGCGTTGCTGTGGTGCTGTCACTGCTTTGAATATTCCTGGCAAGCACAGCAGTCATTCCCTAGTGGTACAAAAATTTCAGCCAGGTACTGGGATAGCTGGACAAGGCTGCCTTCCCAGAGGAAGGCATGTGGCATTAAAAAAGTGACTGTAAAAAGTGCATGAAATTAGGATACAAGCTTTTAGTTTCTCTCCGCTGTATTTTGTGTTTTGAAAGGATGGCTAAAGCACGTGGCTGCCTGCTTCTCTCACCTACAAGGTTTCAAATGGGGACACTGAGACAAGCACAGGAGGAGGCTGACTCAGCCACCTTAGTCGTGTGGAGGTACAGCCAGAGTTAACTTTTGGAAGACTGAGCTGAGGTAACACACACCTACATTAACTTATGTATCTACATTTCTCCCTCCAATCTAAGGAGAAGAATAATTTAGGATACCTTTCCCAGTACACTGAGGTACTGCATTCATGCCAGATCTTTATATTTAGATTATGAGAGGTTTTGGAAAACATTTAAAAGGTGAAAGAAGGAAAAAGCATCCTCCAATATGATGGTTTTACAAGAGGGCAAGGAATCCTTCCGTCTCTTGCTATACAACCCTGTAATGTTTTTCTTTTGAGACTCTCATTTTTAACTGAAACTGAAAATTAAAGTTTTCAAGGTAGCTAGAATCAATTACAGTTTGCATCTATAACAAGTTTGATTACAATAGGAGTTTTCACTGCTCTGTTTTCTGAGCAAATCAAAATGCAAGATTTGCAGAGAAGCAAATTCAGCCTTCTACAGTAGAAAGAAATATTAAAATTTAGAATTGCAAATATTTGTATTAAACATATCATATTCTTACAGATTCTTATAGCTATAAGAATCATAGATAGATCATCAATATTTATATATATCAATTTATATAGATCATCAATAGTGATGACTCATCACCTAAGTATATCTCAAATTTAAGCATTTTAATATATAAAACTGTGCATAAACACAGTGTATAAACTGTGATGATTTCACACTTTCACAGATCAGAAACTGTTCTGCAGCTGAATATCACATACAGTTAGTATTCTATTTTGGAGGGAAATGTTGGAATTTTACATTATACAAATTTATTAATAACACTTCAAGGATTAACATAACATGGTCAAGAAATATAACACTAATAGCAATCAATCAATCAAACAGACACTGTTTCCTACTTTGTCCAGCTCTAACTAGAAGAGTACAGCAGCTGATTCAACTGAAAAAAAATCTTAATTACAGACCTTTTAGACTATTTAAATTCTATTTTTTAGGCAGAAATTACTAGATATTCAGACTATATCTATGGTTTGCAACATGAAATCCTAATTTATATTCAGTTAACCAAGGTGGAGGAATTATTCTTCCTAGTTTGACCTTCTCCCCAGAAAATCACTTGTGGATATTTTGGAATCAGACATAAATGAATAAAGTTTAAAAACCCGATGGCTGATAAGTATTTATGTCACTTTAAACAAAATTACTGTCCATGCTAATTTGTATTCAACAGGTGGGGAAAAGATGCTGATGTTAAGTGCACAGGAAGAAAAACTGAGATAAAAATGGAAGCCTGCCCATAAACACAATGTCCAAGGAAAATAATGGATTTTAGAGAACATCTTCTCCTCTTATGTAACAAATGTTGCTGAACTGATTAAGAAAACCCAAACATAGCTTTGTGGGTCATAGTGTGCAACCACAACCGAAAAAATTACTTAGTGGCCTTTTAGTTAAAGGAGTGGAATCAACAATATTAATCAAAACACAAGACAGTAAATTCTCTGAGCACACCAAAGAGTACCCAGTAAGCCCAATATTAATCACTCATACATGCATGATTACCTGTTCCCTTAGTTACACTAATGATTTTCAGAGTCTGATTGTTCAAGTAATTGAAAGCTGATTTTTCAGGTGGAAGTCCTTCAAGCAAAGAGTAATGTGGATGGCAGCTGAGATACCTGGAGATGCTCAGATACACATAGGTACAAAATTCAATATGGCATTAGAAGAGAACACCCCCCTTATTCACAGAAAAATTCCACATGCAAATTCACTAATGAAATCTGTATGTTCCTTTTTCACAGCGTTAAAAATACGATGGCAGGAGGAAATAGAATTTGAAGAAACATTCCAGTTCTCATAATATCTAGAAATCTGGTCTTTTCTTTTAAGTATGTAGATTTTAATAATCTGAGTCTTCCAATTAAACAACTTTAACACCATCTGAATTATTTATATCTACAGTTACTAATATTTTTACAGTAATTTTACACTACCTCTCTCACTAAATTTTTATTGCTGTTGCTGAAAGCTGATAATTGTAGCAAGGTGAATTGGACTGTAATTTTTCAAGAAGAGAGGAAAAAAAGAATAACCTAATGGATATCTTGGACTAAGCTGAAGTCTAAGCATGTCGGTCTGTGCAATGTGTCATTACTACTAATAGCAGTCAGAAGCATTAAGAAAAACTTTACCACTCTCATCAAACAAAAAGGGATTAAATTATTCAGCAGCTTATTCCAGGGTCTGTAAGGGTATGCATTATTCTCTAAAACAGAAGAAATTTACTCTGAGGGAAAGCTTTTAAACAGAACTCTTTTAAATACAAGTTAAAGGAGTAGAGATGAGCTAAGGCATTTCTCTAGCAATCACCATAATTCTTTGATCTTTTTCATTCCCTTAACATCATGCATGGATTTTATCCAAAAAACAACAGCTTATCAATTACAGAATATATACCTATGGTATGTTTATTTTACCAGGCAATACATAAAAAATACATATTTTTAAAAAACTGTTATGGGATGTGCAAAATATGCTGAAGCAGGAAAACAAACAACTGTGCAATGCAATAAGTATTCCTAATGTTTCTTTATTAGTTTATAGGAATCTGCAGCTAGTAACAATCTGCCTCTCACAGTTCAGAGTAATGCTACTGATACACAGCTACTTTGCATTGGTTTCCCTCAGGAAGTTGTTAAGAACACTTATATTTAATACAGAATTAAACTTTTCACAGCTAATACAGTACATAAAATTCACAAATTTCTTCAAACATGATCTATTAAGGAAGGAGACTACAGTCTACAACACTCATGCATTAACTGGTTTTCTGTGTTGTCCTATATATTTTTTCTTTTTTTTCTATACAAGCCTTCCTCAGCATTGTCAGACCTGTATTCTCAAAGACGACAGAGGGTTACAAACGTCTCTACTTACACATTACAAAAATCAAATCATAACTGAATAATTGTCTGATTAACATTAAACTTTTGTGCTTAATGAGTTTTAGTTAAGAACATAAGCTCAGGAGAACACAGTTAATTTTTATCCTTGTTTGTATCCTAGAGAAGAAAGGGATACCATGCAGAAATTCAAACCTGCCTGGCTTTGGTTTGTCTTGACTAAAATTCAGCACATTTAACAGATCAGATCTATGGCTACAGGACATATCAGAATATGATATCTTCCAATTTTGGATCAACAGTGTCTTGAAAAGGTTCATTTTGACCTGCACTCTAATTCAGCATATTCTGAGAGCTAAAATTTTGTTTTGAAGAGTGGGTAATGAACTGCAAAACAACACAGAACTTCCACTGAAACTTTTGAATTAAGTCAAAATGATGCTTTAAATTTTGCATGATGAAGTCAATAAAATCTTATAAAATAATCCTCATGTACAGAATGGCACTTCTGAACTATCTTGTGCAACACAGTGAAGTACATGAATTGCAATAGGTGGCATGAAGAACTGAGCAAAGAAAACATGTGTTCACAATGAGACCTGAGGCAGACAAGTTATTAGTCAAAAGGCATCTTAGGTGGTAATTTTAATGCTTAATAAAGGTAGTAACTGTAAAAGTCCTACGCTTCACATTTTAGATAAGACCTCTCACTTCTGTAAATATTCATCAGCATCTCTAGAGTAAAGCCCTTGTTATACTGAGTTGAAAGACACACAAGCCAGTTGAATTGCTTTTCTGGGAGATGCTTGAGGGAGTGTAGTCAAATTTCTGCTTCACAGAAATATTCAGGTGTGGATGTTACTGCTTCAGACTCTGTATTTTGCTTTGCCATGATCATTGATAACACATATGTGCTGAAAAAAACAGAACAGATTGCAAAAGTATGGTTGAGTATGTTAATAATTATTAATTAATTGTTGACAAATAATTAGGCTTGGCCAACCTAGTGATCTTAGGATTATTCTTTCCTTTCCAGACAACTGGAAGTGAGTTCTGATTTCACTTTCTAGCTACAGCAAGTTTTCCCACTTGGAATTACCAGCTTTGAGATGCTCCCCTAGGAGTGCCACAAGAAGCAAAGGAAAGATTTGCACCTTTTTTCCATCCTCACTGCTCTGAGCAAAGGGACAGGCAACACATTATTCAGACAACCCGTCTGACCTGTGCCTGTGTTTCACTTTTGCTGCTGTCTCTGCACATACTGGCAATAGTGGACCTGAGAAACCCTAGGCTCACAGAAAATGAGTGGACCTGAGAAACCCTAGGCTCACAGGAAATTTAGGGAACTCATGGGGAGAGAACTGTTCACAGTGGTGAGCAAGAACTCCTTTGGATTATTTGAGATTTTGCAGGGAGTTTTGCACTCACTGAAAGGATCCCAAATCCCAACCACGTCAAAGACACACCTTCACAGGGCCCCAGTGAGGAGAAAAATTGTGGGATATTTATGAGAATAAATATGGAAAATGTAGATCAGTGACGTTTTAAACTATTTTTTTCATAAGAAACTTACGTTTAAATCTCTGAAGTGCTCATTGTAGTCTAAGGCATAACCTACCACAAATAAATCTGGAATTTCAAATCCGTAATCTGTAGTGAGACAAATAATAAACACCATCAATATAAGATCAGTGGCAGTTATAAGCCCTTAAATTCATGTGTGGTTCTCAACAACCAGATTCTACTTATATGCAGTCAGCTGGGGCTATGTTATTTTTGAATCTGGGACATCATGGTCAGCAGTAGCCCCATAACCAGTTCCCAGTCATGGAGTACTTGTGAAAGGGATGTGAACAGTCAGAGGAGAGGAGAGGATAATTTTGTATAAAATTATCACTGGCACATTGTGGAAGGAAGCCAAAATCAGAGCTGGACCATTCTGTTTGCATTTGGAAGCTCCATTGGCATCTATGTGTGAAGATTACTGTCCCGTACCACAGTAATGATGGGAAAATGTGGAATATTAAATCAGAAGTAACTTTCAGAGATCTATATATTTTCCGCTAAGAATAGCAAAACCTATCTCGTATTTTATGCTACCAAAACATGTCAAATGCTTTTAAATTAAAGCCCCAACCTTATGAAGATTCAAGCACATGCAAAGTAAATGCATGCAGTGCACCTTGGTTATACAACTCACACACCTGAAGCCAAGCACAGACATGCATCTTTCTGAGTGTGAAGGTCTGTGCAATATCAGCACTACATAAAACAAGGTGGACTCTTTCCAAGTTGTTCTCTAAATAACTAGAGGTAAAACCCAATCTTACAGACACAAAAATAGGTCTACATAAAAAATACTGCAGGTATTCAGGTAAGGAATTTATTCAGTTGTTTAAGATTGGAGGTTATGTGCACTTTGGAATTGTAAATTTAGGAAAGTGAGGAAATGCTACATCAGTGTCTTTGATTGAAAGAGATCTCTGATGTTTTATAAAATTCATCACACTATGAATGAACAAGGATAAAATTTGTTTCATTCAAAAGTTAATACATAAAAATATAAAGCTACCCTTCATGAAGTAACTTTATTGCCTCTTTTATATGTTTAACATTAGTGAACCCAGTCAAATATATGCCTTAATTTGCTGGGTTAAATTCTAAATGTTAAAAAATACCACTCCACTGTGTAAAAAGTTGTACATCAAAATGTTTGGATCATAGTTCAGATAACAGAGCTAAAACCTCACAGCCATGCCCAACATTTAAGTAACTTTTGCTTCATATATTTTCCATCTCTCCCACATGCCAAATCAAAACCCTTCATGCTGCCTCCTGGTACTCACCTGCCTACTCTCCTTCTACCCTCCTCCCCAGCTCAGCTGACCAGAGATTTCTTCAGTAGCAAATACTGGTGGATCTCTTCTAGATGGATCTATTCTTTTCATATTTAGCCACATACCTGTTATTACATCATTTATTCTAAATAAGTCTAAAATGACAATTGCTTGGTATAGCTCCATTTACGCCTTCATCATAACACAGTATAAGGACCAGTAATTTAGAGAGAAGTGATGCTGGTGTGGTTCAAACTGAGCAGCAGGAGAAAGTTTAAAAAGCCCAGTTTATCTTCTGCTTTTTAGGGGATGGGATTTAATCAGTGTTTTCCCTTTGAACAATAATACTTAAAAAAAATAGAAGTGCTTTTCTGAATAAAAAAATGTAAAACTTGTGAATACTGAGTCACAATAAAACACCTTTCATGCTCAGATGGAATCCTGCAGCTCCTCCAGAGAGATGCAATGAGGAAGGAAAAAGAAGAAATGGATATTCTCTTCAATATTGTTTGTCAGAGACAGGAGATAAAACACTCACCTTTCACTGATAAAATTAAACCTTTTCAAAATTTCTCAGTAAAGTTAGTATTTCTCCAAAAAACCTAAGCTGGGTAGGTTTTCCAAATGACAATTATACAAATCCTTCCATTGCATCCCATAGACACACTGATAATTGGTATTTTACAATACTTCTAGCAGTCCATAGAATGTGATGAAAGGCAAGTGACAGAGTAGTGGTAACTTCGACTGTCAAGTAAAGATTTTCAGAACACTTACAATCTGGTCTGTACCCATCAGGCCGAGATGTTCTTTTCACCAACAAACTGTAATTGAAAATAAAATAACCCCATTTAAATCTAGATATGTAACTGAATAGCACACATAAAACTATTCCCTTTATCAAAAATCTGAGCCATGTGAGTCCCTGTTCTTGTTCTGTTTCTCTTCCTGACAACATCCTGACTGCAGGGAAGAGCTGGGTGTATTCCCCTCCCCAGTCCATCAGTGCCAGTCTTGAAACGGCTGGAGGATCATTGCCAAGGCAAAACAATACAAAAGCATTTCCCCTCCTTTTCTTCACCCTCCCCTTAGTGACCCAGGCAGCTCCTCTGTGAAGCTCTTCTTCATACTGCAGCACCAAATTAAAGCAGGATGTCTGAATGGGAATCTACTCTGGAAAATATGCTGGACTAGACTAAAATTACTAAATTTTGTGATTGTTTTACTCACCTTGCCACTTTAATCATTTTTGGCTTGTATTTTTCTATATTGTTAAGCAGAACCTTCATGGTCCTCCCAGTTCCAACAATATCCTTGTAAAACAAAAAAAATAAAGTAAGTAAAACACAAAGGAAAGCTGAAAGGAGGAAATCTGGACAATGACTGAGAAGTTTCACATTCTTATTTTGTAGAAATGATTTATTTTTCCAGTGCATTGTAAACCACATCCAAAAAAGGCTATAATTGAGCTTACACTGTTTGAAGCAAGCACTTTCTATTCATAAAATTATCAGTTCAAGGACTGTCCACTTCCTCTTGAAAACAGCTGTGTTGCAAGTACTTGAGATGTAACTCGGGACTGGAGATGACTCTACTGGGCTATGCAAGGATGCAGGGATTAGAGTTTTCATATTATGTTTGAGATTACAGTACATCACCATGTCCCACCATGCTGGGGCTAAATCTGCCCTATTAGCACAGTACAAATGGGATTTCTCCAGAGCTGCCATATCCAATATCATCTCAATGAGATCAATAGGTACCTGGCTAGAAAACTGACCATGGAGTGCAGCTGTTGATCTGAACTTTGCGGGTGGATTAGCAACACCTAGTCTCTGCCCTCCAGCTGTTTAATATGAAATTTGCTGTGGACATTTTTAATTTCTGTTAAAGCAGTTGGAATGAGTAAATGGGAGTTTATAGCAGCTTTTCAGGTAACCAGCCATCTCTGTAGCTGATGGCTTTTTTTCCATCCTTTGCTAAGAAAAGAAATTTCAACAGTATACAGTTCATTACACTGTCCAGCTTACTTCCCACACAAGCAAACTGGTTCTGAAATGCCAGGCAGATCCTAATGTGCTCTCTCGCTGTCCCAGTTGCTTATTCACCATTTTCAAAGAGAATCACCTATCTTAATGATATGAGAATTTGTAGCACCAGTGAGGTGACGTGTTCTTTCCCTCTACAACTGAACACTGCTGACTTACATCAGCAACAGCTCTGTGATGGGCTGTCCCCCGGGGACACTGCTGGGTGGAGAGCTGGATGCAGGAGCTGGGGGCCTTGAGGGAATAAATGACACTCCCAACCAGACTGTGAACAACCCTGGAGCTGTAAAGCATATGCAGGGCCATTATTTCAAAGTCATGCACCTGAGAAATGCAGGGCATCACTGCAGTTGATTCACTGTCCTTGAAGGAACAGAACAACTTGAAGAACAGGAGTTGATGAAACCATAGAAAGAACAAATCAAATGAGGCAGAAACAAAGACTCCTGGGTATCACGAGGCAGAGCACCAGTTAGAGTGACAGCAATGTAGTTTGATCTGTCATGCAGTTGCAAAAAGACTGAGAGGCCATTAAGCAAATCAACCCCTCTCCCTTTTCACCACCTCCCAGCGAGAGATGTGTAAACACAGACAGGATTTAGAAACTGAACAGCCAATCATGATTTATCTAAGTACAATATGACATAAGCACCCAGCTTACCTCCACAATTAGAACATTCTGGAAGAAACAAACAAAAAGGAATACAATTACATAATATTCACATAGTAAAAGAAACAAATGTTTAAAAAAGGGAAATGAAGATAGGTCCAGGTACATATGTACAACACAGTAGGACACAAGGAGTTTCCTGTTTCATTTCTATGCCCTGAAAAAGAGCCAGCCATAAGAGCAAGCCCTGCAGTCAGGGACCACAACTTAATTCAGCTCTGTCTAGATTATCCTCTTTGTCCAAGAACGGATGTAGCTTTGGAACATAAAATTAGATGGAAGAAATCCAAATAGGATGAGCTAGAGACACTGGATGAGCTTCATTCCAGCGTCTCTAGCTGTGTACTGCAGTGTACCCTAAAGTTCACTATAATACTATTTCCAATGTTAGTATGAGAACACAGCAATAATATTCTTTCTCTGAAATAAATGCTCTTCTTCCCTCCACCCACACCCGAGCAACTTCACAGTAAAGGAATAGAGGCCAAGTTGTAACACCCACTCTCATACTGCAAAGCACCCTCTTTCTCTTTAGATACTGCTTCTGAAATCAGAATTTTTTGAAGAGAAGGGGAGTGGCCCAGCCAAGAGCATGATGTCAAGATTTATGACAGTATCATCACACTGGCTGAAATTGCTCATCACTGTTCCAGGAAGTACAGTGTCTAAGGAGACTTCAGTTCTTCTACTAAAAGCAATATTAAGATGCAATGTCCTTATCAGAATAAATAAAAATCTATTTATTAGTAGGCATGATCATATGCATGATCAAAAGGACGGACTCTTACAATCTTGCATTAAGATCTACTTTCTGAAGTGAAACCTGCAGTAGCAAGAAGAAAGTTATTTCACAAATACCTTTATCTATCTATCAGTGTATACACCTTACATGGATGTGCACACTCTGTGTCCTGCAAAACCTCGAGACCACATAGTTTCATATCCATGCAGTATCCACCAGCCTAGCTTACATTCCACTTCCTTTCTGTCAGGTTGGTTGGCTTTGCTACATACATAACATGGAGACTGTTTAATTTCCTTTTCCATAACAGAAACCCAAGGCTGAGAGTTGTAAGAGAGATTCAAACACACAGAGAAGGAGTGTGTGAAAGGAGCTTGCTCGCAACCAGCACACCTTTAACAGCTTCATTAACTGATACGTAAATAATTTTTAACCTTCAAACCAGAAATTATTAATACAGATTATCCATATTTATATTCATACTGCAGCTCTTCCTAACACTCACAGTGCTTGGTAGGGAAACATGGCATACTTCATGCATTAAGTACTGCAGAAGCATTTTACCACACACTGTATTATACCTGGATGCTTCTGAAATGGCAAAACACTTGGTAAAGGTGTGGAGGGAACTCCCGGCAGCAGTTGAGCAAATGTCAGCAATGGAGATACCACTCAAGAAAGCCACTAATTTAAACTGAGCTCTGGTGGAATGTATATTAATCTTAGAGGGAGGCTCCTTTTTGGTGTTTTCATAACAGGTTTCACTGGTGGTTATCCTGCTCGGCACTCCTGACTTTCAACCTCTCAGCTGCTGACACAAACAACTTTGGATCTCAAGCTAGTCCTGTAAAGGCAAAAAGTTAAAGTCCTCTTAACAACAAAAGTCTGAAGATACCCTGCCTCTAGAAACTACTCCCTTCAAGAAAGAATGGAAGTATATCAGTTGTCTAGATAGGATGAAGAACCAAAACCATGTTCAGGAGAAGCTTATGACAGGTGTGTAGGAACACAGTTTTTGAAGGAAATCATTTGGATCCAAAACCAATTTGGATCTCATCTGGCTTCCTGTATGAAATCATAAGTGGGAAAAACACTTCTGAGGACTAGCTCAGGACACCTGGGTCTGAGGCATAAGGAAATTACTTGATTCAGTCAGTGGATACCTGAAGATAATGTGCAGGAGTAATGGCTTAACCACCCCAAGGAACCTGTGCAGCTGGTGATATATGTAAATATTGATTTGTTTATACACACACACACACACACACACACACACACACACACACACATATATATATATATATGATATAGGGAGACAGCAAACGAGTTGACAAGCAAAGAACCTCACCAGAACTAAAAATGGAAACGAACCCTATACTACCAGGCCCAATGAGAGTAACCATGATCAAACACAGCCCACAGATCTCAAGGCAGGTCCACAGTCTTGAGACAGGTTCAACAAAGTCAGTCTGTGAGTCAGGGTCTGGGTCTATGTTTGCAG
The DNA here is from genome assembly GCF_022539315.1 of Serinus canaria. Lineage (NCBI taxonomy): Eukaryota > Metazoa > Chordata > Aves > Passeriformes > Fringillidae > Serinus > Serinus canaria. The sequence goes on along the minus strand of NC_066315.1, from coordinate 17,412,837 downwards.
TAATGTACAGGTTTGGATGCAGCTGAGCTGAAGGTCGGTACCCACAGAGCACAGATCAGCCATGGACTAAGAGCCCAGGGCTGAGCTGGTGTTCCTGTGGCCACAAGTGTGAGTAGAGGCCCCAAGGGACACAGATCATGGCCATTAGCATTTATTTGTGCATCTCTTAGTGAACTGTGACAGACTGAGACAAAAGCAAAGTCCTGGGACACTTCATACACAGACAAATAAGTTTCTTTGCTACCACAGTTGCTTCAGCTGTTCTCTTAAGATTAAGATTGCTTGCTCACATGTGGAAATCACAAAGTTGGACAGAATGAGGGGACAGCAGCCTCCTTGGCCATGGAATTTGGGTTAACCAATAAGGAGGAGTATGTCCTTACACAGTCCTTACTATTTAACTTGTGAGAAAAAATAATCAGAGACATAATAGAAAATGGGTCTGAAGAGACCATGAAAGATCATCTTCTGTTGGGCTACAGCAGAAATTTTAAACTATCCTTCACAGATATCTGATTTACCTCTCTTAAAACATGATGAGCACTTCAGAATCTCCCCAGGGAATATGTCTCAATACCTCATTATCTAAGAGCAAATATATAATAAGAAAACTTCTGTTGATATTTGGCCTGAAGTTATTTTGAACAGAACATGGAAAAAGTTTTGTTTTCTTCTCTTTTTTATATTTGAAAGACATATTTCCTCAGTTTCCTCTTCTTCAGAATTAACTGCCTCTATTTATTTAATGTTTTCTCACAAGTTATATTTCCTAGCTTTCTGACCACTCTTTTGTTCTCCTCTGGAATTGGTCCAGTTGGTCAGAATCCTTCTCCAGTTGTGGTGTTCCAAAACAGAAAGTCTTTTCCAGTCTTTTTTCAAGAAGAATAAAAGAACCACTTTGTATGCCTTATAAATAATCATCCTTTCTATGTATCCCAGTACAACAGTTACATCCTTTAGAAAAATATACTGGTGTCTCATGTGCAACTTGTGATCCACCTTTTGTCTCCAGGACTGCTGCTGAGTCAGTCCTCCCTCACTTGCATTTATGCAAAAGATGACTTCTGTATAAACACAGAAGTTTGGTATTCATCTTTATTGTTGTTACATGTCATTCTTTGAACCAAATTCTTAAAATAATTTCTTAAGATCATAATATCTTGTAGTATTTTTCCAGGTAGTATGAGTACCATTAAATGCTAATTTCATCTTTTCAATCATGAATTAAATTTTGTATCATCCCTTGAGAGCGTGCTTTAATGCATCTTGTCTGACAGTGAAGCATAATTAACAGTTTCTTGAGAACAGCTTTCCAACCAGTTACACATCTAATAGAAATTTCATTTTGTCTGTGTCTCCTTATCACAAATGACTCATATGAAGGAAAGAGGATTAACATGGATCCAGACATGCCTGAAAGGTTTGTGTGGCTATAGGAGTGATAGTCACCTGCACATGACTTCAGCTGATTTGTAAGATCTCACATTTATTGACTAACTTGACAAGGAAGGATTTTGGTGGACGCTGTCTCTCAGCCACAGAGTCAAGGAGTCCAACTGTTGCAAATCATATACAGTGGGGAAATTCCCATAAGGTGTCTAGGCCAGAAAACACAGTTGCTATTTTATAAAATGCCCATTCTCACTATTTCCTAAACACAGATGAGGATTTTCTGTACTACAGGGAAATCCTGTAGGTGAGGCCTTTGCAGTGGAAAAGGCACTATAAAATATTTAGATACGAAAACATTTTGTAACTATAAGTAAGCAGGTATCCTAACTGTTCAGAGTGATACTTTACTCTCTGTTATCATTATGCAGGGTCACTGTGCCTAAAGTCTCCATACTTTTCAGTCATTAGCTGCTGCTTGTGACTGAAGGCATTCAGAGTGGTTTGCCATCCTCTGGTACACAAAACCTCTCCTGCAAAATACTGTGCTGGTAAACTGACTGTGTTGCTGCCTGTCCCCTGCCATTCTACTGTTGAAGTAGTTTACAGATAGAAGATTTCAGAAAAGGGATGGAATAGCACAATAGAAGAGCAAACTGTCAAGAAATGTTTTGATATACAGTGTCCCAGACTAGATAGTGGTAACATCCAACTAAAACTGGTTGAAATAGATTAACTTATCCTTGATCAGATGAATAGCAGAGGATGAAAGAAGAATGCAATGGATACAACAAATTAGTACATTGTCAGTGATGTCACCATCATCCTAAAGGCACAGCTGGCTGCACCCAGCATCTCTTGTGAAAGGTCAGTTATGTGGAAGACCTTATTCAGCTTCACTGTAAAGTCCCCATGTGAGCTGGTGCACAGGGGACTGGTAAACCTCATCAGCTTGGGGTGCTGCAGCAGTCACTGATAGCTGGACAAATAGGAAGCTAAAGAACACCGAATTAAAGATCCTTCTTAAGTATGTGTGTTTGAAGCTCCAGTACCACAGAGATCAAGAATGTTTTGTCCTTTCAGATATATTTGAGGCAATTACAAAGAAGGAAACCACATGAAAAGAAAAGTAATCCAGCCTTCTGGATTCTGTCTACTTTTGAAACTCAGAGAACAGGATATAGGAATATTTACTGACATGTTGACTAGACTAGAGATGGCTTAATTTCTGAGCAGATCCATGTTCACCAATACAATCTCTGAAGTACATCCAGAAATCTAATAATGATGTTAATATATCTTAGAGTGAGAAAGAATACAGTCAGTTTTTAAAAATATGTTCTGGAAAGGTTTCATACATAGTCCAAATAAAAAGGGATGTTGGCTTCAGAGAATGAAACACCTTCCTATTGAGTCATTGCAAAAGAATCAACATTGCAAAAGAATCAGCTGCCATTACTGGTAGATCAGAGGGATGGCTGGGAGCTCATAGATTTGGATGATTCATTCTGTATTTACACAGCTTTTTACCAGTAGCTGGCAGAAGGTAGGCTGCTGTAACACAGAGTCAAAGAGCACCCCAAGTTGGAAGGGGCTGGCCATGTTGTGCCTGATGCCCCCCAGGACAGGGTTGGCCCTCCTGGCTACCAGGGCACTGCTGGCTCAGGTTCAACTTGTCATGGGCCAGGACCCCCAGGTCCCTTTCATGGTGCTGCATCTCATTCCCCAGTCTTTACATATAATAGGGATTACCCTGTCCCAGATGGAGAATCTTGTTAAATTTCATACAACTAGTGATTGCCCAGCTCTCCAGCCTATGCAGATTTCTCTGTAAGGCCCCTCTACCTCAGAGGGAGTCCACAGCCCCTCATGTTTTAGCATCATTAGCAAATTTTCTAAATGTACATTAAATTTATGAGCCCAGATCTTTTGTAAAAACACTAAAGAGAAGTGGTCCTAAAATTGTCCTCTGTGGTATTGAATGCAAAGGGGTGCTGTGGAGTTTAAAATTCTCCAGTTTTGAGTGCTCAGGGCACACACAACTTGCAACTCTGTACATGAACATTTGAACTGAGCAGAAATAATATTTGTGGTGTGAGCTGGATCTCCACAAAAATAAAATTTGCATTTCCATATACATTTCTAGACAGTATTAAAAATGGTCCATAGCAGCATGTCTTGGGTCATCTGGAAAAAGAAGGCTCTTGACAATACTAATCCTCAGGTAGCATGTGAATTCATCTCTCATGCTAAAGAAACTCTCTAGGAATGTTAATTTTTTTAATAATGAACAGAAAACATAGAAAAATTGAAAATCTGTTATTTACTGCTTTTAAAAGCCACACCATACAATGCAGGAAAGTATGTTGTTTTTACAGTACATTTTTTAAAAATCCTGACTTGCAGTAAGATGAAAACTTCTCCAGCACTGAGTCAATACATTTCTATTGTTTACCTTCCCACAGGTCAGTAATAAATGGAACAATGTCAGCTAACAAGACCAAACAGAATAATGAGAGCATGTCTGTCTCCTGCCTGACAGTAGTAAGTGCTGTGGAAATTATTTTTCATCTTCCTGGAAAAGAATAACAATTTTTTTCTAGACTTGGATTTTATGTTCCATTCAGAAGACTGTTTTCAAAGGAAAATTGCTATGAAATAGTACTTTGAAGTTAGCATGGAGTAAGACTTTGAGGAAAACTGTATCTTTGAATTATTATAAAACATGAAATTTTAACAAAGTAAAAATTCTAAGCTGCACATTTAGAAAGGGGGAGTATTTCCCTGAAAGCCAAAACTATACTTTAATAATCAAATAAACAACTTCATTTAATGCAACACTACAGCTATGAGGACAAACTCAGCCCACACATGTATAGCAAGAAAATCAGGTAGGTACATAAAGAGGGTATTTTCTCCATAAATGTTGCAACATAAAATCAGCAGAATAGCATACAAACTTTCTTTTTTTTTCTTTAATAGAAAGAAAAGAACAGAAAGAACTTAAAACTGAGAAAAGAAAAATTATTCGAGAACTTTAAAAAATACCTTAGAGTGAAGTAAGGTTTGTAGCAGGAAGTAATAGGTTTTATTTAATTAACAGCCCATTTCCCAGTGGGGGAACATTTTTCACAAAAGAACTTTGACCTTTCAGCCCACAGTCTGAGAGAGACCACAAAATACCTTCAACAGCTGAGCCTGGGAACAAAAATTCAGAACTGCTGTATGCACTCGAAATCATGGACTGAATAAAATAGTGGCTTTACAGCACATTATAATCCTCCACTGCAGCTGCCCTTCAACTCATTTATCAGTGTTCCACAGCTGATAATTTCCTCTCTTATTTTAGCTCAGAGGAATTCTTAACATTTTTATCTGCCCCTCTGGTCACAGGGCAGGTGATTATGTAGGGCAATTGCTTCTCTTATCCCAAATTGTCTGATTACCACATTAGGTTAAAATAAAGAGTTTCTCCCAATCTGTACTTAGCTTTATGTTTGCTGATTCTATTCAGACCAACAGAAGGATCTGCATGCTTGAAATTTCATTTCTTCCAACTATATCAGTTGCCTACTAATAATTTCATGTTGTTAATTCCACCTTCAAACCTTGTCTCATTTACATCCTACAGTATGCCAGTGCTGTACAGCAGGCTTCCAATGGATTAGTTTATCTAAAAGAAGCTTAAGTAATGACTGTGTGATAGGCAAATATGCAACCATATGGCAATATAAATTTGACAATGGCAAACAGTTTAATCCAGTAGGCAAAGGTATTTAAAAAGACCACCAAGTAAAAGACAAAACCTGCTCACATTCACAAAAGAAAATTAGGTTCACCATTTTAGCACTGATGACAGTTGACTACTGGTATAAAGTGCCTGATATATGGAGGCTTCTCCATCAAGCCTCTAAATCAAAATTGTTGGTAGTTTAAAAAAAACGCTGTAGGTAGTGTAGTGAAGAAATTGTCATTTGGGACCCTTCATTCTAATCACCCAGAAGATGCTTTTAGGCCTTAAGAGAAAGGAATCTCTAAACAAAACCCTGTTTTGATCAGGCCAATTAACTGTCCTGGGAAGGAAATAAAAAAAGGGAAAAAATGAACCTTAATGTGGGAAGATTGGCATAATTTGGACTGATAGAAAGGCTTTTATCTTCAAATCCCCATTGATATCCTGAGTTCCTTCCTGTCTCTTTTTTGGATAGAACTATTCTTAAACTACTTGGGACTACTTGTAACATATTGTTAGTTATACCAGCTTGCAAAGTATGCATGAATACACAGTTTCCAGAAAAGATGAGTTCATTTATTTGTCCACTTCTAAAAGTGAAAGCATATTTGTAAAAAAAAAAAACAAAAAAAACCAAAAGCCCTACCACCTTCCCCCCACAAAATCTCTTTTATATCAATCTCTACTTCTTTTTTTTTGTTTTGTTTTATGAGAGTAAGGGGATAAAAAGCAACAATATAATGTATTTTGATTCCCTTTAGATAAATTTCCATTCAGTAGTCTGCATTTTCAGTTCGATTATTTCTGAAGACACCTTTTCATTTGTACCTCATATCATCAGAATGACATAAATTGATAATGTGATTCTTCAAACTGAATTTTTAATGGATTATCAGTTTACTCATCACATATGCAGTACTTGCTTTCTTAGCATTGTATTTGGGGAACCTCAGGTACCAGTAGTTAAACAAGACATTTTATGACAGTGCTATAAAGCTGAAGAATAACCATCAAATAAAAATAAAATAAAAAAGCATAAAGTTTCGTGAAGAGGTTCAAAGGTAGCTAAATGGACTCCTGTGAGAAATGAAATAACTTTATGTTATGCATACAGGGATAAAATCCACAGATATTAACTCTTCATCACAATGTCAGAAAATAATATGAAAGACTTCTGTAAAATGAGACTTCTAGCTAGGAACTTTCTACAGGTTCTAGAAAAAGTCACATATGTCTGATTTTCATCTTTTCTGTTGGGCTCATCCACATCTTAGTGTACTTGGAAAGACAGACATCTCAAAAATGGTTTTTTTTCAGATACTTGGTTTCATCAGTAGCAGCTGCTGATAGGAGCAAACTGGTTAATGTGCTACGAGTCCATGTGTACAAACTCCAGCTATTTAAATAGTGTAAAACAAGTTCAGAACCTCTAAGAGTTAAAACAGAGTGGGGGACATAATGGAGGACCTGATGCTTTGTTCTTAGAGAGCATTCTGTCAAATGCTGTGCACCCTCATGTTTCACTTGCAGCCATCTTCACAGCATCCTTCTCTTGTGCATGAAAAGTAGAACAAACTACCATAATTAATCTAAAGGTAATTCAGGAATGACTCGTGTCTCCATTTCCTCACTTGCATGAAGAAGTACAGTTTTCTGGTCATCTAGAATTGGATGAGGATTTTCTGGACATAGGTGAAAAAGAATTATGAACAGGTAAGATGTAGAAGCAGGCAGACAGTGGCTGAGCAGAGCCCATGTGAAAAAAGGGATAGGAAGGCTGTAAAGGTCTTTTTATACTTTCTCCAAAACAACAACAAAAACAGAAGAAAATAATGACGAACAGTAGAACAGATTATCTAAGAAAGAAGTGCAAAGAAAGGTGATTGACTTTGGAGAAGGAAAAAATAGTGTCTTTTGCTTCCGAATAAACAGTTAAGGATGGCAATTGTCAGAAGAACAGACAGTATCAAATCTAATTAAGAAAAAAGGCAGAATAACAGAAGTGACTAAACCTGGCAGTTAAGCAGAGGTACTGAAGATGTGCAATGCTTCAAGACACATAAAATCAACCTTTGAAAAGATGAAAAAGGCAAGGCTGCATGTCTGACAGGAAGATGTTGAGGTGAGTAGGAGACAGGACTATTGCCAAAGTGTATAGTGAATTTTATATATCCTTATTGCCATAGAAATTGTCCCTCATGTACATAATTTTCTAAAGAGAATGGCATTATTGTTTCTGCAAATTTATGGGCATTACTCTGGAAAGGAATGCATATAGGGGAAGAAATCACAACATTAGTCAACACAGTGAATACTAATGGAGAGAATAATAAATATAGAACAAACAGAATTCTGAGAAACAAACTTGAAATGGTGAGGATAACGTGTATATTAATCTAGAGAATAAAACATTGTGTTTGACAGCTGCCACATGTATGGTTTATTAAATACTGACATGCTAACATATTTAGGAGAATGATATAGAAACAGCTTTCAGAACTGTTGCTGGAGCCTATGACATGCACAGAAAATAGTTCAATAAAATAGGAATTAAATGAGAGGCATAAGAGAAGAAAGTGAAAATGCTTTATGTTCCTGGAACATCTTCCCAAATGACAAGCTGGGCAAGAAAATGGTAGACAGTGGATAACTTGATTTAGGCAAGACATATAAAAGAAGTTTAGAGATTTTACAGCACAAATCCTGCCAGAAGGAATTGAGAAGAGCTGCATGGAGGATATCTTCTTCTGAGTGAAAGTTCTTTTTTGTATGAGCTAATCAGTCATTTTAGGAGACCATCAGAGTGAAGATGGAGTGCTCAAACTAACACAACAAAGTGCAGAGAAAACACAAATACTCACTTTCCTTTTTTCTTGATGGCTATTTATGATCTTCTACACTTCACTGAAAATGACAGAACCTGTCATTTTCAGTGAAGATTTTCACCTGGCTGTCAACGACACGTACTTATATGAACAAGGGGAATTCATACAGAACATAAGCACTGACAGCATTTTTGAAATTCATTGGCTCCATAAGTGTATAGTACCAACTGTATAACTACTCTGTCTCAATTCAAAGTTCTTATTAACATAAAAACTAATAATGATTATTTTGTTCACTTTCTAGGCTATATTCTATAGCATATAGCATATTTCTATATATGACAGTATATATGGATCTAAGTTTGACATCAAGTATATTATACAACTGTAATAAGTATTTAATTGCAAAAATATATAAACTTTAAATTTATGATTTTATCTAACTTGTCTCATTTGCAAGGAGACAAGTCAAAGTGGTATAGGAGCTTTTTGAAAGGTTACAGGACATATTTTACATATGGAGTGACACACAGAACTATTCCTGTTATTAGAGATTTTGGAATACAAAACCAGCACCTAAGCTCCTCAGACAAAATATATGCGCATACAAATACAAGAGATAAATGGCAGTGCTACTCACAGCTCTGGTACAGTTGAACCTACTGAAGTTTCTAGATGCTTTAAAATTTACTTTGCTCAAAAGTCACAAATAGTTGAAAATATGTTAGGAATTTTTACACTATTCTACAGTATGGTTATAGTATTGATACAAAGCAGAGTTATATTATTTGTTCTTTCACCTCATCTCCATACATTTTCATTGCCATCTGGTTGTGAAACAGATTTCTGAACTGCAATTGATTATCTCCCGTTTTCAAAATGTTTTCCCCTTTACAAACATAAATGATAAATTTTATCCAAGTGAGCACTTCAGCTTTACTTTGAAAACTAGCTATTTTACTATGAAATCAGATACAGAAACTTTATGTTCACTACTTACATGACTAAAGGAGAGATTATTAAATTATATTTTTTTCTGGATAGAAATGCTTAAAAAGCATTAGAGTGTTAAGCTATATGAGGCTTCATTATTCAAGAACCTTAATTAATGATTTGTGCCATGGAAAACTTCATTCTTGCCTCAGTGACTTTCTTCACAGAAGAATAATTTCAAATGGGGGATGATTTTCTTCAGGTAACAATTTGGGCAGTTTGGGTCTATATGCCAACTCTCATAATATTTCTCTTTTCCGTGGTTTGGGTCATTATACATTTTTGCCAGGCTTATAATAATTTTATATACAAAAGCTTATTGTACAGAAGTACAGAGGAGGTATTATTCTGAAGTGTTATTAAGAGAGCTAAGAACTATTCCTTAACAGCCTATTTCTAATTAGCTTTTAAAATTTTCTCCTTTCTTTAAGCTTTCTCAGAAAAAAAAACCCCAAACATTATTATATACCAGCATGTTCATTCTGGTTTTCCAATAGGCAGCAAACATGCCTTAGTTCTTCACTAAGATTATAGGCTAGCTGAGATTCCAGGTATTATGACTTAATGAAAGGCAATTCAACATCAAAATCTCAGAATCTTTTCTCTGTAAGTTTCAAAACTGTTTACTTTTATTGATACTTTTCAACTTTACAGAAACATAATGGAACCTATATTCTAAGCCCACACTCCTGCTTTTGAAAACACCTTCCATGATCAGTAAGTTAATGAGATTTACCTCGTATATTAATTTTTCAATATCATTACAATCTTTTCTTATTAAATACTCCAGCAGGCAGAGGAAGAACACAGCTTGCTCAATAGCAAAGAAGTTGAATTCTCTGAGTAAGTCTTCAACTAATTCACTCAGTGACATTGGATGACTACTGAACCAGCAGTTTTAAAAGGCAGCAGCTAAAGAGAGGTACTAAAAACACTTCAAGGAAAAGATTTACATGGCCTGTAGGAGGCTCTGAATCAGCCCACAAATGGCTGATTAGTAAAATGTGCTGAATACTTGCTCTAACTGCTGAAGTCAACAACAGATGGAGGAGTTGGCATCTGTGGACATAAGGCCACTCCTTCACATATCCAACTTTAGACATGCAAGCATGAGCATTTGAGCCTAAGCTTTGCATTCCAGCTTTTCAAGCAGTAAAATAAGTCTTAAGGGAACCCTGTTCTCGTGTGTTCTAGCAAAAATGCCATTTCATTATTCCTACATCAGCTGTGTCACAGGCAGCCCCACATACAAACAAACACCAAACAGGCCCTTTGACATCTGCTCCCCTGGCAGTCCCAGCTCCCCCTTCCTGCCCCACTTCAGCCTCCACACCCAGCTTCTAGCACTGGGCTCCTCTCCTGAGCAGCAATTTATTCCCAAAGCAGCTGCCTCACACCTACCCTAGATCCTGGCCTCCTTGCCCAGCTATCTTAAACTATGCTGCAGCTCAGTCTTCTCCCCAAGTATCTCTCAACCTCCCAACAGCCAAATTTTGTGTCCCATTCCACACCTGGGAACAGGAGAGCCATGCCACTGAGAAAAAGATTACCAGGATTTTCATTGTAAGAAAAAAAAATTACTTAATTTTTGGTAAGAGCAGGACATAATAGGGTGAAATCTTCCTTCTCTCTCATACACATGTAGACACAGATAAATACACGAAAGTCTTGCAAAAAATAATGTTTTGCCCAGTGAATTCAAGTGAAACTGGAAATGTCATATCTGGAAATAATATTAATATCTGCAACCATTAATCAAGGAAATTTGGGATTGGAAGATGGGGAAGGAGACCTGGGCCTGGAAGTTTAGAAAGTGTTTGAACTATGTTCAAAAAGAGAAATGTTAAGTAAGATGCACTGCCAGTTCTGCCTGTGAGGTAGAGAAACATATGCAAAATCATCACAGAAAAACAGGTAACTCCAGTGTTTGAATATTAGAAAGTAGCAAATTAATTAATATTTCCCTAGAATATGATTAACGCTTTAGTGGTAATTAGGAAACAACACCCAGCAGGAGTATTTAGAAGTGTAAATTGAGTACATACATATCACTAAACTATTCTGAGTATAACAGCATTTTTAAAATTTCAGTTCTAGTTGCATCAAACCCTATTTAATATTAATGAAATATTTAAAGTTGTTTTCCTCTTCTTTTTCTAGTGTGCTCTAGTACAACAAAACAAATGAGTTTGCTAGTGCTCCATTTGAGTGCTTTGAAGAAACTGATACTATCTAGAACCAAGTTATAAGACAGTGACTGCACATACAGTACAAATAACAAGATAAGTATTATGTTGCCTAATGCATAAGTAAAGAATCCATTTTTTGACCATTTGCCACAAGGACCATTTGCCTAATGAAATCAGCCTTCCTTCCTCTTCAAAGTACTGCTTTGTATTACCATGGTTGGATGAAAATGGCCTTTTCACTGCCTCAAACCACTCTCTCTCCTTATCACAAGGCTCAAGCTTAGTGCAGATTCAGTCATATTGCCAGCCTGATGCTGAAATTAAAAATCCCATTTGATTCTCTGAGTGAAAGGCTCCTCGACTGAATTTTGTGCAGCAGGCAAAATGGTATTAAACTCATATGCTGAATTCAACAGAGAATGCTGAATTCAGAGATATGCACTGTGCAGTTTGCTTGTACACACTCATTGAGGGAAAAAAACAAGGCTCCATGACATAAACAAGCTAAGGGAAACATTACAGCACAAATTTTGCCCACAGTCTCACTGATGGTACATGTATAACCACTGGGAAATCCTGCACAAGGATGGAGAGGCTTCATTCTGACTTTTTTGGGCATCTGCAATCTGAAAACAGTGGCACCACAGCAATTTAATACAGAAGAATAAATAACTTTGAGTCCAGTATTAGTATCTGACAAAAATTATACAGTTCTTCTCAACTATTTTCAGTGAATTTATTTTCTTTCTTAAACATAAAATGAACAAACCTTGCCAGTCAGCTTTGAAAGATCATCTCCTCCAATTATCTGCATATCTTGCATAGACTGATCATTCTGAAAGAAGAAAGATAAAATTTTGAAATTGGTTATAACTCTACAAAATAAAAATATAAATGTTACCCTTTTTAATAAAAAATCTTGATAACTACTCTTAGTTATGAATATTTTCTAATGCTTGTTAGTGCTGCTGTACAAGAAAAACACTCTCACTTCTTCCTGTGGCTTCCTGCATCTCCTGCTTGTTTTTAAGCCAACATCAAACTCTAGGGTTTACTGGAGTAGAAAAAGTTGCATCTTTCTTTTTAAAATGGTGTTCCCTTGCTTGCTGCTTCTTAGTATGACAAGGGTTGAGTAACATATTTATCCCTTTCAAAATGGGAGGACAGGAGCATCTCAACACTTGACCAAACACCTATAAGCACATTCTTGGTTTGGAACACTTTTTGGAAACACAGGCTAAATGTGCTTACATGTCAGCTCTTTTTGGAGGAATTCATTTCATTTTCTTCAGGGGAAAAAAGTTTTGCAAAATTTATCACTTACTATCAAAAATATTTTCAGCGTGCCATACAGTTTCCAGAGCTTTGTTTATTCAACTGACTCAAAGATAAAATCCTTGAGGTCAATTACTTAAATATGGCAAATCAGCTTGAACTAAATGCAACAGAATAGTATGTTTTGATTTTCCTGTTAAAAAAGTTATTTTTTAAAGAACTCTTTTTTTGCTGAATTTGTTTTACAGACATTTCTAGTTGAAATTCCTTCTGATGGAAAATTCTCAACCAGCTCAAGCTTCAATTTATTATCAGCAGAACACAAAGTTAAGATCAAAAAAGAAGACACATGGAAGCCCTACTTTTAAGACAAGACAAAAGAGGCCTTAAAGAAGGTGGCAAATTAAAAAATACACAGTCATGGCCACACAATATGAACTTTTCAGAAAAATCAAGAGCAGAAATAAGTATAGTTAATGTGGGTTTTTTTGCCAAACTGATGCATGTGCTAATCTAATCTTCCTACCCAGAGGAAGATAGCATTAGTCCAATTTTGATAACAGCTCCAGTAGCACAATGTGACACTGTGGTTTACTGGTAACACCAGGAAGCTTCATCATTACAAACTACTGACAAATATACAATACTTGGATTCTCTGCTTTTATTTCCTAAATCTAGAACTCTGCAGCCAAATGTTTTTCCACAGGTAAATAGTGGCACATCAAGACTTAAAATGTGGGTGAAGACCTACTGGACTAAAGGATTTAGAGCTGTCCTTCTTCCCCTCCCAACCAGGACAAGCAGAGGTAGCACTCAGAGGGTCAGAGCTGCCCCCTGAGCAGATGCAACCACACGTGTCCATGCTCACAGCCCAGATGGCACAAGTTTGGGGACTTCAAGCACCTGTGCAGATACCTGACCACAAGCAATCAGGCAACCCCAGGAACTATTTGTGGCCCTCATGGGAATGGATTGTCTAAGTTAAGACAGCCTTCCTGAGTAACTGTACGCAAAGGTTGTGAAATTGCCCAGATGAGAATTTCTCCAAGTTTGCATACTGCAGAGCCACCAAAAGGCTCCCTGGCTTTCACTCAGACTCTACTCTCCACAAAACTCTCACACCACAGCTTTGTAAGAGGTCCTTAGCAGTCACTGCTTTCAAAGACAGTTTTCAGACCTGCCTTCACTTTTCCTGCACCGGATCTGGGAGCTTTAGATAAATTTCATGCTGCTCTGATCCGTTTCCCGGGAAACAGAGCTAGAGCAGCAATGAAGGTTACATCCCATACATTTTCTAATTTAAGTTTCAATATTTCTTTTATTTTTGTAAAGAAAAACAGAAAAAGAAATCCAAACAACAACAAAGCAAGTAACTGATTTCCTCAGAAGATTACTTAAAAACTAAGTAAAAAGTGGAGATTGAGAAGATTTTAAGTTCAAGCTTAAAAGCACAAGTCTTTTGTTGTAAAGCAAGACAGGTCACTCTTCAAAAGTCAGGCATGTATTCAAGTCGAGACTATTATAAGACTATAAAAAGCATATTGTTTCTAATATCTACCACAGCATGTGTAACCAAGGCACTGACAAAATATTTTTTCATTTCCAAATGAGAAAGTGTAGAATTTCATTAGCAACCAGCACACAAGAATTACTGAAGAGGCAGTTTGCCCTTAAGCTGCTAGTTGAGAAAGAGAAAGAGAAAAAAAGATAACAGTGAGGTGCAATGATTAATGAATTTATTTATTTTTCACAAAAAAACCCCAAACCCTCTCTTTCTACAGTATTCACAGCAGCACTGTTTCCTTTGCATTTGGTATTTCTGGCTTCAGCTGAAAGGAAGATGCTGAAATAGCATCTTCATTGCTGGCAAGCAGCTAAGCAAACACAAAAGCCATTGAGAGCAGGGGGATCACAGCATCCCGTCAGTCTCTGCATTCACACATTGGCTGTTGGGACACAACTGCACACAGTTATTAAAACCCTGGAGTTCTGACTGGAGAATGAGTGCTGGCAAAGGACAAGGCTGAGTATTCATAGTCCCTAAAACCATATCATTTTCTACATGGTTTTTCTATACACAGCTCAGACCCCTCCAGACAAGGTATTTTCAAAAAAATTAAAGAAGTTCCTTGCATCACACTGGAGAAATTCTCTTGCTAAAAAAAATAAATTCAGATAATTGATTTTAATGCAATTTGTAACTATCTACACTTATCACTTAATTAATGTTTTAAAATACATACCTGCCAAACAGCAAGGCTCAATACCATGGTTTGACATTACCCTGATCATAATGTTCACATAGATAATTTGCACACTATGGTTGACATGGAAACCTCTCAGCGCAATTTTTTTTTCTGAGTTATCAGTTTATACTCTCAAAATAACACTGCACTAAATGTTAAATATAAGGTACAATGAATGTCAGGAAAGAAAAAATCTGTTTCATTCAGTACCAATTAATGTCAATTCAGAACTGTTTGTTTAATTTTCACAGTCTCAAATCATTCAGAGCTTCTTTCTTCCTTTGTGAGTTGTTCCAACTGATATAATTGAGTCTCTGAGATTTCTTATAAATGCAGAAATATGAATTGAAGCTTCATTTTCTGTCACCCAAAGTTCCTCAATACTTGTTTTCTAATATCCCTAAACCATATCAACCTTTTTTTTTTTTAAATATTTGGCATTAAATATATTGGCTTGGATAGAGACAGGTCTAAGTCATACTATATTTTGGTTAATGTAGCACAAAATTTATTGCAGCTGTTTCTGACAAGACGTGATGCATTGTGTCACATCCCCACATCCCAAGCTACATTTCTATTTTTTTTCAGTGCTTAAAAAAATCTGCATTTTCCAGAATAGATCTCAGTTTCTTTGGTTTTAATTACTGGGTTGTGGTTTTTCACTTGTTCATCTTTGTCTTATAATTTTAGTTAATTCTAGGAATACTTGATTAATTAAAGCAAGAATGTTATTTCCACCACCATTTTTCATGGCATACAAGATAAAACTTTAGCTTTCTATGCAGATTGGAAGTATACATATTTAAATTCCGTCTATACTAAGTCATGTGTTTTGAACTGGGTGGGGCACAGAATTATTACATCTCTTTTACATCTCTTGAGATCAACACTTGGACATGGTTCAAGTTACAAGTGAAATGAGTTGGGTGGTCTCAGGAAAATTCATTATAAACAGCATTGCTCATCTGAAAATTGCACCAAACTGTGAACATCTGTTACTCTTCTGAAGAAAAAGAATCTGGAATACATTAATACTGGACTCAGTGAAACAAAGATTCTTTAATCATGGCAAAAAAAGCAGCTTTAACAGAACAGTTTAAATGCATAACTAAATTATTAAATATGGACACAAGGTCATTATCGCACATCTAATTACTACAGTCTGCAGAGTTCATATAGAATTTATTTAAAAATGTGGTTACCTTTTTCTCTCAAAATTCATCAGGGAAACTCAAAACAAATAAGAATGTGACCATCAGGCCTGTCCTATGTTGGTTTTGTCCCCTTGGGTCATACAGCAGATCCTCCAACCTGGGAATTCCCATTAGGGCAGCTCTTTCACTTCACACCATCATTCCACCTCCTACAACCGGGTTTTCCAGGAAGGATGACAGACCATTCAGCTGTCCCTTGGATCCTAATATGTAACTAAATTGCTTTGCAACCTGCCTGAATAAGTTGGTGGGGAAGTGTCAGTATGGCATTTACAGGATCTGTTAACCTATTTTGGCTAATAGGTAAAGTCAAACTGATATTTAAAGTATGGCTATGAAATATCCTCAGTGAATCAGCAGAAGGTGAGTGGCAGTATATAAAATGCTGTACTTAGGAACAACATCCATTTGAATCAACACAATTTTGGGTTTCTTCTCTCAAGAAAAATAGCTTAGAATAAAAGACCTCAAGGGTGAGAAAATGAGCTGTCAGTTTTCATGGCAGGCAGCTAGAAACAGTATCCAGGCTTAAGCAGGAACAACTAGTTCAGAGGGCAACTAGTAAGTACTGTTAATCTGGAGACTTGTACAAATGAGTGGGAATGATGTGAATCACTTCCAAGTAAAGACTAGAAAGTTTGCCTTCCTTTACCCAGAACCAAATGTTTACCAAAGGCCAGACTGCAATCTTTGGGGTACACCCACATGCAAAATAGTCAAGTGCCAGGTCACTGATATATTTTTAAGAGGTGCCTTGAATACCTTGCAAACAATCCAACAATGCTGAGCCAAGTGGGAATGGAATCCAGTAAACTGGCACACACCCATTGCCAGAACAACCCCTTTCCTGCAAGGATGTACAGGTTGAAGCACTGAAGCACTGACAGCTTTGAGCAGCTCTGAGGGCTTTAAAGCCGCCTTCCTGAGCTGACCACACCACTGACTGTGCTGCACTGAGCCTGGCCTTATTGCTACTGCCAGGATAACAGATGATAGCAAATCTTAGACTGCTGTAGATGTATGTCTAGCAGAGTTCCAATTACCACAGAGTAAGACATATTTTACTTCTGTAGGGGTAGATCTACAGTGTAACTCATGTAAAGACTTACTTTTTTTAATTTTTATTCTATTTCTTCCTTGTTGTTATTCCTTAACAAAAAGCTCCACCACTCAGGTTTGGAACAGCTTCAAACTCAAGCTAGTCTATCCAGTTCCAGGGAAGGCCAGAGTTTTGCAATGAGGAAGTTGGCTTTGGACAGAGAACGACAAACAGTGAACTTACTGACAGCAAGGTACTCCTTATCAGCTGACCTGCGGTAACACCTGGGTATATTTCTTCCCTACTGTAAAAGCAAGGCAGGTAATTCCACTTTAACAACACTCTGGGAAACAGTAAATTCTTAAACTTCATAAATGGAATTGCTTGTAATCATCTGTTCAGACACTCAGCAATTTTTTGTGTACCAGGGCTCCCGCATGCCTTTTCTGTATCTAATCCAAGGAAGGTAAGCTATCTTTAAAAAGGGCCAAACTGCCATAAATCGAAGCAGAACTCAGACCAGTTAACTTGGTTAATTAGGATTATAGGCAATATATTATTTCACTTTTTAATTTCTGATTTAGCGATTAAATTTTCTATACTTGCTTAGCATTGGTTAAATGGGTTCTTTTGTTTAAGAATGAGGCAGTAAGATTGCAACACCACATATCACCACATGGCAGAAACAGCACCCAAACACTTAAAAAGTTCAGCAAGAATGAAATCAAGAACATACTATAACAAAGATTTTGACTTGCATGCATATCAGAAACACAATAAATCCTCAAAATTCAGGTTAGTTTTCACATACTATAATCTGAGATTTTCTTGTACTCTTGCTTATTTTTATTCTCTAAGATAATATCTAAAACATAGAAATTAAGTCTGTGTATTTTGTAGGATGAGAAAAGGTATTAACAATTTCACAGGGCTCTTCAGTCATGTAAGGTAAGGTTCCAATCACATAATTTTTCTCCAGAGATGGGAAGCAAATAAATTTTAAAACTTACAGGTAAAAGAAAAATTTAGGAAGCATACCCTCCAGAACTGCCACAGTCCTGCACAGGTACTCCTTTTGGGCTGCCAGGAGGCATTGCTAGGGGTGTGTACTTTTTGTGATAGTAATGTAACACCAGCCCACACTCTGGGAATAGCAGACTTGGGATGCTTTTCCTCCTCAGCTCCATAAGCCAAAAAGCATAAAGAAAATTCTCCTCCTGCTATAGTAATGCAAAAGTCATTGAGGTCATCAATCATGCTATGGCCAACTATACTGGACTTGGGTAAGAAAATGTCCATTTGGATTCAAGTCTGCAATAACTGGAGTACCTGTCTTTTGCACAATTATTATTTAGCATTAAATGCATGAATATTACAGCAGTGGAACTAGAAGTCATGTTTCCCAGCCTCAACAGAGGATCTTAGCATGCCAGCTCAGACACTACTAGATCCACATGTATGATCTTACCCCATTTTTTAAACTGTGTTGTGAACTAATGATCAAAAGTTAATGAACATTGTGAAAAAACATACAGTGAGTTTGTAGCTCTGTACTAAAAACCCTGTCCACCTGGGGATTCTGCAAGCACAAGAGAAAACATCTTTCTCTAGAATAACCAGAAAGTGCTAACCTTCTGACCCTGACTATCATTAGTTCCTAGAATCTGGTGATAAAACAGAGATAGAAGAAGAATCTTGAACTTTGTCAAATAGCCACAGGCTGAGAAAACAGATAAATAGGTGTAAGCAAATTCACAGAAGATGAGTCTGATAAAAACCTCAAATGCTTAGTCCCTTCCAGCAATCTGGAGCTTAGTTTAACATTGATTCTCACAAATCAGTAGCACTCTTTTCCATACTACTGTGTTTAGTCCCTTGGCTAATGACAACTTGGAAACTTTTGACAGCACACATATTCTCTGTGAATTTTCTTGCACAGTTGTTTTATAGTATCCCATCTTTATTTAAATATTTTAACTTCTGTCTATCTAATGAGGAGGGAAAAGAATTTTGTATCTGTCACACAGATCAGCACTGCAATTACAGAGGAGTTCCTGTTATTGCCAATGTCCTTTAGAGTAACCCTTCTGGTCTATGCCTTACAGACCCACTGGGGTGTGACACTGCATGAACACTACACATGTTATGATCTGTTTTAAGAAACAGCATTTAGGATGCCAGTAAAAGGGAGTCATCAAATTCCTTGAGAAAAATTAGAACCCTTTGGCTTCTCTTAATTGATTTTGCCCCATTTCAGATCTTAATATGAAAAACTCCCATATTAAATGGTACTGCTAGCGTCCAAGCAATGTGATATTTTTCCAATGCATAAACATGTCACAGTCCTTTCAAACTCATCAGATCTTATTTTTACAACAATACACGGATTAGTGACCATTAAGTTCTGGTCCTATCTTACACATAAGATCCTATCTCCCTGCCACTGTAAAATCCATGAAGCAGGATGACATATAGTATACTAAGTACTATATGACATATAGCTATACTAAGTTATGGCTGCAAATGCCATAACTTAGTATAGCTTGGTACATTTGGCAGAATATGAAACAAAACATTTTACTAAACTAAACTTCAATATTTTAGGCTTTATAAGAAACCACTGCTTTACAACAAATACTGTATCCAGGGGAATCTAATTATTTGAAAATATGAACAGTTGGATGCCTCTAATTAAATCCCTTGATGCTTTGAATCTATTCTAAAAGTGGCCAGTTTCAAAAACATCTATACTCTCAAATGGTAAGATTTCAGGAACCTGGATTGCTTAAAATTACCAAGGATTTAAGCTCACAAGCCCCCCCCACTCATATTAAAAAACCTTAAGAAAAAGGAACTTCAGACCTTAAACTCCATTTATACATAGTAGCTTTACCCTGTACAATATACTGTAATCCAAAACATTTATTTCAAATTAGAAGACATTTTTCAAAAGAAAACATAACAGCCTGTAAGAAAAACATAAGCCTTGGGGGCACAAATTTCTCAAAAAACATTAAAAAATACCTCTATGGAGTTTATATTAGATCTGAAATCCAAAAGAACGCAGTACCAACCCACAAGAGAGAAAAATGATTTTTTTTTAAATTTTAAACAAGAATTCCATAGCTAAAAATCATATATCAGTATAAAGGGAGGTAATAATTAAGCTGGAAATGACAGATAAAAATGTAAAGTATCTTAAAAAGCATGTTTGCTTCAATATGCTCCATAAATGCTTTAAAACAATACTTTGATACTTCTGAAAAGTTGTAGGACAGCTCAGTATCACTCTGCCTTCACTGCCACATCTGCTCTAGTTCTGTCCCCATGGCAATCAGGCCACTTCCTACTCAGTTCTCCCTTGGCTGAGTTGTTTGGTTCCCCCAAATCTTTCATATATGAGTCACTGACACACTTACTCATACTTTAAAAAAATTTCAGATGGTGCTAACATATTCAAGTGATGTGTAGGTGTGTTATCTGATGCATACAGTTACAAAGATCATCCTCTATAAGTAAATTTTACATTAGAGATAAACTGGATAAACTGACGGTATGATAGACTTATTATGTCCTTTCCTGACTATGCCCACAAATTAACACCTACTTACATTAGAAGTAGCATCTCAAGCCCCTAAGCACAAAATAAAACTGTATGTTTTATTTTAAATAAAATACTTTCTTTGAGCAAGAAATGAATTAAAGCTCTCATATCTCACAACTCTGCCATCACAGAAGCTGTTGATGCCATGTAAGTGAAAGGAGAGCATTTGCCTCCAAACCTAAGAAGTTTCAAGACCCTGACTTTTAAGTTTACATTTTATTCCATATAGTATGGCCTTCTTCAGTTTATCTTAGAACATTATGAAAACTAGCCTGGTACACAAAAATAACTAGAGTTGAAATATGCACACTCCTGATACCTTTGAGGAGCATCTCTCAGGTAAAGCAGTGAGTGAGTCTGAGGCTTGCACACATGGTAGTAAGGGTCCCTTGACAATGAGCAGACTCTTTTTTCCAGCAAGAACTGTGCTGACTAAAGACTTTACTGCCCACAAGCTGTCCCCAGCTGCTTGTAAGTCTCTCTCTGGCAGGGGCTACTGAGATGCATGTGTGCATCTGGGCTGCTAAAAACAAATCCAGCAAGCTCAAGCAGTCCAAACAGAAATTCTCTTGTAAGTGGTGTTATCTGGGCTGAAACAGGTTGGGGAGCTCAGGAGCAGCTGAGCTGGCCAGTGTGACTGCCTGGAGGGCACTGCAGTCCCTGAGGAATGGAGACAGTCACTGCTCCAGCCAGTGCAGGTGCAATCAGAAAAGAGACCCACCTCCAGTGCCTGAGTTTCCACAGCAAGCCACTGTACCTGATGTACACATTAACCTGGCAGGAGAGTTTATTCTCAAAGTGCCTGAGTTGTGCCGCTACTCTCACAACACCACCCACAATTTAACGAAAGAGACTGTCATTCTTATCATTACATTTTTCTGAATTCTTTTAAAATTTCATCAGCTAATTGCAAGAATAAGCTTTTGGGATTACTTCCACTACTAGCACATTTTCAGCAATTTCTCTGAAAAGTTTGAGTGTTGCTGAGGCTGATATTTTGCAGTTAGACACTGCTGTATGTTCATGTGGGTTTTTTTTTTGTTTCTTTCACAAAGAATATTCTATTTTTTAAACAAGTCTTAACACTTGAAAAAGGAACATTTGGACACAGTTTGGAGAACTGTGAATTGTAGTATCTCCCAACACTCAATTCACAAAAAATATGATGTTCCCACTGTTCATCACCTTCTTAACCGTCTCAGGTTTTATTAAATTTCAGAAAATAACTGAAGTATAAGAGATACAGGGAGAGCACCAATGCCTGCTTAAGATTTGGAACTGTCTTTTGCTTGGGGCACTAAAAGACCTTTTACTTACTTGTTTTAGCAGGTCTGAACATCTCATGGAACTTTCACTCAAAAAGTTACTACTGCTTCAGAATGTAACTGCTATTTTATCCATTCACAGACAAAGGACGTGCACAGAGATGAAACCCCTTTGGCAATTCAAAGAGCAGATTTCCCAAATCTCTCATCATTAGCTTGGCCATAAGACATCTCTCTGACAACACCATCTACAATCAACAGAACATATCTCTCAGAACAGCAACAACCTTGACACTGGTAGCTTCTATGGACTAAATTATGTCATGTTTCTGATGCCCATTAGCATCTAAAACTATATAATGCTGCAAAATTCTCTGTAGAGTTGTTCAGTGGTGACTGCAAGACATACACCTGAAAAAGGTTAAGAGTATATTTTAGTTTTTTAATGTCTAGTACACACACAACCTCTCTCCAAATTAAATAAACCACTGACAGGAAGCTGACAGGAACTCATTCTATCAGGTAGGCTCCAATTTGTAATTCTCCCATGGCTATTCAGCATCAATATGATGATGCAGTCATGAGCTGAACTGTGTGCATGAAGCAAAATAAAGGGAACTCACAACCTGCCCAAAAGAAAACTTGTAAGTACAAAAACTAATGTGAATTCTCTTTCATCTCAGCATGTATATTTTTCTCAGGAGATCATAAGTTGTGTTCTCCTGTGTGACACAGCAATGAAGATAAACAATCATTGTAATACTGGTGTAGAGTCTGGGTATAGACATGAATCACTAAATGCAAGCAAGACAGTTGTTTCTTCTGTGTTGTTAAATTAATAACAGCATTTTGAGGCTACCTGCTTTTTCAGCATCAGGATTTCAACATATTTTTTTAAATGCAAAGTTCATAGTGATCTTAAAAAAGCCAAGTTACATACAGTAAAATTATACTGAATAAGAATAGGTTATTATGAAAAGTAGGACTGTACATTTTATACCACTCTGATTATAGTCTAATGCTTCATTCTGTTGAGTCTTTTAGGAATTAAGTACACTCATTTGGTGTACGAGAAGGAAAGGTGCATGGCAGAAAAAGAAATTCTTTTACTGCATTTACCAAGCTTTCAACTTACTCATTATAAAATCCCTCAGTTTCCTCACTCCTACAGTAGAGAGATTTAGCAAAACTATTTACTGAGATGGCTTCATATAGCAAAAACATTCAGATTTCTACTAAACAATGCTTGTTTTGTTGCTTGTTTTCAGATTCATGCAGCACTAATAGTCCTGTTTATGCCAAGAATAATAACCAACAATTGTAAATATGTTTCAAACAACTGGAGGCTGAAGAGGAAACAGATCATATCAATGAATATGTTTGTGAACTGAATTCAATGTAACCATTGTACATGGATTACAATTCAGCAGTCACATTTTTACATTTATTTATTAGTTATGTTCTGGAAACCACAAATAATGTACTCATTTGAAAGAATTACATGAATTGACCAAATCCTCTGGAAGTTTCCTCTGAAGTTCATTCATATTTGGAATATCAAACACATCTCTGGGTAACATGTTCCAGTTCCTCACCAACTTCATAATAAAAAATAATTCTCCCTTCTATCTAGTCTAAACCTACCCTCTTTCAATTTAAAGACATTTCTCCCATACAAGAGAGACTTGTAAATGTCTCTCTTCACCTTTCTTGTAAGCCCCTTTCAGATACTGGCCATCTGCTCTAAGGTCTCCCCAAAGCCTTCTTTTCTCCAGGCTGAACAATCCAACTGAATTAGTCTGTCTTCCTAGGAGAGGTGCTCCAAACCTGTGACCATGTACGTAACCTCCTCCACATGCCCTCCAACGGATCCTTGTCTTTGCTGTACAGAGGATTCCAGAGCTGGAGGCAGTGCTCCAGGTGGGGTCCCAAAGTTATTCAAAATAACAGAGTTTGTTATAACAATAGCATTTTGAAATAACAGAGATGGCTGCTCTTCTGCCAGTTTAGTCCACACATATACCCAAACAAATCACAAAGACTTAAGGAAAAGTAATAATCTCATTCCTAGTTTACCTCTCCATGGTTTTCAGCGAAAAAAGGTTATGCTACCAAGATTCACTTGTCCTTCCCCAAGATGTGAGCTTTACTATCATATGTACTTTATAAAATATAGTGAATTAGATACTATCATATGTACTTTATAAAATATAGTGAATTAGATAGATATCTATGGATAATCATATGGGAATACTAAACATTTTACAAGAACGGGTAGCAATACATGTAGAAAGCACACTGGTCTGCCTAATAAAAGTTTGTGGTGTTTCTCCTCTCTTTCTTCAGTCCCTACCACCAGTTTCAACAATGACTCTTACTATGATTCCATCTCTTTTTAGCTATCACTCTATTTTTTAGCTTTCATCATCTATCCACTAAAGAAGTCTTAATCCACATGCATTTACCTTCTCTTCTGAGAGGCTGCTGAGAACTTCTAAAGAAAGTCTGCATACTTCCTCTACTTCTAAGTTTTTGCAATTCCATTTAAAAATTGAGGTTTGACTATAAGGTCCCATTTGGCATAGCCGTGGAACAGGATAAGGTGATACTGTTGCATCTCTTGTTTGGGGATTAGACTTGCTAAACCAGAACATCATCTTCTCTCTGAAGCTGCAATTCAACCTTAACTTTTCAGCTTGTCCTAAATTGTCTCTTCCATACTTAACAAAGAGAAGCTCTAATTATTGTTTATGAACAGTCTACTCTCCTGCTACACTTCTTTCAAGTTACTTTTTTTACACTTCTTATATGTTACTTTTCCTTAAATCTTTGTGATTTGTTTGGTTATATGTCTGGACTAAAGTGGCAGAAGAGCAGCCATCTCTGTTATTTTGAAATGACATTATGTGGTTTTACTAAACATATCCTATTCAGCCCTTCTCTTCATGACATCCACATCCTTCAATTTTTTTCTTCATTCTCTCTTTTAGTTCATCCTCAAATATTTTTTTCTTGTCTAGTCCTATCATTTAATTCAGAACACCCTAGTAAAACATCTTCCTTATTTCTGTTTTACTTCCCTCTGGATTCTTCCTAATCAGTTCTTTGATCTCCTGAAGTTATCAATATCACAAATGTATTACGGAATTTCTGGCTCCACCATCTCTCCTGCTAGGGCCAGATTCTCCTAAGATGACATTCCCCAACTCAACTTCTTCCACTACTACTTTTCATCTTTGACATCAACAAACCTTGCTTCTGAACATAATTTTGAATTCTCTTTTCAAACTGAAACCCTCACCTGTTCTCAACTTCAGAACTCCAATTCCCTGTGGAGGTACAATCACTCGGGGAAAAAATCAGCATGGTAAAAATTGAGTATAGTAAATTTTATTCATCTAGTTTTAAATTCAAAAATCTCTGCAGCCAATTTCAGGGTTCCTGACTTATATTAAAATCCAATATCTTAGAACCTAATATCTAAAAAGCTGCTAAATTCTATCAGTTCTCATGTCAGAATACAGTGTTTTCCCCTAAAACTTGGCATGCATCTCTCTACATAGTCATCATATCTCCCATGAGGACTATTGTAGTGCTTCTTGCTCTACCTACTATACTTCTTGCCTTGCTACTCTTGAGTTCACTCAAAAATGCATATGTTTTATCTTCTCTGCCTCTTAAAACTCAGAGCTGC
Organism: Serinus canaria; assembly: GCF_022539315.1. Classification (NCBI taxonomy): domain Eukaryota; kingdom Metazoa; phylum Chordata; class Aves; order Passeriformes; family Fringillidae; genus Serinus; species Serinus canaria. The sequence continues at coordinate 17,387,370 of NC_066315.1, read as the reverse complement.
TGCTTTTCAGTCAGATTTCCATCTGGAAAATTGATTTGGTTTTCCTCTCTATCTACTTCCTGACTTTTATCCTTAACTCCACATGATGCTGCCTATCTGTTTACTCCTGAAATCATATTTTCTAACTGTTATCTTGGTGCTTTCTTTTAATCTGCTCCTTGTAAAATACAGGAAAGTTTCTCATAAAAATGTAAAAATATTCAGGCACATATGACAATATTTTGCAAACCAGATAAAACCATCCTGATTATGGCAGTACAAGTAGCCACTCATCTCATTAATATACAGAGAATCTAAATGTACTATGCTTTTTTTTTAATAGATTCATTTGCAGGAGGAAATCTTACAAAGAAGATTCATGCCCAGCTTTCAACTACTTAATATGAAAGCAAATCCTAACATATTAATTAAGTATAAATTCTGAAGTCTAAATTCTGTAACATCATGACAGGTTTGAAAAACAAAGAGCCATATAAAACCAGTCATATTTGCAATCTCCTTTTCCTGTAATTGTGTCTGTATGCCAAACAGCAAAGTACATTTTCCACTGATACCTGGTAATTAAGGGGTGCTTTCACTGGTGCCAAGATCTGACTCTGGGTCATAATTACAGCCCATTTTTGCTATCCTTTCTCGTTAAACCAAGAAATCCCACTTTGAATTACAGCCCCTAAAAATCAACTAACCTTTCAGTATTGAAGCTGGAATGAGACAATACAAAAATCCCATGAGTTTGAGCTGAAATTAGTTGCTGGATTTAAACAGCTGGAGGGGGGAAGGGAGACATGTCTGAAGGAAGCATATTGAGAGCAGCAGGACTCCCTTCAGGAGAGAAAGAGAGAACAGTTAGTAAAAGGAATCAGGATAAGTAATGTGAGAAGAACAGTGTGTGTAAAATGAAAAAGGGATAAAAAGAGAGGGCAATAATCAGTCTTACTAGAAAGTGGAACAGAAAACACAGAGGAGAACAGAGGAGTGGAACTGGTGATGCTCCAAGATTTTGAGTCTTATCTCTAAAGCTCTAATTGTTGCCTCTGATTAAAGTGTAAAACACTGAGAAAGACTTGTTATTACAGAGTAAACTAACATGGAGATTTGGGAGTTTTGTGTAAGACTAGGATGAAGAGTCACTCAGACTAGGTACAACGAGTTCCTTAAGTGATCTGAGCCCAGCTATGCTGACAAGAGTACATTCTCCAAAACCTGCAATTGCACAGGACACAACAGTAATTCAAGATGCAAAGGATACTGGTGCTTTAGTCAGCATTACGTTTATGCATATCTCATGGACTACATCTACCAATATTAATGTAATTTCAAATTTCTACTGTAGTGTCCTTCAGCTTCTCAGACCAGACAGGTATCAAGCACTGATCCAAGCACTAAATCAAGGACAGCTTCAGCCTCTAAATACATGACACCTGTTTGGAAGTACATACTAGAAAAAAGAATATATTTTCAAAAATGCAGATGCAGGCACTAGTTCTTGGGAAGGTGCTACCTCTCTGATAGCATGAGGCTAGGACCCAAAATATGCATAGCCACTAAATGCTAAGATTATCTAAGACTTAGTATTGGTAATTGCCCCCTTGCATAAATAAGATTCTTAGTGCTGTTTCAGCTTGATATAACATGCTTTTACATTATTTCCTAAGCTAAAGAGGTGAAAATTTACACACTTTTGCAGTACACATCTCCTGCTGCTCAATGGGTATGGGTTAGTATGGCTAATAAGATTTGACCCCAAGGAGAGAAATTTTAGAACTAGGACATCTTCATACTGGATAAGAGATAACTCTGTAGGAAAAGCACGTGCATTTCCTACATGCCAGATGCAAAATAAAACCCAATTTAAGTAATTCCTCTATTTGTTCAGCAGTGTTACTGAAGTGCTATTATAACTACACAAAAAAAAAATTGAGTAAAATTTCCATGGGTCATTATGTGAGATATTATGTAACATTATAATTTATCACTTACTTCTGTAATGCTGCTGAATACCTAGAAAATGCATAATATTAGTATTTCACATGTGCTTCATAGAACTAATTCTTGAAACTGAAGTCCTAGGACCAAAATCCTTAACCAAATGGCTATGAAAGGTTCTCATTCACATTTTTTCCCACACTGAAAAAGTCAGACTAGATCTGTGAAAGCTAGGAAAATTTTATAGTCACTGGGGTCAGAAGAAAATGCCAGCCAAAAAACTGTGGAAAGGATATAGAGTTATTGTGGGAATTACTGGACATAGCAAGTTGCATTTCTGCAAGACACCTTATTATCACTCTATTTAGTGTACTTCCTCAGACACTTCTACAACAACTTACTTAAAGAAATGCTCCCTCACTATGAAACATGCACTGCAAAATAGAATATAAATTTATAACTTCTACAATAAGAAATTGCAGTTAGAGGTTCTAAAAAATGCTGGTCATCTCACTATCATATCCTCAGTGACACAGATGAATTATTATTGCATAATTTCCTCTGAAGATAACAGGAAGGCTTGATGGTTACTTCAACACTGGATTTGACTGAATGGCTTGTGGCATTTTCTTGCAGAACGCTATCATCATCTGGTGGTATATTTTGCTGCTATGTAAACTGTATGCTATGAAGATGAAAGCATTTCATTTACTTAGCATTAAACATTTAGAAGAAGACATAGATTTACCACCTTGCAGTTATGCCAAACTATGTGGGGGTGGAAAATGCAGTAACATGAAATTAACTTGACAGAACTGCTAAGGATTTTGAGAACAAACAAATGCTGACATTTTACATGAATGAAATTTGAGTACTTCTCTGTCCAGAAGTAAAAGACAGACTAAATAAAACAATATTCTCATTCATACTATCTACAAAGATAAAAAAAAACCTCACAGGTTTTTCAAACAAAAATATTTTTCACGTAGTTTTTCTTATAATTGGAGGTGGAGATCTCACATGCAAAAGTCAACTATTTATTATGCCATTCAACCAGAATCTGCATAAATCAGTTGACTTACGTGGTAACTTTTCAGTCTAACAAAATCAACTTTCATGGAGATGAACCTTTCTGAATTTCTGCTAAGATTTTTAATGTGCTCCACAAGATCAGCACAGAACTTGTAGCCACCTTTGAGGACACAGAGAACCACAATATCATTGTCTCCAATGTCTTGCATAATATCTTTTGCCAGTCGTTCTGTCCTGGGCAAAAAAAAAAAAATTAGAGAGAAAATAACTTTAGATGAAGATGCTCTAAGTTCATTGTATGCTTTACAAACACTATGCTGAGTACAAAGCTTGACTGGCATTGCTTAAGAAGCCTGACTCCACAGAATCACTGAGTGATTTAGGTTGGAAAAGACCTTCAAGATCACCAAGCCCAACCCTTTGACTGATCACCACCATGTCAGCTAGATCATAACAGTAAGTGCCATGTCCAGTCATTTCTTGAACATCTCCAGGAATGGTGACTCTACCACCTTCCAGGACACTCCATTCCAATGCTTGTCTGGGTTTGCATCCAGCTCACAGATGGCAGATCCAAACAGACAGAGAGATGGATGCAAGATGCAAAGCACTTGAATCTAAGTTAACCTTAGATGCATAAATTTAAGTTAATTTTAACTAACCATTCAAGTTAACCTCAAATGCATAAATTCCCCAGCTATACAAACAGGACCTACACATCTCAGCATATTTTGGGCTCATAAATATGTAAGAGACTTGAGAGAAAAAAATGTGAACTAGCCTTCCATCTTACCTCACAGAATTATCACTATAAAATATACCTGTACAAACCCCTAACTTGTTATGTTAGTTACTGCACAAGAGCAACAAATTAAGTGAAAGATAGGGAAGAATATCTGAAACTTTCATGCTGATTGGCTTTGGAAGATGCTACCTTTACAGTTTTAATAAAAATATTCATAAAAACTAGAAAGAAATAGAGCATCAGTGAAAAGCTTATAAAGAGTGTATATTATCACTATTCTGTACAGCTTACTGCTTTATACAGCAGAAATGAAGAGTGCAAAGAGCTTCAGTGACTTGTTCAAGGTCACACACAGGCAAATAATCGAGCGAATGCTCCAGTGAGCCCAGAACTGTGGGGTTCCCAACCAAACCTATCCTCTCTGACAATTCTGCATGGCAAACACAATATGGCAGATGACTGGAAACAAAAGATACACATTTCTGCCATGCAATGCTACATATATTTTCAATATAAAAATAATAAATATTAATCTTAATAATGAATGTAAATAATAAATATTAACTTTAAAGATAGCATTTCTAGACCCCCAATAGGGTACTGGGTCATTTCTAGATGTAATGAAGTATCAACAGAAAACTTAACAATGTTGTTTGATGTTTTGAGGAAAAACAGTTCAGTGCATTATACTCTGAAAACACACTGTAAAATTCTTTGATAGCTCTCTAAATAAGATTAGTAGTTTCAATGAAAATGGATTTGTCAACAGGATGTAATTTATTAAATAATCCTATCATTTATCCCATGTATTTTATTACATTTTCCAGGTTTGGTTGGTTTTATTCTTTCTCTACCAAATGTAATACAAAAATAATTTGCCCCTACCTAAGTACACTGATTGAACTTCAATGAAATCTGTGCATGGAGCAGAGAAGAATAAGCTCTAGACTGAAGATAAGTATAAGAAACAGCTGTTGCTTAATCTCCACATCTTTTATTTTTAATGCTGTAGTAAATTCCATATAGCAATCATTAGTATATTTTGTTATATAAGAAATAGAAGATACTAGAAATACTAGATCATCTCACTTGATCTGAAATATATAGTTCCTTTTAGTGTTGTAAGAATGAGGATCACTTACTTTACTGAAGATTAATAAAACAGTCTTTTATCATCTTTTATCAAGTCTGAGAAGGGGGAAACCTCTTATTAAAAAACATTTCTTTGATGAATTTTCATTCTTTATATTGTTTCTCAGCTTCTTTGCAGCTGAAATTTCCAGGAATTCCAAAGACCACTTCGTATGTTAAAAGTACAGGAACTCCAGCACAGACAAAAATATACTAATGTAAATTTTCAAATAAAAATATCCAAGTTTTTAACTTCTAATATTTTGGGACAAAGATCATACACACACTGTATATGGATGACAACCTTTATAACAAAGAATAATACTACTGACCAAACAATTTATTTAGTAACATTCAAGTTACACATACCTGTCAACAATAATGCCATGAGGAATGAGCACATATTCCAGGTCACCATAGTAGTGCTGAGGATAAGTGAACAAATCCAGACTGTATCCTGGCCAATTGTCTGAAATCTGAATATCAAACAGTACTGTCAAGAAAACTTCATGGTGTTTGACATTATCTAAGTGATACAGAATCAGCACTCTAGTACACTCTGATGGATGAACTTGTTGTGTGCATACTTTCTTCCAGTTACAATTTACTATTTAGCTTTTCCCATTAATTATTTTGCTTCTCAGTATAACTCAGAAATCAAATGCTACAGTTTTTTACTCACAGAATGTGGGAAATGTCACCTGAAATTACAAACAACTAGACAGACAAAGGAAATATTTAACACCAAACTAGTGGCAAAAGTAAGTTTATAAGTATTTTCAAACTCAAAGTGCAAATATAACATTGCCAGTAAGAAGGGATTTTCCAATGGGAGATTCAGATGGTGGAATTAAAAGTCATAAAATTCTACATTAAAATTGTACATTTCTAGTTTAGAATTGCTTAAATCATAAATAAAAAGATAAGTATTCTACAGATGAAACAGTACAGAGAATAATTTATGTGGTTCATGGATGATATCTGTACAAATCAGTGAAAAACTGTACTTTTTGCCAAAGGTGAGGTTCTTAATTTAGATGTCATCAACGATAAGTGATTGCAAAAGGTTTGCATCTCACCTCACTATGAAACTGGTCTGTAAATCCATACATTTACAGAAAAATATTTTACAGACTAAATATACATTGGTTTTGTAAGTATCAGAATACAGAGATTAGATCTCACAACATACAATGGTGGTAGAGATTAAGAGGGTCAAAAATTAGTCAATGATTGAAGGCTTCAGAAAGCTATGAAATGCAGAGTCTCCACTAAACTAAACTAGCTCCAAAACAAATATTTTCCCTATTCCTTATGAAAGACAAGACCTGCAGGTTCATAAGGTACCTTGAAATCATTAGAAAGCTTTGCTTCAATACTGGTTCAAGATAAAAAGCAACACCTAATAGGTTTTCCCTACAATCATATTCCTCAAGTCACACATTGTCTTCCTACAGCTCGGCCACAGGAATCTTGCATACAAGAGAAATGGTGACAAACTTGCCATTGTGCGGTGCATGTCTTATTAGCATTTTTGCTACAGATAGTCTTTAAAGGACCATCACTGAAACCTCTGCTTACCATTTTATTGGAGAGCAATAGATGGTTTCTCACAATTTTGGCTAAGATAACATATGTGATGTCAAGCTGTTCCTCCACATCCCCTCTTCTTTAACTCAGACACAGCCTGCCTCATGCTGCACTGAAACACTGTCCTGCCTTGTGGATTTTGTGTTGCTTGGGGGCTTTTTTTGCATATTCATCGACAGCTACAGGCACCTTGACTGGCATGTTTTCCTAACTCTACCCAAAACTCTCTGCATCAAGAAAGTTACTTGTTGGCGATTGCTACTGAATATTTGCCCATGAAGGGCATGACTGGGAGATAACTGGAATCAGTGAAAGCTTTTCCCCTGACTTATACAAGACTTGAAACTTCACAAAAGAAAAAAAGTTACTTAGTTGTCTTCCTCATTTCCATAGAAACGGGAGATTATAAATATCCTCCTTGGCAAGACTTTTAATTAGAGCAAATCTTGTCCCAGAAACACTGCTGCAGTCAGCCTGCAAAGACTATTTTCCCATCTACTTTTTCAGTGCATGAGGGGCTGAAACTTTTTAAACATTTTTTAGCAATGAACGGTCAATTCAAAAGCATTTTAATGCAAACTGAAACAATTTCATTAAGTGTTACAAACACCCACTAGCAACCCCTGTCAGTGTTGCTTACTTCTGCTTTCTTGTCAAATTGCATGGTTTCAGTGTGATGCAGATGAAACTAAGTGGATAGAAGCTGCTTTAGAATTCATACAAACCAATAACTTTTACTTAGGTTACAGTAAGTCCTTTATAAAACAGGATCAGGATAAATTTTTGATTCTCCCATTTATCCTTTTTAGATAACAGAAAGGCTCTCTAGGATAGCAGAAGATAAACAGTGTAACACTACAACAATATTGAAGTTCTAGATTACAAGGGCTTGCTGGCATTTGACAACTAAGATGAAATTCACGTATGCTTTCAAATTAATTATTTATCTGATATAATAAGCCTATTTCATATTCTTCTTTCTTTTAAACTAGCTCTTCCCAACAAGTCTAAGAAATTCTCATTTATCCTAAAGCTATCCACAGCATTATGCTATAAGACAAATTTCAAGTAACTGTAAATTCTTATGACTATTCTGTTCGAGAATTTAAAAGGCCCTTGAAAATATGAAGAAAAAAAATTCATATTGTTTCAGAAAGAAAACAGTGTTCAACTGGATAAGTAAGTATATGTTCTAAATACATTGGCATATTTGTGTGTAAAAAAATTCCTACAGCGAAAGAAAGACCTACTTTTAAAGTTTAGGCTTTGCATGTTTGAATAGCGCAGCAGATATTCTTCAGTAAGTCTTTAAAAAGTTGATGTGAATGGATACAAAAAGGAATACAAATACATGGTAATATCCAAAAGTGTTCCCCTGAGGCCTAAGAGACAAGCTGAAGACCTTTAGAACAATGTTGCTCATTTTCTTGTCTGGCAAAGTGAGCACAGGTGAGTTTTGAGCTCAACCCTCAGCTCCAAGCAGCATGAAGCAAAGTCCAGCTTTTTTAACTGAAACAATGTTGCACTGGACTTACTGCTGGTTGGGTTTTTGGGCAGTTGAGCAGAAAAAATTAAAACAGTGCTGCAGAACATGGTCAGGCACATTCATGTCCTTCTTTGGAATAACCTCCTGTTGCTTGATGATATGCACAGTAACACACTTAAGGAATGTCATTTATTGCACAGGTGTCAGGGGATGTGGTTGATGTGTGGTGTTTTCAGACAGAGCTCGAACACACGGGACAGGTCCTTCAGAAAGTGGATGCAGGGGATGCTGGAGTGGACAGTGGGACCACGGCTGGCCCTGGGCCATGATCTGGGCAGCTGACCCGTGAACTTTCTGTTAAAATCCTAATGCCACGTTAAAATAAGAACATACCTATGGTGGTGGCAGTGATGGCATTTACTTCACAGGAGAAACTGGGGTGTCTATCAGGATAAGGATCACATTCCTTCATTTTTGCACCATTTATTCATCCCTACAGGCACTCCAAACGCACTGCCAAGGCTCGGGCTGTTTCCCACCCCAGCAGAACACGGGCAGCCCAACCCTCTTTCACGGCGCCCGCAGACTCCCTGGGGCCTCCCAGAGTTCCGGTGGGAGAAAGACACCTCGGGATGTCTGAGGATCCTCATCCCCGGTACTCAAGGAGCCTGGGGAAGCACAGCCACGGCCACAGGAGCCGCTCGGGGTGGTACCGGACCGTGTTTTCACGGCGGAAGCCAAAGGCGCGGTTCAGCCCAACACGCCCGTCCCCCTCCGGCAGCCGCGGCGGGGCCGGGGCCGGCGGGGGTGGCGGGACAGGCGCAGCGTGAGGGGACGCGGCCCAAGCGCCGGCCGAGGGGCCGGGAGGAAGCGGGGGAAGGGGAGGGTGCGGGGGTTCACCACAAAGCGCCGGGGGGCTTCGGGGAAGGGGACCGGGGACCAGGGAGGCACCGCGGCCGGCGAGGGGCGTGGGGCCGGGCCGGGCCGTGCCGCGCTCCGCATTTACCACAACGCCGCGGCCTCCAGCGCTGCTCCCGCCCTGCCCGGCCATGTTCCTGCGCGCGCCCGCCCGCCCGGGGGGCTGCGGCGGGGCGGGGCCGCGGCGGGGCCAGCGCGGAGGCGGCGGTGCGGGATACGGGGTGCGGGGTGGACGGTGCGAGATACGGGATGGGCGGTGCGGGATACGGGGTGCGGGGTGGACGGTGCGAGATACGGGATGGGCGGTGCGGGGTGCGGTATGGACGGTGCGGGATGCAGGGTGCGAGATACAGGATGGGCAGTGCGGGGTGCGGGATGCAGGATGGGCAATGCGGGGTGCGGGATGCAGGATGGGCGGTGCGGGATGCAGGATGGGCAATGCGGGATGCAATCTGTGCAGGCATAGGTGCGGTCGGAATGATGGAAAGGCTTGGGCAGGGCTGGCCAAAGGGCCTGGCCTGGGTTGATGGGTAATATTAAGTTGGTGTGGTTTAAACTGCCGTTTTAACTTGATTTTCTTTTACTCCAGGGAAGAAAAAATGAAATTTCCAACAGTTCAGTAATCATGCTTCGCATCTTCGCTGTCTTCTTGAGTTGCTGCTCCTTCCCACCACTGTACACATGTTGGGGCAGGCTGTGTCTTCCTATTGCCACCAGCCCATGCCCATGTTGCCTATGCTCTCAGTGCAGTTGGAGATAAACAGATCAGGCACCAGGAACAGTGCAGCTCTCTGCCACTCCCTTCCTATTCTGTTAAAATTATTATTAATATTTTGTTTTCACTGCCTTACAGATCAGAAGGAGCTTGGATTTTTCTTGGCTTATTCTGATCGTTGCATACCTTTACTTTCCCATAAAAGAAGTTCAAATTTGGACTTGCTCCATCCTTTTTGTATCCTGTCTTTTGTGGAAAATGGTAGCAAGCCTCTCTGCCCACTGTGGATAAAAATAGAGCTTTTCACTTTCTTAAAATTGAAAGTTGGTTATAATTTCTAATATCAATTTGTCAAATACACAGCTGGTAGAATTCTGCCATTCCTATACTAGAAAATATTAAAGGAAGAAAAAGTTGGTTTTAGGGGAGACCTAGGCATAGTGAAATATTCTATGTACTACCCGTGGGGCTCTCACCAACCAAGTATGCAACATTTCAGGTTGGAACTCTGCTATTCTAGAATGTGGTCATTGTCACTTCTGGTCACAACATATGGATCCAGGGAGCAGTTATGGGGATGTCTACACAGGGAGTTTGGTCTCCAATGTGGACTAGTTTTCAGGTGCATCCTGTTAATGCACTTACATTAGAACTGATAGGACAATTCTTAGGAATCTGGTGTTAAGAATGCTTCTATAAATCACTAATTAAAATCTGGTGAAGTACTAGAGCAGTTGAAGATTATCTTGTGATAATTGCTTTGTTTCTTATATGAAGCCAGGGGTTTTTGATGAATTAAAGAACTATTCATTAAAGAACTATTGCTACAACAGACAGGATGTCTGAAAGAACAAAAGACAAAGTTTACAAAGTGTCAGAAGTCCACTCCAGAATATATCTGTCTCAAAGTGGTGCCTGTATATCAAGACTCAGGTGTACTGAGAAAAAATATTTCCTGTTCACAGTGCTGTAAAATAATAAGTAATGAATCTGATAAACAGCATATGCAGACTTGTACAAACCTACTTGAATCAAATAAAAATTTTCATAATGGACAAAATCCCCAATTAGATTTGCATTTCAATTCCATGTCAACATTTCATACAACTATTGAGAAAGAAAGTTTAATATTTGATCTGATCTCTGGGTTAAATGCTCCTGATACATATCCACACTTTTCAGGATTTGAAGACTCTCCTAGTCTGGAAGAATGCCTCCTAAAGCCCATATTTGCCTTAAAGCTAGCTCAGTCAGAATAAGTTACCACCAAGCTGCCTGCTGTTGCGTTTATGTCACAGTGCAGAACCCTGTGGATCTAAAGCTATTTAGATTACAGCTAGAAACTCAAATCAATTCTGCCACTGCTATATGGGGACTGTTTTCTTCTACCTTTCAGACTTTGGGTTACTGTTATCAGAGCTTTCTATATTTTTAACCATATTCTTTATCAGACTACTGCAATATGAGGGATTGTTCTGACTAACTACAGACAGAGGATTAATGCTTTGAAAAGGATTAACATGAGCAGGACACTAAAAAATAAATTCCTCTAGCATTGTGCTGGAAAACTTAAGCAGGAGATGTTTGTTCTTCCCATCAAGATTGGGTGAATGTGTCTGTCAAGTCTTTGTTTTGATGATCTTATCTTCCAGCAATTTTACAGGGCACGCTTAAGAAGTGTAATGAAGTGTCATGTCTTGCTAATAACAATAAATATGAGTAAGGAAATGAAAACCTGGATAAATTTAGCTGGGGTACACTTTGATAGTATTGCTGTCAGCAGCCACACACCCAACCCACAAAGCTGTTCTCCATGGAAGATTTTTTCATTGGCACAAAAGATAATACATTTTGTTTAGTTTTGTTGCAAATGGCACAAAGTCATGGTTCTGTGAACTCACAGAATTAGTGGAAACCAGGATTAATGAGGTTCTTTGTGCATGATGGAAATGAAGCTGCTAAGGATTTTGTTGTGGAGGAATGCATACTTACTGAATGTTTACTTTTTCTTTTACAGTATGAACTGGTATGAAATGAAGGAATTTACAGTAGACTTTCAAAACTTACTTTAATTAGGGCCAAAATATGATTAGTGAATATTATATATTTGGGGCTTAACTATGAAAAAGCCTGTAAACATTCTGAAGAATGTTCTTATTATCTTTGTTTAGCTGTTTGTTTATGAACTAAAAATAGGAGGAAAAGAATAAACATTTCTAGATATACAACCAGGGGAAATGATCAAAGAGGAGAAGAACAAAGAAAATAGGAGTAGATAATACTAACAAGTAGGACTGGGTAGGTCTGGACACACAGCCAAGAACCATAAAGGACCAGATGGAAGTGACACACAGAGAAACAAAGCAGGGTTAAGACTGATACATAAATCCCGTGTGAATGTACTTATGCTTTTGGCTTTTACGCAGCTTCATCATTTCAATTAGACATCTATTCCTCTCTTACCATGTTCCTGATAAAAGTAGGACATGCCCTTTCACAACTTTAATGTAAAGAAATACTGAAAATAAAAGGTTGGGGACAGGGATATACCATGAGAGCAGTCCAAGGCAAATATTATTATGGAGTTACCCGTAAGCAACCTTTACAACTGCATTATGTATTCTGCTTCCAAGAAGTTATAACAAACATTTGACAACTCAGTCTAATATGTAAACACCAAAACTAGACAGGAAAAGCATGAAAATCCAGACTATTTCAAGAGGTATGGCTTACCTAGGTAGAAGCTTGCCAATTAGGGGGTGAAGTAAGAGCTCTTTTTCTCGTTCTGCCTGTTGCTGCAGCTGTTATGTGAACAGCAGAACTGTAAACAATCTTATCGAGCATAAACTTGCATTTCTTTGTGGTTACAAGGTAAGCTACAACACACACACACACACACACACACACACACACACGCATGCAATTGTGGCAGAGAAAGACATTTTCGGGTAAATTGGTTACTGAAGGGATTATTAAAAGCAAAAGTCTAGCATATGTACAGTACTTTAGGGCATGTTGGAAATAATTCTAAATTGTTTGCATATCCAGTTTTAATATATTCCAGAATTTTGAGTTCTTGTGTATTACCTGAGGCAGTGACCCAGTCCACAGGGTGGCTGCTGGAGACCCTGAGTGCAGCAGAACATGTCTGGCAGACAGTGTTCCAGAAATTTGGGAGAACATGAAGCAGCATTTCAAACCATTCCCCTACAGTAATGAACACAGAGAGGCCATAGGAAATGCTGCCCCAATAGCAGGTCTAGGGAGCATCCTGTGATGTGCAACAGAAGAGATTCACATTGTTCTTTGTGATTCCTGTACTAGAGCAGGTGACAGAGTGGCAATGCAGGCTGGAATCTGGCTCCTGTCTACTTCAGCAGAATCACCATCATTTTAGAGGAATTGGAAAAGTTTAGTTTTAAAAATATTGCAGAATTTAAGATCTACAAGGGAAGCTTGGTCACAGTTAAACTGTACTGAGTCTGTGAGACCGACTTAGGCTTTGAAAATTACCTGGAGTAACTTTGATATCAAGAAAATGCCTAAAAGCTGCCATTCAAGATATTAGTCTATTTTTTCAAATATTTATAAGCTTCAAATCACTGTTAGGCCCTTCTTGACAGAACCGTGGGCTTTGACTTATTTGGTCTATGATAAACATCTTTAATACAAAACTACATTTTTGTTTGTTATTAATCTCACTGTGCCAAACTAGAGCAGCAAGCTTTGCTTTGCAATTTCCTGGCTCCTGAAGATACCCTTCCTGCTTTTCAGGTTCATGTTATTAATATAAAGTCCTCATAGCTGAAAGAAATGCAAACAGAAATTTCCTCTTGTCCTTCAATTCTAGAATAAACTTTATATTCTTTATAATAATATGGAAATATTTGCCCTAACCAGCTATTTAGAGGTATTGACGTTTGAATGATAAAGCACTGTTTTCAAGGAAAGCTGCTCACATCATATCCTATGACAAATTCATCATGCATGACCATGAAAACTAGTCAGGGAGTTGTAAATATATAGTGTGTCACACCCAATGTAATGTATTTAACTGTTAGAGTTTGTTTTCTTTTTAAAGGAGGTTGTTCGCTTGGCTACATCCCTCTTTTTAATTGTTTTTTTCTTAATTAAACAAATCTAGAAAAGTCTGCCAGACAAAAGAATTCTAAGTGTCTTAAACAACTAAACAAGTAACAGTTTAAGGACTATTTCCCCCAGAATAGCTCAGTTATCTTTGTTATAATTTTGTATACTTCAAAGCTTGCCTAGAATAAACAGTGCAGTAACAAAAGTTACTGAAAAACAGAGTCCCAAGAGTTCTCCTGTAGCATAGGACAGTGATGTTCATGGCTGGACAGCCTCTGTGTTTTGTTGCAGCACAGAATGACCCATAACCCTAGGGTGCTGAAATGCTGGATTTGGACCATTTACTAATTTTATTGTTTGTGTAAAAGACAAATCATTCCTCCTGATAAAACAGCAAAATGTGGTTGTTTGTTCCTTGTGCAGTGCTTGGGGCCACATGTTGAACACTACTGGAGTTTTTTTTCCTCCAAAGAGAAAATTACTACATTGCTTCCTCAGCTTGAATATGGACCTTAAAGCAACATGAGGTCCTTTAAAATGGACCTCAGAGAACAGTTCTAGAGGTACTTGTCCATTTTTACAGCAGCTATTTGAATTAGAGGATTGAGTCACCTGAATTTTCCATATGGGGGCTCTCACCTAGCAAGACTAATCATTAATTGTATTACTTTTGAGTAACCAATAGCTTTTAAACTATTCCATAGTGCTGTTTAGGCTCAAATCATAGTTCTAACTTTAGGCACATATATCCTGTATTTAAAAGAGATGGGCTCAAATTGCATGTCAGAAATCCCAGAAATGAGAAATGCAGTATTAATGGTTACCAGTGAAAAAGCCAGGTATAAGTCATTTACCATTGCATTTCAAAAACATGCTATGACAAAGACATGAATAAATCATATTCCTCCAGGGAATAAGTTAAGTGCTTTAAATCTCATTTCTCTTCTTTCAACTCCTACTTTCCAGTTCCTTTTAGTAAACAACAAGAATCATATTGCATGGTCTTTATGCCCAGATGATCATATTTATTATTACTGTTATTATAAGCACACAGAGCTCTACTAACAGACAAAATTGTGTCAGCCACTAAGCAAAGAGAGAAAAACACAACCCATTTGGCAGATAGCTTAACAATCTAAGAAAAGAAACAACAGGCTGCAGTGCCAGGGGGGTTCAAGGAAACTGCACAGGTCAGCAAGATAAAGCCTCATTTCAGCTCACCAGCAGCTCAGCTGCTGTTAAATTTTTGGTGAGCACTACTGAAAAGGATATTTGAGGAAAGATTTGAATACAAAGTTATTCCAGTGTTTGCATGTTTCTGTAAATTTCTTCATGCTGTGGAGTCAGTGTCAAGGCTGGCATGGCATAATGAATTAACACCACAGGCTGGAACTGTGACTGAACAGAAGTTCACTCTCCTAGCAGCACCAACAAGACCAGCATACAGCTACTATTTGGCTATGTCTGCCTGTCTACAACTATTTGTGGAGGTACAGTCTATACAAAAACTGTTTCATAACTTGCTGAAAGATAAGTCACATTTATACTCAGCACTTTTAAACAGTAAAGAAAAAACCAAAATAAATAACTCACACTGCATTCCTACCATAATGCTACTGCTTAGCCTGGAAGGTGAACACAACCATGAATTTACTTGTATTTTATTTACATAACTTTGCATGACAAGAAGGAGCAGGAGGAAGATAGAGACAGTATGAAAAATCCTGCCATCTAGGCATTTATGTGGTCATGTGTATATCACCATCTTGGATGGCCACTCATGGAAGGAATGGCCATTCCTCCTTGGCTTAGTCATGCTCAATACACACCTGGTTCCTGGGGTGGACAATGCTGCAGGACTCAGCAGCTGCCTTCCATGACTATGGGAAATGTCAGACGACCTTAATAACAGGGTTTGCCACCTGTCTCTCCTCTAATTAAGACATTAATATTATAAGCATCCTAAAGCTGAGGGTGAAAGTGTGGACTAGGGCTAGCATTTATCTAGGATCCTGTTAATCTGCATATACATGAAATTTCTTTATCTGAAAGATGTCTGCCTTCATTAAGTCTGAAATTGTTAGATATATTGTGTTGCCTTAAATGTATGCCAATGAAAGGACCAGATTTTAGCTTCATGGCAGAGCCATCACAGCAGCAGTTTGCTGTACCAATTTTCCACAAAAATATACAGGGGGTGAGAACATGCCCTCTCACAAAAAAAACTGCCTACAGAGACTATGGAAAATGAATTCAGCGGAGAATTTCTCCCATTTTTCCCACTGAATTCTGTGAGGGGAATGAAGTTACCTCTCTAGGTTTTGAAGAACTGTCCCAGACTTAGTCTCCAGGAATGCATGCAGAGCCCAAAAAGCCACCATGGTCCAAGATCAGCCACATGGAGCCCACATGCTCCTGTCGGAGCTGATGTTTGCTCGAGGCAATCAGGAACTCCCTCTGTTTGTGATGATGCCATATCTGATCCCTTCCTTCCTGAATATAAATAGTTTCATTCTCAAGAAAAGCCAGTGAGATATTCATCATAATTTCATGTTGCTATTTTTAAAAAAGAGATACACAGCTTTGTCATGCACAACTTCCAACAGGAAATATTTTCAGTTTGTGGGAATGTAACTCTTACTGACCAACAGATCATTATGCCCCATTTTTCATGTTTATTATGGTTATCCAATTTAATATTACCAGTTTTAGAATTATGAAGTACTGAAACAGTTTGGTTATAGTCTTTGTTATTTCATTGATTATTAGTAACTGACTAGTGAATTTAAAGGATGTTTCAACTGGTAATGCTACTTTTTAGCCTGTGGACAGACTTGTTTCTGTTAATATTTAATAGCTTTTATGAGGGAAAAATTCTATTGGAACAATTGAGTTTATTCACCTTTTTCATTTTGTTATACCAATGGTACATATTAGTTGATTCATGAACATTATACTTCCAATTACTGGCATTTCCTGAACATATAAATACAGAGTTACATTGCTTTGGATTCTGTAACTTTATTTTGTCACATTTCCCAGAGAGAGCTAAGGGTAAGAACATTATCCTTCTGCATGCATTTTCAATGACTTTCAGTATATTTTTTCTCCATAATCAGAGGTATAGGCAGATTCCATGCAATACACACCAAAAGCCTCTCCATAGGCTGACAGAAACAATTCACATGTCTCATGAGGGGACCATCCAGCAGATCTACCTGCAAAGAGCTATATGAGGCTCAGGAAAAAAATGCCACAGCATTGTTGAAGGACACTAGTGACAGTCCAGGTACAGAAGGACACAGGCTTTTGTCTCTTCCTCTTCTGTTAGGCAGAAATACTTTTTGCATCCCTTCCCACTCACTCCCTAATTTCCCCATAATGTATTACCATACTTCTGACAATGTTAAAAAGCCATCATTTCTCCTGGTGAATGATGAATGTTTCTAATTGTGGCCTAGCTGCTCATCCCAAATTTTGGGATAGGCCACCATCTATTTTGTATTTCCATAAAGTTAGCGCTGATGATAAATGGAAGAACCAAATACTGATCCTAACCTAAATCAGCCAGTCTGCAAATCAATAAAGGCTGACAGGGAGGCAGTGGGAATGTATGCTCTTGTGGAGTCAAATCCTTTTTTTTTTTTATTTCAAGCCATAAGAAACAGCCTTTTCTGATTACACTGAAGTTCTTAAGAGGGGCATCAGGTACTTCACTAGAAGATAATGTCACATATTATTAAGTGCTAACAATTAAGTGTAGTTTTGTTAAAATATAAAGTGTGTCATTCTTTTGAATGACGCATTCATTTCTTTTGAATCCACATTTTACAAATCTGCAGTTTTTTTCCAGCTTATATCCTTCAAAAATAAACATGATTGCTTAACAATAAATTACAAATAAGAAAGTACACATTCCTGCTCACCCATGTGTTCCTAGTGTATGTCATAGACAAGTATACCATGCCCAAGAAATACAGCCTAGAATTCACTGTGAAGTCTTCAAAGCCATTCCCTGACAAATTTAGGAAAGGAACTCAATGTATGGGAAAATTCAGGTTTTCATAGTAATTTCAAACTTTTTACTTTATCCTTTGCTGATGTCAGATACGATGATGTCTCAACAGCTGCTGGTGGTAGTGATTGACATCATACAGAAAAAGCTGTGTTCTGAAAGGCTGAGAAAGATCTTTTCTAATCTAAACAATACCTACAATTCCATGAAGCAAAGGTTAAGCAGCAGGAAAAAAAAACATTTTTTCTCTCTATGCAAACAATTGCGAGAGAGTGTGCTGATATAATTTTTGTCTAAGTCTTGACTCAGATGCTTGTATATTGCTTTCATTCTAATAGTACACATGTAATTCCAGTCAAAACACATTTTTCTAATTTAACTGTAGATTTACTATAATATTACAGAATTATGTACTTGTAAAAACACACAAGTGTTTTTACAAGTACTAGTGGTGCTCCACCACAAGTGGTGTCTGTATTGTGTGAAGTCTGTATTATTACAGGTTTCCATATTAAAAATTGATCTTGGTAAAAAAAATAAGCACACAAAATGTTATACAGAACACAAGCTGTTTAGAAATATAATTACTCAAGTTTTTAAGTAAAGCACAACATCTCTTTAATATATAGTCCAGAAGCCATTCCATCCTGAAGTTATATTTACCAAGCCATCTTCAGCAGCCAATTATTTCCCTTTGTTTTGGTTAGGCAAGGAAAGATGTACTCCAAACATAAGAAACAGTGTTTTATATGCTTTTTGTATGATGTTTATAGAAATCTTAGTAGCTAATAAAAATTACAAAGAATAATAAATTAAATTCATTATTCATAATCAAAGTTTAGTTAAGCATTTTATTTCAAAATGTTTGGGGAATTTTACAGATGAGAGTTATATGTAACAACTTTTCTAAGATGCTACATACTTAGTTGAGTATTTCCTTCTAAATAGTTGACAGTAGCATCTTCTGGGAATTTAGAGAGGCACTTCTTGGAGATGTGGGGACAGAGAAAAAGGAGAAAAGAGGCCGTATCTGAACAACAATCCTTACACATTTGCAATGTAGACACTTTTGTGCTTCTCAATTGCTGCTATGTCATGCTCCAGTTGTTTCAGCTTTAATTCCAGCTCTTCTTTATGCATCTGCTTGTACCTGGTGTCTGTTACTATTGGAAGACCCTGATATGCACGATTTAGTTCCTCCCAGTTCTTTTTCAGTGCCTGGTGCCATTACATGAAAAGGAAATATATGAGTAAGAACAATATGTACATAAACTACTTGTTTTTTTTATTTACATTACATATGATAAGTGTCACTGCAATGTAAAAATAATAGATAAGTACATTAATAATGTGTAGTCATCTTAATTGGACCAAATAAATTAAATCCTTAAGAGCTACGATGCTTAGAACTCCAGCCATATTCAGCAAAGTTTCAGGCCATCTCACCACCAGCTTAATTTTCTGAAAGAGACTTTGTTCAGACCATGGTCACCAAACTGATTCCACAACACTTTAACTTCTATAAACTACTTTGAAAAAACACTGAATAATTGCATTCCCCTTCTAAGCTACATTTACAGTAACAACTATCAGCAATGTTTTTACCATTTGGACTAAAAACCCTAACTGTCACTGACCCTATCAACAACAATTTCAATAACTACTACCTCTCTTGAATGCTGCTGTGCAAAGAATTACCTTTCTAGATAAAGCAAACCATATCCTCTCTATATAAAACCTTGAGACTAAAATTCTACATTAAAAAATTAAATATGCTATAATCAAAACTTATTCATAAACCTGTTAAGTTAGAGACACAGAGACACCAGAGACAACACTTTTATCCACCAATATACACTAAAAGGAACCAGACAGTGGTAGAAAAATAAAATTTACATCTTGTCTTTATACCCTTCTTACAATTACTGCAAACATCGCTCTTACTTTCCCTCCTCAAAAGTATAATCAAAATCTACACATTCTATCCCCATGTAAATGAGGATTTAGTAGAGTTTATCCAGTGCATTAAATGTCCCCATTAAAACTATATGGTTGAACTTAATAATCACAACTAACAAGGAACTGAGACAGCAATTAAGACGCCAATGGGTGAGAAAACAGTTCTCAAAAATGTTTATGGCTCTTAGTTCTGTCACCTTAGAGGATATCAAAATGTATCTTCAAGAATAAAGAAGTTAAATTACTCTCTTGGGAACCAAACTTTTCAGCTCTTCTCCCTAACCAAAACTGGATTCAATTGGCATATTGATTTTATGGCACACTGTGATTTCCAACCTCATGTCCTCCATTATTATTAAACACTTTTCTCACAGTCTCACTAAGCGATGAACATACTGAAGTTAAATTTAGAGGGTTTATTTTTATACATATTTAGCTTTGAAGACTGTTGTTTCTATTTCAGAACTCAAGGGCTCTTGGGCTTAAAAACTAATCTTTTGTTGTTTGTATAAATTGATTTACAAAAAAAAAAAAATTAACTCTCCTGACAACACTAAGAAAAATCTAATCTTTATTATGAACTAATATTTTAACAATTTAAACCAGTGTATTTATTGCATAGCAACTCATGCTTTTTGCATATTCATATTAAGCATCTAAGTGTTGTTCATAAAGGTCATTATGACAATCTTCACATACAAATATCTACATAAGCTTAAAAACTTTACTGCTACATGTGAACCTTAGAGCAACAAGGATATTTACCTACTGTCTGGTAATGATACTTGTTTTTGCTATCCAAGGCTGTAAAGTACTTTGCTAAGTTTCACTGTCTACCAGGCATCAGGTACAGTTTACAAATATATAGGCATAAAAATAAATCTCATATTTCAAAAACTTTCATAAAAGAGTAATTAATAGATTCTTTAAATAATTCTTATTTGTGTACATTAGTAAGAACTGGCTTGGAAATGATTGAAAACGGTGAATTTTAAAACATTAGAGCATACATTCATCAAAATTGCTTTATCCCTACAAAGTGGAGAGATCAAAAGCAGATCATGACTCTGTAAAAATCTCCTTCACAGCTCCTCCAACAATGTAATTTGCTGACTACTATTCCTACAGCTAGATCACAAACTGAATATCCAACTCTATATATGGAATTCTAATACATGCTGGGTCAGTGAGAAATATGTACTGCATTTACCAACATTCACTTCTATTCTCATAAAATCCCAACCAAAGCAAGCACAATGAAGAGTTCAAAAAATGTTGGCACAAATTACTTCCCTTTATTTTTGTAAGGTCATGAGGCTTGATTTTGGTCTCAGGCATCTATTGCCACGTATTCTTTCAAATCAGATAGTGCACATGTGTTCACTAGCAATGTCAATTATTTTAAAGGACAGAAGTTCCCATATGTCTTCAGCTGAGCACTGGGTAGAAGCCACATACCCTAGGGACACTAATTCCTCTTGACAATATTAATGTATAAGTAAGCCCATGGAAGGGTAAATGTTTTTGAAAAAAAAAATTAAAAGAAATACTGAGTTAATAAAAACAATCTAAAAAATTGAAAAATGAAAAAAATATTCCAGTGCATTCCTCCATTGAAAAATATAGAACATCATTTTAATCAAACTAAATGCAGAATGGTGAGCAGCTGAACTCATATGCCTTTTTTGCACATATATTTTTGCTGCATTGTTAACTTGTTGGACCATCAACTTGGCCCATGCCTTTCTCACCATAAAAATACGTTTTGTTCTTTATATTGCTGTCAGTGCAATACCCTCACCTCTCTCCCATACTCCTTCCTAGCTTCTACTGCTTGTTGTATATGCAAAAGACCATTGTGCTGGACATTTCAGACCTTGCCAATTAACCAGTTTGTTTTTCAGACAAGCAAGTTAGACATTGCTTTCTCTCTAGATATTTTTTTTCTGTGGGCATTCAGCATCTTTGAGCTGTCCATCTATCTATTAATTTGTTTCAGGTGGATGCTAAGAGCAAGTTATTAAGGGACAGACTGATATACAGATATCACAGACGTATAAGCTTCATTTTCATAGGAAATTTGTCTAAAAAGTGGTCAAGAAAAATTCCAGATCTAGGTCAGTATATACTTTTAAGATATCTCTTTTATGCCCTACTTCTTTTATAGTATTAATACTCTTTAAAAAGTCTTGTGCAATAAAAACTGTATGAAAGACAGTGTACAGAACAACTTGACAAAATACAAAATTTTCAGTCATAGTTCTATGACTGTATTGCAGTTTAATTCTGGGGGGGGTTTTGCCACATTTTAAAGCAAGTCATTATGCTTTAATCAGTGAGGTCACAATGTGAAGACAGAAACTGCTAGTAAAAGAAGCAATATTCTGCATTAGGAAAAAAAAAATTTCTCCAATAATAAGTGTCACTAAATCTTATATTAGTGATTTTCTGCTCTTTGAAGTTTCACTGAAATTTCAAGTCATTAATGTGAATAAGAACCAAACATAATTGAAAACTATTAAAACTGAAGCTAAATCAGTTCCTTTCAGTTGTATACAACTGTTCTACAGCTCCATCTAGTGAAAAAGTATCCAAGTAATTAATTTCACTTAAACAAAAAAGTGTAGTTTTATTATTTATATAGACTAACATTACCACATTTAATCTTTTGGACATTAAATTAATTACACTAAATCAAAATATGCACCTTCAGAATATTTGTCCTTTCTTCTTCAGATAGTACTTTCATAGCTTTCTTCTTGAGTTGCTCCAAAACACTGGCTTGGTATTCTTCCTCCTCTCTCTTCATTTCTTCATTTCTCTGTGTCACATATTTTGGTAAAATGCCATAATTCTATAAGGAGAAGGAAGAAATTCCTTATATGCACTTTTAACAGGGAAACAAAGAGATATCTGTCATCCATCCATTTGCAAAAATAGCTTGAAATCACAATTTGTGCCACTGAGCACTTAAATCCTAAGTCACCATGTTCTTTAAAATGTCAAACATGATCATCTTTTTAGCCTGAGAAAAACACATAAACAATTCCCTTCAATTTATTTTCACAACCTTAGAAGACAACAGAATTCATAAACCACAATGTCTATTTATAAGAACTGATGGTTGAGCAAGGAGTTCAAAACCTGTTCATGACAGTGAGCTATTTTACATTTTTATAGTGTCAGATTCTGTGATTGGAAATATTCCTTAGAGAATGTCTTTGAAAGGTCTTACCACATCCTGATTTTTGCTGAACATTCCAACATACAAGAACACATAGATGAAAATTGGACTAGTTAAGAAGGATGAACCATCCCACACTGATGTGTTTCAGCGAGGAAAAAAATAACTTCAGAATATCCCAGACACTCTTGGGGAAACACACCTATTTTGCCTTAACCTTTGTAAAATGAAGCTCCTCTAGCCAAAAGATATCAGAGACTATCTTCTTTCTACTAAATGCAAAATTATTCACTAATCTTCTAGTGTCAGGCAGCACAATGACTAGCATTGTTTACGTGTTTAGCCATTGAAAAGTACTGCAAGGACTTCAAGTTCTTTTTGGCATATTCTATGTCACAAGTTATCTCTTATGTCATCTCTTAATGCTCTGTCATGGGTTACATGTTTAGATAAGCCAGACTCTTGATAGATCTTATTTTCCTGGGTAGGGGATAGACTGTTCCTGTGCACAGAGCAGGTTCTCCTTAAAAGCATGTCAGCTCTCCCAAGGTCTTTGCTTTCCAGAACTGTCTCACATGGGGTCCTACTTACCACTTACCCTCAATAAGCTGCTATTTGCTCTCCTGAGCAGTCAGTACCCTACCAGCTGACTCCCTGAACAGGAGGGGGTCTGCAACTGCTACATGGTCTGTGCTACCTAGACTACAACTGATAATCACACCCCTAAGCAATTCTTCCTGGTTTGTAAGCAGCAGAAGAGTATGACCATTGACTGGCTCATGCACCATCTGTGAAGAAAGATGTTGCTGGCATGCTTCAGGAAGCTTTTTCAATTGCTTTCATGCCATTGTGTTATCCTTTCAGCAGCTTTCAAGGAGAGCGGAGTCTTCCATAAGAAGCTGCATCATGATCTGAAGATTTCCTCAAGTTGCTAAAAGAGATTTTCATCCAGCTCCTCACCTTATTTGGTGCTACATAACAAACCCACTTTTGACAGTTGCTGGCCTTTCCTCTGATTCTGACCCACAGGCTCAACAAGCCTGTTGCCAATTTCATAGAACTCCATGTATTTGAGCAGCTCATTCATTCAAAGGGCAAGCCCTACTTCTCTTCTTCCCTGCCTGTCTTTTCTAAGCAGCAAACATTCATTCATCACAGAATTCCATGTCTCCCCATTAAACACTCCCTGGGTTCCCAATGCAAGACATATGCCGTTGCTTCAGAACAATCATTCCGCAAATTTTTTTGGCTGACAGCATAAGCAAATGAAAACAGAGCAAAGCAAGGCACAAACCTAGGGCCAGTGATTTCCTCTCGATGAATTCAAGAGGTCTAACACAAACAGCCATGGTATCTATGCAACAGTGAAACTAAAATAGACATTACGAAGAGTGTTTCCAATATAATTTAATAAAACATACCTTTTTATTAATGTATTTTGGAAAAAGTCCTGAAGGTTCAAGGAGATATTTATCTCCCTGTCTTGTATCAACACAAAAATGTCGAGGCTTTTTAGGCTCCCCTGTCATAACAGCAATTGCATTTTTACTTATAAAATTCTTTTTAATACGAGTAACTGGGTGGTATGTCCTGGGTGGCACTGATAAGGGAAGCAATTTTTTACCATCCTCTTCTTTTTTTTCTGTGAATAGAGCATGTAAACATTCTCAGCAATAAATTTGAAGAGATTTGCAATTTCATATTATTACACTTTTCAAAAGGGAAAAGCTATGTACAGAATTACATAAAAATAGAACCCAACAGTATCTACAATGAAAGAACTGCCTGTCAATGAACTATGAGGTATGTTTGTTTGGCCTAACAGAAGTTTCATTACCTAGGAAATGCTATGGTGTTTCAGATGGGTTTTCCTTATTTGTCACTCTTTTTCTTTTTTTCAAGTGTAATTATAACTACTTTTAGTAGAGGTGCTTGTTGTCAGAGCCCTTGGGCAATTATGGTCCTGTCCAGTCTCACCTGGGGCATCCACCCCGCCCCCTTGGGCTCAGGAACCCCATTTCACCTGTCAATACCTGGATGAGCTGTCTCAGCCATGTCTGTCCCTAGTCCTGCTCCTGAAGAGCTATATGGAATCAGTGGAGGGTCGTGGCCTGTAACTCGATTTTGCCTGATGGTCAGTGGGACACACTGACAGGACAGACTTTCCTCACCACCCCACTCTGCTGGTCTGCCTGACATGGTGGACTGCACTCTCTTGGTGAGGTTTGCCCAGTCTCCATGGTGGTTGGCCTCAATGTCTGACTTATCTCTCCTTAGGGAAGAGCCCTGCTCTTGGCTGCTCCCTAATCCTTGTAAACAACTTCTCATAATCCTTTCTCCAGAGAATATAGGCTCTATTGCATTTTAGTGTAATCTTTTCTCCAAGGCACCAACAGAAATTCAGTAGTATCCTGAGTAGCCCCACTTATAGTAAGCAATTAAGAATAATTATTTCCTATCATATTTCCCACTAGACATAACTCTCATTCATTATCATTACCAGAAATAATGATTTGATCCAAGCTGTCTGAGTTCCTGTTCTTTGGCAGTAAATAAGTGTAATGTCACAAGTCACAAAGCTCATTCCTACAACAGCTGGGTCCTGATACTGACCCCACAACAATATAAATACTGATTCCAACAATAGGGGTCCTGATACTGACCCCACAAACTAGTACTTCTGTTTTTACAACCCAATAGCTGCCCATACCATAGTACTGTAGGACACGAAGATGTAACTCTCTACTCTAAAAAATACAATTACACTGCATATATTTTCTGTCTACACTTACTTGGTGCTAGCCTGGGTTCCTTGGAACGTTTCTGCAGAAAATCATTTGGAGATGGCACGGCAACTTTTGCTGGCCCCATAGTTTTCCACTGAGATTTATTTTTCTCTGCTTCATGTTTCACAAGTTCTCTAAGTTTGGATATATACCTTAGAGGTTAAAAAATATCCATAAAGAAGTTAAGGGTCAGAAAAATATTCAAAATAGTTCTTCAAAGAATACTTTTATGCAGTAGCTCATGGCGAAAGCCTAATGTGTTTTGTTTTGTACTCTCTCCCAAATAAAGACCATAATTCACACAGCCTCTATGCTAAGGCTAAATCTAGTAGTGCACTGACAAATAAGCTTTCTGTTTCTGAAGTTAACTTGCTTCTTCCTTCTGCTCTTGTGTTTCTGAGGTCAGGATTATCACACTTGGGGAAATAAATACCAAATATATATGCTGAACACAGACATTCAGAATTCCAACAAAACCAAATTTTGAAAATAAACCTGAGTATTGCTTGCATGCATTCCTTATGGTACCTGGTGTGATTCTTAGGGCATCCTGTGCAGGGCTAGGAGTTGGACTCAATAATCCTGATGGCCCTCTTCCAACTCTCAGCATTATCTATGATTCTATGATTTATGCTCAAGAAAAGATGTCAAATGCAGTCAAGAATTGTACAGGATGTCCTTGATCATCAGTTCCTCTTATTACTGTCCCCTGTATCACTGTCTCAATGTTCCAGTCGAACCATCTGTTACAGACACTTATGAGAGATGAGGGGGGTGACTGCTCTGAAATAGCACAGCACACTGCAGATTCCTTACGTTACACAGACAAGAGCTGTGATCCTGAACAATGGTAATCAGTGGTGGGCTTGGCACTGAAACAGCTGATGTGAAAATCAGTGAGGGCTCAGACATGAAAAGCTGTATGAACATGGTATGCACACTCTGCTGTTTTGGTCTAATGTTGCATATGGCATGATAACTTCTGCTTTAATCAAAATCTCCAAAAGAAGCCAAATGCTGATCATTAGCTGATTGCCAACATCTTGCCTCTATCTGAAGGACTGAGCTCTCACAGATGTTTGCCTGAGAAAGCAGAACTCCCTGCTCCTGAAGCGAAGGTTCCCTCACTGTACTTTTATAGTCTGTCCACCTTTAGAAAACATATCATATTAATTTATGGTAGACACAAGCTTATGAAAAACTGTGCTTCTTTTACAGACAAAAAGTATTTCTGAAAAAAAATGATGTCATTTTTTCAAGTAAGGATAAAAAAAAAAGAAAAATATTACATATAGTGCAACCCATTCTATGGAAATACTGAAATAGGAAGAGAAGATCACGTAATCCTGGGCCACTGAATGTGTACTAACACTGATGAAAGCTCTTGTCCATGAGCTGCAAATGTCTAATAAATGTATTTGTACTTGATCATAACATTAGAACATGTCAGAGGACTTCATTAAAATTGTGGAGAGATTTGGTCTCCAAAATCAGAGAGAGAATTATCTGTATAAGATCATGTATACTTCCTGAAATACTTCTAATTATAAGGAATGATGTTTGGTTTTTTTCCTGGTAAATTCATGGCAAACAGCTATAGACACTGTACAAACCCACCAAATTGATAAATAACAGTATTCCTCACCATTTTCTGTAAGTGGCATCATGAGCACACAGGACAGAAAGGCTTGATGCAAATTTAGAGCTAGTGAGGTTCACAGCCTTGGAATGAGAAAATGCATGAGAAGATACTGAGTTTCTTACATATTGGCAGGAGGTAGAAGAAGACATCATTTGTAGACAGCTATAGACATTCCTTTGGACAAAGAGCTGGGGAATCTGTTATCTTTTCAGTGACTTTCCAGATCAAGGAAGTGGCTCAATATCACAGGGTTAGAGAGGGTTGCAAGGCAGAAAACATGGTTATGAGCAACATGAGAATCTAATCTGCTCATCACTTAGCAAGGGAAAAAGAGACAATACATCTGTAAGAAGACAGAAGATGACATCTATTCCTTAGGTGTCAACTTGGGATATCAAAGTTGGGGAAAATGAGAATGTTTGCTGTGGTTTCATAAGCAGTACTAGTCAGTTGAAAGTGAAATATATATGATTTCATTTGGGAAAAAAACCCATACAAAAAAGTAGATTTTGTATGCATTTGTTAAAACTGGTCAAATCATGCTATTAACCAGGTTCAATAGTCCTGTTACCAGTTGAATATTTGTCACACTGTGAACCTAAGCTGCAAGTGTGGTGACAACAGAAGTCAGTGAGATCAGAAGGGGATTTAGTCAGATTATATCTAAGCCAAGGAATCTGTTGCCTAAACTGAACCTAATGGTCATGGAGTATCCAAATCTCTGAACGGTATTAAGTCAGGAATGGATTTAGTGTGCATGCCTCACCATATTGTCCTTTCACCTTCCTCTGTCTTCAAAAGTACCTGTCCAAACCTATATCCATGGACAATGAAAACAAACAAAACTTAAAGACCTGCTTTTCCGTGGCACTGAGAACTCGTAATCTCAGAAGTCTGAATCCTTTGACCTGAAACAGGATAACTATCTTTGTTCTAATGAGTGTCACTGATACATCTACTTGTTTTAAAGCTATTGAGTTACAACCTACCCTTTCACTAAAGATGCTAAAGTGTAACAGCCTTTTATATAAATAGGGACTTGAAAAAACACGTCTTCATAGCTCTTGGCAAAAGGCCTTTTCTTATATTTTTAAGGCAAGAGGTAAGAAAAGGAAGCAAAAGAAACAACGTCAGAGGATACACCAGAAACACAGAAAGCATGGAAACTGGAAAGCCCACCTTTTTAGCTCCTCACTGAGCTGTTCTAAGTGCAAATAACAAAGATGTCATGTAATTCCCATGCACAGAAGGAGTGCTTTGTAAATTATGAACTAACAAGATGTCACTGAAGACACCAAACTTAAATCATCACTTCATGGAGCAGACTGTAAACCCTCAGATCACAGAATCACAGAATCAATTAGGCTGAAAAAGACCTCTGAATTATCAAGTCCAAAACCATCTTGTCAACTAGACTTAACACCACATCTAGTATTTCCTTAAACGTCTCCAGGGACTCCACCACCTTCCCGGGCAGCCCACTCCAGTGCCTGATCACCCATTCTTGTGAAAAATCTCTTCCTAATGTCCAATCTAAAGCTGCCCTGGTGCAGCTGAGGCCACCTCATCTCGTCCAGTCTCTAACTGCCTAGGAAAAAAGTCCAACCCCCACTGGCTGCACCCTCCTTTCAGGCAGTTGTAGAGAGCAATAAAATCACCCCTGAGCCTCCTCTTCTCCAGGCTAAACCTCCCCAGATCCCTCAGCTGCTCCTCACCGTACTTGTGCTCCAGACCCTTTACCAGGTTCGCTGCCCTTCCCCGGACACACTCCAGCACCTCAATGTCCTTCCTGATGCTAGTAACTCCTCAGGAGGGGGAGTATGCAAAAACTAGTTTGTTTGGGGCTTTTTAAAACCTGTTACCCGTTAGATGCATTGCTTTGCCAGAACCAGCCACCCTTGCCCGCAAGCAGCTCTGTGACACCCACATACCCGTCAGATTTGGCGGGCTGCTTCGGCCGGGGCGGCGGGTCACAGGCGCCCTCCTGGGCACTCTGCGTGGCCATGCTGCCGCCGCGGGAGCCCGGGTACAGGGGAGCGCTCGCCTGCTTGTGGGGCTCTGGACGCGGGGTACCCACCCCACTGGGGGGTTCGGACCGGGGAAGCGCCGCCTCGCCGAGGGGCTCGGGGCGGGCCGGCGGCTGTTGTCGGTTACCGGGGAAACCGCCAGGGGAACGGCGCCATGAGGGGCGGGGCCTCCGCCGCCACCCGCTCCAGTGCCCGGCGCGGAACGGCCGCGCAGGCGCAGCTGCTGCCGGTACGGCGCGGCGCGGGGGGAGGCGGGGCGCGCCGGGCCGTTGGACTGCGCGTGCGCGGTACCTGTGGCAGCGGTAACCCCCGCCCCCGCCGGTACGTGCACGCGCCGCGCTGAGGGCGCCGGGGGGCGGGGGTGGAACCCAGCCGGGACGAGGGGAATGGGGGTGGAACCCAGCCGGACAAGGGGAATGGGGCAGGACACGGCGAGCGGAGGTGGCAGCCCGCAGCCCGGGGCAGTGCTGGCCGCGTGGGTGGGTGCGTGCGTGGGTGCGTGCGTGGGTGCGGTCCGATCCAATCCAATCCAGTCCTGTCCGGTCCGTCCGGCTCCCTCCTTCCTCCCATCCGCGCTTTGAGTCTTTCAGGGCGCCGCTGCAGGAGCTTTGTGCGGGGACTGGTCTCGTGTCTATGCAAGTAGCAAGGCTCAGTTTTCACTAGAACACCTGTCGCCCCCAGTGGCTGTTAAAATTGTGGGTCACGCCTAAAGATAAATCGGTGCTGTCCACGTCTCTGTCGAGCTGAATAGCCTAAGCAAAATGTTACTGCAGGTATGGGTGTAAGCTCTGCCGCAACAACCCCACCCTTTTGGCATGGAGTTTGTATCTAAAGTGGGCTGGGTGGATCATTTGGCTGTTTCTACTGCTGAAGTTTTGCCAATGGACAACAAATAATTTCAAAAAATGGGTTGCTTTCAATCCTTGTGGACTGCTATGTACATGTGCTTTATGTGGGTGAGTGCAAAACTCAAGTTGATTTTAAACAATACCTATGGCCTAAATTCATAAGGCAGCCCAGATGTCACACCCATTATATCTGAGTAATGCACACCAACTGACTGCAGCTCAAAGTTAACCTGTAGTGGAGTAGGACATGGCAGGCTTGGTGGGGCTGGTGTGGTTTTCACTCCCTTAGTTCACACACACAATGCTTGAAGTGATTCTTACATTCAAGAAATAAAGTCACTAAAATCTACTGGGTTTGGGTTTATTTACTCTTGAATATAACTTTTTTACGTAATGCAAGTTTAATATGGAGATCTCTTTCTGTCCCTAAAAAGAAAATATACATATTTATATATGCACTAGAGTGCTTACCATTGCAGTACACTTTTAGAGCAATACTGGATATTACAATTACTCTTTGTAGTTTGTTTTTCCTTTTATTAAGGGTTTATAAAGGTTTCTAAAACTCTTTTTTTGTTAAAGTTTTATAAAACCCTTATATTGCATCTACACAGGATGATCCCCTTATACTTCCCAAGGACTGAAGAAAAAACCTGGATAGGATTATATGCCCATCTCTACTCTGAAATATGCCTTGTAATTACATCATATTCTCCAGGTCACAGCACTCACTGCAAACACAGAGATTACTGTTTGCAAGCCAACTTTCCATAGAAGTGAGCAAATGCTCTTCCCCCTGCCCCTCTCACAGTTTTAGGGAGATTTTGAGAGTCTTTCCCCTTTTGCTCTAAACATCACAGACAAATCATATGCTCCAATGAGTGCTGATATTGGTGTTTATTTCTCTAAGTAAACAAAGCACAACGTTGGGAGTTTCTTACTTTGTTGGAAATCCTTCCTTCTTAGTTACTTTTTTTGTTAGAGGGTCCTCACGATTTCTTTCTGTCTGTCTTTCTCTTTCTCCTCTTTCTATCCCCAAATTACATTCAATACAATTCCAGTATAGGAGTTCTTCAAAAATCCCTTGCTTGGTTTCCATCCCTTCAGAAGAGATTTGAATGCAACTCATCCATCCTTGCTATTGCACAAGACTGTGAGTTATCTGTGTATTTAAGTGGGTCTTGCGTTTGCTTTTTTTAGGAGGAAAGGATTAAAAATAATCAGTTTTCTTGGGAGGTGGGGCAAATGCATATATTGGTAACATTTTGATTACAAGAAGGTAACCAAGTTAATTGTTACTTTTAAATGTGTAGTTAAAAGCAAGTCTTCTAGAAGAAAAACAAATTATTTCTTAATTCCTGTAACCAATATTATTTGCGAACAGTATTGTAGCATTAGGCTTGGATGTCTTTTTTTACCTTGAGGACATGGACTTTTTGATGTTGGGTTTGTCAGTGGAAACAGGCTGGAACTAAGCAGGAGAGGGGAATGAGTCTTACTCTGAAAAATGCCTCCTTAGCACTGATGAGGTCATAGTTGGATTTATGTTTGATCACTTGTTCTGAATTTTATATCCTTGAGGGCTTTTTCTTAGATATTTGTTGAAGGACTAGTTAATGTTTGGTTTTTTTTGTTTTCTTTCTGAAGCAGTTAAGTGGATTGTCAAGTTGTCTCGGAAAAAAACCCTCAATAACTCATCAGAAGATGTTTCATGTTTTTCAATATCAGCCTTTAAGACTAATAACCCAAAACAGTCTTTCTAGCATGTGTTTAAAACTCATGCTTTCAAGACCTGTTGCATTTGCACAGATATGGAAGTCATGGTTCTCAAGTCATTCTCTTCTGGGAAAGAAAAATATTATCCTGATGGGACCTCCAGGTGCTGGGAAAACAACGACTGGGAGAATAGTGGGCCAGAAACTGGATTGCCCTGTCATAGACATAGACGATGATGTCCTTGAAACAACCTGGAATATGAGTGTGTCAGAAAAGCTGCAGGACATTGGTTATGAGGAATTTCTAGAGGAGGAAGGAAAAGCCCTGTTGAAGTTCTCAGCATCTGGAAGTGTAATTTCCCTTAGTGGATCCAATCCAATGCATGCTGCTGGCATGCAGCATATAAAGAAAAATGGAATAGTTGTATATCTGGATGTGCCCACAACTGTCATTATGAGCAGGCTGAAATCAAAGCAAATGGATCGTATCGTGGGACTGTCTCCTGGTATTTCTCTCAAAGATGTACTTCAGTTTAGGAAGCAATTCTACAAAAGGTGGTTTGACATCCGTGTTCTTTGTGGCGGGGATGTTGCAGCAGAGGTTGTAGCAGAAAAGGTACTTGATGCTGTGAAGAGATATCAAGACTCAGAACTGGAAACTTTCATTTCAACAAGGTCTAGTAGGTCTGGAAGGAGTAAGGAAGAAGACTCTAATAAATTATATTTCAGTGATGTTGTTATTCAGGGCTTAGCCCTTGATGGGGGACTCTTTGTTCCTGAGAGAGGACTTCCAAAATTCACTGCTGAAGAATGGCAAGGTCTGATAGAAGCAACTTACGTTGAAAGAGCCCAGGTGATACTAGAAAGATGCATACATCCAGCTGATATTCCTGCTTCTAAGCTGGCAGAAATTATTGAAACTGCTTATGGAGAAAACTTTAGTTGTTCTAAAGTTGCCCCAGTTAGGCATCTGGCAGGCAATCAGTTCCTTCTTGAGTTATTTCATGGACCAACAGCATCATTTAAAGATTTTGCATTACAGTTGATGCCACATTTATTTGCCTACTGCATTCCCAGAAGCTGCAATTACTTGATTCTGGTAGCTACTTCTGGAGACACAGGGAGTGCTGTTCTAGATGGCTTTAGTCGTCTCCATGACACTGACAAACAGAGAATTGCTTTGGTGAATTTTTTTCCTGAGGATGGAGTAAGCCCAATTCAAAAATCACAAATGATTGGCTGTCAGAAGGAAAATGCTTGGTCAGTGGGCGTCAAATCAGATTTTGATTTTTGCCAGACAGCTATAAAGCAAATCTTTACTAATTCTGATTTTACTGGCTTTCTTACAGTAGAATATGGAACAGCTTTAGCTGCAGCAAACTCCATAAACTGGGCACGACTGCTTCCTCAGATAGTTTATCATGCCTCTGCATACCTTGATCTTGTTCATCAGGGTATTATTTCCTTTCGAAGCCCTGTAGATATTTGCATTCCTACAGGAAACTTTGGCAACATGTTAGCTGCTTTCTATGCTAAAATGATGGGAATTCCTATCAGAAAATGTATTTGTGCTTCTAATGAAAACAATGTTTTGACTGAATTCATGAGAACAGGTGTTTATGATTTGAGGGGAAGAAAATTAATTTCCAGTTTTTCACCAGCAGTAGATATTTTGAAGTCCTCCAATCTTGAGCGATACTTACACCTGATTGCTAATGAAGATGGACAACTGGTGACACAATTATTTAATCAGCTGGAAAATCAGGGCCACTTCCAGCTGCAGAAAGATCTACTTGGAAAGCTTCAGCAGGACTTAGTGGCTGGCTGGTGCTCTGATGAGGACTGTCTGGCTGCCATTCACTCTGTGTACAGTACTACAGGATATATTTTGGATACACACACAGCTGTTGCTAAAGTAGTTGCAGATCGATTACAAGATAGAACTTGCCCAATTATTATTTCATCTACAGCTCATTATTCTAAGTTTGCACCTGCTATCTTGAGGGCCTTGAGGATTGCAGAAATAAATCAGAATCCATTAAGTCAGCTTCACTTGCTGAGTTCTTACAGCGCTCTGCCTCCAATCCACTGGGGCCTATTGGAGACCCTGAAAAGGACAGGAAATGGGGATCACCGGGTCTGTGCTGCTGATATGAGTGTGCTGATGTCCCATATAGAAACCTTAATTCAAAATCATTTTATGAAAGTTTTTTGAGCAACTGATCCAATGTCCACAATTGCAATACCTTCTTAACAAGCTGCATGCTTTATGAAAGCCATCATTCATCTAGCCTGTGTCCAGTCCACAGCATATCTCACAGTTTTATATTCAGTTGTCAAACTTTCAACAGTATTTGTAAGTAACGTGTGAGATTTCTAGTGGCAGTGAAAGGTTGTGAATCTAGAGTGTAAAAAACTGGAATACCACTTTGAAAATCATGCACAGTAGAGATGCCTGCACTGCTGGCTCTCCTTGGCAGTGCTGAAGCATCCTCAATGGAAGGAGGCAGATAATGAAGTCTGACCTTTATGGAACTAATAGCTCTGGTTTTGTTGCAACAATGATGTGAACCTTTGGTCAGTGGATGTTTAATTAAACTTTAACTCATTTCACTTAGGGCACTGAAACATAATGATATAATGGTGTTTATATGTTACTAATGAGGGTTTATTTCACTACAAAGATTAAAATACCCTTGTATTGTTGAACCATTGAATTTTGTGATATATTACCTTCTTGTATAATGTTTTTTATGTATTGTGTTGTCAGTGTCTAAATACAAAAATCTGGTCATTTTGTTTTTAACACCTTTTTTTAACAAATATTTTCCTGTGTCAAATAGAATACCTAATTCAATATTTTTAATATATTTGAAGTGCGGCTCTTCCTTCAATGTCTTGTAGTCTCTTTCCTAGACATTTTTTATTTGAACTTTCAACTTTAAAATCCTTTTTTAGTACTATAGAAGAATCTGATAGTGGTAACAGCTGTCTCCTTAAATAAGAAACAGACTTCACCATTTATTTAGATATATTTTTTGTATTATGTTTTATCTTTGAGATCATATAGCTTTTCTTGTTCTAATTACTTAGGTTCTCATATTTTTCTTAAGCTAATTTCCTTGATGTTCTATTCTATTCAAGCTTTGCATGAATTAATGTAAAAAAGAAGCTTCCCAAATTACTTGGCATCTCATCAAGGAAACTGAAGGATGAATTCCAGTCTGATAGCATCAGAAGTGTTCATTATGTAACCCAAAATACATCTGTGTGGTTTTGCTAATGACAGGCACTTTGCTAGGGTTTTTTTCCTGAAGAAAAATTAGACTGGATTGTCCTAGGAGATCATGTGGTTATGGACAAATATATTCTACTAATTGAAGATTATGTTTCACAAGGACGTAAACTACATTTCATACTCTGAGAAATGGTAAAATGATGTATTGGAAGGTTTGAGTGGCATGCAATTAGAGATAAAGAGCTAAGAGTTTTCAGATGTAAGGACATATAGCTATGAGAAGTTGTGTTTCCCACTAAGATTCAAATAATCTGGTAATTAATAACATTTTTTTGCCTCTTGAATAGGCAACATTTCTTACATGTCAAGATTCACTTGAGGCTTTGAACTGTTGTTGTATCTGACAGCTTCCTCTGTGTGCCTGCTTGTACTTTTTGCCACACTAGAAGTGAACAAGACTCCATCTAGCAAACTGTTTTGAAGAACTGTCATTTCTTCCGGCCGAAGGTGAAAGTCCCCAGCAGGATGTGCCTTTGCCACAGTGATATGTATACAGTAGCATTAAATGTAGCTGGGAACAGGGGTGTGACACAGTAGCTTTCTAGATTCCCCCATTCTTAGATACTTTTTTAGGACCTTTCTAGTTCTTTGCTCAAACCTTATTAACTATTTCTGCAGTAACTTTGAAAAATAACTTTTTGTTTTTATGGAATTGTGAGCAGACCAGGTTGGAAGTGACCTGAAAACATTGTCTGAGCCAACCTTTTGTGACAAAGGGAGCCTAGATAAGATTATCTAGTCTCCTCTCTTTTTATGTTTTAAAAACTTCCTGCAGTGGAGACCCTTCCACATCCCTGGGGATATTGTTCCAGTGATTGAGTGTTCTCACTGTAAAAATTTCTTTCTTATACAAAAATGAACCTTCTCCTGGTGCAACCTCCTCCCCTTCCCCCTTGTCATCTCCATATGGCTCCTTGTGAAGAGAGAGCCTCCAATCTTTTCCTAACCACCACTGAAATATTAGACTACTGTGCTGAAGTGCCCACTGAACCTCCTGTAGTATGAAAAGATCTGACTCATTCAATGTCCTCCTAGGGCAGGGGAGTTTTCATCATTTTCCAAGTACATGGAAAAGACCATGATTATGTAATTTTAAAAAATCCAAGTCCTGTAAGACAAAGTTACATAAGCATATTGCCAAGAAAGGAGCACTGCTTGTATCAGTGATAAGTGAGCATCCACCTTGTATTTCTGTTTGTTTCAGTCTGATTCTTACAGTAATTCCACGTGGAAAAGGTTTTAATACTTTCTCTGGACAAGCTCAGAACAAAACCAGAATTCTAAACCTTGAAAATAAAAACCCAAAACCAAACAAACCCAACTGCCTGGACTGAATTACTGGGACAGGGCTTGGTTTCAGCATAAGGACTCAGGGGAAATCCTGCCGTACCTGGTTCCATGGGGCATAATGCCATTTAAATCACAGGGCTGTTTGTCACAAACTGTTACAATACTTTACAGAAACATCTTTAAAGAGCTTTGTAGAAAGCACCTGAAAGGGAAGAGCTGAGATTCTAAACAAGATAAGACTAGAAGCCAACATCCTACCCTGAGATAACTCAGTGTTAGATAAACTGGTCAGAGCTAAACTAGCCGGGGATTTATTTCGGCATGACTAAATTGTTTTAAAGTTCGGGGCAGTAGCTCAACATGGTTTGAATTTCTGGTCGCTGCTTTCCTATCACGTGAGCCATTATAGCAGTTGATATAAACTAAATAAGTAAAAAAATGAGCACTTGTACTTAGGTAAGGGCTTTCAATGTGGAACATACAATATTAATACATTTCTCAGAATGTCCAAAGGGTTTTACAATATAGTATTTACTAATTTTGAAAAATAGTTAATTTTTGGACTTTCATTAACATCAGTAAACTATTTTCCTGCACCACATCTGTTTGTGGATTCTAGTAATGAATAGTATAAAATGCTGCAGTGTTGTGATCCTGGATGTAACACAGTATTTGTGAGCTGGTGCTAATGCTGTGTTCTGGTAGCTGTGGTGTACAATCTTCTGTCCTGCAGGGCCTGTAGCAATGGAAAGGAAAAAAATTTCCAGCATGCTCAGAATAGCTGGCTGTGGGTACAGAGGATAGTGAGGGAAGCAATCCTTCTTTCTTCCTAGCCCAGATTTTCTTAGTGTCAGCAATATACTGTGGCTTAGCAAATCTTGGGCTACTGTTATGGTCCTTTTTTCCCCCACTGTCAGTATTATGAAAGATTCAAAAGACATTAAAGACTCTGCATAAGTGCCCTTTTTTTGGTCTTGTTGTTCAGTGTGCAGACACTGTGCACACTGAATGCTGTCAAACATTATTTCCTATTAACTTCTTCAGGCAAAGTAGTTTGTCAATGGTACAGAAAAGCAAATCTATATTGTGCTGGTTAGTAAGATTCTTTAAGCCATTTAGGTTTGCTGTATACAGAGTTTGCTCCTATTAGTCTAGCAGGATGTTGCAGTATCAATCAATAAAATCCAGGTTGACAGAGACTGTGAGGATGCAGAGCTACACATTTCCACTTGCTTTGTTAACCCAGAGTAACAGCATTGCTTTAGTTAAGCTGGTATTCTTCTGTATAGATAAATCTTTGCTGAACGCTCCATACTATATGAAAAACCTCAGGGACAAATTTAACAAATGTAAGGAGAAATACAACATCTATATTTACACTTTTTATTATAAGAATATTTATGTGGAAAATACTTTGTTTTGTTTACAGATGTACCAAGTGCTCATCACTTGCCTTTAGTCACAGGCCTTCTAACCAGGGAGAAGGCATGAGGTAAAGGATGAATAGAACATCAGAAGATAATTCTTTCATGTTTTATAATATAAAAAGAATTGCTATTTACACTTTAGAGGTGATGAAATATTTTATCTGATGGGACTCTACAGGGAAGATTATTGTTGTTCAAAAGGTCAGCTTTGCTTTCAAGGACATCAAGAACAGATATTGCTATTAAGTATATCATATTTGGCATACCTGGAATACACATCACTCATTTGTATCCACTGTATTTTTTCCTAAATAAACACTGCAGGATTTATATAGCACTATAGCTCTTTGTTTGCAAATATGTTTGTAAATTCTTACCAATCTGCTATAAAGAAAATCCACTAAAATAAGTGGTTTACATTGCACCACAGACTTGTCCAGTGCTGCATGGAAAGTCTGTATTCTGAGGGTTAGTATGGAAGAGGAAGTCTTGGACAGTTTAATGTTTCTTATTCATGTTTAGTTTTGTGGAGAGATGAGCTAGTTTTCTGTTAGCTGATGTGGAGCAACTTTGGTACACTTCTAATATCATTTCAGGATCATGGGCTGAAAAGTTACTTGAATGGTTGAAACCACAATGAGCAGTTAATGTCAGTGAATTAATGTGAGTGGGCCATTGATTCTGAACATGTATTAGAAGCTTAAGGAGGATTTAAATGTCACTGTGTTTTTTCTCAGCAGTTACAAATGTGTTCAGCTTGCTTATCAGACCTGTGAAACTGTTTCTTCAGATTTTTTCAGAATGTAGAAATCTAAAAGACAACTGTCTTGGTCTTGCTCTCCAACTTAGCTGAAACTTTCCAAGATCTCTCAGTGTCGACCAGGATCTAAGCTGTTTGCTCATTTTACTTGAAAAGACTTCATTTCCTGATAAGTGTTTAAGATGCTGTCTGGTCTCCTTGGCAGTATAGGAAAATTATTCAGTAGAATTAAGGTAACACATTATTTACTTGCATGTATGTGATATTATAAAATTTAACCAAGGGGAGCAGCCACTGTGTTTTCCTTGCACAACACAGGAACACATTTTTCATAAAAAGTGTATCTCAAGTTTCACGAATCAGTTACATAGCATAGAAATTGTTACTCTAGCATTTTATATAGATATTTTGTCACTGGTATTTGGAATAGACTTAGATTTTTAAATAGTTCCTTTTATTGTTAGAGTTATTGTTATAGAAACATGGAGGGTATCACCCTGAGATTTAAAATTCATCATGACAACAATTGAGTCAAACTTGAAAGAACTCAAAATATAAATTGGAAAGAAAAGACTGAACAGATTTGCTATGTAAGTTCACACAGAATTTGGCTTTTAACCATGAGTTTATTAAGAACATAGGAGGAAATAAAGTAATGACTGTTCAAATCTCCCGATGCCACAAAACTTAAATACTAAGCAGCCACTTAATCAGAGCAAGATTAAATGCTTGTTTTGGAGCTGTAAGCACTTTGCATTTCACTCTGGCCTAAAGTAGACCTGTGTTTTTAGGAGGATAGAGGTTTGAGAACATACTTAGCAAGTTGAAATATTTGTAATAGGAAATGCTGACTTTGAATGGTTTGTGGAGATGATGTGCATTCTCAACTGAGCATGAAATTTCAGCATGCCTTGTGGCCAAAAGGACCAGTGAGATCCTGAGGTTAGAAATGGGAATACTGCCAGGGAAGAAATACTGCTGTCTGTATTTAACTTTGGTGTAACCTTTTGGAAGAATATTATGCTCAAGTTCAGTAGTCACAATTTTCAGTAATGCTGGGAAGCTGGACAGAAAAGTCATGAGAGCAATAGAAGAGAGACTCAAAACCCAGAATCTGCTTAGTTTATGAAAGAAGAAACAGCCTAGATGAACTGTCTTTGGAGAAAATAAAGAGCTAATCCACCTAGCAGAGGAAGAGTCATCCAGCAAGTCTAAGCAGAAGGACACGTTACAAAAAGAGATAAAAGTATCTTACAGAACAGTAAAGGCATCCCTAGTCTGGAATTATTAGACAATTTCCTGAAAAAATGTGATTTGACAGAAAGAGGACTAATTCAGACAAGTCAGACCCATGTTACAAAAGAGGTCAAACCAAACAATCACAAGTCGTGTTTGTCTGCCCCCGGAGTAACTTGCCTTTAACAAAAGAATGAACAGCATTTCACAGAGATTTCAGAGATAGAGATTATGAACTAATTTCAGTTCTGCCGTGGTGTGATTAGTACACAGAGCAAAATAGGCTACTGGATATGTTTAGCCTTGTTCTTTCTGTCTCTAGAGAATTGCAAATGGGCTACTAATGCATATCCTGACTTGACTCATGGCTATTAGGATATGGCTCATTAGTTTTAAATTTCATTATACAATACGCCTTGTGATGGTTTGGGCTATATATACTTTCATTATGAAAATGAGGTGAACAGCACAGGAGGAAAGTGTCT
Organism: Serinus canaria; assembly: GCF_022539315.1. NCBI lineage: Eukaryota > Metazoa > Chordata > Aves > Passeriformes > Fringillidae > Serinus > Serinus canaria. Next base: position 17,347,066 of record NC_066315.1, on the reverse strand, counting down.
GGGTAAATGTCAGCTTTATTGAATGTAGCTAATTATTATTTATTTTCTCAAGCTTTTAAAAGTTGCAGATCTTTTGAAATTTATTAGATGCTTTTGGGCCCCTTTTTTCTCAGCTTTTACAAGCAACCTGCAATCCAATGGTCATTTAAAATTCATTTTCAGTTCATAATAAGACTCATATGACAAATGGAAAAATCCAATGGTTCCTTTTTATAGTTAAACTTGAACTTTTATGTACCAATTAAAGCTTAGAGAAGGTAAAATGTACTAATAGGTTCTGCTCTAGCAACATATCTTGATTTAAATGTATTTTTTCATTACATTTTAGAGTAATTCACTATATGATATCTAAATAGAGCAGGCATTTAGTGGACTTGTTTTCTAAGTATCTGTGGCAATCTGATTCTGTTTAAAATGCTAATAAATGCATTCCATCTCCTAATGAAACTAGTGCTCCCTGCATAATTAATTAGCATTTTATACAGATGAGCTATTTTCACAGTATTTTTCTACCAGAAAGGTTAATAAAAGAATTTGATGCAGTTTTGAAACACCACAAGAGTGGCTTATTTCTGTGAAACCATTTTTTTGCAAGAAAAATTTTTGTGAAATTTTCCTGGAATCGTTGTTCCATACAGCTTTTATCCACAAGGTGGCATTCCTACCAGGAGTTTGATAAACATGGTCCCTTGCAGTTTTTGAAGAGCTCTAAGTGAGAGACAGTCATAAGCATTGGTAATATTATATGAGCTTTTTATGATTTCATTTTTATAAATGTAATTAAGAGTAATTTAAGAAACCTTAATTATGATTAGGTTAATAGTCATTGATGTGTGGAGTATCCAGAAATACGTGATGGTTTCAAGTTACAAAACAGCACATTCATTCATGGCATTATATGCTACTAGACACTTTTCAACTGTTAAGCTGCAATCAATTTTGCTTTAGTGAAAGAGTCTAAAATAATAATTTTAAAATTCTTTAAATCAAGAGCATGAATAATACCATGGTCCAGTATGCAAGCCCCACTGTTTGGTGTTTTCAACATGATGCAGCATATGGAGCTTGTAGTGAGTTCTGGGTTAAGGAAGGGCAGATAACAGTGTTCATGGAGAAAAGCAGTATAAATTATGTCTTGCTCTGCAGGGGTCTATTTTTCATAGTTTAATGTTACAATGACCAAGCAGCTTATTTTCATATGCCTGTCATCCAGGTTGTTAATGCAGCCAGCGAGCAGCTCAGCTTTTCTTCAGGCTTTATATCGTTTTCAGTTTCTTGTAGTCTTTGTATGCTAAATTCAAATACCTCTCGTTACTCTTTTTCTTTAAATACAAGCATGAAGGGAATATAGTATTATCTGCTAAACCAATAGAAGTGCACTAGATTTTATATAGCAGGGATATGCATATTATACTTTTCTTCCCCATGGTTAAGTTCCTGATCTTACTTTGCTTTTTTTGCTGATTCTGTAAGATCAGACCTTAGCTAAATAATCATTTATATTTCCATTCTAGCTGGTGCCCTACTTGCATTTTGGTTTGCAAAAAAAAGGCCTAACCTAAGGTTTGTGCTGAAACTGTAATCCAATGTAAATTGTGGAATTTTTTCCAAGTCTATTTTGAGGCAACAAAAAGGAATGTATTTTGTTTGGTTTTTGATTTATTGTTTTGTAATAGCAAAACTTCTGTGGAGTCTTTTCTAATGCATACGTACATTTCCTGCTAATCCCTCTGCTCCCTGTGCTGACCCCCACTGATGCCTCAGACCACTGGGTTTGGTTCCTTTCACTTAACACAGCTGAAAGGACAGAGCAGTGGCTTCACCACGGCTGACACTAATGACAGTCTTTGCTGAGGTAGTGGGCACTCTTCTGACATTAAGCAGATGTTCTTTTCCCTAACATTCTGTTGTATGCCTATCATCTCTCAAAGATGGCTCTGCAAAACAGAGTATGAATTCCTGTTCACTGAAAGCAACTGTCAGTCAGAAAACCCCACTTTCAGAATGATCAAGCTGGTAGAACCTAGCTGCTGGTTGAATCTGGCAACAAGGACTCTAGAGGCAAACCTTCTGAGTTGGTAGTATCTCATGCTGACTGCCAGTAAAATTTGAGGGCCTGAACATCTCCCACATGCTGCAAATTTTAAAGAAATGTGGTGAAAATTACTATTTCCAGGATGTGGAAATGGCCGGACAAAGAAAGTTATATATAATAATTATGAAGTGTTAATGAGGAAGTAAGTGATTTGTTGTTGTTGCCTTTCAACTTAAACTACACACTGAATTTTCTTTTTAGTAGTTAGGCATAGGACTAGGTGAGTAAATGAGGGCAACATTTCTCTGAGAAGAGCAATAAATCTGTCCCACAGAGGAGGTTTACAGATAGGAAAAACAAATGTACAAAAAAAACAAATGGACAGAAACATTCTCTGCTCTGGTGGCTGCCATGTGGAAAGGGCTTATGGTCCGTAGATAGAACTGTACACAGCTGTGCAAGGGAACAGGTTGGTCAAGGTAAGGGTAGGGTTCAGGGTCCCCAGAATTGCTGTAGGGTGTGATGGACATCACCAGGAGAAATCAGTAGTCTGGAGCATCGCTGATGTTGCTTCTGGGACATCTCATGATGTTGGATGAGATGGGTATGTACTCCAACTCTCAGAAACGGGGGTTGCTGAATTGTCCTTTTGCCTAACCCTTAGGCAAAAGGACAATCTCAGTTATATGACAGTAACTGTAAGTTCACATAACCCAGCACATGCAGGTACCACTGTCAGAAAAACCAGCTGTACTGACTGCAGACAGATAATAGTCCTGATACTTCATGATGGATCTGCAAATTGCTTTGATAGTCAGGGGCTAATTTGATGCAGTTTATTGTTTGTAAGAGGTGGATTATGAATGTTGTTGGGAATTGCATCTTATGTAACTGCTGCTGGATAAGCATAGGTATGAGTAAGTGTGAACTGAGAAAGGAAAATGTGAAACTGGGAACGGTAACCACAAGTATTATCACTTCCCATATGTAACAAACTCATGCCTAGGGCAAGGAAGCACAATTACTGACAGAAGCTGTGTTTGCTCATGCAGGTGATTTATTGTTCTAAGTGATTTATCACTCTGGCTAACATTTTTTGATGAAAGACTTTTCTGGAATGATTGTACTACAAAGGAAATTTGGAATTGTTTACCTTCAAGAGATGACCAGATCTGCCTATTAAAAATGTTAGATTTATAAGTACTTTCATGTGGGTTTTAAATTCGTGGAAGACAAAGGGTCAAGGTTTGCTTCCCCAAGAGACATAATCTCTTTCAGTCTCTCCCTTTCACTTTGTCAGTCTCAGAAATCTACAACTACATGTGTGAGAAACTTATCAGAGACTTAAATATTTAATGTACTTCCAAATTGTACTATTTTATTTTATCTGTTATCAAAAGCATATGTTGGATTCTCTGAATTTATATTGGGTGCTAATGATACACTGATGATTTCTGAAAATGGAAAAACTGTTCTCACTTCCTTTACAACAGGAAAAAAAATGTTACATTTTCAAACTGTTAAAACTTGCTTTTATGTCCTGATTTCAGGAGGTGTGCAGCACCTGAATTGCCAGCACCTTGTTCTTTGTGCTCCTAGGTCACTGATGGTAAAGTTCTTACTTTCTTATGTATTTATTACTGTGAAAAGAGATAGTTATAAATCCAAGTCCCTTCCTTCTCCAAGGGATCTGAGTGCAAAACAGAGTTATCCACTGTGTTACTTTGGCCTGACACTAGACTTACTTTTAGTAAAGACAAATCAAACCTAATACTTAGTCAACCACTGTTCAAATGCAGAGTGATGAAGCTGAGCCAGAAGGCATTGAGTGCAAAGTGAGCTTTTCATCACTGTATAGAGCCAGTATAAAAGCTAGTTGAAAACTATTTCACAAACTACTAAGATGTCCCAATATCAAACAAATTGCTACTCATTTCTGCAGGGCGCAGCTGACAGCTGATGGAAGAAATATAAATCCCTTTTAAAAAAATCTGTCCAAAATAAAATTTGCCTTCTGTGAGAACTTAGCTTATTGTGCTAAGCCTCAGGGTGAAGAGTGGATCTCCCATTCCCCATGGTGGTGGCTCTTCAGTCACTTCAGAGGCAGCAGAAGCATCATCTTCATTTGTGAGGTTTTTTCCCCTTGTATTAATTGTATGATCTGCTTCATAAATCAACTTACATTTAAATGGAACAGCTTAAAAGTAATTGTGCAGCTGAGCAACTGATGAGTTATTATGCCTTATGGCTTCTGTGGCTGTGTGGGTAAGGACCAAAAAGACAAAAATTGGTCTCTTTAACCTCCAGTGTCCCTTAACTCTCCTCCAATGAGTTTCCTGTCACTTTAATTTAAGAAGTATTTTGATCAGCTTATGAAAGCCATTCTATGATGCATTTGTCTCCAGTTCCCCAGAAACAATGGCCCAGTCCTGTGTTCCTAAATTCCCTACTGTACATTGCCTTTCCTTTTTTCCTTTTTTCCTTTTTTGATAGCTGTATTAAACGTTGTTAGGGATGATGCTGTGTGTAGATCTGGTTTTAGAGGATAGGCAGATGAAATAAGCAACATTTGGAGTGTCATCGAGACCACTTCACTAATTTTTTTTTGTTTGCAAAGCAGATGTCTCTGTTATGCACTCGAATTCTTCACTGTCACCCATTATCATAAAGTCATTTTAGCATAACTGGTTTTTAATTCTCTAAGCCTTTTCATGGGACATTTTAAAATCAGTCTTTGTAGGATAAATTTCTCTTTATATTACAACTCAAAATACCAGAATCTTAAAAATAATCTTGTAATAAGCATTTTGTAGTTAATGTAATTAAGCTCCTTTCAGGCTGGTACTTGGAATGCAAATCAAGAGTTTTATTTCCCTTTTGGAATCAGGTACCCTTTGAAATGTTCATGCTGAAGTCCTGTAAACAGTGTTGTCATTCTGTGTTGTGACACTGTGTTGTCACTGTACTTATTTCAGCAGAATTTTAAAAACTGCCATGAGTTCTGACTGGAAGGAAAAATATATGTATGCAACAATTTTCAGTGGAAAGGAAAACCAGAAGCCATTATTTTGTTATTATAACTTAAGAGGAGAAGAGGTGCATATATATGATTGTGAGGATATTTGATAAATATACATCTTCCTCAGAAAGTTTGAAAGTGGTGATTTTTGCAAGATTTCAAATTGATTAGGGGATTCTGGTTTTTTTCCTCCACCTTACTCCTATCCAAATTCACAAATGAATGATACAAAAGTTTTTAAAATCAGACTTCACTTTGTAGAAAGTAAAAAAATGAGGGGAAAGAGTAGCAAAATCAGATCCAGTGAATACTCAGGAGCTGGACACAAATCTGCTGAGTGTCTGTAAATTAAAACACAAGATTGAAATTCTGACCCTTTAAACAATTCCTTTAACCATGGCCACGACTAAGGCTTCCTAGCCTTAATATCTTACGATAAAAGTGGAGAAAGTGGAGCTATGGTTTTCTTGAGAGATTTGTGTAAAAGCCTGCTGCAGTAAGGGTACCAGGGAAACAGCTTTTTGGAGGGGGGTGGGGCTGAGAGGAGTGGTTCTACTTTTTGTCTGCCGATAATTCTGAGCTAAAAGAGGAAGAAAGAATTAAAATTTTTATTTAAACTTTTTTATTCAAAAATTGTGTTTAACATGGGATGAGGATTTATGGTTTAGCAGTCTAGCTGAAGTTGTATGATTTTATATATATATATGCACATGTGTATATAATGTACATGCCTACAGATTGTATATGTATTTCAGTTTGTTGTGTGCATGGAATATCATGCTTGCTGGATCAATGTGAGAGATCTTGACTGGTGCATCTCAGATCATGTGTTGAAAGAAATGTGCATCCCAGTGAAGAAGAGATCCCTGTGGCTACCACTCTGCTGCATCATCACATCCAGATGGGATCTGTTGTCCTTCCTACTCAAAGCCAGTTTGATGTCACAGAGGGACCACACGATTTCCCTGAGCTCTGCTGTCAGGTTCAGGGCTTCTGCAGCCCAGGGCTCAGCTGGCCTTGACCCTGGGCTGGTTTTGTGCAGCTCTGTTCCCTGACCTTGGTTCACTGTCACTGAGGAAGCTGTCACTGAGCTCTGAGAGTCTGTAAACTGAAACTGTGCAAGATAAGAAAAGTAAAAACAAGCAGAACTGAATATGCTGAGCTGGAAACTGTCTCAGGGATTGGGGACAAATAATGACATGGAATCTAAAAATCTAAGGGAGAAAGCAAAGGCTTAGAAAATGGCACCTCTGCAACTGTGAGGACTTGTACTGATTTACTGGGGTATTTTGACATGAATGAAAGACATTTCTTATTAAATATAAAGTGTGCAACATCAATAAAAAGCAACAGAAACCGCTTCATATGCTTTTCTTTTCCCTTCTCCCTTTTCCTTTTCCATATGGATCCTCATCTCATCAGCTCCCTCATGACCTGTCTGAAGGATGCTTCTCTGATCAGCCTCTGGTCAAAAGTGCCTCTTGATGCCTTTTACTGTTCTCTTTTCACTCTGTGAATCATACAACCCCCAAGGCACACTTGGCATGTGGTACTGTTCTCTCACTGCTCTTGACCCCAGTGTCCACATTGGCATGATGTGGTGGCCCTGGAGTGGCTGCAGTGACCAGCCAGCCCTCTGGCCACCCACAGGTGTCCAGCTTGGCATCAGGGCTGGAGGAAGAAGAGCAACATTCTTAGCCCTGATGTGAGTGTCTGGGGCTGGGATAGGGACTGGGGATTCAAAATGCTCTGCACTATTGCTTATACAAGCTGGGTGAAAATAACTCTGGTTTCCAATCACAGCGGTCATCAGTCACGACTGGGCCCTGGCAGAGGTTTCCCACCTTGCTGTCACAGCCAAAGTCACCAGCTGTCTCCAGAAGCATCTACATTTATGCAAGGCAGTCCCTCTGCTGCCTTCATAACCTTCTGATTAAAGAAATCATCTCATTTTGGGAATGTCATTTTGGGAGTAGCCTTTATAGGCTTCATGTTTGGATGTACTATTTGTATAGATGGCATTGATATGCAGCCAAAGCCTTACTGAACTTCTGTTGGTTTTCACTTGGTCTGGACATGGAAGAAATATGTGTGTGGCTTCTGGCATGTGCTCTGCAACTCCTCAGACCAAAGTGGAGATGCTGCATCTCCTTGTCTCTCGTGTCCTTTAGACCAGGCCCCTTTCTACCAGCACCATGTTTCTTGATGCCAGTCTCTTCATCTCACTTCTGATGCCAGGTAATTAAGCAAGCAGAAGGGCACTAGAAAAAACAGACAACCTGGGCAATTTAAGCTGCACTGAAAGTATACCTTGATTCCATATGTTTTAATCAGAGGGGTTTTTGTTTGGTTGGTTTTATTATTTGTTGATTGTTTTATTTGTTTGTTTTTAAATGAAGGTGCTTACATAAAATGTTTGGCAATTTAGCTGTCCCTGAAATGTCAGTTCTGAGGACCGGATTTGGAATGGGATTTATGTCTGATTTTGTTAGAGTATCCATTTTGGCATACAGTGGAAGTTACATCTACTTCACTAGTTGCAATCAGGCCAATTAATACCAATCACATTTTTATTATATCTACATTGTGTGGATTTCAGCTTTAGTTTTAAATGCATGAACAATGCCTGCTATTTGCTGACTGACATTTAAAGAAAAACCTTGGAGGTTGGAAAATAGTAACAGTCAAGGAAATTAGAGATATAATTTTGTACTTAAAGTGGTGAAGAAATTCTTTCCGTGTTTTTTTAACTAAACAGGAATAAACAAGTGATGGAGAATGAACCAAGAGGCAGAGGCAGAAGACAGGGAAGTGGTTGTAGCGGTAAGAAGGAAGTTCATAACTCATTAATGTAGGGGAATTATTTGAAGATATTAATGGTGTGGTGTACAAGGGAAGTGCTATAGCTTTCTAGAGCTTTGGCAAAATTTCAGATGTGAGTACAATGGCTATGAATAAATTGAAGTTTTTTCATTAAGATGATAATTAAGAAAAAAAAAAGGTGGGGAAGCTGTAAAAAGGAGCTTCTTTTATCTGGAAAAAAACTACAGTCATGTTGAAAGCTGTTTATCACAGAGAAAGATATTACCTCAATCTGGCCTATAAACTTTGTACTTGGATGAGTTTCTATACAACAAAAACCCCATGAATGTTAACTCCAAAGTAGCAGTGAGACAGGATACTATTGAGAGGTCTCCAAAACTACAAAGTGTGAACAAGATATAGACAAAATATAAAAACATACCCAGTGAACTGAACTGCCCACATGGTTAAATCACTTGGGAACCTGGAGAAGTAGAATGCTGTACACCAGAAAGAAACAAAGGTGTTCAGGAATAAAAGGCTTCCTGGTCACACTGTGAGCTTCTGCTGTGTAGAAACTGCTGCTGCCCAAACTCCTCTAAGGAAACCAGTCTCTGCTGTGAGCTGAAGGCAGAAATGTTATTGCATGGTGTACAATAGCATTTACCTTTGGGCACTTGCTAAAGAGGCAAAATATACATTTTGGAGAGAGACTCACAGCAGTCTATCAACTGGAAAATGAATTATCCTCTCCTGCAGCCCACTCCATTATACCCCTCTGCCCTTAGCTGCCTCCTTTGAACTTGGATTCACTACATTTCCAGGCACATCTGAGCTTAGAAAACATATTATGTAGCACAAGGGAGAGCAGGTGGTCCTGTGCAACCCTGTTTGTGTTCTGCCTAATCTGAAAGATTGGCTTTTGGAGGAGGGGCAGGGATCTGGGGGCAATATATGCAATTCATCATCACTCTTTTCACTGACTGTGAGAAACTGCTACACCTGCTGCTCTGCTTCAGATGGGCTTTGAAATACTGGCAGGCTGAAGGACATAGGAGTTTTTCTTTCATGATAACAAAAATAAGCACTTTGTTCTGGTATCTGTAAAGCTAAGGCAGTTTCCTACAAGCAGCGATAATTCAAGAGCAGTTTCTGGCTTGCAACTGATACATAAACAAGGGTATTTTTAGAAGTGCTGGTTGCTTTTATTATTAAAAAAAGGAAAGAAAAAAAAGAAAATCGCTGCTAATTTTCAGTTTGCTGAGTCTTTTAAAACATAATTTCGAAAAGAAACACTTTGAATTATCAGGCAGAATGGAAATAACTCTTTGCTGTGAGACAAAATCAGCAGTGCTTAGTATAGCATGACTACTAGAAACCATTGTGCTCTCAGAAGTAGTCTGAGTGCCTTTATGCCACAAAAAGTTCCAGCACTGTTCATCTGTGAACCATAACCAAGAATATTGATGCAAAGCAAATGCCCACTGATGTACACAACCTGTCCAAAGGGAATCAGAGTGTGTTAGAGGACTGGCATGATGCTTAAAACCAAACTGCTGGTATGGCTGCCCTGATGGAAAAAAAGACCCAATACAGAGTAGCTCAGAGTCTGTGTTGGAAGATGAAAGCTGTGAGTGTATTTTCTGTGTTTGCCAGGCACTTTTAGAGAAAACTGGGAAAATTCACTCCTGATTCATTGAAGGTTTTCACAAATCTGCAGATGCCAGGCCTGAGTCTGAGGTGTAGAAGAAGCCATGTGCCACCTGTGTGACTGTTGTAGCAGCAAAACTAACGTGGCCTCCTTGGTGTGGAAGTTGGGGAACTCGGCTGCCCTGCTGAGGGTGTCACGCCCAGGGCAAGCACAGGGCTCTGGGTCCTGCTTTCCAGTGCTGCCTGCCCCATCCCATCCTGCCTGCCCCATCCTGTCCTGGCCCACTGGGTGACAGTGTCTATCCAAACACCCACCCCACCACCCACCGACCAACCCATCCATTCATTCACAGAGCATACCATACACCTTTCCTTCAACTCCTTCTTTAATCTCACCTTGCACTGGGTCATCCAACCACCCTCTTCCCTTGCTGCAGTACCACAGCTGCCTGGTCCACTCCCTGCAGTGAGTGGTTTTACCTGCACTGCTGAGAGCCTTGGGGCTAATTTGGGCATTTAGGGAAGGCGATAACAGATAGGCTAACTGTGCATATGGATAAGGTAATATTTTATCTGAGGAAAGAAAAAAAAAGAAATATGGTTTCCAAACAGCATTTAAAAATGGATTGCAAGAAGAAGCTGAACATCTCTTGTAAATAATAAAAATTAAAAATTGTCCATTGTAAATACAACCTGTAACTTCATTGAAGTTCATTTATTTAAGCAGGTTATGAATTATTTTAGCTTTGTTCATCACCTGGCTATGTGACTGATTGTGTAATATTAGCATCTACATTTGTGTGGGAGAAATATTACTGTGTGTCTTTGAAGACAACGAACCTGGAATTTCAGAAAAAAAGGGTTTAATTAAATGTTGGATTTTACTTTATGGCAACTCTGCAACCTGATTCATTTCAAGTGAATCACAGAAGTGCCATGGAGTCCAGTGGGAGCAAGATTAGATTATTGCAAAATGCAGGCTTAAAATTAATTATATATTTGTTAGCTTTAAAACAATTATCCATGACATTCCCTCTTAACCTTTTCATTATGTTTTACACAGCCTAAAATAGCTACCCATGAAGTGGCTCTAAATGTGAACATGAACAGGACATCATGCTTTCCAAAACAATTAATATTCTCATTCACTCTTTCCATCTCCATCATGCTTGCTGAGTGTAATGAAGCTGAAAGACAACAAGGGACATGGTCACTGGAGATACTTGTCAAGTCTGTGATTGAAGCTCCTGAAGTTCCCTACTAATATGGCACATGAAAACTTAGCTGAAGAAGTGCTACAATTCCAAGTCAAACATTCAGCTACAAGAAAATAACCAAGTCATACCTTCCAAGGCAGCCTTCACTCAATTTCCCTATATATACCCCTCATAATATAGTATTTCATTACCTCATCACAGAAGGGTTACTCCTGAAATTTCCTCCTAAAACCTTCTGTAGGAGCGTCGGGGGGTAGGATGGTCAGGAGGGACAGAGACAAGAGATCTCTGAAGCCAGGTTGTGGAACTTGCAGTTTATTGCAAAGGTCCTGGGTGCAGCGGCCCTGCTTGGAGCTACCAGCCACAGCTCGGAGCAGACCCGAGAGAGGAGAGGGGTAGAGAGGATGAGAGGGTAAGAGAGTAAGGGAGTAAGAGCGTAAGGGAGTAAAAAGGTAAGAGAGCAAGGTTCCCATTACAATACAATAAATCTGCCTCTGTGGTGAATATTCTAATTCTCACTAACCAATCTAGTACAATACACAAGTCCTAGAGCATTTACATACAGCCTATAAGAATCATTACGTTAGCATACTGTGTTACATTTTAAACCCTAAAAACTAATCTTTGGATCCCCTCTGCTAAGCTAGTAGGGTCTGCTCTGACCCTTGGACCTGTCTGCAAGCAGAGGGTATTGTTTCATCAAAAGGGGATTACCTTCAGCAGACCACACCATTGCTTTCCAGTTGTTCAGTAACTAAGGGATCTCAAAGCTTACTTTCATTTCAATCTCGCTTATAGTTTCTATATTCTCAAAATCTTTTGCCAGACAATCATATTTATAAGGCTTTCCTGTTTCATCTTCCCCAACACCTACTCTGAGCATATGTGTATCTTTGTAGCCCTATAAGCTGGGTCTTCATTTCTTCCAGAGATTATTGTCTTAGAACCTAGCAGACAGAGATTTGATCTAAAGTATTGATTTACTGAAGTTTCAAAGGCAAAGTTAACCTGGCATGACTACCTTGACTGAAGAGAGCTGTGGGTGGCCCACAGAGGAGAGAGGAGCCCCAGGGTCTCTTTGTCCCACCCAGTACTCCTTATATTTTACTAGAAGTACAGTTTACTGATCAAGCAAAGAAAAAGCCCTTTGCCTGGTTGGAAAGCTCATCCATGCTAGCTGAGCATTCAGGGTTTTATTTTGCTCTAGAGACAGGGAAAATGCAGTGTGGTTTTAAATTCTCTCAGAAGAAGGGTACACAGAAGACAGGCAAACATTCCAAGGAGGACTTTGGAATCAGGTTGGTCAGAGATTGGAAGGTGTCAGGAAACATCTTGCAAATCACTGGGAATAAGAGCAGAGGAATAGTTCTGCAAGTCTCCCTTTTCCTTTGGCAGAAGCTATTTAGTCTCTAAGTCAGGAACAGATTTCCAGGGAAAAGCAAAGCCCTGCACTGGCTGTTACCAAGCAATTATTCATTGCCATTCAAGCAATTAATGCTGCCTCTGAGACAGCAGCTACTTTCTTCTTTGAGAAACACAGGAGATGACTTTCCATTAAGCAGTCTTGTTTACAGGAAAAATCATAAATAAATAACAGAAAAAATCTATCAAGGCAAAATTTAATCTTTTTGATTTTTAAGTGAAAAATCTGAGGGAAGCCACTGATGTAGAAAACAGTCAAGGTTTTTGACTCTACCTGAGGAAAAATAAAAGTCCAAATAATGTAAAACCTTTAGCAGAAGATTTACCTTATGTTTTCAAAAAATATGATAACCTCTCCAGTTGGTAAAAAAATATCACATCTCCCAAGTTGGTGGGGGAACAAAGAGTTTGCAGTCTTTACTATCAAAGACTTAGCTGGTTTCAAGTGTTCCAATTCCTGATTATTTTGATAGGAAGCTTGAAAGGATGAATGTGTCTGTCCAGTGCCAGGTGACACTCCAGGTGGCCTTGCTGTGCAGCCGCAGAGTTGCTGAAGACCCTTATCTGAAGGCACATGAACAGCAGTCAGGTTGCACATCCAGAACCACACAGACCCATGAACAATTTAATGGGCATTTCTTTATCTGGATATCAGTGTTCATGCCTAGGTTTTCACTTTGCTCTATTTCAGGGTTTTTTGCAGGACAGTGATTTGTAAAAAACTGGTTAGAAACAATGAGCAGGACCAAGTGGGAGTGAATGGCACAGCAGCGAGGGCCCGTCCTTGTAGAAGCGGTGGCAGTGACAGGTGAAGCAAACTGGCCTTGCCTGGCTCCGCAGCTGGGCCGGGGAATTTCTCTCCCAAGGGGCCGAGCCCACGATCCCGTGGCAGCACAATCGCTCCTCAACCCCGACCTGCTGCTCTCCTGGAGGGCTTACGTGGCACAGGCGGCGCAGAGCTGCAGAAACAACCGGCGCGTTTCTCTTCAGCCCTCCAAGAGTATTAGCCGGCCTTTCCAGGAGTTTTGCCGCCTTACCTCGCCCTGCTTTGGTAGCCTGAGGCAGGATGACGGCCAGGACGGCGGCGCGGCAGCCCGGGCTGCGCTCGGGAGGCAAAGGCGGCTCTGGAGCGGACACGGCCGGGGCCGGGGCCGGGGCCGGCCGGGAGGGCGGCACGAAGGGCTGGCCGGGCTCGGGGCACGCTCGCTCCCTTCACTGCCCGTGTTCCGGACAGAAAGGCACCTCCAGCAGCCATCTGCCGGCCCGCTCCCCGCCCGCCTGCGGTGCCATGGCTCCAGGGGAAGCATCTGACTCATTGCCCTGCTGGTAACATGCTGCGGGGATTCTGCAGAGAGCAGCTGAGCTTTGCGGCGCCTCCTGATGCCTAAAGAGCGTTTCCTTCTGCCTCCACTGCCTATGCCGGTTCCTCCGTGATGTTTTGGAGGGCAGACCTGTCATCCAACATGATGTTACCAGCTTTGGTACCTCTGCCTCGTCTGAGAGAACTGGGGTGTTGGTCGGGCTGAAGACGTCAGAAAATCGTCTGTTAAAGGGGCTCTACTTGCCAAATAAGTTACTGTTTACCTAAGAATGCACAGCCTGCTATAAATGTTCATTAAACTTTGGATTAATGCCTTAAAATAATCTAACATTACTTTATTATGGTTCTATTTTAGTCCATTACTTTCGGTTTTTTATTTTATTATTTTATTTTATTTTATTTTATTTTATTTTATTTTATTTTATTTTATTTTATTTTATTTTATTTTATTTTATTTTATTTTATTTTATTCTTCAGCTTGCTTGTTATACTCCACCGTTGCTTTTATGCATGCACACATGTTGCTATTTGTACATCAGGATCAAAGAAAAAAAAAGAAAGATACTCTATTGCTATCTCTTTTCATCCTCCCCTGAGGATGCTGTGATTTAGTCTCTGATCTGGAGGGCACTGTCATTGGGAACAATGCCAAGTCCTTTTTTCCTAGCATGTATGAGACTGAGATTACTCATTAAAATTCTTCCCCACCTTAGTGCTCAGTGTTTGCTGAGGGCTGTGCTGCTGTTTGACTGTCTGTGTCAATACCGTCTGGCCACTCAGCTTCTATGGCCTGGGAGTGCCTTCTTATCCCTTTCTGACCCTGCCTTGGAATACTTGCAGGATTGTATTCAGATACCTTCCAAGTTTCAGCATCTTCCTTTTATAGATTTAATGGCCTCACCAGTTTTATCTGCTTCTGGTTTTTCCAGCTCATTTATCCTGGTTACATTTTGTTAATTGAGACTAATGTTTTGTTGAAAAATATCTCTCTTGGTCCCCAAGCTGAGCTTTTGAAGTGAGTAGATTTGAGTAAAATTTTTCAAATGAGCTATTAATATCACCACTGCAAAGATGCTCTCTCTTCACCCATCATTTCCACATTGGCCTGGAGGGGATTCCCTTTCCTGACTGGTAGTCAGTTGCCAGCATGTCTGGAAGCCTAATCTATTGCTGACTGCTCTACTAGAGCCTGTCTTACTCCTGAAGGTGAGGCTGGTTTATATTATATTTTATCCCAAATGAAAGGAAAATAAATCTTTTATCTTCAACATCTTAGTATAATTTCATACATTAATTTGTCTTCTTGTTTGGCTACTAAGTTTGAGTATCAGCAGATGCTGCCTGGGAGCAAGAGGTAGAAGGAGTTACACATGCTACACCAACCTCCCTCTCATTTACCTTGCCTAGGAACATGTGAAAATGTGAGAGCTGCTTGGGAGATCCCAGCACTGCCAGAGGGCCACCTCCTGAGAAACACAGTTCAGCAACAGGGAAGCACCTGGTAGTCTTTTTTGGAGTTTGTCTGTTCTCTTGCTTATAAAAGGACCTGCAGTTTTCTCATGTTTACAGGCTTAATGTTGCAAAGTGCATAAAAGTGTGACAATTTTTCTGTGTTAGAAGTAGTTCTTGGCATTCCTTCAAAATGGGGGGAGTCTGAGTTTGTCTAAACTCCAGATTTGTGTGGCTGGGGATGCCTTGTTGCTGCCCTTTCCAGCCTGTCACTGAGACACACAGCCACTCTCCAGCCCCTGTGACACACACTGTGCCAGGTCCCCATGGCCCTGCCACCACGAGGGTTGGTTGCTCAGCTGCTCTACAGCTGCAGCACTCTCTGTCCAGCTGGAGAAATGCCACGTGTACCAGATAAAGGTCTTTCTGAAATTTTTAGTGGTCACATCTTTCACAACTCCTGCTCATTTTTGTATCCTTAATGATGTGTGAGTGAATGATTAGAAGTCTTCTACTAAAAGTAAAAAGATGTTTGGAAAAAGTTGACTCTACACCCCACAAAAGGAAGAAAATTGTCATAATGTTTGGTCTTGCATTTGGACTGAGAAACTGATCAAATTCTCGGAGATACAGATCAAGCTGAAAAACAAATCTAATTTCCTAAAACTGGAAGAAAACTCAAATGACTATATCTTAAACCAAGAAGTCATTTTATTAGGGGAGAACCACGAGACAGAGCCAGTCCAGGAGAACAAGCTCCTCCATGTCGATCTGTGACTGCACAGCACTGCTGGGGCAAGTGGGAGCAGAGACCTCAGGGAGGCACAAGCCTCTCCCTGGCTGGGAGTGATGGCAGCATCCTGAGCAGGGATGCCAGATGATTTTTTTTTTTCAGCAAAGTGAGGGTGGGAATGTCTCATCAGTGAATTCCCAGGCTGCATTTCAGTGGACTGCAAAGGTTAATGCCATACCTGGAGGCAGGGAGCCAAACAATCACAAGACCCAATTGCACCTTCAACCACCACCTATCAGTGCAAGACAGTTATATGAGAGAGACCAGTCTAGAAGTGAGTTTACTGCTCTTCATGATTATATCCTCACCAAAGACACATTAGCTGAAAAGCTGTGAGGCATTTCTAAAACTTTTATCATGACTTATTATCATGGCTGCTTTGTGCTGGATATTCCTAGCCTCACAGGCCTCTTAATATTTATAGTAGCTACCACCAAAATAAGTACAGTATATCTTCAGTCTCTTAGTCCAGGATAGATGGGATGCAGAGAGCAGGGAATGGGAAGGTGTTTCTCCTGGAGACCCTCGTCTCCTGTGCTGATTTAGCCTGTATTGAAACTTACCAAACAGATTGTGTCACTTAAAAGGAATACTCCCAGGTGGGAAGGTAAACACATGCTTCAGAGTAAGGCTAGGTTAGGAGGTAAAGAAACATCTCTGATACACAGGGCCATTTAATGTGAAATGTTAATTGTGTTACAGAGGGCTTAGTTTTGGCAGCATAAAATGACCAGCCAGCATTTCTAGATTGTACAGGCCGGTTGATAACGGTATTTTACTCTGTTATTATCATGGATTACCATCTAGTGACATCAAATTACTGCTAATAATGCTAATCTGTGGCAGGGAGTTCAGAAGCACAGCATTGCACAGGCATGCACAGCAGAAGCGCATCCCAGGACTTGTGCTTGGCAGTTAATGCAATACATGTTGGCAGAAAGTCTTCAGGACAAAACATTCTTCTCTCCCTTTGCAAAGTGCTTTCTCCAAAAGCACTGCTTTGCCTTTAAGTCAAAATTTGACTACATGTTGCTAGGAGGATGTGCTAAATGAACAGAGTGGGATAACCATGTTATTATTGGATATCTTGGTATGATATTTATAAGGTAATATTGTATGATATGAACACCAAGAAAGCGCAGGGTCGTGCTCCCTCATCTTGCCTTCACAGCCATGGAAGAAAGCAATTCCATGAATGACACTTGACAGAAAATAAATCTCAATGTTTCCATAAGAAACTTGTGCTTTCTTTTTGACATGTGCCCAAAATTTGACATCACAAAGGTTATTTTAGAAATTGTTGATCATATTCCAGCTCTTAACATAAAGACTTCTGGCAATTCTACCATGGTCAGTATGCACAGTTCTATATTTAGGTATCTGAATGTCAGGACCCTGGCCATAATCTCCAAGACAACTTCATGAAAGCACATAGAACTGCTGCAGCTCAGCTCGGTCTTGCCATTTTCACGACCTTTTGTGCTCTGCAGGTATATTTGTAATGACCGAAGGAAAGCAGCCCTGTTTTATGGAAACTTTGGGAATGAAATAGCCTTCCTTGAATATGACTTTGGTTTTGTTTTTTATTTTAAACTTGAACAGGGCTCTGAAGCTTTTGGCCTCCGCAAGTTCAATAAAGTGTTTAAATACTGAAACATTTTCACTCTTGGCTCATTACATGGGGCTTTCAGCATTGTGTTTGAAAAGGAGCTATTTATGGGTTATCAAACAACTGTGCTTTGAGAAAGGAATTTAAAGAATGTCCTTGAGCCTTTGGGGAGCTTTGCAGAACAGGAACAACAAAAACTTGTGCCAACCCTTAGTGCCTCCCCAGCCAGGGTGCCCTTTTGCACCTGCCTGCTTGCCACAGTGGGATCCTCCCCACAATGAATGGGGACAGGGACAGGAATGGAATCACTATATCCCTTTAAGGAGAGCTCAGGTGCTGTTCCTGAAGGGTTTTAGTTGGGATGGATTCTATATAAGACCAAAATAAAGAGTAGAAGTCCCACAAGAGAAAATTCTG
Source organism: Serinus canaria (assembly GCF_022539315.1). Taxonomy (NCBI): domain Eukaryota; kingdom Metazoa; phylum Chordata; class Aves; order Passeriformes; family Fringillidae; genus Serinus; species Serinus canaria. The sequence continues at coordinate 17,329,332 of NC_066315.1, read as the reverse complement.
ATCAAAACAGAGCCCTGACATTATTTCTTCATACTGGGACAATATGCAGTGATGTTTAAAGCATGTAATGAAATATTTGTATGACTTTCTTTTAAACACAGCTTATTTTGTAGATGACAATGACAACAAGAAATCATAATAGGAAACCCACTCATTTCTCACCATTAACTTGAGTGACAGGCAGAAGAAAAGTGTCTCAGCTGCAGTGCAGGCTCATGTTCTATCCTGACCCTCTTCTGGCTCCTGCTCTCTTTCCCCATTGGGCCAATTTCATCAGGGAGACACAGATTTTGTCCCATCATCATAGACAAGAGAGCAAGGATACTCTGCCATTTGACAGGTGTCTGCACAGACTCCTTGCAGAGCTCCATTAGCAAATCTCAGGGACATGTCAAGTCCAGCAAACCACTCTCCCTTCCTGCTGAGACATGAAAGGGAAAACTGACAAAACTGAGAAAAAATAGATTTATCTATTGAAAGAGCAGTACTAGCCCACAAACTGGCATTCAGACAGGTCATCCGCAGAATGCTTTTCAGTCAGAAACCTCCCAACCCCCAGACGCTGAGATTTTTGCAATAAGCTCTCTAAGATTTTCACAAAGCAAATGCTTTGCTATTTTGCCAAAGAAAAGGAAGGGATCTGGAAGGGATGACACCATCTGGGCTGTAGGACAGCAGGGGATGAGACTTAGTGACCTGGCTGGTTGTTCTAGCTCTCCATTGTTCTCTGCCTTCAAGAACATTCCCTCTCTGCTCCCCCAGTTACTAGCATTTCTAAATTCACTTATCCTCAAGTCAGTGTAAATCCTACACTGTCAGTATAAATAGAAAAATCATTATCCTCATCAAAACCAAGTAAATTAGTATCTTATTGCAGCACAGCAACCTAAACTTTTACATAGTTGGTATTTGTGTTGTCTTGGTGTTTTGTGGCTCAGCAGGAAGCAGCTACTGCATAAAGCCCCCTCTATTGAACACAGTATCTCATGCTTTAAATATGCTCAGCAGTGCCTGAGGGATGCACTTCCCACCTCCAACTCCTCCGCCCCAGATAATCACTTGTGGACAGCCAGGAAAAGCAATGGCTGCTGGCAGAAATCAGCTCACCAAACCCTGCAGTCCTGCTGTACACCTAAGGAGATAAAGAGGAATATGTCAAGAGCTCTGCTTATGTCCTAAGTCATCTACTGATGAATAACAACAGAAAACCTTTCTCCCATCTCCTGCCCAGCAAAACCTGACACCAAGGAAGGGCAGTAAATCTAGTACATGAATTTTGAATTTGTTTTACCAGCAATGACACTCTTTCCTGAGTAGGATGTGACAAACTAGGAAAAGAATTTGAACTCCAGCTGGCTTTCCATGAGCCAGGGAGACCATAGAATCATAGCATGGTTTGTATTGGAAGGGACCCAAAGATCATCAAGTTCCAAACCCCCCGCTGTAGTGAGAGACATCTTCCACAAAACCAGTTTGCTCAGAGCCCCATTCAACTTGGTCTTGAGCACTTCCAGGGATGGGATCTCCCATCTTCTCTAGTCCCTACCAAATCTTACAGAGTAGAATTTCTTTCTACTGTCTAATTTAGGCCTAGTCTCTTTTAATATGAAGTCATTGCCCCTTGTCCTGTCACAACACGCTCTTGTAAAAGTTCTCCTTCCATCCTTCTTGTAGGCTCCTTTCAGTGATTGGGAGGTCACAATTAGGTCACTCCAGAGCCTTCTCTTCTCCAGGCTGAACAATCCCAATTCTCCCAGCCTGTCCTCATAGCAGAGGTGCTCCAGCCTTTCGGTCAAGCAGGGGCCCTCATCTGAACTTGCTCCCACAGGTCAATGTCCTTCCTGTGCTGGGAATCCCAGAGGTGGATTCAGTGCTCCAGGTGGTGTCTCACAAAAGCAGAGGGGCAGAACCAAGTGCCTCGACCTGCGACTCACGCTGCTTTTGATACAGAGATGTACTGGAGAAATGCTGCCAGACCGAGAAAATAGGCAGGCTGTTCCTTTAAGGGCATAAAAAGATTAGTGTCTGAAAGAACAGATCTCCTGACACTATAGGGATGGCATTTGCTGTATGATATTCCATGAATTTTAAGAGCATTTAGAGTGAGGTCTCTGCTTGGCTTTTACACTTCCACAGCACAGTGAGGTATTTAAAAGATGTGTAGATCTGGCACTTAGGGACACGCTTTAGTGTTGGGCTTGGCAGTGTTAGGTTTAACACTTGGACTTGATGATCTCAAAGGTCTTTTCCAACCTAAATGATTCCATGATTCTATACTTGCTCAGTTGTTCCTGTTGGACAGAAGGGGCACTGCCAAGGTTGCTGCTGTGCACTCACAGCTGACAGCATTCATAAGCATTTTCCAGCTTTCCTGCCTTAAAGGAACCTGAATTTATCACCTGGCAATCTCGGCAGTGAAGTGTAGTTTTTATCTGTCACAGAGCAGACAGCAGTGGAAATGAAGGTTCATTACTTTCTCTCCAGGACTGCAGTGCTCCCTGTTTCACCACCGGCTGCTGACTGACAGACTGGTCCCTCTGTCTTCAGAGCTGACAAGGCTGTTGCAGACACCACCTCAGCACTGATCTGGTTATGTCCAGATGAGGGAGGATGAGGTTTTGAAACCTTGAATGCCCTTCACTCTCCAACTGCTCTGCCGCGCGGTGGCTGCTGTGCAGCGTGGGCTCTTCAGTTGTCTCTTGGATGAAATGATCTCATTAGGTGATTTCAAAGAGCTGGATGGAGCAGAGCCACCTGCTTTTTCAGAAGGAGAGTCTCATCAGCTTTCCTGGAATTGATAAAGCAAATGTGAAAGGGATATCTGCATCCCATGAAAACCTTACTTTAAAGACACAGCTCCAAGATTATTTTTGTTTGGAGAGCAGTGAAACAGACCAGCCCTTTGCCTCTTCTCCCTCCAATCCTTTCTCTCCCTTTTACCTAGGCTCCTTTGTTTACATTATACTTCCAAACACCTTAGGGATATTTATCAGTCACCAATATTTTTATTCTAGTACATGTAAGCCAATATGGTTACACAGAAATAAATCCCCATGGGATAACCCCATTTCTGGAATACTGGGATTTTTGATTTCTAGACCACAGTGGTAAAATGAAAAAAAAAAAACAAAACCAAACCTTCATCCTGGAGTAAGACCATGTCTGGGGGTGCACGGTTGTAATCATATGCAGTGCCATGTCAGCACATGCTGGTGCAGCTCTTCTACCAAGAAGAGCTGCATGGTTAGAAGTGCTGCTCCTGAGACTCCAGGAGGGTGAATTCCTGTGCCTACCTGTGAAGTGGAATGGGTATGGCACCTGAGGAGTGCAGAATGGGCATCCACATTCCTGTCTGTCCATGGGCTGCACAGAAGAACCATTTCTGGGAACAGATGGGGGTTTGGGACTAAATTGCCTCCAGTAAGAAAAATGATAGCTCTGATGGAGATTTTTCTAATGGGAGTATCTACTGCCTCCAAAGTGGGTGATATTAGCAGCTCATTTCATGCAGATCATAACGTAGCTACCTAATCTGCCTTTAAATGGTGGCCTGCCCGGTTTTGTGTTGCAGTACCATTTCCCAATTCCCCTTCTGTTCTGTAAAACAAGCAGTATTAGACCTGTAACTGAAGCTACCAATTGTGGGGTGGCCTGTTATCTTTTTAATAAACACCATAGACTATTTGCTCAGCTTACAACTGACATTTTTTCAATCCTTTTAAACATCACCTGTATTCTGGAAAGCCAGGCTGGCTTTTTGCAGTGTGTGCACATCAGTAGCTGAAAGATAGAAGGCATCATTCAGTTTTCCTGATGATGCAAAGGGCAGACAGAATCTGCTGCTCTCCTCTTGTGCTACTGCCTTTGTGGGGCTGGCAGATGAAGCTTTTTTGGGTAGGAAATGTGGCTGGGTAAATCAGGAGAGATCATGTACATGCAGAATGAAGGTGCCATTTCATGAGGTTTTTTATCTTAATGGAATTTTTAAAATTACAGTTGGGTTAATCTTCTATGTTGCTTTTGCTTGAAAGCTGAAGCGTTGCTAGTTAGATTATGGAAAACACGCACTCTCATGAGATGGTTTTCTGTGACATTCTCAGAGCTATTAGAGAAAAATACCCTTTTCTCTCAGCATCATAAGTATAGTCTGCTGTCATCTCCTGTGATCTTCAGAATGGTTACTATTTAATTATTAATATTTACAACATGGCAGTAGTTAAATGTGGCTGCTGTTCTGAAGGTAATCTTTATATGCCTACATTCAGCTAGAAAAATATTTGTATTATGATGAGTCACAGGAACTGATTTAAAGTGCTGCATGTAAACATCTACACAACCTCTATCTGCAGCCTGAAATTCTTGGCATAAGCAGCGGGTGCTGACTGAAGCCTGCAGGGTTTAATCTGACTGTTGTTTTCCTTTGCTGACACGCAGGGAACTGTGTGCTCGCTCCTGTCTCTCCGTGTCTGGCAGTGGCTGTGCCTGGATCAGTGCAGCGGGGGAGCCGAGGCCCCTCGGTAGCTCCCCTGCAGCCAAACCCTCCTGCTGCCTTCACCAGATGCATGAGACGCTCCTTATGGTTGCCAAACCCACTTTGCTTTTCTGCCTCTAGATTTTGGTGATGCTTCCCCGAGGGATTTGCTTGCAGCAAAGCTCTCTGCAGAGACAGGAAAGGCACTGCTTTCCTCCTGAAAGGCATCCCCACCCCTGGCCTCTGCTGCTGGGATTTCTCCGGGTGCTCGTACTTCCTCTATCATGTGCATTAGCAGCAGTGCTGGAGAGCAGCATCTGAAGGCACCAGGAACAGCCATGCTGCTGGGTGGGGCACACCTTTGGGAAAATATAGTGGCAGCAGCTCAGGCACTGCCTCTCTTTAGAGCCAGGTGGCTCCAGCAGCAGGCACTGGGGTGAGGATGCTTTTGCCCTCCCTTCTGCTGAAAGCACTCTGGCTCTGGCTGCTGACAGCTGACATTCCTCCAGTTGACATTCTTTCTCCCTGCCCATCCAGCTGGTCTAGCTTTCAGTAAAATTCAGACCAAGAGACCCATTAAACAATCTCACTTTAGGGTTTAGCAGTCTGGGTAGTCTCACAGGCAGGTTAGACATGCCAGGATTTTACACTGGTGGATGGAAGGAGACTCATTCCCTAAAAGTGCCCTGGGTTACCAGTGCACAGTAGCTCATGTTTTGGAAAAAGTGGGCTGTTGTTCAGAGCCTGGTGACCTCTGCTGATTCACTGCTCTGGGGACATTAATTCATTCTTCTGGGGCCACCAGCTTTCTCAGCTGGTTGCCACTCTCAGAGAAACAGTATTTTCCTTCATCAGACTTGACTAATTGTAAGCCTTTAAAAATGGCACTTCCAAAATAGAGGGACCTGCTGAGTTATTAGTCATCCTTATCTGGGAGAGAAGCAATTGCTGCTGCAAGAGCTTCTTTATCTCTGCAGCACCATGTTCTCCAGAGAGGGGGCTGTGGGACACCAGGTGCAGGGAGCTGCCAGACACCTTCCTTCAAGGGGAACAAAGGGTAGAACAATTTGTTTCTGAAGGGTTATCTCTGCACTCTCTAAATCATAGCTTTGTTTTTAAAAGCTGCTTATTTTTAACAGGTCGTAATTAGTAAAGCCATCTCCATTTTTCTGTTGATGTCTAACACAGGTTGGGTTTGGGTTTTTTATGCAAATAGAGGAAGCTCAGTGGATGGATGATCCAGCTCTGTGTCTCAGTGCTTGCAACACTCCGAATGTCTGACTGGGAATGCTCTCACTCTGAGAAGTGTGATCCTCTGTTTGCAGGCATAATGGAGCCCAGAACACATTTTGAAGAATGCTGTGGTTGAATTCACTTTGGTATGTCCTCTGATGCCCTTCCTCTTGGGTTTAAAATGGTTTCTCACACACTTTCCAAGCTTGACTGTGTTGTGACTCCTTTTCTGTGCTGATGAAGAAGTCTCCAGAAAGCATATTGAGCATGTTATATATTACACATATGTGCAATCCACTGCTGGGAAATGGTTAGGGCTGTACCAAACTGGTCTTGTCCTAAATGAGAATGTGAGAGCATCACTGTGTCTTCTCTCTTTAATCCCCATACGTCTCAAGAAAGAAGAAAAGAGACTTGTTCAAAACCTCTCAGCTAGGCCCCCTCTCCCTCCCACAGCAGCCCCAGGGAACCCCTGGAGAATGCTGCCCACCACAGCCATTCAGTGTTACTGGTAGATGCCTTCAATGGAAGTTTTGAGATTGGTCTGTGATTCAGAGGTTCACTTGCTGGCATTTCCTAGCAATTAGCAAAATACTTGTTCTCCAGAAAAACTGGGCAGCGATCTGCCTGTCTGAAGTAACTGAATTGCTGTCAGACTGTCTATCTCACGCCTCCTTTGCATAATGCACTCGGATACCAAACTGTTAAATACAGCAGCATTGCCTAAGAAATGACATTTGGCTTTTGCTTTGACAGGGCTTTGACAGTATCTCACCACCTTTCCCATTATTTTCCCATTACAAGTTTTATTCCTAATGAGGCTGAGAACAGGGGCTGCTTTGCTTTTCTCACAGAGATTGTCACAAGTGAATTTACCCCCAGTCTCTTGGAAGGATCCATCAGCACCCAGTTTACCAATTAGGCCCTGGGAGTCTAATCAGCAAATTCCTCTGGTGCAGCAGAGATGTGTCTCTGCCAAGCCTCAGCTTCTGCAGGTTGAGGAGCTGCTCTGCTGTTTTCATTAGCTGTGATATCCACATAGGCATTAATGGGTCAGGTTTTGCTCCTTATCTGTGACCTTCAGTCCTGTTTGTTAGGACACTTTTGTGATAAAGGAGTGCACCTCCCAGGTTGATAGCATGGTTTGTTTTTCATGAGACATGTACTTGCATTCCAAATACACAGTATTACTTGGAAAAAATATATAATTATAAATTTAGTATCTCTCTTGTGTTTAAAACATTCCAGTCTAACTCTGTTTCAAAAAGCATTCACAATTTCAGTTTCAGAAATTTTCTCTTTTCTATTTCCATCAGCAGAATTGACCTCATCTGGACACACAAAGGGGATGATGTCATTGTCAGGGGATGAGGTTACCATAAGGTTCCTCAGGCTGTCAGCCTGTATGCTCATTTTCCACTGAAAGAAAAAAAATGCATTAAACTGGTTTAAAAGTCTAGTATCTAATCCAATCCCTTCAAGCCCCTCACTCCAAGAAAAACATTGAAGTTCTGGAGCGAGTCCAGAGAACAGCAGAAAAGCTGGTGAAGGGTCTGGAGCACAAGCCTGACCAGGAACAGCTGAGGATCTCGGGGTGCTCAGCCTGGAGATAAAGAGGCTCAAGGAGGACCTTACTGTTCTCTACAAGTAACTGAAGGGAGGCTGAAGCAAGTGGGGAACCGGTGTCTTCTCCCAGGTAACAGGAAGAAACAGCCTCAAGTTGTTCCAGGGAAGGTTCAGACTGGATATTAGAAAAAAAATTTTTCCCAAAAGTGTTGCTAACATATTTTATGAAAAATCCTTTACTTGGGATTTTTCCTTTCTTGGGAGCTGAGAAGCCTCAGAACAAACTAAACAATTCTTATCTGCTGCTGTGGAATGCCACGGGAAAATCTGTGATTGGCCCCGTCGGACTGTTTCCAATTAAGAGCCTATCACAATTCACCTGTTCGGCCCATCTCGGGCTGAGAAGACTTCAGTTTACACATTCCTATTCTATTCTTAGCTTAGCCTTGTAGTGAAATCTTTCTCTTTACTCTTTTAGTATAGTTTCTATATCTTATATATCATATCATAATAAATCAAAGCCTTCTGATACATGGAGTCAACGTTGTCGTCTCTTCCCTCATCCTGGGACCTCAGAAAACCCCGGTAATACAAAAGGGCTGTCAAGCACTGGAGCAGGCCACCCAGGAAGGCCATGCAGTTGCCATCCCTGGAAGCATTTAAATCTCATGTAGATGTGGCACTTAGAGACACAGCTGACTGGTGACTTCAGCAGTGCTGGGTTACTGGTTGGACTTGATGAAGCTGAAGGTCTCTGCCCACCTAAACAATTCTATGATTCTATGATAAGTCTTCTAATTCAGAATACACCACCCACTTATTGATCATGCTACAGAGCTTATAAATTTCCATACATTGCAAAAGGTTGTGAATAACTGATGATGTAATAAATTTTGCTTCAGCACACGCTTCTGGTTAAAGTCGTATATGAAAGTGCTCACAGTTTCCATTATGGTTTACAAAACAGGACAAAATGTCTAATGGAAAATTTAGATCATTTGCTCAGAATTTAGCAAGGTTAAGAAGTTGCTGAAAAAATACCATTTTCATTTATACACATATAAATTCAGAGAGATTTCCCTTTTAATGATAGACCAGATATGTGTCATCACTGTGACAGCTAGCTAAGTCCCCTGGCTGATACAATACTGTTTGTCAAACAAATGGCAAGGAGAGCAGGTTGCAGGAGCCCCTCTGCCAAGGAAATGCCTCCTGCCAGCACTGTAGGTGGCTGATGGACAGCTCCTTCCAAAGAGGGACAGTTATATAACAATAACTCCACTCTGTGTCAGTGGTGATGTTTGCTAATGTATGCAAATACTGCTATAATGAATCCAATTGGATTTCTCTGTATACAGAAATATGTCAGACTACCTGTATCTAATATGATTAGGAGAGAGAAGAGGACTTCAACCTTGGAGACATCAGCCCTGTCTCTGCTCCTGGAGCTGCTCTGCACTGGGCTGGGGTCTTGGTACATAACTCCTCCTCCCAGCTCCTGCCGAGTCCTGGTGGATGCTGCAGCTGCCTGGGAAAAGGAGGCATTGCAGCTGAGGGGATACAGAGGCTGGCACTGCCCACTTCACCAGGCTGCAGTAGGTTCAGAGGTACAGCAGAGTAAAAGCAACCTGTGGAGCCTGATCACCTGCTTTATATTTTCAGGACCTCAGATTCACTTCTGTTACAGAAGCATAGAAGAGCTCGTGTTGGAAGCAGCCACAAAAGATCTTCTGGTCCAACCTCTTATGGGAAAAGGAACCCTATCGAGCACCCTGGGACTGGCCCAACTTGGAAACCTCCAGTGATGGGGACTCTGCCATATTCTTGGGAAGGTTGTTCCACTGTAAAAAATGTCTTTATTCTATCATGGATTTGTTATTGCTTTCTCTTGGTTTCATGATCAATCTCTTTGAGTGTTTTCAGCATAATGAACAGACTCTGCTGTGAAGAAGGCTGGAGGGGAAGCTGCTGGCTCAGTAGTCATGAATGAGACGCTTCCAGACTTTGTGAAAGAGAGGTTGTTATTTATTAAAGAAAATTTTCTTTAGGGCCTCCTGTATACTTACTATGTTCTGGTTCCTGCTGATCAATGTTGCTGTTGTCCTGATTAATCCACTGTTCTTGTGAAGAGTTTTAATCAGCTTCAATGTTGCCAGGAACTAGTCCCACTTCGAGGGAAGGAAACATGACTGTCAGCAGCTGAGAGGACACACAGCTGCTCATTGGGCCTGGGGCTGGATGCCTGGCATGGTATAAAGGCAGATTCTGGGAGAAGGAAAGAAGATGTTGGGAAAGACAAGAAAAGAAAAAAGGACAGGTAAAAACCCAGGAGGCCATTGCTGTGAGCTGTGACTGTGGACAAGGCACTGACACCATGAGCATGGAAACATGCAGGTGGCCAGAGTGGTGTCCAGTGGAAATATGGACTGCTTGGATTTTTAGGTCATGCAGTGAAAAAGGAGTAAACACTGCATAGACTTCATTTAGCTGTATTTATACCATTGGCCCTGATGCCTAGAGGACGGATTGACTTAAAATCACAAGATTTTCTATGTAATATATTTGTATTCCTTTTTGTTTGTTTTGCAAGCTGTGGATTCACCCAACTTCATATGCTAATATTTTTCCCTTGTGATGACAGGAACTACAGCAACAAGCACTGTGCATGTGTGAGTTTGTCCAGCTGTTCAAAATTCAGTGAACTTGTGGGCACTGCTTCAGAGAGAACATTCTGCTGCAGCCATCTCAGAGGTGGCAGTCGGCAAGCTGTGTCCATGCTGTGCCATACAGCTGCAGACAGGCCAAAGCACTTGTGGGGCACTCGGCTTAATGCAGCCTGTGCCCCTTTAGATGGGCACTGCTTCAGTGCTCCATGTCACCTTCCTGGTCCCCGCTCTCCCAACACAGACATCAGGCTCCATCTAAAAGACCTGTTAGTTTCCCTGCTCAAATGGAGCACAGCATAAATGGGATCAGGTTACCCACGTCTGGGCTGCACTGAGCTGCTGGAAATATTTGCTTTGATCCCCATAGGTGCAGGGTTTCTGCAGCACTTCCCAGGGCATGCTGGAGCAGCTCCCCTGCACTCCCACACCCATGGAGGTTCACACCCCATCCACTGGTCCTGACCCAGCACTGATGCTGACCTGATAGCTGCATGTCACAATGAGATTTACCTTCTTTGTGCTGGCAGGGCAGCTCCAGCCTGGTGTCCACCTGGTCTGGCTGCAAGGCACAGACTGTCTGCCTCACACATCTCATGGCACTACTGGGTGGTTAAGTTTGTCTTACAGGGTCAATGGATTTGCATCCCTGGCTGCTGGGTACCAGCTGAGGAGGTGAAGTGGTTTCTTTTCACCATCTTGAGTAAAAAATGTCCCTTCCAGGGCTGACTCCCCATACAGCCACCAGTGGCAATGAACACCATTAGCACTGCTTCCCCACAATCACAGGCAGCTGTGCTGGATGCTGGAGCCTGCCCTAAAGCCACATCTTTCTAGGACCAAACTCCCTCTGCCTTCCTGCATTCAGCCCTGGTGCAGAGCTGCAGTGCAGATTTCTTACCCTGATGAGAGCAGGAAACTGATCAGCCACGAGGTGCAGCCAATGATCATCCCTTCCACAATCCACTTCCTTCCCAATACATTTTTTATGACTTTTCATATTCCTACAATGCATTTTTCTAATTATTTAATTATATTATCTGCATGCTAAATATGTTCTAAGTGGGATCCTACAGTTGGCAGCTGTTGATCTGTAAACAAGAGCTGAAAGGAAGGAAGTATAGGAATGCCCTCCACAGAAACACTGCACTAAGAGTTGTGCATGGAAAAGAGTAGAAAAAGGTTGATCTGCTACTGCTAAAACAAAAGACCTTCTATAAAGCTGCAGTACTACATTTCTGATAAGAAGCCCAGGAGTGAGAATTACAGCCAGAAGTTCTGAGCCCTACCTTCAAGACCATTCACTGATAAAGAGGCCAGTTCTCAGGCAGGGGGGAATTCTTACTTGAATTTACCTGAGCTCTAAGGAAGCTCCAAAGCCATTTGCTGATAGGAATCTTCACTTGAACATGAGCTCAGATATGGGTTGATTCCTTCCTTTTATAGCTTACCTCTAATAAGAAATTATCTCTCTTTTTAAGGCCAGCAAATATCCCTCCTTGCTGTTTGCAATCCAGCTTCTTTCTGTTAATCCAGCAGATAGGCTTACCACTCGCATCTGACACTCTTTGCCTCTAATGCTTTCCTTTTAATTTATTTCCCATTAACATTAATTAGAATGATCAAAGTCAGGCTGAGGCTTGTGGTATCATTCACTCAAATACTTCTACCTCTCCTTCTTTAAACTGCATCTAGATTGCTTACTATGACTTAACATACCAAGGCCCACAATAAAATTGAATATTGAAATATATTGAATAATTCATATTATTATGCTGCACATCTTTTAAGGCCACATGTAACAATTTCCTGGTTTGTGTGTCCTGCTCAGTGCTCATGTACCACAGCTGGCTCACCTCAGCCTCTGTCAGTTCTTTGAGGGATCACAGACAGGCACAACACCTGATGACTGACCTGCCACATGCTTGAGCACACCACTGCTTCAGTGGCACACATGCAACAAAAAGGCTTCACAGATTTGGGGCTTTGAGGTTTCACTTTAGCCTATCATGTAACCCTTGATCAAGGCCACCAGATGTTTCAAGTCATCACAGTGTTGAGTAGACACTAGCTGGTTTTACTCACCTGGCCACATTCTCTGCTGGAGAAGGTTTCCTTTTGAGCAGGAGTTACATAAAGCTTTAGCAAATTTGGAATTTGCCTTTCGTCAATAATGTTGGCATCTGCTCCCCAGAAGAACTGGAAAGACAGTGGCAAGAAAGGCACATTAGCCTCACACACTCATGTTTGTGATTTAATATGTAGGTGCCACTGCATACATACTGGGATTTAATATGTACTGCCACTGCATGAGGGTTTGTAATACAAGTTTTTAATTGAGATTCATGAATTGCTGATAGACAGATTTCCAAAACAATTCAACTTACCATCAATCTGCCAGCATAAATGACTGACAAGGTACACAGTTGGTATAAAAATCCATCTTATATCCCTTTTATCAGGCTTGGCTACACAATTCTGTCCATTTTCCACAGAAAATCAATAGCAATAAACAGCTGTCGCATTAGGGGCATCACAGTGTCACTAATACAGATTCTTTGCAGGGCCAAAACATTGGCTGGACTATTTTTTCTTTCACAGAGACCATCTAGGGATCTAGAAACATCAGAAATGACAGAACTGTTCAAATTACTTTTGGAAGATTTCTTCAAAAGAAGTCACAGCCTTCTTTATGAGGAGCTGGGCTAATCTTCCAGAGACCGGTCCAGCAGCTCAGCATCTGTTTTTGTGCAGAAATAATTTTCTATCTAGAGTCTGGCATTTCAACTATCTTGAGATTTGCCAAGAAAATTGATGATAAAATTAAATCAATTAATTTTCCTATTTTATCTATTAAATACTCAAAAACACCAAAACAAGTCTTTCTTCTCCATGCCCAGCTGGGCTGTGTGGAAAAGCCTCTGGGTAGCACTGTGCATCTTGAACTTCCCAGTTATCCCTGTTCCTTGGTGGGGAATTACCTCCCTTTGGGCCCTGATGCTGTGCAAGCACCATGTCCTGGCACCAACCTCCCCCAGTGCCTCCTTTCCCAGGTGCATGGTGTTGTCCTTGGAGAATGTTGCTGTGCAGGGCTGCTTGAGCCATGAGGTGCCTGCAGCACCCGGTACCGCCTGCTCTCGCTGTCACCAGCTGCCACCAGGGCAGGATTTGACTTCATTTCAGTGGGATCAGTGAAGGGCCTGTTCTGAGCAGGAGTGACCTGCCATTGCTCCACTGACCTGACCCAGACCTGAAAAGTGTTCTGACTCAGAAGGCTGAGAGGTTTTGTGTGGAGACAAGGAGATAAGCCAAGAGAGAGAATGAAACTGTTTTCTGGAAGGAGCTGCTGTTGATTAAATTCTGATTTAAAAATAAAACCTAAAAGTAATCTTTTTCAAAAGGATACTGCAGTTTTTAACTTGGGTGATTTAAAGGCTCTCTGGAAGGCTGCACAGGGGCTACCAAAGGGTGTCAAAATGAGTGGTTCTCCTGGGAGGGTCAGTCACATCCTCACAAAGATCAGCTTGCTTTTGAGTGCCATTTATACAAGGCTCAGTCCCCAGTCCCTACCTGGTCCTGAACACCACATTAGAGAGGTCAGTGTTGAAAAATCTACAATAAAAAAATCACATAAAATTGTTAGGTTTTTTTAAATACCCCTGCCCTTCTTAGAGAGCTGGCAGTAGGCAGAGGATGAAATAGACCTTTGGCCAAGGTCATCCAAGGAAAGCATTCTGACAGTGGACTGAGCAGAAGAACCATTCCTTGCCACCTGAGTCTGATCCCTGCAAGTGCCCTCAACTTCCACAGGGCTGGGGACATCTGACTACACCCACTGCTTGAATTTCACTGACACAATGAACCTCAGCATCCTAACTCCAAGTGCACAAATCTTTTCCCCTTTTCCTGTTCCTTTATGTGTAGGCAGAACCACACTACAGGGTGGTTTTGATTGTGTTTATTTGACTCCATTTGACCCCTGTAAGTTTGTTTTATATTCCTCAAGTAAAACACTGCTCCACTGTAAGGCAAGAACAGCTTTTTGTCATTTATCACCCTGCTCTTTTATAAACAGACTCTGTGTTAGTGCTAAGTAGAATAGGAACAGCTCAGAAGAAACATCTATTTTCATGAGGGATGAGTCTGAGATTCTTCTATAAAGAGTCATTGGAAAACCCAGAAGTCCCTGCCTCAGTGCAGAGATGTGCTGTGTGCACATTTAATCTCCCAACACTTCCAATTTGCGCTGCCTGTCAGTGATGCTGATGTTTCCAAACTTCCCACAAGTGTGCAAACTGCTTGAGCTATTAAATAACTGCTGCATTTCCACCCATTACTGGCTTGTATCTGTGGTGATAGGAATATTTCCTAGGACTAGAAGCCTGTGATGTATTTTTGCACCTGTGGGTCAAGGGCAGAGGTTCAAACTGACTCTGGCTACTGATAAAGAAGGGCTCCCAGGGACACTGCCTTCTCCTTTTCCCCAGCAGCTCATAAGCAGAAATTACATAAACCAAAGAGATTTCCTGAGAAAATGAATGCAGGAATATCTCACTTTGCTGTTTGCCTCTCTAGCTCCTGTCCATCTTTTTAAGGGATATGGACTCTGCAGAAGAGTCTTAGTGTGTGACTTCTGCAAGGACATCAGAACTGAAGGAGACTGAAATTCCTGGAACAGATTATGGAGAACAGGACATCTGTGTGGCTGTCCCTTGGCTGCACTGCTCTTTAATTGCTGTGCAGATGCCACAGGATACTGGTGGTGGCCTTGCTTCTCTCGTTCCTACCTCGTCCTTGGGAAGAAAAGAGACAGGACCTGTTTATATGGAGCAGGAAGAAAGGATAGGAGGTTGTGAGGAGAAAATCACTGACTGCAGTGTACTGTGCAGGAGTGACCAGACACAGAATGTTTTCACACTTTACAGACCAGGCAGTAATTGGTAAAGCTTCTGTGGATCCTTCAGTGCCAAGGTGCCAACAAATGAGTCAAGACTACAGGTGGCGAAAATAATTAGGAAGGCAAGACACTGCACTTTGATAATCTCATTTAATAACAATAACAACCTCCATTTCATCCTAAGAGCTCTGAGGCTAATCCAGCAGTTTTATTTCTGAGCACTCTTGGGTGCGACTTTTAAAATCTCTTCTTTTAAAATTCACTGCCTTCTATTTGTGGAAAAGCTTTGTGAGGTGCTGCTAATGAAGACAAATGAAGGAAAGGAACTTGACCCCAGAGTATGAAATTTTGCTCATTAACTTGTGCTTCCAGTTGGCTGATTGATGTTATTTGGATGTAGATGGGGTAATTAATGACAGGAAGTAATGCAGCAGGATATGAGTTGTGCAGAATGTATCTCAGTACATCTACCTTTTATTATGTCTTGCCTTATTTATGTTCCCTGTATTTGTTGTGCCACTGCCTGATGTAGTTACCACCTTCATTTGGAATTTCCTTAACTTAATGGTTTTCTTCATTCCTTTATGCTATTTTGGGAATTTTTTTTATGTTTCTGTAAGTAACAATTTCCTAGTCTGTTTTTAGTAGCATGAGGATGCATTTTCATGGTCATATGGAACATTTCAGCATGTGAAACACTTCTTACAATAGGAATTGCCACTGAGATGAACTATACTTCCTTCCTTCTTCCCTGGACACACTATTGAGATTGCCAGTAAATTAATGGCCACAAATCTCCCATGTACTCTCATTCACATTATTTCTCTACCCCAAAAGGAAATGAGCTAAATATCAATTTTTTTACATTTTTGAGGAGGGTGGAGGGTGAAAGAACTCTTTTTAAATGACACATTCTACTGGGAAGGAAATTGTCTTATGGTTAAGCCAAAGGATTTTAGACCTGTAAAATACCACCGTGCTTTTGATTTAGCTTCTTGATGTATGAACAATATATATCACCACAGGAAAAGATGAGCTTAGAACAGTGAATGATGTGAAATGACCTCTGGTAAGGTTCTGTAAGTATTTATGCATGTGAATAATTTTACATAAACCTACTGGGGTGATAAGAGAATCTACCCCAAAAAACCTATTGACCAATTATTAGTTGTCTGAATGATCAGGCTGTTGTTATGAGTATTTTTACCCAGGTTTCTCAAAGGATACTCTGTTTTGTATGTTTGTCTGTCCACCTGTCTTTTACCACCCCAAACTGCTTTGTGTCTTTTGACATAAACCTGGTACTTCCACTTAAGGTCATACAATGAAACCTTTTATATAATGAATAGCTCATATAATTTTAAAAAATGGAACAAAAATAAACATTCTTTTATGCAAGATGCAAAGCAGAAGATGGAAGAAAGTGCCAGGACAGATTAAGAATCTGAAATTAAGAATTCGTGCAGGTGTAAGTGGAGCTTCTATGGTCATTCAGCACATTTCAGCAGAGATTCCTAGGAGACAAAATGGGAGTTACATCTTGGGGCTACACAGGGATTGTTTGTGCCTACCTCTCTGGATTAAGGGGACTGAGACTGCTTATCTGCGAGCTGAAGAAGGAAAAATGACCTCACATGTCCTGCAAGGAAGAACATTCAGATGAGCAATTATCAGACAATAGCTGACAATAGCTCTGGAATTTCCTCCAGTAACAATTACTTGATTGCTTGCATATTCTCACAGGCACTGAGTAGAGAGGCAGGGAGAATCAGGTACTCCAAAAACTTTGGTAGTCTCCATGATTTTATTTAGGACACATTGCAATAAAAAGTTGGAAGTAGTGTTCTAGAATGGCATTCCTACTGAGTGTGACTGCGTGGTTAGGGTCTGTGTTGCTTTTAGGTTACAAAAGTATCTTCCTCCATGCCAGACACGCCATGCTCCATCCTGCTCACTTAAAACATGGACATCTGGATGTCCATGGATGATGAGCATCATCCCAGACATAAAACTGAGATCTTTCCCCCGAAGACAGTGCTGGCTGCAGGGTCTTTGCTAAATACAGAATGATGTATACTTATTAGTGTCCTGTATCTAGATATGGCATTTGCTTGTCATTTTGGATCACTATGCAGTGAAGGTAGTGCAAAATTTGCATTTCACTCCAGAACTGTCTGCATTCCTCACTTTTTATAAATTAAACACATTAGGAAGAAAAATCTCTCATTAAAATTATTTTACTTATTGGAACATTCTCGGAATAGTTCAGGTATAGGCTCAGTAAGTGATCTTTAAGTGATCTTGTTCTTTAGTATGCTTCAAAGAATTAATTACACCTTTACAGTTCATAATAAAACACCCTAACAATGAATATTAATCCATGTGCGCTATTTTTATGAGACAGCAACAATTTGAAGTGAAAGTTCATCTTGCTGGAAATATGTAACATGGCCAAGAGAAAAAAAAAAGCTCTCACCCTCTCCAGTGAGAGCTGCAGAAAGGAAAAAGCAGGCTTCTGTCATTCAGAATTTACTGAAAACATGTTGAATGTTTATTTGAAATGAGAGGAATGGCCAGCCAGCTGGCAGCCTTCTGAAAGTCTGTGTGTCTCCTCTCAGCAGATGGTGCACACAGAACCCAAACACAAAGCATCCTCCTTTTGTCTGAGGTGCTTAAATCGTGCTTCAAGGCAGAGCTGTGGGCTGCTGTGCGACCTCTGCTGCTGTCTGCAGGGGACTCGTCGGGGTAGGAAGCATTTAAAGATGAGTAAAAGACCATTTAGTGTAAAGCATTTTATTGTTTTCCTGTTGAAATAGCTTAGAGTTGATCTTTTCGCCCCATTAAAAAAAAAAAAGAAAGAAAAAAAAAAAAAAGAAGGAAAAGAGACTTAATAATTCCTCTGTGTAATACTAGCAGTCGATTGACAGACTTTGTTGTCTCTTTCAGTCTCTCCTCCATCTCCCTAGAACATCCATCTTTGCCCTTCCCCACAACTGCTCTGCTGCAATCTGCCCACATTCATTCTCTGTAACTCAAATTCATCCCAACTCCTTTGAATCAGAACTTTTCTTTTACTTTTTCTCCATTTCTTCTCTAATGATTATTTATGAAGTAAATTACGCACATTACAGCTCGTATGAAAATAATAAATGCTCTTGCGTAATGACTATACTAAACCGTCTGGGTAATAAACCCTGAAAATTGCAGGGAAAATGCCAAAACATTTCACTGTATAAGCACCACAACCTGGGAGCGCGAAGTGCCCATGCCTAATAATTGGTCTCATTATCTAATCCGGTGGTGGATGTAAAGACAGTAATTAAGTCTGTGGCATTTCTGACTTTTCAGTGGTGAAACCATCGTTGGTCATTGGCCACTTTGAGGGGTGGGATTAGCTGGCGACCAGTTTTCCTAGCAAGAAAACACCTGAAGTGAACCTGACCCTGACGCTGAGCAGCACTCGCTGTCCCGCAGGGCGCCCGGCTCGGCCCGGACAGACGGAGCCCGCCCCGCCCTCAGCCCGTCTCGGCCCGGCCCCGCCCTTCTCGGCCCGTCTCGGCCCGGTTCGGCCATGCCCCGCCCTTCTCGGCCCCGCCCTTCTCGGCCCGGTTCGGCCCGGCCCCGCCCTTCTCGGCCCGGTTCGGCCCGGCCCCGCCCTTCTCGGCCCGTCTCGGCCCGGTTCGGCCCGGCCCCGCCCGGCTCGGCTCGGCCCCGCCCGCGCAGCGCTCCCGGCCGGGCGGCAGGAGGGCACGGAGCTCCCCCTAATGTTGTTTCCATATCCTACAGCCCGCGCTCTGCCCGCGGCCCCGCCTCTCGGGAGGGATGCTCGGGGTACTAAACTCGACCCAGGAGCCCTTCCTGGCGCGCCTCAAAGGTGTTTTCTAGCTCCACTTTTAGGACTGGGCCATATTAGTTTAATCACAGAATTGTCGAATGGTTTATGTTGGAAGGCACATTCCCAAAGCCATCGAATCCAACCCCCCTGCCACAGCAGGGACACCTTTGACTAAGTCAGGTTGCTCAGAAGCCCGTCCGGCTTGACCTTGAACACTTTCAAGCATTTGCCTCTCTGGGCAAATAATAATTAATTAATTTACTATTCTTGCTGGTGAGCCTCCTTAGGAAAAGCTCTTCATAGCCAAGCAGGTTGCTAACACTAAAGCAGGAACAAAGTGAAAACTAAATTTCTAGTTAAAGGATTAAAAGCAAACTCTATTGACACGTCAGAGGATTGGCTTTTTCTTCTGTGGGTCACCAACATTTTCTGGTCCCAGGCATCAGGATAGGTTTTACCCAGAAAAACTATTGAAAGGAGGGGAACAGACAAGTTTTAGAAAGACTTTTTTGACCTTGTGTGACTTAAGAGCAAAACTTGATGAAGGAAACTTCAGTGCAAGAAGTGGTGTTGCTCATTCTCTTGCATTTATCTATCACAAAAGTGGTATTTCAGATTTTCCAGTTCTCTCAGAGTAATGTCTAAACTAATTTTAAGAAGTGGAACAGAGTATCTGTTGAGATTTGCAAAAAACATAAGTGGAAAAGTTCACATTGTGACCTTAACCTACTCTGTGTGTGTCTGTGGATGGACATCCACCTCCAACAGCCATTACCTATCAATCAGAGCAAATTCTTACCATTTATTTTACTGTGTTGCCCTCCAGGCTATCCTCATTTTCTACAGTACCATCAGGACCCACCAAATTATTGTAGGGAAATTACAGGTTTAACGTTAGCTGCAACCTTTGTCACAACAAGTTAGAGAGGACTCTCAGATAAATCTACCACAGGCAGCCAGCACCTCATTAGAGGAAAAATCTGTCCAAATGTGGATTTTTATATGAGCAGTTTGAGCACTTTGCCCTGAGGATAAATGCAAAGGTGTGAATAAATCAAGGGGTAAAATAACTGCTATAAAATCTTTTCTTGAAAACATTACACCAGGGATCCCAGATATTACTTTTCCCTATGCTTATATTTTTCATCCATCAGAGTTTTTCCAGTGTGATCTAATTCTGCAAATCCTGAAAGGTCACCACTTGTAGGTGGATTTATATACTTCTGTTATTTCAAATAGAAGTACAGCACTGAACTTTGTGTGTTTGGCCCTTTATATGTCTTCAGGAAATTCTAGAAATGAAATACTGATGGATAACACAAATCCCTGCCACTAACCCCTAACACCCCTGCCATTTTAGGGAGAAAGAAAGCCGCTAGTGAAAATGAAATGAGCTTCTCAGCAGTGAAGTCTTGCAGACTAGAGGAATAGACAGTGAAACTAAGGGTGCCCTCATCCCAAAGCCACTGCTAAGAGAATTAAGAGTTAGGAAAAAGCAACATACCTTTGCTGAAAGGGTGGCTGAGAGTGAAGGAAGCATGTGCTACATGATATCAAAATGATTCCAAATGCACCAAAATGTTTTAGATCACATATACAAACCACAAATCTGAACATTGAGACTTCCTCTCTAATACAGAGGGATGGAAGTACAACATTAACTGGGGAATGGGCAGACCAACAGAGAGGCAGAGGCTTCTCTTCAGTAAAGCAGTGTTGGTGTGTTGGTGGCAGTAATCTGGCAGGGTGAGAGATCCTGAGGGACCTGAGGAGAGAGCACAAGAGTGGTCAGAGCCCTAGAAAATATGACCAAAGAAGAAGAGATAGAAGTTCCTGTGGTAGCTCAATCCAGAGAAAAATCTGGAAGTGGATGTGTGCAAAATCTAAATGGTACCTGCAAAGAGGAAGGAATGAATAGTTCACCCTACCCACTGTGTTAGCACAAGAAAAATAGACTGACATTGCAACAGGGAAGCAAGGTCAGAGAGCAAGGTTACTGGGGCAGGCATCTAGTTGCTAGGGAAGGCTGTGGAAACTCCACCACTAAGGAATTTTGAGAAATTATTTATTCCTAGAACAAGAAGTATGCTTTCAGTTGCATTTTAAGTGGCAAAAGTGAGTGACGGAGAACAGTGGTGCAAAAGCTTTAGGGGAACAACCCTTTTCAAAACTAACATAGAGGTACAGACATGGAAAAAGAGAGAAACTGAGGGCCAAAACATGTGAGCTAGAGAGAATTGATTGGCACTTACCCCAGGGATGAATAAGAACTCTTAGGGCACAAACCTTTCTCCAGTGCTCTAACTTGTCAGGATCTGGAGAGCTGTGTGCTAAATTTAACAGTGTTTGCAATCTGGTATTCTCTAAAAGAAAATGTTGAAAGAAAATTTCCTATGGAACAGAGCTAGCTAACAAGGCCCTTCTGCCTCTGGGATAAAAAGGAAGGGAGTCACAGTACAGAGCAGATAAAAAATGATCTGGGGAAAGCCATGAAAGACACCAGGAAAAACAGCTGAAAAACTAGACTATGCAAGTGCAGACCAGATACAAATTGAGAAGCTGGGGCACAAGAGATGACAGGTGTTGCACTGAGATTAACAGTTCCTGCAAAGATTAAGAGTGGTCGCTGCCTCTGAAAAAGAAGGGAAAAACTCCAAGGCCTGCAAAGCTGCAGAGGGAATAGCAGGCTGCTGGTGAGCTCTAAAAATGTGGGAAAGGAAAATGAAATGGCTTGGAGAGAAAGTCAGTGGAGAAGATAACCAGAGAAAAAGGAATGAGGAAAGAATAAAAGAACAATGAGATTTAAAACCTTTACCATCACATATTATCACTTTACAACAAAATGTGCCATTACAAGGATTCTGCCACCATAATCAACAGGAAAAAAACAGGAGAAGAAGGGAAAAAGCAAAGTAGGGAGGGTACTCTCCCTGGAAGAATATCAGGTGGCAGATTTGAAGGAAAGTGTTCAGATGACAAGAAATGGAAGATGGTAAGAGGTGGTCAACTGGCAAAACCAAACACAGGAAAGAGATCAATAAGGCAACATCCAAGGGCTGGATGCAAGTGAGGATGCAGAGCAGGGAGGGATAAAAAGACACAGCTATCCTGTTTAAAGAGGTACAGCTAAGCTTGAAATGGCTGAATTTATGGAGTGAAAATAGGAAAGACAAGAGCAAATTCAGATGAGAATTATAGGCTGTCTCACACTATGAAACAGTCAAGGGACCACTTGGAGACTGACTGGCCCAGTGCAGATTGCACCTATAGAGCTAAGTGTTCAGACCAGAATGGGATGGATGTGACCAGAAAGCCTGTTGGAAATGTTCCCAGGTTGGCATTAATGTACTAAAACTGCCATAGAAGGAGTGCTGGGCAAGGCCAGCAGCCTCCCAGGGTCTGCACTACCTGTGCAAGCTGGGTGGTGCTGCTCAGGACTGTGCCTTCACTCCTCCTGTCACAGATGACTCCCACAGGGGCCAAAATTTCAAGAGAGACAAAAGATTAAGAGTCTACAGAGTGTGTTTTACCATTGCTACTGATAGGCCCACACAAATTTCATTATCAAAACCAAGGTGGCTCAAACCAGAAAATACTAGGCAGCTGATAAGTATCATGAGTTAAAAGCCTGTTCAGGTAAATACAGCATCATCATGTCCCTGCCAGAAACAAAGGTAATCATTTCAGCTGACAGGAAGATGCAGAATTGAGTCCAACTGGCATAAATGTAAAATGTATGCATAATACATATTCTTGGAGTAGCAGAAATGAAAATAGGCTTGGTATCATTCCACTTTGATAAACATGGAGCTTATCTTCTGTTTGCAATAGGAATTTATCAAGTCTGATGGCCTAGAGCAAAGTGACAGGGGAACATCTGCAGTGTGGTGAAAAGCAGTGGAAAGCACAGCAGAAGTGGCTGCACACCTTTGTGGAGAAAAAAGAAAAGTTCTGCATGCTTCAGTCAGAAGGTGTGCCCTGGAGCTTAGCTGATTTAACCCTTTTCTCTCATCACTGCAGTCTTTGTTAGGTGCTACACCTGGATATAATAGGAATGCTGGAAGGGCTTTTCCTCCTCTCTTGCCCCTTGCTCCTTCCCAGATGTGCGAGATGCTGCACATTCCTCTTCCTGTCCTTGCAAATGCTGGCTCTGACATTGCCTCAGCTGAGCAACCAAGTCTCTCAGGGCTGAAAATGTAGATGGGGATGGAGCATAAAAGGAACATGGTTAGGACAATCCATAGGGTTTAAAGCATGTGGATGTGCATGTCTGTGTACATACATAGTTGAATATATGAATGCAACAGAAGAGACAAAAACAGAGAACTTACTAGTATCAGAGGATCAAAGCTATTCAGAACAAGAAGGGAAGGGAAGGAATTTTTCCCCCAGTTTTGGACTTTTTTTGCACCACTTTGAGGTACCTGGTGTGTTTGGTATGTGAGAGTTCAGAAGCACAAAAGCATTGTCATTCTCAGCAAAGACAAAGGCAATAGCAGACACATCTGCAGCAGCACTCCCAGACACCAAACCTGAGCTTGTATCACACTGAATGGTGCTGCCTTCTCCTCCTTTAAGTGTGCCTGGTTTCAGGGAGACCTTGGTGAACCCCAGGCATGAGCACACAATTCTGTGCTTGCATCAGGGCGGGGCTGCTGGGATACATGCTCCTGGAGGATGTGTCCCACTGGGAGGTGGAAAGGTCACCCTGACACTGGGACACTGAGCTGCAGAGAGAGGATGTGATGGACTTTGAGCAGATGATGTGAATCTTACCCAACAGGTACATCACAATGTCAAGAGAAAATTTTTCATTTGGGCAGAGGGGGGGAGAGGAGAGTCCTCCTGCCTTGAACCACAGAGATGGAGGGACCCAATCCAGCTTCCAGCTGCTGAGCTTCCCAGCAGAAGCTACAGTACTGCACAGGCTCTGAAGGCACACTTCCCTTCTCTTCCCATCTTTAATGGCTATAATGGAGCCCTAAAGCCAGCTTGTCTTCATTCTTTTGATGCCTTGTCAGGACTGACCTAGAAGAGACGCTAGACAGAGTTAAAGAGTAAAGGAGGTATTTCTTAGAAGGCCTCAATGGATACAGCTTGAGCAGTACAAGAGCCCAGCCAGGGCTACACCCAAGATGAACCCAAAATGGTCACAAAATGGATGACCAGTCATGAGGTCTCTCAGTTTTATAAGTTCTGTTCCATTTGCATATTAGAGTTAAATGTCCAGTTATAGTTTTAGCTTATGAAGTCCCATTCTTCTTTTTTTTCCTCTCTTCAGTCCACGTTGTTTATGCTCTTGGACGTGAAATTTGGGTGGTCGTCCTTGGTCCCAGGCTAGGAAAGGAATTGTTTTGTCTACCTACTCCGTGAAGAGAGCTTACTATTAACTAATATGAAACTCAGAACTACACACTAAAGCAGCACAGAATCTGAAAAATATAAAAGCGAAAACTTGAGGCATCACTTTGGTCTTCATTTGTTGTGGTTATTTCTGTACAGACTTTGTGGAAATTTCAGAGCCAAAGTTATAGGATATTTCTTTGTAGAGTTAGAAGAAAAGTTATTACAGCTGCTTTTACTTTTAGGGAAAGCACGAACTCACCAAATAATGCAGCTGATTTTTACAGAGAAATGCTTTTACACAAACTTATTTAGCATATTTAATTTAAAAAAGCATTAAACCCCCTTAAGTACAATATTTCTGCCTTAAATGAAATTACAGAAAGTCAGATGGAATGGCTGGAAGAGGAAAAAATTATCTAGTCTCATATTTGATTTCCCTGACTGCTTCTTGTTGGCTCACTGAGCACATTCCCTTTTTCATCAAAATGGTCACCAGAATTTTGTTCTCCTCTGTTTGTTGCAGAGGATCACAGACACTGCAGATCTTAGGAAAAAATCTATTTTCCCTCCTTCTCCCAATGTGTTTAACTGCCATCTTGTAAAATGAACTAACCTTGCAATTTGGTGCTAAAATAAACCTCTATGCAAGTCATTTTTACAGCAAGAACAAAATTTAAGCAATGAATGCTGATACGCCTACACAAATACAGATACATGCACACACACCCACACGCAGCCATCCAAAGTGAAGACTCAGTTCCAGCCTCTGTATAAATTTGATCTGGGTTGTGCTCATTTTGGATGTGGAAATCTACAGGTTTTGTGGAAAATGCCTTGGAACAGTGTGCAGGGCAGTGATAACACATTTGCAGGAGGGCAGTATAAATAGCAGATCTGAGATAAGATGGATGATAAGTTCTGCCTTATCAGACAGAAGATGCCTCTCCAGCTTGTGGAAGAGAATGGATGACTTACACATCTCTTAACATAATTCTTTGATACCTTTTAGGGAAAAAAAGTAGAATGCTGTGAATTTTCCAAACCTACAGAGTCCAAGTCTCACTTTCCAAAATGATTTTTAACTAAAACATCGTGATGTTTAGTTTAGTTACACATGTTCAGCATGTGTAAGCAGCACAGAGGCTGCTTACACATGCTGAAATTATTAGATACAAATGACTGATGCTGAAAGAAAAGCTGAAGGTTATGTATCTTCTAATCACAGCAGGATAAAATCAAACCAGATGACATTCTTTTGCAAGTAAGTGAAAAAAAGACATTGACCTGAATTGTCCTCAGCAGAGTTATCTGTGAAGGGAGCTCACGTTCCACAAATCCTGTCCAGCTTGGATATACTTGACCTGTCTCTTATCTAGCTGCTGTTTTAAACTTTGGAACATGCATCAAGGGTGGAACAGAATGAAGGACTTATAGTGTCAAAGCTACATTAATCCATATCTGCCCCTCTCTGACATTAAGTGTTTGCAAGGCACAGCATCAGTCCAGTACAAAACTTGATGGTGTCTCTTACTTGTCAGTGTAGGCTAAAATACTGACTCTGGCAAAATCTGTGAGTGGTTTACTATTGATTGCAGCGTAAATAGGTTTTAGCCTTTGCATCTATTTAAAAATGAAGATGGAGTTTAGACAGACCAACTGTTTAGGTAAAAAAGAAAAAAATTATATTGAATACGGAAGTAGCACTAACAACAGTGCACTTGTCAAAATAGGTCCCTGGATTATCTTACTACCATCAGTATTTTTACTGCTCTGAAAGCTGTAATTTGTGTTTCAACGAAATACCTAGAGCTGGCTGGCTTCTCTTACAGCTACTGGAAGTCCATTTTATGTGAAGAACTGCATGTCTTCATGTAGGTTACTCAGAATAAGTAAATTTATTGTATCTCAGTAAAGGAAAAAAAAACTTATGCTTGGTAAAAATATTGTCTGTCTATGAAGACTGGCAGACTCAGTCCTGTTACTTATGCTACAATCACAGTGGGCCACAACTTACACTCTTGGAAAAAGATGCACTGATGTGGCTTCCTTGCCTTTAGGCATTTGGTGCAGCTGAGTCAGAAGAGACGCCGGTTTAACAAGTGACCCAGCTCATCATTCTCTTTCTGGAGCACACTGGGGATCAAGAAGCACACAGATCCTGGAGAGAGAGCTGGTATTTTTAGCCTGTACTAGCAAAAGAGAGGCATCAAGCCCTGCACTGGACTGATGCTGTTTTCCCTTGCAAACATTAAATGAAAGAGAGGGGAAGGTACAGGTAGCAAAGCTCTCAACACTGCGAGTCCCAAGTCCTCCCCTCTATCTTCCCTTGGTGTGTGTCCCATAGATTGAAACAACAGCTGGATAATACTGCCAAGACAACTCAAATACATCCATCCCACACTGTTGGACAGGGTCTGTGAAAAATAGGTACTTTGCACAAATTATGATTTGTAGGAAACAAGTATCAGCATGTAGGGGGATACAGTGTGGGTAAATGAAGGTGGTATAGAAGGTAATCTTATCCCCCAATGAGTTGCAGCTGGACCAATTACTAAAGATTAGAAGCAAGCCTGATCTTAACAGGCCACACCTGTAGCCAGTAAGAACAAGTGGTATGAAAGAGTGGATTGGTGGGATCAGGAGTCAGATGACTGCTGCAAGGACCAGGACTAGTTAGTGCTTAGAGGAGTTGCCTGTGAGAAACGTTGAGGTGGTCTGAAGCTCTGGCAAGGTGAAATCCTTGCACTATAATGACGTTAGAACTCATGCTAAGACAACATCAACAGTCTATTAGATGAAAGCTGAATATGAACAAGTCCTTGAAGCTGCAACTTAATGTATAACTGACATACCTTTGTTTTGATTTTACTGTCTGGATAGCCTTTAAAAAGTAATTGAGATAATCAGTGCAAAAACTAAACCACTGGCTATGTTATGCCTTAGAGAGAAGAATTACAGGATGAGGTTAAATGCAGAAAAAGAGTTATTCTTTTTTATTGCTGCAAAGTAGTTTGGGGTTTTTTCATAGGAAATCATCACTTTTTCTAGAGAAGGTAAATTGAAATGTTTCTCTGAAATAGCTTTCCTCCTGACAATAATGGCTGAATCCTCCCTGTATCTCATCAGTATTAGCTTTCAATCTTTTCAGTAGCCTCTGATTTCTAGAATCAGTGGGGAACAAGCAGTTTCTGCTGAATGTCATCCTTGCTCAGTTGAACCATAGATTCAAGTCTCCCCAGTTTTACAGACATGTACAAGAATTCCCTTCTGCTCTTGAACTGACATTAATTTTGAAGATAATTCTAAAGGAAAGCTGGATTGGCTGAAAAGATTATTTCTTCTATAGGGATTTTTTTCTGGGTTCAAAGACCAAAAGCTCTTAGCCCCACAAGACCTCTCTACCATCTCTATGAATGATGTAGCTCTGTGCACCTTTATTTACTACAGGTCCTAGTGACCAGTGACCACATTGGGAAATATGAACACCACAGCTGCAAATAAAGGGCATTGGTGGTGAGAGAACTGAAAGTGTATTTGTCAGTCTGCTCCCACCAACTGCCTGCCTTATTCCTTCATGGCATGCCTCCCTCTTCAATGCCAGAGACTGTCCAGATTGACCTTACAGAGTTCCCACCCCAACACTGGCATGGCAAACGTCTGTCTCATCTCTCATCTGCTGTCCCTGCTTTATAGGGTTTGTATGACTTTTGAAGGTTTGGCCCAAAGCTTATCTGGCCATGAGCCTTCTTGTCCATTAGAACTGCTTTCATAAATCAAAACCATGGGTGTTCTAGAGCCTTGTACATAGGACAAAAGGCTGTATGATGATTTTCTTTTTCTCACTGTACTATCTCCAATACCTTACCTTTCTCCTCCAAAATGAAGTCTGTCTGACCTATCCTAAGGCAGAGCCCCTCTTTTTACAAGTTACCGAAAAAAAATCAGGAAAATGAAATTTCTTTGCCTCCACTTTTCCCTTCCATCTGTGATATCATTAATATGTCCCTCTCATTCATTGTTTTAAAAAAATCTACTCCATCTCATGTCTTGCTTTTCTGTTGAATGTGGAATGGGGCAGATGGACAGGGGTAGAGAGAGGATAGTCTGGTTTTCTTCCATAAATCTTATTTCTTCCAAGAAGAAAGAGAAAAAGCAGGATTTTAACTGGGGGCTTATTTTGAATACTTTATCAGCATGAAATCAAGGGCTGCCTCAAACCTCTTGGTCCATGATCAGTAGCTTCTGCTATTTGCTTCTGATTTCAAGTGGACAGCTCTACATGAAACAGCAAAGCTGTTAAAAGACCCACTTAACAACACAGCATAAAGCAACCAAACAGAACTTATTTTGAGATTGTGATTTAGCTCCCAATTAATTCAAATTATTCCTCCCTTTGAAGTTTATTTCCATTAGCTGACATCTGCAAATTCTTAGAACAAAATGTAACAGGATGTAGGTTTTTGTAACGTTTTAATGGGAATTCTGTATATGAGGTGAGTGGGCAAATACTTTTCTATATAAATTTATATAATTTCATTTGCTTCAGTAAAGATATGCTAATCTACATCAGATGACAATTTGTTGTTTTATGGAACAGAGAGAAAAGGCAAAATGATTCCTTAAAATATATTAAAAAAAAAAAAAGAGGAATTGGTATAATAATTGGGAGGGAGAATACTTCATCTAGACATAAAGTTAAATCCAAAGTAGTTACCATGCCATCATATTGTGGGTTACATCTTTGAAAGTTCAAAGAACATTTTTAATGACCTAAATCCCTAAAGCAGCGAGGAAGAAAACAACAGCCAGCAATTTACTGCTGTACACACTGGATCAGGATTGTATGCATTCATGGTTTATTGCTTGATAACAAAATTAATTTTTCTTCAGATATTGCTGGAAGTACTATGAATGTTATTCTTGTTGTAAGAGAACAAATAAGCCCACCTTGTCTGTCCTCTTCTCCAGTGATTATTCTTCCCTGATAGTTCTTGTTAAAAAGCACTGTATTAATTTGAATGCTCATTGTAATCAACTAGTTCATTACAGAAACCCAGGTGCTCAGAAGAAACTTAGCTACTTCATATAACATGTCCTGGTAGAGATGTTATTTTCTGATGCTTATAATGATTTTTAAGCTTTCTTTTTCAGGTGATTCTCCCTTTATCTCATTTTAGTGCATTTATCTCTCGTTCCTTTCTAGCTTGCTTCATTCTGACTCTGACAAGGTGCTGGACTGCTGTTGGGCTGTCTCCTCAAAGTTGTGGCTTTGAAGTTCTTGAGAAGGGTCTCTACCTCTCACTAGCCATAGTGATGTTC
The DNA here is from genome assembly GCF_022539315.1 of Serinus canaria. NCBI lineage: Eukaryota > Metazoa > Chordata > Aves > Passeriformes > Fringillidae > Serinus > Serinus canaria. Next base: position 17,300,002 of record NC_066315.1, on the reverse strand, counting down.
TAGGCCCTGGCTATTAATCCAAAGATAAGCACTTCTACCACCTCTGCCTGTGCTTCAGCAGACATCCATCAATCTGTACTCAAATACATAAGTTAGGTGGTTAGGGACAATAAATATTTTTACCCCTGAATGAATCCTGCTCTTGCTGCCGCTAAGACAGAGTATCAGGGGACTGAGCACCACTCCTCTCCACGTGTGCTACTGCTCACCCAGGGATGGCTGCGGGTCTGAGCTCAGCAGCTTCTTTTGCTGCAGGGGCTGGCAGTTCATGTCAGCTTGTAGGCTTTGTAAAACAGGGCCAGAAATACTAATGTCTCCTTTTGCATTTAGCAGTGAATCTTCTTCTACCATTATTAGAGGGGGTTGCCCACTTAATGTCCTTATTTAGCACTGGAAATTAAGGGGAAGTAGGATTTCCTTTGAAGGCAGCTCAGGTACTATGCTAGTAATTTATTCCATTGGCTGCACACTGCCTTAATTGACCCAGGAGTTTCTGGTTTACATTTGTTTTAATTTCAAATAAAGAGTTAGTGGAAAGTGGCTCAGGGTATGCTGATTGCTTTGGGTATGTGTTGTGAGCTGCAGTGCTGCTCTCCTCAGTGCAGGTGTGTTACACTGTGTGTCCTTGCCACAGAGGCACCACCAGCTCTCAGTTTACGTGCACAGCATTTCACAACACTTACATCATGTCTGTAAAGTACAAGCAGAGCGGACTGTATTTTTATTTGTATTTTATATGGACTACATTTAGCCCTGCATTTCAGCATCCCCCATCTTTTCCCAACTGTGAATAAGCTAACAAAGCCTTTGAATAGTGTTTATTTAAACTGTAGAGTCTGCGTCTGCATATTAGATACATCTGCATATCAGATGCATGCTCTCCACAAGCAATTAGGCATCAAAGTCATCAGTGTGTTTTCTGACATTTTCTCCTAATCTAGAATAACATTCTCTGTTGGAGATAAGATGTGATCTTTCAAGCATATACTACCACTTGCTATTTCAAGTGTTTGGGGGGGAGATTCTAAAGTTGGAAAAAAACCATGCTGTGTATTTTCAGAAAAAGAGATGAGAGAAATTATAAAGAAACTAATGAAATAGATCTCACCAGAACACTCACAAAAGAATTAATTAATTGCTTTTTAGTAATCACCTAAAAAATAATAAATTGATTAAGATTAGCCATTGTGAGTTTCTCAAGAAAACTCCACATGAAGCTGAATTTTCTTCTTTGACTCATAACTGACCCCATGGATAGTGAAAAAGCAGTAGATATCTGTATATCTGCATCAGCAGCATACACCACATAGCTTGAGGTTCTCATCAGTAAGCTAAGGAACTATTGTGTAGGTGGTTCATGAGTGGGTAAGCAATTGCTCCTGAACTAATTCTCAAAAGTATCACCTGTGTACTATCAAACCAGGAAGATGTTTCTAGTAGGTTCCCAAAAGATACATTCTATTAAATAGGTTAATGAACAGATTAGCCAAGGAAATAAAAGGTCAAATCATTAGCACATGAGTACAAGAAAAAAGGACATAGTTATAAACATTTTGAAAAATGGAATAGGGACTAAATATAATTTGGAAAAATCAGTGGTTGACTAAAATCACTGGTAAAATTCAGCAAATACAAGTACAAAAAACCTACCCAGAGGTAGCAGAGCTCAAATCCTCAAATAAAAATAGATAATAGATAACTGGGAAGCAATATGTTTTGAAAGGTTATGAGGATTACTCAGCATTACAGACTTGAGTAGTGGTCAATACTGTGATGAAGGTGAAAAAGCAGGCAGACCTCATGGGAGGTGTATTAACAGAGAATTTTACATGTTCTGGAGATGATGCATAATGGGAGGCCTTGTCTGCTATGCCTAGGGAAGCAGAATAACAGAATGGATAATCAAGAGAACAGCAGGGCCAACAACAGTTTTGGAAAGCAAAACATAACCTGATAAGAAATTTGATAAATTTAGCCCAGATAAAGAAAAAAAAGAGTAAGTCAAAGTGGTCTTTTGCACACAGATACTGGTTTATGGTGATTGTGCTCTGATAAAAAGGAAAAGAAACAAAGAAAGTAAAGAAGACTATTATGGGGTCCCCTCACCCCACAGCTGGTGTTAAGGTAATGAAATGTGGAAGAAGGTAATTAGGATGGCTGTGGGGTCTACCTGACTGGAAGTTCTCTTAGAGTAGGCAAGCCAGCCCCTGCCAGAGACAGCTGTGCTGTACGTAGTCCTGCTGCAGTGCTGGAGTGCTCTGCTAGACAACCTTTGCCAGATTTCTTCTGTCCCAAGGTTTCTAAGAAAATATCCAGTGGATTGGAATTTCCCACTACCAGCGAACAGTAACTGACAGGTAAGTTCTTGCTGCTTCTTTTGTCCACTTCTAAGTAAGAATTTTAGTACTCTGCATTTTGACTATTTTCTCCTGACATACTCAGCTGCTGGTTTAAATTCATTTGTGAGAGAAAACAAGAGAACTAGCAAAGCCTGGTTTCCAGTGGATTTGTGTTCACTCCTTCTCTCACCCTCTGCTGTAATATCAGCATTTCTCCCAGCCCCCGTGGACTCTTTGCATTGTTTCCTAAAGTCTCATGGCTCTGTGCCCACTGTCAACAGTACTTGCAGCTCCCCCTTGTCTTTTTGAGTTCCACCCCATCAGTCCCCTTGGCTGTTCCCTCCCTGCTGGATAGGGAGGCTGTCCCACATGTTCCAGCTGCTTTGGGGGTATATTTATGCTTAGGGGTCAATATGAGTGGCCAAAGGAAAGACAAAAGAAACTATTCAACTGTTGAATTCACTCTGAAGCTTTTCCCTCAGCACAAAAATGAACATGGGCTGCTTTCTTTGATCCAGCTATAGAAGCTTGTACATTTGTAGAAGCTTGTAGATTTCTGTCAAACTTACCTGAAATTAAGTAAAGGGATCAGAAGTCATTGACAGACAGACAAAAGATATTGCTGCTGGAATGTTATTTGTTTAAGTACTCAAGCTAAAAGTAGGAGTACTTTGAAGAATCCTTTACTTTTCATGTGTTTTTAAATACCAGAAGCAGCAATTTTGATAAACATTTTGTGAGAGAAATACAAAACAATGTTAAAAGTTTTGGCACTTGCTCTTGTGTGTATTCACTGTATATCTCCTAAATAGTTTAAGATGAATACTAATAAATGAGTCTTTAAATATATTTCACAGCTAAAACAGTCTTTCCTTCCTCCCAACTGGTTTAGCAATGCAGTAATTGTGATGCTTTTAGCATTTCAAATAGTTCAGATAAACCACAATCTTTTTGCATAGGCCATATTTGAAGAAAGTAGGTTACACTTACTCTAGTCTGTTAATAACAGCTAACACTTTGCACTACTGTATTTTCTACACTGTAATTAGATTAACGTAGAGCTGACTTCAGCCCTGGTAGGCAATACAGGGAATTGAGATGCTTCATGTACAAGTACATTGAGTGAAGCAATTGCAATAGTTGAAACAACTCAAAAATATTCAGGACAGTGGTCAGATGCCTCCTGATTCCTTGCAGTGGATGGCTTGATGCAGCACCTCTGGCAGAATTGAGGCAGGAGCATAGAAAGCATTATTCAGTCACAGTAATCTTGTGTCTCAGGGGACTTCCAGTCCATTTTCACATTGCCTTGGTCACAGCTGAACAGATTTCTGACACACTCAACTGATTACATATGACAATCCAGAAATATTAATGCATTTTAATATTAAAATAAAAATATGATGATCACAGGCTTCTACACCTCTCTCAGTCCCTAGTAAACTCATGTAAATAAAATATTTGGTAGATTTCCTTAATCTAGGAGGCTACTATATTTCTATATTGCCAACTCCCTGGATCTAGGCCATGAATGGTAGGCTTTGGGTGCCACAGCACTAGCAAAGTGTTTAGAAAGCCGTAAGAAAATACACATTTGCAATGGCTTCAAATCTGTTTGTGTTTCATTTTGGAGCTGGCTGTACACAGTAGCTGTTTGGGATAGCTCTGACCTGACTGCAGAAGAAAGCCCTACAGGATAAAGGAGGCCTCTTTTAACCCTGTATGATGCAAGACAAGTAGTACAAAACTCAGCCATGATCCTGGCACCTTGAATGAGAAAGTCCTCAATAAACACTTCATCTCCTCCCTCTGACTCACAAGTGCCAGCATCGAGACCAAACACCCAGAGCAGACTGATAGGACAGGAAAAAGAGAGACTTCTAATGCTTGAGATTAAGGGAGACTTCCAGCATCTGGAAGTGTGCACTAACCCATTTGGGTCTTTGCTCCTGGCAAACCTTTGGGTTAAGAACTGCATCTTCTGGGATGTTAGTGAAGGACAAGTGGCAGTGGTGGGTGCCACTGTAGAAAGGTATGTGGAAGGACCAAGAGGTGATCAGGAAATACAAGGAACTTACCATGCAAGTACATTAAGGGGATAGTTGATTATCCTGAGAACGTGTGAATGTGGCCACTGAGCAGGCCTAGTGCAATTCAGACAGGTATTGATAGTCAGGCTAAAGTAGGGAAAGTGAATTTCCAACAGGGAGCTAACCTTTCCTTTACAGCAGCCCTTGTCTGTCAGTAAAGAGAATCAGCCCAGGCACAATGTTAAAAAAAATGTGTTTATTTATTATGCCAGTGATATCTCTCCCTGTAACAGATCCCACGTTAGTTTAGCTCAGCCCTGAGAGCTGCTGCTGTCAAAAGCCCTAGTTCTCTCTTATCCACAGCAAATGATGCATCTTTAGATATTTTCTCAGAGCAGACTTGGAAATACAGACTCCCTGTGCTGTGCTAAACTGTAAATACCAGCTTCTGAGCTTCTCAGTATAAGCAGTTTCTAAATAATCTCACAAACTATTCCCTTGAGGGAAAGCTCAGTACAAGTAAATTATTCTTACATGTTGAATATCCTCTTCAACTGCATGCAGCAAGAGACAAAAATAATTTATAACTTTCTCTCTTAACCAACAATATTATAATTATTAAAGGCATCCATAGGTAAAGACAAAGTGCATAGCATTACTAGGATATATGGACTGCAAATGTAATTTACATTTAGCTATCTTAGAGTGACTATTCTGTCAAGTGTCATTTCAAATAATTCTAAAATAAGATTATGCTTTAAGGAGCAGATATAACTTGTCAGTGGTTTAAAATTAGATAATATATTCTGCATAACTGAAATCTGCTCCTAGGATGTTCATGCACGGGGGGGGGGGGGAGAAAAAAAAGGTCCTCTTTTACTACTCTTTTCATCTGCACTTTTGAATTCCAAAGGGGAATTTTTATATTAAATGGTAATGGAATGTAGTTAGAAGATTTTGCTGTGGATCACCTCCTCCAAAACTCACCCTTTGCTGTCTCCTGTCACAAATCCCTCATCCATTGGCAAGATATTGAGCAGGTGCATAATTCTGCCAAAGAAAATGTACAAAGTTAAGCACACGTTAAAATGTTTTACTAAACTCGATTCTTATTACTAAACATGATGGCTTATCTGGAAAATCCTAACTATGTCTTCTAAGCATTTGTATTATTCTAAGGGGGTTTCCACAGAGCAGGAGGAAAGCTGAGTGATCAGCCTGTGCTGCTTCAGCTCTACACAGGTGCTCTGAAGGTCAGTGTTAAAAGCCACTGGATTAAGGATTTAGTTTTGAAAAGAGCAGCAGGAATTAGCACCTTGGAGTTAAAACACCAAGGGGAAAAAAGAGATCATGGTTACAGAAATACAACCACCCAGCCACCGTAGCTGCAGGGAGAGGGAAGGTGGCTCAGCGGCCGCTCCGGCGGGATGCACTCCGCGCCCAGGGCAGGTGGGACGGCCTGGGCGAGTGGGGCAGCCCGGGCGAGGCGCCCGCGGACGACGGGCTCGGAGATCCCGAAGGCGCAGTTGCCCATTCCCACACAAACGTCGTTCCCTTGGCCAGACGCCTCCCTCCTGGGCAGCCCGGCTGGCCCCACGCGTCCCGCGGGCAGCCGAGGATCAGCCTGCGCCCCCTCCGCCCACCCGAGAAACGCTTGGAAGCGGGAGCGCCTTCCCCACAGCGGCACGCAGCTCTGACAGGCATCAGCCCACGCTGCGGATCTGGCTGGAACTGCCTTCCCCCGCAGCGCCGGGCTTCTCCTGCTCCCCGCAGCGGAGGGGCTATTCAGGGCACCTCGTTCCCCCTCCTGCGCTCGCCCCTCGGGTCCCGCCGCTCGCCCCCGGCGCACCGGCACCGCCCCAGGCCCGACCACCAGGTGTCGCTGCCACCCGCCGCGGGCGACCCCCGGGCCCGGCGGAGCCCCCGCGGATTCCCCGCCCGCACTCCCGAGCCCCGGGAAAGCGGAGCGGCTCCCACCGGGGCGGGCGCCTGCCCCGCCTTCGTCCCAAGCTAAACCGGCTGCAGGTGAAGCCAGGTGCCTCGACGCCTCTCCACGGCAGCAGCGCCGCCTCCCCCGGCATCGCACGGCACCGTCTTCCTGCCCCGTGAGTGGCTGCCGGCTGACTGACAGGCAAGGCGGCCACATAGGGCGGCCGCTGCCTGGCGTACACCTATAAGGGCCGGTGGTGAGGAGCGCTGCGCGGTGTGGGGCTGCCCGTGGCGGAGCCGCCCGGTGACTATCCGTCCTCCCACGGCCGGGCGCCCTCGCTCGCAGAGCCTAGCGCTGGCGGAGGCGGGCGCCTGTCCGCTGGCTCCCAGGCAGCAGCCCCGCCCGCCGATCCCCGCAGCAAGTGGCAGTCCCGCGCCACGGGCCCCCCTCTCCGGCAGCGGCGCTCGAAGGATGCGGAGCGGCGGAGCGCGGGCGGCGGCGGGGCGCCGCGGGGGGACCCGCCGCTGCGCCGGGCGCGGGCGCCGCCGCCCCTGCGCGCTGCGCCGGGCAGGAGCTCAGTGAGCGCGGTGGCCGCGGCGGGAGGAGGCGCAGGAGGGCTCGGCTCTGCTGTCGCCGGAGGGGCTGCGCGCCGCTCCGCGCCGGCGGTGGGGCTGTGCGGAGCCCCGCGCTGGGGAGGTTGCGGGCGGCACCGCCACAGGTGACTCGCGGGCCGGGGGTCGCGTTCCGCCCCGCTGCCGCTCGGCCGCCTCTGCGCGTTCGCACCCCTGCGCCGCGGCCGCCTGCGCGAAGCTCATCTTCAGCCGCCTCGCCGTGCCGGCGCGACCGGCAGCACCGGGGGACATGGCTTTGCTCCGGCTCCTTCTCCTCTTGCTCCTCGCCCAGCGCGGGCTGGGGGCTGCCGGTGACCGAGGGCAGGCAGTGCGCGGCCGGGAGCGGGCGCTCGGAGGGAAGCAGCCTATTTACAACCACATCAAGAGCCGGGAGCCTCTGCCGGCTCCGCGGAGCCGCTCTACAGAGAGCACCATCTTGGCGCAGCGGCTCGCCGAGGAGGTGCCCCAGGACGTGGCCTCGTTCCTCTACACGGGCGACTCCCGGGAGTTGCGGAGAGCCAACTGCTCCGGGCGGTACGAGCTGGCCAGCCTCGCCGGCAAGTCGCGCTTCACCTCGCACCCCTCCCTGCACGGCGCCCTGGGCACCCTCACCCACGCCACCAACTTACTCAACATGATCCTCCAGAGCAATAAGTCGCGGGAGCAGAACTTGCAGGAGGACCTGGAGTGGTACCGCGCCTTGATCAGGAGCCTGCTGGAGGAGGACCCCAACATCTCCAGGGCCGCTATCACTTTCAGCACGGAGCCTTTCTCCTCCACTCCCCAGGTTTTCCTCCAGGCCAGCAGGCACGAGAGCCAGGTCCTCCTGCAGGACTTGTCCTCCACGGCTCACCGCCTGGCCAACGCCTCTGTGGAAACAGAGTGGTTCCACAGCTTGAAGCGCAAGTGGAGGCCGCACCTGCACAGGAAGGTCTTAAACACGGGCCCCAAAACTTTGGAAAACAGTTGGAAGAGGCGGGAGAGCTTCACTGCTGATAAGAACCACATCCGGTGGTCCTCACCTTACCTGGAGTGTGAGAATGGGAATTACAAACCCGGCTGGCTAGTGACTCTCTCGGCGGCTTTTTATGGGCTGCGGCCAAACCTTCTTCCCGAGTTCAGGTAAGAGGAGTGTTCCCTTTACTTTCTGTGGAGAAGGGGAAGGAGGATGGGGGTGGTTTGGTTCTGCCCCCCTCCTAGGGAAGGGCATTATGGTCTCTGGGTGTCCTGATCAACCCCAGCCGCACGGGTTGCTCAGTCACACCGCAGAGCAACCTCAGGCCTTCCTGTTGAGCCCTACCTTCGTGCCTTCGGGAGCTGTTGCTCCTTAAAAGAATCGCAGTCGTCTCCGTCTGTAAGACAGCGTTTGCTTTACCTGCTCCCATTGGAGCAGGCGTGCATGTGGGTTACGTTCCTGGTGTGCTTGTGGGGAGAGGTGAGCACAGCTGCCAATTAAAGTTTATCTGTGTCTGCAAGAGGAAAATGTTCACTTTGTTTTTTCTTACTATACTGCAAAATTGTACCTAGCTGGACCCCAGCTATGCTTTTAACCTGCTGGCAAATAACATTCCCAGTAATAAGGACATTACTAGTGCTGGTAAACTGCTTTTCTGGTCTCCAGAGCACATCCACTGTGGGGTGCTCGAGCCTGGTCAGTGGTAGTAGACTTGTAGGTAAATCAGTGCTGGTGACTGCCGTTCTGTCATAGTTTGTGTGGCTGTAAGCTGAAGTGGCAGTAGGAGAGCTTTCCTTTTGCACCTCCAGCTTTATATTTGATACCTGACATATGTAAAGGTTTGCTTATTTTTTAATTCTTTATATACTTTTTGTTGCTTTTATGTACTTTGCCACTGAACTGCAACTAGGAAGGTAGAAAAGGCTCTTTCTTGTGTCTTCATATTTTGACACCAAATAGAGATTTGCTCAAAGAATGAGAGCAACCTGTGGAGTGTGAGATGCCAGTTTTTCCCCTGGCATTCCTGTGAGGGGTTCACAGGTAGCTCTGTCCAGTGGGGAATGTGCACTGCCCAAAAGCAGCTGATATTTCTCAGGATGAGAGAGGAGCACAGGATTTCTTTTGTGTTATGAATTAGTAGCAGGTAAAGATTGATAAGAAGGTAGCAGACACCAGAGAGATTTTGCCACATGTAGGTGCCTAGGCAATAGCGTCTGCAAATGCTCTTTCTCTTGGCTTAGTCCAGTGTGATCAAAGAGACGTGAGCGCAGTAATAAATCCCTGAAAAAATGCAAAATTTGTTGAATGGATAATGGCTGCTTGTTTCTCTGTTGAATTGCTTTTTGCCCAGAAATTTTCACACTTATGGGGATGATAGGGTTAAGGTAAAATGAGCTCAGCTGTAGACTGTTTGTTGCTGAACTCCTCTTGAGACCAAAGCCCAGGAATAGGTCTACTGTGGAGCTCTTCTGGACCCTAGGGAGTCCAGAGAAGTCAGGAAGCTTGTCAGAGATCATTGAAATGCAGTGTGCATGCAACTGAAATTTGATGAACTTTGGGATGTGGCTGAGTGTTAATGCAGGCTGATATTCTCTTGTTGGGGATAGAGTTTGGCAGAACCACTAGGCTGGAGGTGCGGTGGCAGCCACAAACCAGCTCTCTCAGAGTATAAATTTTGAAATAAAGTTTAACTCAAAGAAGCTTCAATATTGACTTGATTGAAGAGGAAATAAACCCATGTTTTAAGAGAAAGTCTAAAGCTCCAATCCCAGCTCTGTGCCAAGATTCTGTGGTGCCAGGAAGCATCTCAGTGGTGTAGGTTTCTGCTGTGGTAGCTTTGGCCTGCAGAACGTACCAGGTCTGTTTTGGTAACCCTGGCCAGCCACGGCAACCAGTAGATGTCCTCCTGGATGCAGTACAGAGCACTGCCTTCCCTCCCTGCCTCATCTTCCCAGCCTCTGCTTGCCACGTGGGGGATGCTTCCGTTGAAGAAACAGAATAGCCTGTTATAGCTCTGACACTTCAAGGGGCATTCACTGAGCTCATCTAACCTTGGAGAACCACTTCTTTTTTAGAAGATCATGAGATGGAGTATGCTGTGCAAGTTCAAAGTGTTGTGTTGCTGTTCTACTGAACAGTTAGGACAAAACTAAGAAAGATTTGTTGTGTCAGCAGAGATGAGTTTGTAAGCATTTCTAAAAAAACGGGTTATGTTTTTTGCCAAAGTATTAAAGAAACAGGTAGAAGTAGTAAAGTTATAAATACATACACATTCTGGCAAGGCTGAAGGATAGTTCCTGTGTTCCTGATTTCAGGTATGCTAGATGAAAGATGGGCTTTAACATAAGGTTATGACTTGGGATATTGAGAAAGTAACTTCTCAGCTACATGGAAAATGGTAGATACAAAATATGCTTCAAAGACTTGTAGTTTGTCTCAATATTTACACAATGTTTTCATTACTTAATAGGCAGACAGCCTCAATGTGAATTTTTAAGAGAAAAAATTACTTAAAGCATGAGCACATAATAGAAGAATGTAACATCTAGTGTGGTTACTGGCAAATTATTGTGTGAATTACTGAGATGCCTCTTGAAGTAAGCTTTAGTTCCTCTCACTGTCAGTCTTTGAGTGACATAATATTTTGACTTTAAATTCTTATTTAAGACCCATATGAAAAAACAGTGTTTGTTAACCTCCATCTTTTGGGGCAGCTGTATTGGTTCTCCCAAAAATGTGTCTTTGAACTATCTGTCAGAAACACTTCAGTGAATCAGTTACCATGCTCCTCCCATTTAGTAGTCTGGTGTGATATTAATGGTAATTTAGTGTAGGCCTCTTTAATATTATACTAACAGTTTTTGTACTTTCTTTGCTCACATTAGGTTTAAGGCATGGTACATTAGGGTGAAATACATTCCAGGAGCATGCTATATCCATGAAAGAGAGTTCTTTCACATTACAGAAGGAAAAGCCCATTGCTCCTTCTTGTTATCTCTTCTGTGGCAGTAACAGATGGGTTTGTTCATGTGGCCTGGCAATGGGAAGAGTTTGAGGGCAATCCTGATGCTCAATAATGAAGGCAATACTGGTAACTACTACTGGCTGTGTTCAGTGCATGCTGCTGCTGCAGTGCTGTTGTCAGTGATGTTCCCAAAGTGCAGCACAAAGCAGCAAGCTTTCTTCTTAATATTGTGAAGAGTTACGTGCTTTTGGCCTGAGGATGGGAGTGTTACAGGCCAGGGGGCTCCTGCAAACAGCTCATCTCGTTTCACCTCTCCCCTTCCCAAGAGATTACTGCCAAAAGGCCCCAAGTGAAGGCCAAGGAGAAGATGTGGTTGTCTTGCCATGACCAACACTGTAGATAAATACTGAGATGAAGTGGAGAAATCAAAGGCAACTTGATTGTACTGATAAGTGTACCAGAGCCACATTAGCCTACTACAATGCCAAGCTAGCAGTGCTGGCTTTCTACAGCTTCTTAGCAGTGCTTGCTCATATTGTGTTGTCTCCATTTGCTGGTCCCAAAATGCATGGAGAGGACATTACTGCTTGTAAGGTGCAGTGTAGGGTCTTGTTCAGAAATCAGGATCCACAGAGACTCAAAGTAATCACTTGATGTTACTCATCCCTCCTGTCTAAACTGATGCCATTTACAGCTGAAATTGCTGGCTGAATGTGCCCAGTCACTCTACTACTGTAGTGCTGCAGGGGGTAGAGCCCAGGAGCATCTGTCACAGATCTTCTGTGCCCCTCCTCTGCTACTGCCTATCACATGGTCAGAATGAACCATTTTTTATGGCACATGATGACCCAGCTGTCCTCCTTGCAGCCCTACTGAGAAAGTGGAAAAGTGTGAGAGGTTGCATGTTGTAAATATGATTCCTTTTCTAAAGATAATTTTTTGGTGCCTGGAGAAAGAAATTAGAGGTCTTTGTTGCTTTAGCAGTCCAGGAGACAAGTGGGAAAGGTCATGTCTTCATCTAGAAGAAAGATGATGAAATAGTCAGCTAATAGGAACATACAAGTTAAAAAAAGTCCTCCTGGGTCACTGAGTCAGTCTTTTGCTATCACAAGCCCACTTAATGTCATCAGTTGACAAATCTCCATCTCTAAGTGGGTGGGTTTCCCTCTTGACTTTTCAGTTCACTGGCATGCTGGACCTAGGGGTTGGATAACTTCTCCCTATTTCTGATCTAAATTTATTCACTCACAGTCAGTTCTCATGCATTTGTTCTGGTCCAGAACTGTCCTCCATCTGACTTAGCACCCTTAGCTGGTGTTTACTGTCCTGATTTATTTATGGGCAGTGGCCCCTTCACCACCTTTGTGTACTAGACTACACAAACTGGCTTTCTTAGTCTCTGTCATAAGCTCTCTGTTGCCATGGTCCTTCGAGTCCCGTTCCAGTATTTCCTGAGCATGGTTAGTCAGATTCATGTGCACTCTTTCAGGCTTGTGCAATGACATCAATTATCCCCAAACTCTGATGAATGAGTTGCTGCTTTTGCAGTTCAAAATGTTCCCTTGTGTGCTGTTCTCATTTTCTTTAACGTTGTGTTGAAATACATCTACATTTTGGGAACTGGTCATTGGTCTTGCATGATTTCTCACTGTGGAAGTCAGATTGTCTTCAGGATATGAAGCACTGGCTTTCTTTCCCCCTCCCACTATATTCCAGCTGGTTTTGTGCCAAATCCAGCACAGCATTTATTATCTTTTTTAAAGGTTTTTAGGAAGAATCCAGTGGAATAATGTCTGTTTTGGCAGAAAGATACTGAATCAACAAACTGAATAAGTTGAAGGTGTGTTTTTTTTTTTTTTTTTTTTTTTTTTTTTTTTTTTTGTTTCTTTTGGATTTTGTTTTTTAATTTAATTTTATTTTGAATGGAGTCTTGTTCTGGATCACTTGCAGGTAACTTCAGAATGAAGTTTGGCCAGATTGTGCTATATCTTAATATTTTCTGCCTTCCAGAGGTTTGCTACTTCTCTCAGGTATTGGAAAGATATCCTTTGATGCAAAGATAATCTTTACTGCACAGTTAAATTGAGCTGTTTCTTCCCTAAAGGCAGTGTAATGTAGTGATTTCTACTGTACCATTAACAATTACTTGGACCACTCCAGTGTTAGACTATGATGGGACTCTTAGTTAAAAAAACATTACTAAAAGCAGATTAAACCATGGAGGTAGAAGTATTTATGACAAATAAGTAATTTCTTAGGGGTTATATGTGTTATATGATTTATTATTCTGCTAAATATTTCAGAGCTATTAAATTGCTTGGTAAAAAACCCCAAACAAATGTAGATGTGAAAAAAAAAATTAAAAATGGGTAATTTTTTTTCTTTTAGATGTGGTTTAATTTCTTCCTTTACCCCCTTTATAGTTTTCCCTCATGTCTCTTTAGTCTGAGTACTGAACTAAGAGAAAATTAATTTTAATTGTTTAAGGAGACTTAAATTTTTTGTACCATTGTGATATGATGTTAGTTGTATAATGCAGAAAATATTTTTAAATTGTGAGGTTGACTTTTTTTATAACATGTCTTGGCCCTTGATTGAAGATGTGGGTGGATTTAGAACAGGTTTCAAAAATGAAAAGGAATAATTTATTTTCTAGAATTTCTGAAAGTCTTGGATTTGTGTTCCTGAAAAGAAGTTAAAACAAAAAAGTCTCTTATTAGGCTGTCTGTTTGTGGAAACCCTCAGGATATTTTAAGTATTTTTTAGGCAATTAATTATGTCCCTGCCAGCATTTTTCATATGAGGTCATGGAGAGGGATAGAAGATGGATCTTCATGAAACATAGGAAGGGAGCAATAAATATGGATTTCTCTTTCAGAACCATGATTCAGCTTTCTTCAGTACTGGAGAAACAGAAGTGGATCTTTGAAGAAAGAAGTTAAATGTTGCCATGAGAGGATTAAAACACATATTGCATTCATGTCCACAATTACATAGCACATGCTAAGTTGCAATAAAAGCATTTTTTGGTTTTTTGGGTCAAACTTCTGTTTCCAGCTCCTGTGTTTTCCACTCCCATTGCCCTTGGGCCAGACTTCCAGCAGAGCAGGTTATCAAAGCTCTTTTGAAGGGGATGGACATGTGGCAGTCCTTACTATCTGGGTTTCAGCTCCAGGGTGTTCATCTATTCTATTTGTGAGTGTGGGCTGAGACAGAAATGTTCCTAAATGTAAGAAAATGTATTGTTGTGTTAGGTCAAATAAAAGGTTTCCATGGCCCTTGCTCCAAAAGCAGCTTCTGGCAGGTACTAAAGGAAAAATGTCAAGTTCTTCTCTCCTGGTTATGTGCAATTTACCAATGATAAGCAACAAAAAGAAATTGTTTTCTTTCAGAACTTATCTGAAGGACTGGATAGTAAGTATATATTAAACTGGCCTTCATTATTCTTATCCATGTTTTAACACATTTTTGTCTTCTGTAATATAGTTTAGCTTTGTATTCTATAATATATTTATGCATTCCATTGTAGCCATCTATTGTGGGTTCCATAGATTTCGAGTTTTAAACACATTTCATGAATCTAAATTCATTGGGAGACCCCATATTCTTGAATGAATACTTTCCAAAATGTTTATTGCATCTTTTCTGCCTCAGCCAGGTTTAGTTGTGGGTTATATTAAGCATTTTTATCACTTGCAGACTTTGTCATGGCCACTCATTTGTGAAGTCCAACTTCTTAACTTCCCTGCATGTGAAAGCTGATTTTTGTTTCATTGATTCTTTCAGGACTGATGAAAATAATTCATTTTTGTCAAAAGCTGTCTCTGCTCTGAGCAGTTTTTGTATCTTGGTTGTGTATTGTGTTAGAGATTCTACTTCAGCCTTCCACTTTCTGAGGTATTTGAAATGTTTTTAGTAGAGCCTGTCCTTCTAACATGCGGTTTCTAAAAATATCTTGATATCTTCGTTTTGGCTTACATTCTCGTAGCTTGTATGTTCCTCCTTGCCCAGGTTCATGCCTTTCAATTTCCTTTTTTTTTTCTTTTTTTTTTTTTTTTTTGTTTTTGAGGTTGGTTTTCACTTACTTCTGAGTTTTAAAATGACCTTGTTACCTTTAAATAAATTTTCATGGTCAGTCACAGGATTTAGTATAGTTAGGCTGAGACCATCCATCCTGTATAGGATTCTTCTATTGCAAAAGCTCTTTGTGTTCCTCATGTATTTTCTTCTGTTATGCTCTGTTCCTTGGGACCCTTTCTTTCCACCTGCCTGTTTTGACCCCATGGATGGTAATGGAAACATTAAAAAAAAGTAACCTGAATTTGGCTCCAAGACCTCATTTCATAGAAATAATCTAATGTGAGTGGTACTTTCCCATCACTGATCCCTGGCATTCCTGTACAAGGTGATGCTTTGGGACTGAGTTAAGATGGTAGCAGCAACTTGAGCATCCTCAAGTGGGAAAAAAAAAACCAACAAACCACCAAGCTCAAACCATCCCCACTCCTCAGAGTATCTAAGAAAATCTCTGACTAAACTGCAGGGGTATCCCCAGTGAGGCAGCACTGCGTGCCATAAATATGAAGGCAGATTTAAATTTGAAATAATCCGTCAGACAGTAGGATTCAGCATTAAGTATTCTGCCCTTGTAGTACTGTTTCAAATGGTCTAGAGAGACTTTCTTTGCAGGTGAATCCTAATTTAAGTACCACACTGCTGTACCTTACTGTTCAGTTCATTTTAAGTGGAAGCTGGTTCTCCTATGAAAATGTGTGTTGAAAAGCAGCAGTCATGGCTATGGAATGAGGAATTAGGGAAGTGTCTGTCCTGTTAGTAAGGAGTTGGTGGTGACCCTGTGACCAGGCCAAAGTTGTGTCTCATGTCCCAGCAGCCTTTTGTGAGTCTGGCTGCTTGTGCACGGTAACAACTTTAAGAGTGTCCAAGTGATGCAGAACCCTAAATCTTAACTTTCAAAGACAAGCTGAACCTGCAGAAGCTGCTGTTTGTCTGTAAGACTTAGGGCTGAAATTCATTTGTGAATTTGACACCAGGGTTATTTTTGGGTGCTGAGTTGATGGTATGTGGGAGGAGCCTCAGGTGTCAGGTAGTATGCAGTATTTGAAGATTAATATTCCTGAAAATGGCAACATCCAAAATGAGAGTGGTCAGAAATGGCATATGCCCTGAAAACATTGGCTATGCAAAATACGGTGTGTATCTGTCTAGAGGAGTGGGCATTTGCAGATTTCTGATGGCTGTAGAGAACTTGTTTTTCTTATCTCCTTGTTTTCTGGTAAAGAGGACTTATGAAGGACAGCATGGAGGGCTGAATGAATATGACAGCAAGTGTCTAAGCAGCTGTTTAGGTGTGGGTGATGATGCTCACTTCAGTGTGTGATAACCATCCCTTATACTTTAAATAACTAAGAAGTGCTCACAATGCTTATGGACACAAAAGTGTACAAGCTTAAAGGGCAAACTGTGTGTTTATCTGAGTTGTGATGACCTCTATGCCAAAAAAAGCTTTTGCAGATCTAGAGCACAAGGATACTGTTTATCACCATTTAAGTGTTGGCAGGCTATTATTTTGTGCAATTCTGGATTAAGGTGACTGGGAGAAAATGAACATGTTCCCCTGATTTTTTTTTTTTTTAATGATGTAACAGTAGAGGCAAAAAAAATATTCTGTAGATAGCTTTTACAACATGTTGTTACAATGAAATATTATAACTACTGAAACCATCAAGATAGCTAGTAGTTTGGGAAAATAAGCTTAAATCAATTTCTGGCACAGATTTCAAGGCAAGCAGCATGCCAACAAACAGTAGTACTGGAAATACAGACAGGCATTAAAGCCTCTTAAATCAAACCTCTGACCTGACAGAAAATCCTTGATGACATCATTCTTCAGTGATTATCTTATATGTAATTCAAATAATTCTTTCTTAACTGCGTGTTTAACATAGACGTGCAATCATTAGACACCTCTTTTGTGTTTGTAAGGACTGTAAATTGTGTCAGGAAACAAATACCTATTGTTTCAAGGAGATTAACAAAATATACTTACTTGCCAGATGGTCCACAATTACCAGTAATATTGTTACTAACTTATGGCTGTGGCTAGTGTTCAGCCAGGCAGCATTGCCAGTGTGGATGAATGTGTTGCTCTGACAAGCTGAGTCTACTCTTCCACCCTTGATATTTGTCTTGATTGCTTACACCAAGATAGCAACGCTGCAATTATTCCCAATTAGTTCAATAAATATAACACAGGTCCTTATACATTCTAGGAGGATGTGTTCTTTCATATGTTCCATTTTCTGAATGCTGAATCAAAAATAACTGAAAATGTGGGTGGCTAAACAGGCTGTGCCAGCTACTGTATTAATCACAGATGAATTTCAGAAATCGATCGTGTACATATTAGTGTGCTCTGTGCAATAGCACTGGGGCATGAGTCTGAGATGGTATTTTAAAATGGATCTCAAATGAACTCATAGAAGTCTTGTACCATCATGACATCTTTTATAAATGCCACATATACACTTAATGAAGCTTTGCTTTTGAAAGCACTGTATCCTTAGGTAGTTTTAGACCCTGGTACTACTTCAGAACTGTGTTGTTACCATGCAACATATATTGTAGAGGTCTAGTGAAAAAAGAATAATATGTACCATGGGGGGCAACAGTTGAAATCCTGTGGCAGCTTGTAACTGTTAGGAGAGATTGCTTTCCTGCTCCTGCACTGTCCTGTTTCTTCTTGCTGTGATTTTCACCCCAGAAACTCACAAAGCTCTGAGAAAAGGGAAAACCAGAACAACTTAGCTATGTCAAACGTTCAGGTTGTGCTACAGAAGAGCTGCAGATGGGAGAAGAGTGTAGGTAAAAAAGTTTGCATTGAATTCATGAAGATTGGGTTTTGTGAAAGACAAACATTCTTGTAAGAAAAGCTTTAGTACAAGAGAAGCAGAAGGAACATGTGTTTAGTTTGAAATGAAATAATTTTTAGTATTTCTGGAAGAAGTATTCTGAAAATATTTTTGAGCTTCGATAGCTTAACTGTGATCCTGACAAAAATTAAGCATAAATTGAAAGTGCAGGTGGAAGAGAGCCAGATAACCTGGGAGGAATATGAGACTGTGTCTGAGCATGGCTGTGATCATGAGTATCTTGCATCAGCAGTAGTGTGGCCAGCAGGACCAGGGAAGTGTTCATTCCTCTGTACTCATCACTGGTGAGGCTGTACCTCAAATCCTGTGTTCAATTTTAGGTCCCTCACTTTAGGAAAGATACTAAAAGGGCTGGAGCAAGTCTAGAGAAGGGCAGTGGTGAAGGGTCTGGAGTACAAGTCCTGTGAGGAGGGAGCTGGGGGAGTTTAGTCCAGAGAAGAGGAGGCTCAGGGGAGACCTTAACTGCTCTTTATGACTGCCTGAAAGGAGGCTGGGGTGAGGTGGGGGCTGGTCTCTTCCAAGTGACAGGACAAGAGGAAATGTCTTCAAGTTGTGCCAGAGGAGTTTTTCATTGGATATTAGGTAAACTGGCTTCACTGAAAGGATTGTCACACATCAGAACAGGCTGCCAGGGTTGAGTAACCATCCCTGGAGGTATTTAGATGTGGCACTTAGGGACACGGTTTAGCGGTGACTTTGGCAGTGCTTGGTTAATGGCTGGGACTCAATGACCTTAAAGGTCTTTCCAAGGTCTTTGGAATGAAAGCTGCTGAATGGAAATGTGTACTTTGTGACACAAGATATTGGAAAGTCCAAGACCTATAGGCCGATCAGTCTCACCTCAGTCCGCAGGAGGATGAGTGTTCATTTGCAGAACGGGTCCTGTCCTCAGCCCACACACTAATACTTGTGTTAGCTGATAAAGGTCCAGAAAATATTAGAAACATACCTGGTGGGATCTACACATGACCAGATGAGTGATCTGTTGTCTCTACTGCTATGGGCATCTGAATCAGGCACCTTCTTGCCAGGTTAAATTTGTAATCCACTGACATCAGTATTTTAAAGAGATAATCTGTGCAGTATGACAGTTTTTCCTCTTGAGGTTATTGCTCACCCAGAACATGGAAAAACATGTTCCTTGGGGTAGAAGCATGGTTTGAACAGTCCCTGGTGAAACTGCTGTTCAAAACAAGTGTACAAAGGCAAAAACTAAAAATATATCAGAATTTTCCGGAAGTGTGGTGTGTGCTATTTTAAATTAAACTTGCTAGAACCAACATTTAAGTATTTCAAGCAATTTCTAAATGTGCCCAGCATTATATTGTTTAGATTCTAGTCAGGAGACTGAGTGGATTTAAGTGCTCCTGTACTGTCTAACTTCCTACTGTCTGTTTTATGTAATTTTCTCATGCATTCTTCTGACCACTTACACAATGTAGTTGTGTTTTTCCATTTACTGTATAGCATGCCTGAAGATGAATGTCCAAATTCAGCTGTTGTGGACTCTGGCTGTACTGGGGTCAGATATGAGGGAACAGCATTGTCCTGGTTTTGATCAAGCTCACTCTTATATTCTAATTTTGATTGTACATATCTTCTCATATATATGGCTCCATAGCTATCTTGTTGCTATTATTGTGTTATGAGCATTAATTAAAAGAGGGAACACACTTTGAGGTGAATGAGGTGCTTCTGAGATAGAGGCTGGGCCATGCTCTTGTTAGTTCACAGCCTGAGAGAAGGGAGATGAGGGTGTTTGTGGTAGTGGAAGTCCAGACTGTGGAAATGAAAACATCTGTCCCAAGAGGCTGAACTGATCGACTTGAAAGAAATGGTGTTCTAGATGTAAGAAATTAGCACAGAGCAGTCATCCACTATGAATGAGTTTGTGTAATGATTTAGCAGCTAGAAGTTGCATATTGACATTTTTGTCAAGTCTGGACTACAGCAAAGCAGTCAGAGATGATTACATGCTCTGACAAAATGATGCTATAAATGTCCTAGGTCATTCTGAGGAATATGTAAATCTTTGAAGGGTTTTTTTTTAAAGATAGAACTACAGTCTTGTACCTTTTTTCTTCTGATAATCTTCAAGTTTTTTAAACAATAGAGTGTCACCTTTGAGATTGGCTTGTTAGCTTTTCTTTCGAAAGAATGTTTGAGGTAAAGTGTGGATGGTGAAACCTAGAGACTTCTTGCTATAGGGCTTACACAATTTAGATGGTCCTTGAGGACGTGTGTGTAGGAAACTTTTTTTTTCCTTCACAGACATCAGTGGTCTATTGGTGGCTTGTGCAGCTTTCTGATGTTGTATTAGGTTTTATTGCAGGGCCAGCTGGCAGAGGTGTGGAGAGAGGGCTTGGATGCCTGCTGGAGGAGGATGTTGAGCTGCAGAGAAGAGGCCTGAATGTCTCTGGAGGCTGGGTTGTCGCTGGGGAGGGTACAAAAAAAGGCTTTTTGCCAGTTGTTTTGGCAAATAGGATTCCCTGGAGCAAAGGGGAGAATGTAGTTTTTTCTGGATATGGGGTGAGGTGCAGTGTCTGGTACCTTGCACTCAGAACTGCCTGGGAAGGTTGCTAGCTTCAGAAAAAGTAGTGCAGCTCTTTCACTGTGTTTATTTTGGGTCTTTGCTGCACAGTAAAATGTGAAGGGCATTGCATTGTTTGAACATACAACTTGTTCTTAACTGCCACCCTAGTCTTAATATGTTAGATTTACTGAGCTCTTGTCCATAGTACTTCTCAATAAAGTCTAAAATAGGAATGTTTCTGTGACCATGGCTCTGGGAACACAAAACTTTTCTGGTTTAAGACATTTTATCAAATTCCATATTTAGAAAAAAGAGATAGTTCTGCTTTTCAGGCTACAGCATCACAAAAAAGCTTAACCTATTTCTGCAGTTGTGTTCAAGGCTGTTTCCTCTCTGCTTTCAGAGGTGTTGTCAAAGTCGACATCAATCTGCAGAAGGTGGACATTGACCAGTGTTCGAGCGAGGGATGGTTCTCAGGGACACACAGGTGTCATCTCAACAATTCTGAGGTATGTCTGTCCCTAAGGGACCTCACTTCAGTCAGTAACAAATCTTTACACTGAGCTGTGTTCTGTAGTATAAATGTTATGTATTTTACAGACATTGAATGGGGTTTGTGGGGCTGAAGGAATCTTTCTGTGTGAGGTGTTATGGGATTCGTGAGTTTCAGGAGTGCCTGCAGAATTATTGATTATTGAAACAGAAGCAAAGTTATTGTGAAGAGATACCAGTTACAGGGAAAAAGATTACCAATGAAATAATTTATGAGGTTCTGCTTTGCGAATCAAACAATTACTTTGTGCTCAAAATCAAGATTGGATTTTAGTGTCAGTGTCACTTTTGCTTGGAAAACTTTGCAGAATGTAGTAGAAGTAGCTGAAGTGCTAATGGTAATTATTCAGAAAAACATGGTCATTTGATAGAGTGATACAGAATAACAGGCAGAATTGGATACTGTAATTCCTTCTTAGCAGGAATGCCAACATTTTGACAGAGCTGACTAAAATGTTTGTGCTCAGCTCCTTCCTGCTTCCCCTTTCTTCGGAAGGTCTGTGTCTGGTTCCATCTGTCAGCAAATCATAGATCATTTGGCCTGGCCTGTCATATGTATTCAATGAAACTTTGAAACAAAATACATTTTGATTTTTCCTTTTAATTCTCCGTGTAAAGGTGATTTCAAAGGCACCTGTTTGTTTTCTGTGAGAGTAGGTACCTTGTGCACTTCTGTACTTTTGGGAAGGACAATTAAAATGTAGGGGAAATTGACATTTGTCTACCAGAAGTCAGGAGATGTTTGCCTAATTTTCTGTAAAATGCCATTTTTTCAAAGCCAAGTCTAAATTTAGAAAAACAGTTGGTTTTGATGAATTCAGCTGCTAACATTTTTGAGCAAGAAGAACTCAGAATTTTTGTAAACATCTTTTTTTGGTATTTTTCTCTTTGATTTTTTCATGAAATAAACTTGAAATGCAAAATCAAGTCTTTGATAAAGACTAAGTTAAGACTAAATATTTCTGCAAGTAAAAAAGTTTATTTCTCTGCCAAGTACTTTTTGACTTCTGAATTGAAGGGAATACTTTTTAAATCACTCCCATTTCTTCCTAGAAGAAGATACTGTTTCCCATGTGATCTGCTAAAGCTTGTTTTTTTTTTTTTTTTTTTTAATACATTCTAGTTATCCCAAATGTGATAATATACTTTGGCAAGTGCTCCTCCTTCCCCTAATGTCTTATGAGCAAAATATTTCAGCAGAGGGGTGGGATTGTAAACTGCATCTCTGCAACCAAGAATAAAAGGGAAAAAATCCAGTCCTAGGTCTCTTGTGGCTTGGACCTCATTGGCAGCTAAGTACCATGCAGTCATTCCTTCATTTCCCCTGCCTCCACTGCCATGGGGTGGAGAATTGGGGAAAAAAGATAAAGCTGGGAACAGTTTAATAATGGAAACAAAGTGATTAAGTAATAATAATGACAATAAAATATGCTATTACTAAAATGATGGGGAAAAAAGGGAAATTAAACCTGAGAACAACCCATAATGCACAATATCACCTGCTGACCTATGCCTGTCCTGTCCTCCAGCAACAAGTGACCCCCCCTGCCCAACTCTTCCCAGCTTATATACATGCCACCAGGCAGGATGTTCCAGGTGTGGGATATCCCTGTGGCCAGCTCAGGTCAGCTGTCCTGGCTCTGCTTGCTTCTTGTGCAGAGCATTGGAAGCTGGAAAGCCCTTGACTTAATGCAGGCATTGCTTAGCACACTGGTGTTTTGGCTGTTGCTACCTCACAGAGAATCCAAAACACAGCACTGTACCAGCTACTGAGCGGAAACTACCTCAGCTGAAGGTCCAGGAGAAGGCCCCATGTGCTGCTTTCCAAACTTGTGTCATTGGAACCCACTGTGTGGAATAAGGGTAACTTACATAGTTGTGCAACCATATTTTCCACACAGTTTTGCTGATAAATGCTAATGAAATCATATTCCCTGTGCTCTCCCTTATCTACCTAGGAGCAGTTAAACAAATACCTGCTGATGGTTGAATGCTCTGCCCCCATTTACAAAGTCTGTCTCCAGCAGAGAATGGAGATCTCTTGATTTCCAGTTCTACTCTAGTTAGACCCTTCTTGCCTACTTCAGTTTTGTTTGTGACTTGGGTATTTACTGCAGCATAGCCTCTGTGCAGAGTTCTTGATAAGCCTTTGCCATAGTGAATTTCTGATTTGGCTCTGAAAGTGTTTCCTTCATAGCCCCTACCATGTGGCCAGGCCACCAATACTGTTAAACCAAAGGCATAAAGCTCAATATTTCAGATTATTTTTAAATTTTGGAAATACAGCTCCCTTCTTCCCTAATGCTATGAAAATAGAGTGACTTCATGCAAGAATGGGAGGAAAAGACCAGAGTTATGGATTAATCAAAAGGCCTTTATAGTGGCTAAAATCTACTAGACGCATGGCAGACAAATTCTCCTACTTTCTGTGCTGCTCTGAAGTGTTTATTTTCTAAATAAAAATCATTTGAAATGAGGGAGATGGAGGTGCATGGAAACATATGGTAAGCCAGTGGTCTGTATGTGCTAGACAGAGAAAAGGGAAGGCATGGATGGGATCCAACTTCTTCCAGAAAATAGAGACTGTTGTTGGAAGTACTGTATTGCCTCCACATAGTCTGGCACAGCAGTACTAGGAGATGATGCTAACTGTGGCACTGGGATTTGTCTTTGGAAGGTCATCAAGAACAACCCGATTGTGATGGAATGGTTACAGTGTTAGTCCTTGCTTGGAAAAAAATGGTGTCAGGTTGAGTGATTTAGGAATATTATGATTCAAATATGCAAAATGCTGAGACATACTAATCTTCCTTAAACTTCCATCTGTCCTTAGATTTAGGTGTTCCTTAGGGTTGGTGGATCTTAAATGACTTCCTTTACGTATGGTGCCCTCAAGTTCAAAAAACAGAAAAGAAAACAAGCACTAAGAACTTTGAATTCCCCATTTTTAATTCAACTACTTAAATTTCTAAAATGTAGTGGATTTTTTTTCTGATTTGTTCTCTTTTGTGGGCAGTACACATACATCCCTGATTTTATAGCAGCCTAGATGAACAAGAGTGCCTTTCTTAAACCACAGGGTAACTGGACACTGCTCAACCTAATTAAGCAGGAAATTAGGTGATACTTAATACAGGAAAGTCAAATTGCAGCCATGGCTCAAGTCTATTTCAGTTGTTATGCTTTTCTCCTTTTTTTAATAACTGGATCAGCCAAAAAGAGGCTGATGGCCAGGTGGCTTTTGTGAGAGAGAGCTGCATTCTGCTTCCTGCCTTCTACCTTGACTCCCAAATAGGTGACGGCTTCCCCAAAAGCTATTGGGCAAGATATTTGGGTTCTCTGGGGCTGCAACAAATATGAAAGGTAGTATCTGCAGAGTTAAAAATAATTGAGTAGCATAGATCATAAAACGATGCAGACAAGTCTGAAATTTACAAACAGAAAAAATTTGTACCCAATAACAAATGCAGAAAAAGCTACCCAATAACAAATGCAAAGTAATTCCACTGAACCGGCAGTGCTGTACAGTGTACAGTCTAGGCTGGTAATGGGAGGAAGGAAACATGCACTTTTACCCTGTTTGAAACCCTGGAAGACTTTTACTATATTGGATTTCTTCTCCATAAATGCTGACAGCAGCTGCTGGCACTTTTAGTAACAACTTTAGAGTCCTTGTGGAGCCTCCAGCAATAATGTCAAGGCTGAGGAGCATCTGAAGAAATCAGCTGGTGTGGCCCCTTGAGCTCGGCCGGGTCCTTCCAGCCTGCATGGCAGCAGACTCCACACTGTTCCCCTGGCCTTAATGAGCCTGCTAACAGCTTGCAGTGTGAGGCAGGCTCAGCTGACATCCCTTTGGGTTTCAACAGTATTCCACAAATGACAGCGTGCAAAAATATCTGGAGGAAATGAGGGAAGCAGAGTAAACAAGAAAGCTGCAGTGCTGTCTGTATACAGTGGCTGCATATCCATGTTTGTAGAAGGATGCATAGGCCTACTGTGTGTTTATTTATTGTGCACAAACACAAAACCAGCTGAGAAGGGAAAACAAATGAGCAGTGCAGCCAAAATCTTTTTTCCATTGTTTAGCAAAACATTTTGGTCCATCATATTTTATTATACTGTATGCAAGGTTACAAGCAACTGAGCAAGAGGGAGGTTGGTTAAAAATAGAATTGTAATGGGGACTGGGGTGGGAGGGGATGTGGGGGGAACCCAATGCTTTCCAGGTTTTTCAGGCAAGTGCTTTTCAGTGCCCTTGTCAGACTGGGAAAAGGCTATTAATGTGCACAGTCTGTGGGAGGGGAACTGTGGCAGAGATTAGCATCTGAAGTCATAACCCGCTGGGTCATAGTCAGTGTCATTGATTTTGCTTTTTACTGGCATGTATTTTCTGTCCTATCCATTAGGGAAAGTGCAGTCAGAAGAATTTGAAATCAAAGCTGTTTGGTGATTCAGTCTGAGTGACTGGGTTTATGGACTATAGTTAGCTTCTAATTTGGAAATAATAATCATTCTTGAAGCTACAGATTGCATTCAACACAGGATAAGAGCAGTACCCAACCAGAGCAGAGAGCATGTCAGGATATATTTTGTCTTAAAACAGCATCATTAGTGGTTGAAAACAAATACTAAATGCTATATCAAATCCTGAGCTGAAGAGGGAAACTAAGGCAGAAAGGGCAGTGGCTCACTTCAGGATGCAGGTGAAGAAAACATA
Organism: Serinus canaria; assembly: GCF_022539315.1. Classification (NCBI taxonomy): domain Eukaryota; kingdom Metazoa; phylum Chordata; class Aves; order Passeriformes; family Fringillidae; genus Serinus; species Serinus canaria. The sequence goes on along the minus strand of NC_066315.1, from coordinate 17,274,420 downwards.
GCCAGCTTGTCTTGGATTCAGAAGCAGACAGGTGTATCTGTTCTCTCCAACAGCTCAGGCTATTTGAAGAGCATGCAGTAGACACAAAAAACATTTTGGATGCTATTTTTAAAATAACTTTTGCATCATCTGCATTCATGGGAAAAGTCCCCTTATGACAGTAAACCAGATCTAATCTGGCACTCCCCCAGACACTGTTACATAAAATAAGGTGGAGGTTTGTTGGAGTTCTCAGTGATAAATAAGGTGCTATGAAAACCAGCTTTCAGTTTAAGGAAGAGGCAGGTTGCTTAGCTACAGCATTGCTTTAAAGACAAAAAATTTAAATGAGTCTGTGTTTTGCAGGAGCTAATCTTGGTTATCAATGTTTTCTTCAAAGAAGAAAACCTTTGCAAAAATTCCTTTCATCCTAGTTAGCAGTCTTAACTTGAGCATTTAAATTCATCTGGGTCAGTTCTATTTGCTTTGTTTTTCTTCCCCCAAAGTTAAGACATGAAAAGGAGTAGATGGTTGGCTGAATGATATTGTCTGTCAAATTAAAATAGCTGGGAGATTTTTGGTTTATCTTGCATATGACAGGTGTAGCATTACATCATTTTCCAGTTCTTTCAGATCTGTGACTGCAATTTTTGGATCTTTCTCTGCTGAACAGAGATATTCAGATGATCCTGTCAGGCAATGCTGGTTAGTTGTGCTGGTGCTTCTTCCTGTTGTGTTTGGGAAGGGAAGAGGTGAGGCCCAGAATTTTCCTTGGCTGGTGGAACATGAGCAAAATATACATGGTGAGAGCAAGGGGGAAGTTGCAGAGACGGGGATGGATGCAGGGAAGAGAGAGATTGAAAAACTGTGGCTGGGGCAAGAGAAGGAAGTTCAGGGTGTATTGGGAGGCACAGAAAACCTTGCAGTGAGGAGTATGGGGACTGGAGCCAGGCTGCACCATTCTCATGGCAGTCTGGCTGTGAGTTGTCTTTCCAGGAGTGGAAGGGCAGAATCTGTAGCAAACCCAGGCATAAACAGAGCACAGCTTCATTCGGAGTCCTCATTTTTTATCGCTATGTCCAGAGGCTTGTACAACGTCTGAAAAATGCCTCTAGTTGCATTAAGCACAATTAGATATTTGCAACTAGATAAATATACAGCATTCTGGTTTCAAAGCATCTGGTCCATTCTGTGAGAGATTTGACAGGCTTATCTTGTGAGGTGATACAAAGACTATTACCCCCGTTTTACAGCTGTCCCACAGGCAAAATTATTATCTCTAAACTGATAGACTGGAATTGCAGAGTGATCTCCAGGTGTGTGAATTACCTTCTCCAGAGTTTGATTTCTGCAGAGAGGTGTGCCAAGCATGTGAACTGAGATGAGCTCCATCCAGGGCTCAGGCTGGATCATCTTCAGAAATGGGTTTTGGGGTGCAGCACAGCATGTACCCACACCATGCTTCAGATACTTCCAGCAAAACTTAAGCATCCTGAGAGATTTCTGAAACCTGTGTCTGATGAGCTTCATAGTTTTCTTAGTGATCCTGACTTGTGATAAAATTTTGGTCAAGAAATAAATCACCCCAACTCCTCTTAGATAAACACCCTGTTGCTGTCATTGCAAAGGACACAGCTTTCTCTGAACTGTGCAGACTCTGTTCTTGAGTTAGCTGTCAGGTTACTCAGGTAATATTTTGCAGAGGGTTTTTTTCATAGTTAAAATAGGAGAATTCTGCTCATACCTATGTACTGCAGGTAATTTTTTCTTTGAAAAAATAGGGTTTTTTGGTTTTTGCAAGACTTGAGAAAGTTAACCAATAGAAAAAAAATTGTCTTACTTTAAAAAAAGCTTGTATCAGCTGTAGTAACTGTTTTCCCTGCTTTTTTCATAGTTCATCATACCTAAAAAAGAGGCAAGTTTAATTTAGCCTAGAGAATAAAGGTCATTTGTTTATCTATAATAAATAAAAGTCATCTTGAAAACATATTAAAACTCTCATGAAGAAAAACTGGAGACAATAGCTGCTGAATCTTTATATTCAAAACAATGTACTGAATCATTGTAATAACCTTAATAGAAAAAAACTAATTTAGCTTTATTTTTAAGCACAATTTTATAACACTAGACATTCAAATACAGTCACTTTTGTTGGTGACTTCTGTTAAGAGGCAAATGCTTTTTTGCAAATGAAAAATGACTGCTTTTGGGTTATCTATGCTTTTGTTTAAATTTCAGTAATTTGTATGACCTTTTTATTCTGGTTTGCATTTGCCGGTACTGTAAACTGATGGCTATAAAGGACTGGTGTCCTGGAAATTTCTTAGCCTTTGCTAACCTCAGAATCATCTTTTGTGTTTCTTTAATACTTTTTTGTCCATTGCTGTTTGAGATTATGAATGTACTAAGCATCAGTGCTAATATGGGAATGCAGAACATTTGATTTTTGATCTTCAGATTTTTGAGTATTACTGCCTTTTTGTGTTTTGACTATTTTGTAAGCTGAGTTTCATCCTACTGCATTTCTTTATTTTTCACCTAAAAGGATTTTATTCTTTTTTCTATCACTGAAAAGGTAGTGAAAAGAAATACACTTCTTCCAAACATCATATGTATATAAAATTCCTAAGATAAGAAAGATATTTATTGTCTTTGATTATTCCTTAACTTATAAAAGATGGTGAGGGAAAGTAGAGACCAATCAGACAATATTTGTTATATTGCACTGTGTTCTTCTTGCTGCAGGATCAGAACCCCTCTGAAGTTAAATTTGGTCCCCAGATTTACCACAACTATTCTGAAGGCAAACAGTTTTCATTTACTTGCATGAAATAGGTAGTAGGATTTGCTTACTGAACTCTACTCTTTTTTGTCAGAATGTAATAGCTACTTTTTTTTCACCACTAATTACATCTAAACATTTTAATAATTTTTTCTCTTTCAAATATGGTTGGCTAGAGAAAAGAAGTATTCATGAAGAGGTATAACCATGCCTTCTAATTTAAGCAAAGTGAGTCCCATGCAGCCACCATAACCAGTTATAGTCTTGCTGTTACATTTTAAAATAAAACTAACCCAGCTGGCTTGACCTGAGAAATTGAACTTTCTCTATAGCTAATAAACTGAAATATTTGCAACCCTCAGATATTTTTGTATGTTTTTATGTTAGCATGTATTTACAGCTAACCTGTGCATGTGTGCACATGTATGAACATTATATAAATGTGTGTCTGAACATCCATATATACATGGAGCTGTGAATTGCTTGGTCCTTTGCATAGAGGCATTCTGCCAGAGCAGCTTTGTGCTGAGATGTTGCAGAGGCTGGGAGGGGACACTGGGGCTTGCTTTGCACCCCAGCCCATGCACCAGCACAGGCTGCAGGGCTGAGCAGCTGGGAAGCAGCTTTGTGCAAAAGGTTCAGGGGATCCTGGTGGGCACCACATCCACCATGAGCCAGCAGCGTGCTCTTGCAAGGCTTGCACAGCCTTGGGGGCTGTGTTAGGCAGAGCTTTGCCAGCTGGGCAAGGCCTCCTCTGCAGGGCTGTGCCCTCTTCTGGGCTCCTCAGTTCAGGAGGCATGGATGCTCTGCAGGGGCTCAGCCAAGGGCCACCACACTCAGGTGTTTGGGGCTCCTGTTGGATGAGAGACCAAGCAAACTGGAACTGTACAACATAGAAAAGAGAAGTTTTGGGGATTTTCTCTACCTAAAGGAGAGACAGATTCCTCTCAGGGGTCGTCAGTGACAAGGCAAGAGGTAAGGCTTCAGACTGAAGCAGTAAAAAAACCCTTTTTTGATTACACTGTGGGGGTAGTCAGGCAGCAGAGCAGGTTGTGCATGGATGTGATGGAGAGACAGCATTGGTGATGTTCAGAATGTGTGGGGCCCTGGGCAACCTGGTTTAGCTGAGCCTGCTCTGAGTAGAACTTGGGACTGGATGATTTTCAGAGGTGCCTTCCAGGCTCAGCTGCTGTGGGATTCTGTGGTCAGCTGCTCTTTCATCCTTTGTAAATTCATTTTTCCTGTCTGATGTAGTCAGAAAACAAAGCCTTGTGAGCTTTGCATTTCCACTCTGCTTTATTTTTACTTGTGTCAAGACTCTCTTCCATTGCCAGCTGCTTTTGCAAAGCACTTTTTTTCTGTTAAGCTTCTAATAAGTATGTGAAGATGTGCATGTAAGTTTTTTGAGAAATCATTTGCTTTAGACACTTTTCTACAACAAGCTCAACATTTCTTTCTTCTACTACAATAGAAGAAAGGGAAGCAATATATCCAGATTCTTATTTTCTTAGATAATACCAGTCAGCATCTCAACTTACTTTTAAAACTTCTCTGAAATTGATTTAGTAGAGATAACATTAAACTTTGGATGATGCTGGCTTGCTGCTTGTGCAAGGTTTTAAATATTTTTATCCCTTCATATATTATCTAAGTATCTAATGGTTAAATCTTTGAGTGGATGGAAGATCTAAAATATAGATTTTGTGGTGCATTTAATTGGACTACAAATGCTGCATTATACATTGGGAGTTTTCCAAATAGACTACAAGGTATAGAATACTGTCCTAGAATTAGAGGATTCCGAGGGCTGTTTAGTAAATTGATATAGGTTCTTTTGAAATTAAGACATTCTGATACTTGTTTTGATCCTGAAATGCAGTGAAGCAACATGAGCAGTGAATTTTCCTGAATGAACATTTTTGATATGTGTAATTTTGAAATATAAAAACATGTACTTCAGGTAGCTTCTCTTGGAAATTATATAATTTGAAAGACTGGTAAAACTTGATTAAAAATGTGCATTAATCTTAATCCTTTCTTATGGGGAGAAAATGTAAAAAGGACACTTGGAGAAGGTCCTGCTCTCTGATAATGGCAGGTGACTTTGTGATACATATCGAGCATTTCTAGAAATCTGTCTACCAAATGCAAAGCCCCAAATACATGTCTTGTCTTCTTTTTTTTTCTCAAAGCCCCACCAAATGCATGTCTTGTCTTCTTTTTTTTTTTCTCTTGAAAATTTAGAAACTTTTGATACCATTTGTCCAGTTCCATCTCTAGTGATATCTATCTTATGCTGTTGGATATTCATGGCGTTATTTTAGCTCAGCCAAAGCATCTTATCTCTCTTACAAGAAAGGAAGTCAAAGAAAGCAGCACTCCAGAGCTTGTAAACTTCTACCAGCCATGATAGGACATCATTACCTTCCAATGTATACAAGACATGGCACAAATTGATTTTAAGCATGTGAGAGCAAATATTTGCTCTGTAGAGCTTAAACTCCCTAATTCACGTTGTTTCACTGCCCTTCAAATAAATGCACTGGCTGAAGTAGGCATTTCTTGGTTGCTTAGTTATACAGATTTTTTATATGGATAACTAATATGTGATGCTTGTTTAAAAGAAATGGCTAAATAAAATGATGCTGTCATCCTGATGTGAATATTTGGGAATATTTTTGTGAAAAATGGTGAGACTGATTTTTTTTTTTCTTGGTAGTAGAATGAGTTTTAATTTTTAAATCTGGGTTTTCTCTGTAATAATGATTGCTTTCTAAGGGACCACTTTATTGCTACATAGACTGTGAATAAAAAGCAATTCTCATGAAGTATTATTCAGTGAGCTACTTAAGGAAGAAATATTTTTGCATGTTTAATGCACATTTCACTATGTTTCATTTCCATAGGTGATTGAGTGTTGTTTTTAATTATGCATAAGTGGATTATTCTAACTGCTTTCTAACATTGTTTTTAAAAAATGGTGCATTATAGCAGTCATTTTTTGTTACAAGTGTAACCTAAAAATATTTTCTTTGGTGATTACATGATGATATGGAGAGACATTTTGCATCTTTGTCACACTGCAGCAAATTTTAGTGTTTCCCCTGTTTGTGTATCTTGTTGTAACACTGCTAAATGGTGAAAATGTTGAAATACCTGTAATAGTTGAGATGCGTCAACTTTGAAGTCCTTGCTTCTCACAGAACTTTCCAGTGGCTTTGCATTAACTGTGTTTGAATTTGTATGTGTGTAACACAAGAAATGACTGCCATGGGTCACAGATGTGGGAAGGAAAATGAAGTTGGTGTGGGTGGGAAGCACTGTGTATGGCCCTGGGACCACAGCAGCTGTCCCCATAAACTGGGGCCACAACACTATCCAGGAAAGAGTGATGAAGAGGAGGAGAGCTTGAAAAGCATGAATTCCAGACAGCAGCTGTGCACTCACCTTTTTAGTAAGGATGAAAGGATAACATTTTTATGAGGAAAGAATACCTCACTTGTCCCTTGTAAACGTCAAGCCTTTGACAGTGCTCTTGCTCTGCTCCATTTGTTTTCTCCAAAGATATAAACACTGTTACAAAGAACAGTCGTGTTTTTGAGGTTTTCCCCCCCCCTATTATTTCTTGCCATGGTTAAGTCCCAAATAATTTTGGGTTGCAGGTGTGAGAATGTTTGTAATTATCCATTCAGATCATCCATAGCTGTATGGCTTTATAGCAGCAGCTTTACATTAGGAATTGGTCTTTCAGTCTGTAGCATGCAGACTTCTCACTAATATCATTTGGATCCTTGTTGATGCTGAAGAACAGAGGCAGTAATCGGTGATCTCAGCAGAGAGGAGTGGAGCTGCTGACCTGGTGTGTTGGCCTTCAGAACTCCAGTTGTGCTTTGTTCTGTGACCAGCATTTTTGAGTGCATCCTCTGTAGAAAGACATTTTAGATCCTGGAGGCAGGTGGGATATGTTCTTCCCTCTTGCAGCAAAGGCTGATCAGCTCACCATTCAGGGGATCATTCTCTCAATCACCTTTCCAGGTACTATTGATCTCTGTGTTCAGTTTAACCATCAGTACAAGCAACATGCTCTTAGTAAATACAGTTCTGTGGACATGATCCAAATTGTTAAGATCAGTTTGGTTTCTGGCAGACCTTCATTCTGATCTGGAGTACCCTTGTGCAGGTTAAAAGGAGTTTCTTTCTGCTTCCTCTCTTTGAAAGGATATTACCAATATTTTTTTTTTTTTGCCTTTTGATACAGTGTCATAACTGGGACAATCAGACTCTTTTCTTTTTACCTTTTCCCCCTATCAAATCCCACACCCCATGTTGCCTTTTTGGAAAAAAACAACCCCAAACAACTGTATAATTTTTTCTTAAGTCTTCAGTCTTTTTTAATTTGCAGTCTCAGCTTAGCTTTGGGTTTAGGTTGTATTCCTTGTTTTGGGAAGTGTGCAGATATAAAAGCTGCTACCCGAGTGCAACTCTGCCTTGAATCTGGTTTTGCTTTTCTTCTCTCTAGATTGACTACCCACTGAAAGGCTTTGGAGTTGCAGCTTTTCTAAGATTATTTATTTTGCCTTGATGACTCTGAGTGCAATGCTGAGGATATTTGTGTTGTTAGCCAGGAAAATCAAGTACAAATATGGCCCAACTTCTTCTCTCTCTTGTGTTTAAATGCAGACCAGATACATTCCTGGATAACCCTTGTTAGCCATTCCCATGCTGCTGAAATCCAGACAGAGATATTTTATTTGAATCCATGTGGTCTGTTATTGTAGGTGGTCATATTATATCATCTGACACTTGCTTTTATCTTAAAATATACAAAAAAGTCTCAGAAATGATGAATAATTTATCACAGGTATCTTTGGTCCTGTGCTCCTCCTGGGGAGCTCCACTGGACTGGTCACATCTCTTCCTGAAAATAGTCTGTAAGAAGAAAAACAGCAACTAGATTTTGGATGCCTCCCTGAGACTGGCACTTTGGCTTTTACAGAGGAAATGCTACAGATGTGAACTGAGGGAATCTTCTTCAGGACAGATAAGGGAAACATCTCAGCTTTTAAAAGCAGCTTGTACAGTTTGCTCATTCACCTCAAATCACCATGGCCATCTGTAAGGAAAAAGTTCAGAGTCAGAACAGTGAGCATTAGGCTGAATTTTCTATTTTTCTCTACCTGTAGCAGGTAGGTTCTGCCTGAACTACTAGCACTGATCCTGTGAGAGTTGACTCAAGAAACTGCTCTGAGTGACAGGAAAAGGTTATGTATTGGAAGGTTGGTGAGCTGTCAAAACACCTAAAGATATTTAAATTGCTTTAAAAGTGACTGCCAAGTAAAACTTGTTTTTAAATTGCTGTCCTTATACAAGAATTAAGTTAATGGCATATCTCTCAGGGACAGAGACTGACAGGATAGTTCAACTTCTGTTAGCTCTATTCATAAATATTTTCACTGAAGTAATGAGAAAGAGCAGTTACTTTCCAAGCTTCCTCTCCCTTTTCCTTGGCTTGACTACAGTATACTTGGTTACCTCTTCTAGTCTGATTTACAAATTGCTTTTAGGAGCACTTTACTTTAGTGACAGTAAAGGTGACTGGATTCCTTATGTCTGTAATGTAAACCCCATCACACTGTTTCCCAGTAAAAAATGGGTTTTTTAGGCAAGAGTTCTTAATATTCATTTCCACAGCTTCATAGAACTAGAGCAACTCTGGCACATTACAAAATATATTCTCATTATCATTTCTCCTGAAGAAACAGTGCTGGGGCCCTTCCTGTGAAGATTAGATTGTGCCTCAATATTCAAGACCATCAGAAGTGAAAGCTCAGTTAATGGCATTCTGACAGAGACAAACAATTCTTTGGGAGAAAGAGGAATAGATAAAAACACTATTTTGAAGGAGTGCTGAAAATCTCCCTCATTTTGGAATGTACTTTGAAAGGATAGATGCCCAGTTTGTTAATACACCCAAGCAAATTCTGACAGAGAAGCCATGTACTATTGCATTGGACAACACAGTTCAGCATCTTCTAGGTGACAATGAGAAGATCCTCTCTTAAGTAAAAAAAAAACCTAGAATTCAAAATTTACAATAGTAAGTAAAAGGTGCTTTCATATATAAAAAATGAGGGAAATATTACAAAAAAATATAATAAATTAGTAAAGTAATGCTGAAATAGTCCTGTAATAAGACTCTTTTTACCCAATAAATATAGTTCTGCCGTTACAGGAACCAAGGATTCCTCAGCAATTTTCAGATAAAGCAGAAAAAGTTGTTCCTATTGTGATGCTGATGAGCACTGGTAAAGTTAGTTTGTCCACACAATCTCAGGGTTTTCAACTCTGCCATGTGCCTGCACCCTAAAGTCCTACATGAAAGTCACTATAACAGACTGGGCATGCCAGGCAGCCCTGCTCAGCTGCTGGACCAAACCTTCTGAGTTCTGGTGAACTGACTTCAAGCACTATTTTTAGGACTACAGAAATTTGGCACCTGATAACTTATGTTTCAGGATGACATGAGAGGAAAAATACACTATAGTTGAGGAGTTATGTCTCTTTGTCACTGATGTTTGGCTGTAATTTTTTATGACAGCAGAGTAGCTCAGTTGAGAAGCAGAAAATTCCTTCCCTACTGCAAAATGTTCTAGAAGAAAATTAATGCAGAGAAGCAACAGAGGAAGTGCCTTTGGTTTTGAGGTGCATGTCATTCTTTCAAGGGTAGTTTAAAACATTAAAAAAGGAAAAAAAGAAAAATAGAAAAGATGGGCAGTACCACGTGTACCTGCACAGCTAAAGTCAACAGAAGCTGTTAGATGCTTAACTTTTCCTCATTGGAAGGTGCAGCCCTTGACTACAGTTTAGGACTGAACCTTTCACTACAGAACTTTGCTGTTCAAATGATTGAACACTATCAAACAGCCTTTGAATTCATATAGTAGTGACAAAGACATTTGAAAGCACTTAGAAGTTTCCAGAACTTTGGAAAACACTGGGAGAGAAATTGCTGTATTATAAGTTCACAGAAGTATGTGTTGTTTATGGGTAAAAAAACCCTAAACCTGTTAAAGTAACCCCTCTGAAATACCTTTGTTCTTCTTTCCCCTGTGCAAATTTTTCTCTGGCATCTGGGCACAAATGGACCATTGTCTGCCAAGTCCTGCCTGAGTGCTTGAGCTTCACTCCTTCAGTCAGGCAGAGGTGCCCAGTCATTGGTATCTTCCCTGGGGCAAAATCACCTGTGGTATTTTACAGGCATGCCTACAACACCTGGGAGTTCATTAGTATTCTATAGCATCCTGTGGCCTTTCAAAGGACAGGAGTTTCTGAGGACTTTCTTGGAAGAAAGTGGGAAAACCATTCTGTTTTGGTTTTGCTCTGCCTGAGAAGTCAAAGTAGATCAAATAACTCCATTATGCAAATAAGTAATGGATGCATTATTCATCTCTGTCGCTCCCATTTCATGCATTTTGTATATGATCTATTTCCTTCCATTTAATGAAGAAGATAAAACCCCCCTGGTCCTGCACTAAGTAGCTCTTTTTTTCTTCTTTCCCTCCTCCCCCCCTTTTATTTTTACAATGTTCTTGCCAGTGCTGTGTGGTAAGAATGTCAAGTCAGGGTCAGTTTACCCAAAGAGAAAAGGCTGGACCTACTTTTAATTCAAAGCTCCAGCAGCGGATTTGTTTTACTGCTACAGTCTGTAATGGATACATAATTGCATGCCTGCATGGAATGAGAAATCCTTGATTTGAGAATTAGGCATTCTAAGAAAGAACCAACTAAATTTCGTTGTGGCGGCGAGCACATCTTGCTGCTTGTTTCACGCTTCACTCCTACCTTGACGGGAGGAATGCAATTCTACCGTGAAGATTAATACTGACAGGCTGATAAAGGGTTACATTTTGCCCTTGCTTACACAGGGTTTGCTTGAATCTGACTGCACAGATTCCTAGGAACTGCTGCTGAGTTAGGCTGTGAGTTCATCACCAAGTCTTATGTTCCTGGGCAATTTCAACCTGAGGCATTGCTCTAGCAGCTGGCATGTGTAAGGTGATTAGTTCCCCCAAAAGTTTCAAAACATGAGTCAGAGATTTTTAAAATCATTGTTTCTTCCCTTCCTTGCTGTTTTATATTTGCACCAACTACCTAATTTCTGTGTTAATGATTTTTTTGCATATTTTCTACGCTCTAACTTCTACCCATCCAAACTCAAGATCTCAAAATTAGTCTGTGCTCTGGCTTCTTTATATGAGAAAAAAGATCAAGTTTATGTTTGTCCAACCATATTAGTGTATTGTATAGATACCACAGGTTGAATTCAAATATAAGAATTAAATTCATTTATCCACCTGAAACTAAGTTACTTTGTCTTTTAGGAGAATAATTTGAACAATTCAGTTTAACACTGAGTATTAACTGCAGGTATGTGTCTAAACATTTTCTAGTCCAGTGTTTTAATGTTCCAGGTGTTGTTTTGAACTTGCTTTTCCCAAGTATTTTTATGCACTTCACCTACAGTATTTGTCAAATAATCACTAGGTAGCAAAAAAAATTAATCACTAAGTAACAGTAAAGAAAGGTGAGCAAACTAATACACGTAGTCTGTGAAAAGGCCACCAGGGCTTACCCTGTATGCTGACTGTACCAAGATGGTATTTTTATTTATGAACCATTACTATAATTAAATTCCTTTTTTTTTAAAGTTTGTGTATTCCCACCAGAAAATGAGAAAAGGAGGTCAGAAAGCATAACTATAAATACACAAACTGTTTTTGGAAGCAGAGCTCAGCTCTTAGAGACTTTGAAAGTTCAGTTCCTTTGTGACACATGGAGACTGAGCAGTCTAAATATTCTTTTTCTATGAGTGTAGTAAAAAATTAAGGGATTGCTTTTCTTGGGGATTTAATTACAATTATCTGTGTTGTCTTTAGTGGCTATAGGGTAGTAAGAGCGTAATGATCTCATTTTAAAAATTCCCACCGTGTTAGGAAGCAATCCTTGTTTCAGTATAACAGTGCAAACAACAATAGGAGAAGCAGCAGTAAAGGAGCCAACAATGAGGTTGGCTTTTACCCTCAAATGAAGACTCTGACCTTGAATCTTTTCTCAGATTGGATCAAGGTCCTAGGTCAGACCTCTTCTGCCCAGAGAAGTTGTGGATGTCCCGTCCCTGGAAGTGTTCAAGGCCAGGTTAAATGAGGCCCTGAGAAACCTGGATTGGTGAAAGGTGTCCCTGCCTATGGCAGCGGGGCTGGAACAAGATGATCTTTCAGGTTCCTTCTAGCCCAAAGCCATTCAGTCATTCCATGATCAGGAACACAATAGGAACAGGATAGAGCGACTTAAGCCTCAATGGTATTGAAATGCCACCTTAATTTTCAGCACAAGCTTAAATGCATTCCTGATATGAATTCTGGCTTGGGAGTGACTGAAGAAATGAGTTCAGCACACTGTAAAACTCGTCTTCAATAAGAAAAGTATACAAGAGCATCTCTTTGGATTTGTGGGCTACCCATCTTTGTAATGAATTTTTATGTGCCTTCAGGAGGAGACTTGTAATACTGACAAGGTTTGTTTGATAGGAAAAGATATTTTCACAGTTCAGTAAAGATAAAAGTGACAAAAGTTTGTCCATAAGACAACTTTCATCTGTCTAGACATGTTAGCAGCGGTAGTGAGGAAAGATAGGTAACAGGGAATTTGGGGCAATTCACACCAATTCACACAGCTCTTTGTGCTGCCTGGTTAGGTATAGGCAGCTGAGTTGTTCCTGGTCATGCTGAAGATAGGATTTCCTGAGTGTTGCATAAATACACACAGGACACCACATTGCAGAAGGATTTTTAGCAGAACTAGGCCATGCTATTCTCCTGTGGGAATTGGACAAGCCTTGCCTGCAGATTACAGAGTTACTTTGAACCATGTACTGTCCTCAGAACAAGATGGACCATGTTCTGTCCTCGAATGGATACAACAAGGAAGAATGAGCGTTGTGCCAAGACGAGACCAGATGCCAGGAATGTTGTGGGAACTGTTAATTTGGCATGCCTTAGCTAAAAATGCTTATAATGTGACAACCAATCAGTAACTAACATGTGTGTATGAATATAGCTACTTAACCAATGAGCACTAAGCATTAGTGCCAGGAGACAGTGTACAGAGAAGGATAAATATGCCAAAGTTGCTTTATAAAGTGAGAATGGCATGTAGCCGTATTGGTGTGATTGTCGGTATTTGGCCGACTCTCTGATCGGGACCCTTTTCACTACATCTCGTAACTCATTTCAAAAAGTATGAACAATATCAGGAGGAAAAAACCTGAGGAAAATACCACAATGGATGGCATAGCCTTGTCTGTGGTAATCCGATGGATTTGTCAGCATTTGTCTCAGTAATTGAACACTAAATGATTTAATTACGTTTGACAGATGCAAAGCAAGCCATTTTTATTTGAAGACTGATAAAGGCATACAAAGAATGCTGAGAGTGCTTATATAGAATCTAGCAAGCTTGCTGAGACTTCTCAAGAAAGGAAAACCATGTTTAGGGTTTGTTTCATGGTGGGTACATGGAAGAAATCAGAGACAGGTTGAGCCCTGTGGCTCTCATTTGTTATCAACTGAGAATCTTTTCAGTCTTTCTTCTCCGGCAAAAAATGATATCCTCCCTACTGAGTAAAAGTCACAGTTCTTTGACTTGTCAGCATTGTCACAGTAGTAGAACTGATTATTAGTTTTAATAGACCAGAAAGAAATACTAGAATATTTTTTACCGATATGGGTCACTGTCTCTACTATTGCTTGGTAGAAATATGGAAAATATGAAATATGGAAAGCTTTTATGTACTCAGAATGATATGTAAATTGTATCACAGCTTTGTTGTTGGAAGCACGAGGAATACAAATTTAATGAAACAAAGGACAGTTTCCATTGTATTTTCTGAGAAAAATGCTGATTGCCCTGCTCTACCTTAGTTACACCTCAGTTCACAGGCTAATGGGTATAGCAAGGTGATACTAGAAAAAAGTGCTGTTTAATATAGGTCTTGCAGAATGTAGGAATCCTGATTTCTTTGTTACAAAATGTAGCATATATTTTAAACCATCAAATTTTATTTAATGAGAAATTATTGAAAGCTATTTTCAAGCTTTTTTTCCCCTTTTATCCTTCCACCTTCAGTCTCACATCTTAGCAGTCTTCAGGTTTCTTAAAATACAGAAACCTTTCAGGCTGAACAGTAATTTTGCAAGGTCTGGTATTAATTGATTCCAAGGGATTCCTTGCTGAAAAAGGAAAGAAGAATATTTAGTGGGTCGTTAACACAGATAAGATCTATTGCCCTCTGCATCCACAGCTTGTCCTCATTAAGATCAGTTGGCTTGCCATTGGATAAAGATTAATTTTTCATTAAGGCTTCATAAGGGCAAGAAAAATAACTAGTTTTATGAGTGTCTTCTTGGCTTCTAAAATAATTTATTTCTATCTTTCTTTTTTTTAATGAATAGTGATGCTGATTTATTTCTTAGGAGGAATTATTCTTATTGTCACCCTAGTCACGGCTAGCCTTACCTGTCATGAACATTAAAAGCAGACTTATATTTTTAAGTCAAAAACCCCTAAGGGATTCTGCTATCCATTTTTATGGAAGGAATAGCCATATTCCATCAGCCTGCTGTTATTTTTATTTCAGATTGTTTTTCTCTTGCTCTCAGGAAAGTTTTCATGGTTGTGTTCACGGTGTTATTGTAATAGACTGCAGCTGCTCTTTCACAGTCTCTTACCTTTGCAGGACTCAAAGACTCTAAATATTTCAAGGTGAAACAAACAGAAATTAAAGGCACCAACTGAATTACCAAGAGAATTAAAAATCATGGAGTCGTAGCAGGCATAGGGACTGAACAAGAAGCATTCTCATGTTATTACTGAAGAGAGTACCCCAGGCTTTGCTGCATCCTTTGTGAAACAGTTCAGTGCAGTCTTTTCCTGAGAAAAGAAGCCAAAACCCAAACCCCACATCTGCAGCACAGCTTCACAGAATCACAGAACATGCTGAGTTGGAAGGGACCTGCAAGGATCATTGAGTCCAACTTTTTCAGCAAGGAATCCCTTGGAATCAGCTAATACCAGGCCTTGCAAAAAGTACTGTTCAGCCTAAAATGCTTCTACATTTAAAGACACATGAAGACTGCCAAGATATGAGACTCAAGGTGGAAGGATAAAAGAAAAGGCTTGAAAAAAGCTTTCAATAATTTCTCATTAAATAAAGGGACCCAAGAGTCTTACCATGCTCCTGAGAGGGAAATCCCCTTTTGTTTTTAGGTTTCAATTGGAAAATGAACTGTTTGGTGGCATGGTAGGTTTTTCAGCAAAAAGAAGTCTCTCATTCTGTATTTCCTTTACTGTTGTCTAACTTGTGCTATCAATACTTGGTAATCAAATGAAGTTTGCTTTTTTTTGTGAAAATGTGTTTAAATCTAAACTATTCAGCCTTTTTTTATCATGAAGTAAGTCTTCTTGAAAAGCCCATTTTTTGGTGTTCAGCTCATTTTTATGGGTCTTTCTCTGGATTTACTCTAGTGTGTGCCACTGATCTGTCAAAAAATGTATACACCAAGAATGGGCACACATCCCAGAATGTGCTTCACCATGGCTGAATTCAGAGATGATGTAATATCCCTACTTCACTATTTGATATTTTTTGTGGCATTATAGTCAAAGATTATGTTATCTATTAGTGTTTCAGGTGACTGGAATGTTTGCCTTTTAGGTTTTTTACATATTTTGAGTTAAAAGTGGATCAAAATGGTTGAAAGAGAAAATTTTAAAAATTGATTGGTATACTTGAATGGAGCCTTTAGTGAAATAAGAAGTGGTTTTCATAAGTTCTCTATTCATTGATATTTTAACTCAGCTTTTTGCTTCTCTTGAGAAATTAGAATATTAATTACTGCAAGTATTGTGTTTGTATATCTGTAACTGATATGAAAAAGTAAAGCAAGTGGAAATCTGAAGTGAACTGAACTTTCAGATCCATAATGTTCCAGTATTCAGCTAGGATGCTTCCCTGAGCAGGTGGAACCTGCTTGGACCAGCTGTGATTATTTTTTTGTTTGGCCTGTCACTGGTGTGACTATTACATTTTGCAGTACTTAAAAAGTATCACTGAAAATAGCAGGTGGCATAATACCAAATTATTTTACTTAAGACTCCTCTGAGGCAATATTCAACAATATAACTTGCCTAGGTATCCCTTTTTCTTAAAACTTTCCAAATACACTAAATTCAGATTGAACTGGGTGTTGTCAGCTACAATGTGCTACTCAGAGTCACTGTGCAAGTGCTTCATGTCAGGTGTATTGAAGTGAATCTTGGATAAATTACCTGAAATCAATGAATTGCCCTCATGCACTGAATTTTGCAACTTAGGAGTGAGAGAAACCACTGGGTTTTTATCACTTCAGTTAAAAAATTTCATTTGTCTGTACAGCACATTTGTAATTACTCATTTAGTTTCAGTAAGGTTTCTGTAAAGGTACTTGGTCATGGTTACATTTCTTAAGAGTCATCTCTTACCAATTACAGGAGGAAAGAGATTTCAAAAGTCTCTAGCTGGTAAAAGTAATAAACTTATTTATATTTTGAGCTTATGTAACTTTAATTTCTAATGATTGAAATGACTCAGAACATTTTGTTGGATAAAGGCAACCAGTAATAGAAGTCTGTCTGGCAGAAAAGTATTTTTGAAGTAATTGATTGCTACTTAATTTTTTAAAATAAATTAGGTTATCATTATCTCCTAACCTTTAACTCATTCCTGTAGCAGTTTTTGACTTCTTTGTTTTATTTCTCCTTATCTTTTCTGAACTTGGATGCTAAAACAAGATGCTATCTTTTAATTATGTCTCCATGAATGCCACAATGTGATAGTAATGTTGTCTCTTCACTCTTGCAGCATTCCCATCTTGATATAGGTCAGGATTAACTCTGCTGTGATAGCAGTCAAGAGTAATTGGTGGTGGTTTTTGATCACTGATTTCTAATCATCCAGAAGTCCTTCACTGTTTCCTTTTGCTGATTTCAAGTTCAGCAGTCAGCAGATTCCTGTGGATTTTCTGAAGGCCTGAACTTCAGTCATGTTCTGTGTAACTGCTGTCTCTGTTTTAGTTCCTTTAGGAACTTTCATCTGTTTTAGTTTAGGTGTAAAATTCAGATTGCATGCTCTGTGAACCTCCTTACCTAGCTATGAAATTCCTATTTTTCCTAGGTAGTCTTGGTAGCACTTTTTCTTGATTATGCCTTCCTTTTAGACAGTGGTTTTCCAAGTTTGACTCTACATTTCCTAGAACATCAGGAGTTTCCTGCATGTTTCTTTTTTGTGAATGCTTTTTTATATTAACTGCTTATGCATTTGCTGCTAGGAGAATTGAATTTATTCATTCAAATTAGGTATCCTCAATATATACTGAGTTGCCTATCCAAGTCCAGTTTTCATTTAAATATCAGAAGACTTGAGTAACACTACCCAGACTGCTGGCCCTGGATATCTTCTAGGAGTTAATAATGCTCGTTGTTCTTCACAACTGAAGAATTTTGAGTCATCATTTTGGGTAAAATTTTGTCCTGCTCATCAAGGTGGGAAATGTTTGCAGAAGTTTCTGTAGCAGAAGGACAGTGTAGCCTATTGGGCAGGTACTCTTTCCTTTGCAGTTTCAGCAGTGGCCTGGCAGCACCAGCAACCATGGCACAGATGAAGCTTCATGTCTGCAGTAGCTACATAACAGGTCTAGACATCCCTGTCTGGCTGGGACAGTTCTGAAAGCAGAATATCCTGGCATCCTAATGGAAATGGTCAGGATGGTTTTGTGCTGTTTCTCAGGGCATGAGATTTTCTTTCTGCAGACTACTCCCCTTCCCCTCCCTTCAGCTGCAGCTGTAGGAATTCAGTGTTTTCTGGGGTTTGGATGTGAAATGTAATCACTGCATTGGGTTGTGGAACCTGACACAGAACAGGTCCCTGTCACATCTACTAAGTAGCCATAAGGAATACAGGGAAAAAATGTACAGAAATTGTAAACAGGAAAAGAAAAAGCACATGTGTTTAGTAACAAAAGAAACGACTTTGTATTTCTAAGGTTGTTCATTGGATGTTTGAATTGCCTCTAAATATTAGGTGTTGCTGTTCATTATAAATCTTTCTTCATAAAACTGATTATTGCATGTTCTGTGGCCTTTTCAAAATTGACAGCATTTAATTTTGAGGACCTACAAATTAATAAGGTCCAGCCAAATGAATGAGTCACTAAAGAGATGCACATCCTGTTCCTGACTGCTCTGTGGCCATATCATCACCCTTTTCTTCTGTGTTAGAGATACCCATACACACTTTTTCTTTGGTCAGTAATGTAGAGCATAGAGATGACAGTAAGTGAACAATTGAACAGTTTAAAATCAGCTGTGGGAACAATTCACAGGCTGGTTAGGACTAAATATTTTCTAATTACTTTTCTAAATATTTTAGGCCACACTCCAAACAGAGTAGTTGGATCTCCATTATCCTGAAGATGCTGACCTGCTTCTGTCCTGGGCTACTTTTGTCATCCAAATGCTTCCCTCTCTCTCCTCTGTGATAGATTTAAATATTTCCAAAAGGCTAACCTGAGGGTTCCAAATAAATCTTGTCATAAACATAAATTGAAAGCTATATGAAAAGTGGTGAATCCTTTACAGTCTGTAGAGTTAGGACAGTTCTTCGTCCTGATGTAACTGTTGGCCTGGGAGAAGCAGATCTGCCACTGTTAGCACAGAAAGGGTAGATCTATGATCTTCAAAAGTATTCTCAGCTTTTTCAACCAAGTTCTGAGAGTTTACTCTATTCATGTATCGTTTAATATGTTTTGTTTTTAATTAGTGACCATTGCTTATGTAGAACCAGCATTTGCTGAAAAATGGATGTTTTCTATGACTGTATTTTTTGGTTATATCTGGAAACTTGCTCATTGATATTTTTAGCTTTTTCTTGTCTCTGCACATTTCTGATTTTTGCTCTATTTTCTTGCCTGTGTCTGCACAGTTTTGTTATTTCCTGCTGGCTAATGGCTTCTAGTAGGAATGGCTGCTGCTGTAGGAATGGGTTTTGATAGGCACATTTCAAAACTTCAGGAAAGCAAATATGACCTGCTTAGGCTGTGTCTAACATAACAGAAGAAAGATAACTCTGTAGAACAAATTAAGGCCTTTGGTCTTATGAAATTTTGTTTTCCTAGAGCTGATACTCTGCTATGCTGAGAACAGCAAAACCACTAACTTTATGTATTAATATTTATGCCTGTGATTTCTCTGTGAAAATTGACATGCACAAAATCCTTCAAGGCTGATCAGAGTTCAGTGCTAACTTGACTGGGGTAAAAAGTCTTAGTTCCTCACCCCTGCTTGGTATAGTACATCTTGTCATGGAAAAATAATTTTCTTCTGCCTCCAGCTGTGTTATAAAAAATTGTGCATTGCCCCTCCCTGTTCACTTGCCTGGGTCTGTCGTGTTGAAAGCATCAATGAAGCCTCCAGTGAAGCAGGACTTTGCCAAGCTGGAGAGTCAGTGAAAACACTACTTGGAATACATGTCTGGTATGGTAAACACCAGCAAAACCCACTGGATAATGTTTGAAAAGAAGAATGCACAATTTGTCATCAATCATCATTCCCAAATTTAATCAGCTACCAAAAAAAAAAAAATAAACAGACAGTAATTGAAACTAAATTAAATGGGAGTAAAATCAGAATGAAAAATCTAAAGTTGTTCTTATTATGAATGTCTTCTTATTTTTACTATTTAAGCATTAAATTGAATTTCATGTTGATGAAACACATCGTGTGAGATGCTCATAAAATGAACAGCCAACTGAGGTGGTGAGTAATAGGAAAGGGAAGAGATTTTGGATTCCCTGGTGAACATATCTCTGTTCTTGTTTTGTGTTAGTGAAAACAGCACAATTTTTCATTAGATGGATAGAGTGTTGAAAATTGTCTTGGGAATGTGCCTGATTTGAATGAGGGCTGTCTTTAAATCAGTGGATGTGAAAAGGCAGGGCTCTGTGTGTGTGTATGTGTGTACATAGCAGAGCTGTTGAAGATTTGCATTTTATTTTGGAGAAGCAGTTGTTTAAAGAAAGATTAACAGAAAAGGATATTTATTCCTTTCTCCAAATAACAAAACAAAAAAATGCAAAAACATTAAGATTTAAAACATGATATGCAGCAAAATCAAAGTGGAGCTTTATTTTTAAAATAGGTGAATATCTCTTAAGTTCAGAGATTTTTTTAAGAACAGTTCTGTACAGTAGGGAGTGGATGTCTACAAGGAATTTTGTGTGTGGTGTGCAGGAAGTGCAGGGCTGCACTCCTTGTTGGAATGGGGGAAGAAGGCTGACATCTGCCTCCAAGCCCAAAGGGTGCTGTTCCCAAAGTGTGCACATCAGACTGTGCCTTTCCTGGGCTCTCAGGTACAGGTCAGCTCCTGTGTATTCATAGCAGTGGTTACTTTTAAGGAGAATATTCTGTGTCTCCCAGGATGATATGACATTAGTAGATGCCTGTGGTGACAAAAAGCTCTGCAATTTTTCTTCTTGTCGTAGGGTGGTTATTTTCTCATTACTTTCAGCTCCCTTCCTTGGGATTAGCTCTATATTAGTTAAATTTTCTGAGTCCATGCTTATTGACCCTCATATATTTAATTGCCTGCCATGTTCACCTGAGAAAGGCAGTTAGAAGGAGGCTTCTTGTGAAAATATGTTGAGCATTTCTGTTTTTCCTGACAATTTTCTTTCAGCATTTATGTAAAATTCTTGTTAAGTGGCTGGATATAAATACACAGTGGAGCATGCACGTAACTCCTTGGAATGGAAGAAATTTTGTTGATTAGTTTAAGTGTATATAATGTTGCCTCTCATCACTCCCAAGGAGGCTGAGAGACCCAGAAACAATTCAGGTTCCTCTCTGGCTGTGACACTTGTGGCAATGCCTTGACTTTCTTACAAGGGCCCAGGCAGGCAGAGCCCTGCAATCTCTGCTACTGACCACAATCACAACCACCAGCTTTAATTGTTTGCTGCAGCCTTTTGGATCCAGCTCTGTCCCAGGGAAGAGAGGTCTATTTCTTTAGGTTGTTAGGAGAACGCCATCCTTCATTGTCCTTCTCTTCCAACACTTGTTTTATTATTGTATACAGTAAGATCTGTCTTACTTTTTTGGTCTTTCCCCCACAAGTAGAGAATAAGTACCACAGATAATTTCTCTTTCCATAATAATGACAGTCTGGGAAGGAAGGTACCAAAGGCATCAAGCAGGTGGCAAAATGAAGAGAGGGTTCCTTTGCTTGCTGAATAGCTCTGCACTGAAATTCCTTGAGAGGGAGCACTGGGAGTCAAAAAGTTCATATATATTCAAAAAATGTCTGGACACATGAAGGGAAGCAGAATCAAATGGGGAATAAATCAAATGGGGATTATGAAATTCAGTAATGTGGCCTCTTCCCACTGAGCTGGCAGTTGGGGAGTGTTGTAGAGGAGTATCACTGTATATTAACCCAGACCTTATGGGCTTTCCTACGTTTCCTCCTCACCATGGGACCAAGACTGGTTGCTGAGCATCATGTTGGTCTGATGTAATGTGGCTG
Organism: Serinus canaria; assembly: GCF_022539315.1. Lineage (NCBI taxonomy): Eukaryota > Metazoa > Chordata > Aves > Passeriformes > Fringillidae > Serinus > Serinus canaria. Next base: position 17,252,986 of record NC_066315.1, on the reverse strand, counting down.
TCCTGTCCTCTGGACAATTTTCTTTAAAGAATGCTCATAATAACGCCAGACGAGTTCTCTGGCTGCATGGAACAGAAGGCAGGAGAATTGTTGGCACAGTGTGGCTTTCTGGCTTTAGGGAGAATGAGAAGGGTTAAAAACAGTAGTGAATTTCTCTCCTTTGCTTAATTTTCTGAAATCTCCCCTTGTTATCTATCACCATAGCTTACTGAATCCTAAACATGTGTTGTTTTTTTTTAAGAGATCCTCTTCGAAGCAAATTTTGGACAGGACACACACAACTGCACAGGGAGGTCTTAGAGGTAGAAACATTATAAAAATCCATATTAAATTTGAAAATCCACAGTACAAATTACACAAAAATACATGGGCAGATTAAGAAATTTTATCCTTCTGCTGAGTGTGGTTACATTTCATTTTTCTGCTAAGTCTGATGCATATGTGGTTATCTTTTTATTGTCAATGGCTAGTAGTTTCTTGAGTTCTGCTGCAGTCAACTTGTGCTGTTCCTCAAGCCAGAAGTGGTTCCTAATGCATGCCTGGCCCACTGGTCTGCTCATGTGGGCCTTGCTGCAGGTGATACAGGCTTTTCCACACAACCTGGGTTTTCAGGATGAAAAAATGGAGTAGATGACCATTTCTTCTTTTCTCTGCAGTTTTTTTTGAGCTACCTGTCCTGAGCTGGTAACTCCTACCAAGAATAGGCCTTAGTAACTTGTCTGCAGCTCTTACAGTGTGCAGGTACTCTCTTCTAGGGCTGAGCAGCACCTCTGCAAGATGCAGCTTTCCTTGGTGAGCTGTGAGCTTGCTCTTGCCTTTTAGCCTCTGTGATTTCAGGACCATTAAGCCATGAACATGATCCAACAGCAGAATTCCCCCACAGATGCAGCACCTCCAGGAGCCCACACAGGTTCAGCTTTGCTATCCAGCATCTTGATTTGTAGCTCTTTTCTTACCCAGTACACCTCCCAGTGTATCACAGCAGGCAATTGTGACTTTTCATACTCCATGTGCCTATTTGTGCCCAGCGCAAAAATATGAAAAATTTGCTCCTTTTATTCTTTTATATTTTCTGTACACCTAAAGTCTGTAGCTATTTTGAATTATGGTATGCAAAAAATATATGTTATCATTCCACATCTAGTTATTTTTAGTTAAAACAACATGTACAGCATTCCATTGAAAGCATTCTAATTTTCTAATTCTAATTCAAAGCATTCTATTTTTTGTTAGCTTTGCTAGATCTACCTGCTTGCTCAGCCCTGTCTGTACTACTGGGATCATCATTATTATTTTAACTCATCTACAGGTTTGTGCAATTAGCATTGTCTCTCCTCAGTGTACAGCAGTTTTGCCTGTTGGCATGTGCACTATGTTATTTCAATGTATGAAATATCAAGCTGTCTGAGACCTTGCTGAGCTGTCACAATAACACAGCCAAAAATCCCACTGCCCATATGCTCAGCTGGCAACATCCCTGAGACACTTGAAGTGGTTTCTTTGGATGAAAATGGTCAAGAGATCATATGACCTTTGATGATCCTTGCCGTAATGCCAAAGTGGTGACAAATCCCTTCACTGGTATGGAGAGATGCTCTGGGTTCTCCTATGATCTTGGGTTTTCACTGTGTTCAAATGGAGACTTGAACATGGCTTCTCACAGAAGCTTGGATTGGACAGTAAGATCACAAAATTCAGAATATCATTCTACACTGCCATTGGAACATGGTAAGATATTAAGGTCAAAGTATTAAATAAAAAACTATTGGATTTTTTGGTTAAATCTCTGCGTAGGTACTGAAAAAATGTAGACTTCAAATTTCATGTGTAATGGGATCACTGGAAGATTGCTACAACTTCTGTATTGTTTCTATGAAGTTTTAAAAGAGATTCTGATCTTTTTTTTGGTCAATTTTCAGAATCCTTTAGGGTGAGACAGAAAGTAGGCCAATTCTATTTAACTCCACAGATTTAAATTTCCTCTAGATTAGACCTGAATAGAGCCTTATATTTATCCCCTTTTGCTGCCACTGGAGTGTGATATCACTGAAGGACCCAGTGCTGTCCCTGTTTACTTGCCTTGGTCAAATTTAGCCTTAGTGACTTTTTTTTCATTTCAGTGGTTACTGCAGTGTAGAAGCAATGAGATAATGAGTATCTTGCACTTGGTTACAAAGTGCTTTATGGTGCTGCTGCAGAAAGAGCTTTTAGGGTATACTTGGAAATTCTTATGTAACCTTGTATCATTTATGCCTTTGCCAGAGTATTTACTTACTGTGAATTGTGAGATGCGACCCTTTGATATCTGCTTCTAATCTTGCCTCCTCCCAGTTCAAATATAACTTAGGGATCCAGTATATAACAATTTTTCTAAAAAATTAAAGGAGAAGGTTAATGCTTCATAGCCTTTAAAATGTTTTTAAGCTATTCTTGGATAGTACAAGGATCTGATTTCTATTTCTGGCTGCACTTGAATTATTGGTTGCTAATATTGCATCCAAATTGAAATAAGAGGAAAGTAAAAATGTTATAAAAATGAATTTATGTGATTTTAATGTCTGCTGTTGTGCCACTTGCCAGGAATAGAATAAAATGCTTTCTACCATTTGGTAATTGAGAATTGCTGTGTTCCATTAGCACAGCCAGTGTTCTGCTGCTGGCCCATGAGATATTAACTTTCCCAGCCTTGAATGATTTTCTGTGGGGAACTGTGGAAATTTGAGAATCTTGCAGTGTAACATTTAATCTTTGAGTTCTTCAAAGGCATAAACATAATATGCTAAAGATTACAAAATCACTTAGTATTCCTCTGTTTCAAAATAATTGCAGGTTAATAGTTATAAAAATTAACGTATTAATGTTATTGAAAGAAAATATATGGGTGGGTTTTGTTTTCTTTTCCCCCATACAATCTAAACCTGAATATTAATTTACTTTAGGGCTATGGCTTGATGCATTTGTGAAATGTTTCCTGAGTTTGGGCTTGGATTGAACCAAAACTGTGAAAGAATAATGGGTGTTGGGATCAGTCAGGACCTGGTAACTTGATGAAGTGTGCCATCTTAAAACTGTTCAGGATGGAGACCAGTCTGTAAGTGAAATATTAATTTGGAAAGTCCAGGCCACATCAAATCACATATCATGGCCTCAGCTGTGGCTCACCAATTTCAAGGCCACAAAGAGAAAATACAAATAACTTGTCTGATGACCTGCATAATTCAAAGCACAAAGTGTCACTCAGTAATTCCTGTTGTGGAGGAAATTCATCTATTCTAAGAAGTAAAAGCTGTCAAGTCTGATAAATTGTAACTGAACTCAGTATCTTTGAGAGAAACCTACCATCTGAAATTAAAGATTAATCATTGTGAGATTCCTTAGTTCCTTTGGTAATCACTTTTTTACTCGTGGCTGTGACTAGCTCATACTCTGCTGTTGGGCTGAACAAAGGAGTTATTTGAGTGGATTAAATGTGTGCAAATGCTGTCCTTTGTCCATTTCTGCCTTTTTCCTTCTGCAGTTTTTTCAAACTGTAATTCTCAACTTGGTGAAAAATGCTCTCAGTGATCTTACATGGCTAAATCATAGTAGACTGAAGACTAGCAGGAAATAAAATTACCAGAGAAAAGACTATGAAAGGAGAAAATATCAACCATGGAAAGCACCTCATCCTGTAGTATAGTGAATATTGCAACAACTTTGCCAATGGGCAGAAGTGTTGCATATCAACTGAGATAATTATGTGTGGTGTTGAAATCACCAAAGTTGTTTAAGTTTGGTTGAGAACACATTTTGGCCACTTACAATCTGTTTTTAGCATATTACTCATATAAAAACACAAAGATGGGTTTAGTTTTCTGAACAGATGTTCTTAATGTTTATTTGAGCAGTCCCATCCAAATGTTCTGGAACTTCTGCTCATCGTGCAGGGTATTTCTTGAAGCTCTAATGGCAAAACTCTTGGATAGGGAGAAGGATGTTAGGTCTTGCAATGCAAGTGTGAATTTAAGACTGCACAACCAACCTGTATTTTGAGCTGGGAATTGTGGACAAGGTGATAGGAAATTATCTTGCTTATCTCTTTATTGATTCAGGAAGGCTTAGCAAGGCAGGATTTTGAAAAGCACATCTCTGACTTTTGAATTTATCAGAACTCTTCCTTGTCTGTTGGGCTTAGTTATTTTTACTTTCTTTCTAATTCTCACCTGACCTTTTGGTAACTCTTCTGTTAAAAACTATTAATTTCTGGATACTGAGCTCGAGAAGGATTTGCAATAGAAAATACTTTGGTAGGGGATGTTTTTCCTAGTGTCACCCATCTCTCTTTCACTCTGGGAATCTGATTACAAATGAATTATGGTGTTGTAATTCCAGCCTGCAATATGGTGACACCATTTTTGGTACAGTCAACTACTTTGTCAGAATTAATGAATTGTAAAGTGGTTTTATAGAGATAACTTCTGAATAGGACATACTGCAGGTTTCCATAGATTCTTCCAGTTGCAGTCCAGCCCAACACCTAGGATATGAAAGATATAGTCAAATATGCTCCTTTATCCACATGTCTTTACATTATGTTCCAGCTGGCTGTGTAAAAAAGAAAAATCACAATATGATATAATTCTGCATATTTTGTATTAAGGAACTTTTAATAAAAAGTATTACTTGTAATTTTCTTCAGAACATGTTTACAATTGCCTATGTGTTATGTATACAACTGTTGTACATAGTTGTATTCTGAGCTGTGCTCTTAAGCAGTGAAAGCCATTTACAATTTCCTTTTCTTTCCAATTTAATATGACACTGGTCTAGTGCCCTAAGGTACAGACAGATGTCTCTAGCAGTATTTATTTATTTATATTCAATAATGCCAACAGTTGTGAATTTAGTTTTGTCAGCAATGTTGTTTTGGAGAATTCAGATGGGTTATCCTGATCCCTGAATGCAAGGGGGATCTTTAGCATCCATGTGCTCAGCAGCCAGGGATAGGCAGAAGGGACTTAGTTTTATCCTCTTATCAAGGCTATAAATAGGTTTATAATTAAAACATACAGCTTTTGTGAGTTGAGGTTCTGAAGTAATTTCAATGTTGAATAGTATTGGTGCCTTATCATTAGACACACAGTCTGCTAATTATATCTGATTTGAGCTGTGCCTGGAGTGTCCTGCGAGTGAGGACCATGAATTTTGGCCTTGGTTTCACAGAGGTTGTGGATTAATAGCGGCATTAGCACTGCTGTGCAGCAGCTCCCATTTCTGGTGTTGATGTAACTTAGGATCTTATCAATTGCCTGCAGAGGCAGCTTGTGAAGGTGGGGTGTGATGCAGGGGATAATCATAAGTGTTCACTCTTCACTTGCATCTTTGAGTGAGTTTTTGCAGAGGGAATGACAAGAGCTAAGGAAAGAGCAATGTTTCTTGTACTGGGAGACTGGAGAGCTCACAGATTGAGCCAAGAGCCTAATCCAGATTTTAGCTCCTGGAGCTGCTGAAGTTCTGTTTATCGGTTCTCCTTAAGAATACGTGTGTGATTGCTGAGGTGTAAGTGTGTTTTCTAAGCTACAGTGACTCCATTCAGTTCTCCAACCCAGCCTTACTTTGCAAGAGCTCTGGAAGTCTCATATAAGTTATTCTGGCTAGTGGGAGAAATAACAGCATTTATTTCTCCCACTAGCCAGAATAACTGAAGATGCTTAAATATGAAAGAGCACCCAAATTAGGGAAGAGCCACTCTGGCTCAGGAAACTTGGGCTTTCTTGGAGCAGCCTGGAGTTCAGTCCTGTGTTTCCTGACTGCTCTGCAAAGAGCATGGGTAGGCAGTTCTGCCTCTGCTGCTGCTTGAACCTTTTCCACATGGTTTGCATACTGGCTGAGAACAGCACCATTGCAAACCTGCTTCAGCGTGCCCCCATCACACTGACTGTGGCTTTAGCGCTACAGTCAGGGAACCAGGAATTAATGAAAAAAAGTGTTTGAAAGTCTTAAGGGAGTTCACATGCCATCCTGGGTGGATGTGCTGGTCCAAGCTGGTGCTCTGTGCTGCTGTGGCAGTGCTGTTTCCCAGCGTGCCAGCCAGCCTGTGTAAAGATGGTATCTGTGTGCTGCACTGCATCCTGCAGCATCAACACCCACTGCCTCCCACTGTTTGATTCCTCCTGTGCTTGGGGAAATGGGACTTCTACAAATATAAACACACTTGTGTCAGAGGATTTTGTGGATCTCTAGACAATTGTTTCTCCTTCTGCAGACAGCCCTCGAGCCACTGATTCTAGTAAAGTATATCAGAAAAAGTAGCAGTGTCATGCAGTCACATATATACACACTGATTAGCAAGCCACTTCAGCTTGTTTTGTACTTCTGTTTTATGCTTTTTCTCCTAAGCTGCCTTTACTTGCTGCTTCAAGATAAGTGCCTTGTGGTGTGCCATCAAGCTTGTCTCTAAGAGGTAACCAAAAAGTATGGAAAACTGAGAGAACTGAAGGGCAATATGTCTGTGTCAACTGAAGTAGAAAACCTGCAAGAAGGTATGAAAATTTCTATTAGGCAGTGGAAATTTTGCTGTGTCACACCTGCCACAGATCTCCTAAGGACGAAGAGTCAGGGAGACAGATTGAATGTTTTGGTTGTGCAGAGGGACCAGGGGGCTTGGCTTCCTCCCCATGACCTGCTTCTGGAGAGAGCTGGCACTGGGTCTGTTTGTTAACAGGGCTTTTTCAAGTATGGAGCTGAGGCACCCTGGGATTGGAACTCACACAAGATCAGGCTGCTGTAGAAAATGTTACCAAGATCTACAAATGTCAGAGTGGACCATTACTCCACCTGCATCCATAGGAAGACAAAAAATTATCTGAATTTAAGTTCAGGGAATTTACAGATATTTCCTACAAACCTATGTATGGACTGAAGCACTGCTACCCCCAGCCTTCTCTACGTCCCTGTAGCCAGAGATCTACACTCCTGCCACAGGGTGCTGCTGAGAGATTGTGGGCAGGTACATTACCTGCCTCAATTTTCAATCCTGAGCTTTAATGCAAACCCACCTTTACCGGGTGATGATGATAAGGCCATCAGTAATTCAGCTGTGTGTGAGGCAGAGTAAACAGCCAGGGCAGCAATGGCAGTGGCAGCTGGAGCCAGCCCTGCTGACTGTCAGGCTAAATATTCAAGATAATTAACAACAGGTAGGTTCTCCAGGGAATATCTGTAAGACCTGTCTGTTTAACATGTTTGTGTGCCTCCTTTCCTTGGGAAATATCTGAACACTGCCAGCCTTTTGCACAGCCCTCTGTGTGACTGCCTGTGCTTTAGGCATGGGCTGTAAGCTGTGCCTTCAAATGCTGATGTGGTCTCAGAAAAGTGTCACAATTATGTTGGGATAACAGACTGCTGCTTTTTATTTGAGGCACTGTGACTGTCACTCTGATAGACTCCAGGGTGAATCAGACTGGAAGGCCCTCAGGAGTTCATTTAGATATTTCTAGTCTTCCTGAGTAAAATGTATTAGCTTTAACCTTCTTGCTGAGGTTTTAGGTGAAGCTGCATTCCTTCATAACTTTAAGTTAAATATGGAATTGAAACATAAAAAAAAAATTAGGAAGGGGAAACAGGTGGAAGAGAAGGGATTTAGAGACAACCATTGATTAGTCTAGTCTATGAGACAGTGTGCCTAAAGGACATTGCCAGAATAGCCATGGGCAGATGGTAAATTTGAAGGAAGAAAAATCAGATTTCTAGTGCCAAATGTGGCAAAAAGGACTGAGTCTTGAAGAGTAGAGTGGTTCTAACACTGGAAGCACTCAAAGGGCAGTTTAATAAACAGCAGTGCAGACCCTGGGGGCAGCAGTAAAAAAATAAATGAGACCATCTTCACATTGTTTAGAAAAGGAAACTGTTACACGTTGTGGTTCACATAGTCTGGATCAATATGATCCATAGATGGGAATTAGCAGGACTTCTGCCATCACATTTGGGTTGTGACTTTAGATCTTTGCACAGTTTTTGATATGCAGACTTATAATTTCTCTTTTATTGGTAAATTATGATAAGCAGATTTATAAATTCATGCTGTTTCAGATTATCCTGTCTGATACTTTTGCTACCATTGTGTCAAGCACAGTGAATCAATGCCCAACTATGTTTCTATCTAAAACCATTGAAATTTGTTACTCAATGTGTCTTATTTATCCGCTTCTGCTGACAGCTTTAATGAACTGCAGGTCTCAGAAGTTTTATTTTCCCTGTGGTCACTCATGAAATCATTATTGAAGGGCCAATGGAGTCCGGCAACCAAGCACTTCAACAGAAAACCTAACTCCAGTTAATTCCCCATAACAAGAAAAGGAGGAAGCTGTGTATTAAATGGAAGATCTAATAAATATGTCAAATCACCATGTAGCTGGTGGTTTTCTTTTCTTTCAAACATGCTGTCTCTTTACTTTTTCATGATATAATTCCACGTCACTGCTTGCTCCTCCCCTCCCCCTGATTCAATCTGCCCCTGTGGGAAGCTCCTCTCTAAGTCATATATTTGGAAAATAGGACAATTTCAACTCTTCCTTCCAGAAAGGTGCCTTCTTCTCAGGCTTCTGAGTCATCATGGCTGTGACTCACATGGCTTGCTTTCATGAAGATGAGTCACTCCAAATTTTCTGGCATTAAGACTGTCCTACTCTCTATCAGTGTGTATCTGCTGTACACTGGAAATGTTCTGAAGCACAGAGTTTTAAGTGAGCAATCGTGAGGGGTAACAAATGAGAGGGAAAATCTTCAAGTGACAGTTTGATTTATCTTCTTGGGGGAGACAGGAAGTGGAAGAAGATGATGATGATGATAAAGTCTAGATTATTCTGGTGACATTAGCTGATGTTCTTCCTTGGACTGCCAAGTTCCATGGACAGCAGTTCAGGAGACTGTTAAAGAGAAATTCTTTGCAAGTTAACTGTGAGAAAGAAAAATCTTTAAGAGCCTGAAATAGCTGACGTCTGAAAATAAGAAGCCTTTCTACCTTCCAGTAGCTGTAGGAAGCATGTCAGCAGGTACAGCAAAAGCCAAAGTGGGATAATGATCATGTGCTGCATAAACTACAGGAGTAAATAGTTACCATTTTTGTGAGATGGTATTTCTTTTCAAAGGACCTAGAGGAGAATGGTAACAGCAAAAATGGGTTTTGCTTTGATAACATGACCACAGACATGCACTCTGAAAAGGCTCCCCAAAGGCTGGGCAGGTTTGTCACCAACATGTTTTATGAAAAATCCTTTCCTTAGGATTTTTCCCCTCCTGAGAAACTGAGAGGCCTCAGGAACAAACTGTAAACAATTCTTATCTGCTGCTGTGGAATGCAACAGGGGAATCTCTGATTGGCCTCATCAGGCTGTTTGCAATTAAGAGCCAATCACAGTTCACCTGTCCAGCCGGTCTCGGTCTGAGAGAAGACCTTTGTTATTCATTCTTTTTCTATTCTTAGCTTAGCCTTGTAGTGAAATCCTTTCCTCTATTCTTTTAGTATAGTTTTAATATATTATCTATCATATAATAATAAATCAAGCCTTCTGAAACATGGAGTCAACTTTCTCGTCTCTTCCCTCATCCTGGGACCCTTGTGGAAAATACAACACAGGTTGTCTCTTTGAATCTTCCCCCTGCCTGGCTTTTTCTCTCCTCTGTCCTTTTCTTGAATGTTCTGAAGAGCTTCAGGAGCCTTCGAGGCAAACTGCAGTAAGCTGAGGAATCTTGGCTGGCTGAGCTCTACTCCAGCACTGGAAGCTGGGAGGTCAGAAGATGCAGCAGAAAGGGCACGGGGTTAGGAGGCAGATACAGATTCAGTTCCCTATTGTGTGACTTCTGGCAAGTCACTGAAGGCAGCAAAGAGGTTTCTTTCTGTCATGCTGAGCCCCCCCTGCATTATGGGCAGACTTTTTTTATGTTTTCCCGTGGAACCTCACCGTGTCCCACTCTTTTAATTCAAAACACAGCTGAAGGAACAGATCCAGCTAGTTTCCTTGTGCAGCAATAGCTCAGTGATTAAAGCTCTCAGACAGGAAGGAGGAGACCAGATTCCAATTCTTTCTGAGTCAATATAAAACCGCTAGATCAGCGAAGTAGCATGTCACCTGGCTAGTGCTGGTTGTTCTTAGGTGGGACACTAACCTTCTTCTTGCTGACTTGTTCCTTGTTAACCAGGGAACCAAGATGAATCAGATGGGAGAGAGGGGTTGTGGAGAGCTCTGTCTGGAGCCAGATGGTCAGACACCTCACTAGATCTGGAGGAAACTTGTCCTCTTCCTCCTGCAAATGTAATTTCTGGGTCTTGTTCAATGAATCTTTAATTGTCTTTAATAATACTTCAGCTACATGGCTGAGGAACGCTCTTACCTTCTCCTGCCCTTCATCTCCTGTCACATGTGTGGAGTCTGGTGATTTATGCTTTTTCTTGGGATTTATATGGTGAGGGTTGAACCATGCTCAGACCAGAGGGACCTAAATCTGTGTCTTTCTGTGTCCTGTGCAACTGCTCTACTCCAAAACCAGCTAGAAAAGTGGTGGAGGGTGGCAGGATGCTCAACTAGGCAATGCAGCAGCTGCCTTGGACAGGGACCTGTCAGCACCAACGTGCCTGCCAGGTACAGCTGCAGTAAGGTCAGGAGTTCTTGAGTTCTGCACCTTCCTCAGCTGTCAGCATCTGTTCAAAGAGTGTAAAACCTGGTGAGCTCTTGTTAAGGGCCACTGTCAACAGACCAAGGGCCTTCAGTACTCTGTGACCCAACTTCTGATTTTTTTGCAGGGGATGGGAAAGTGGGTCATTCTTTGGGTTAGTAATGGAGTGAGTGTTAAGGCTTGAAGTCCATCTGCCATTTTTGGATGTTGTCCTGAGTGGACTGAGGTAATGGATACCCGGGGCTGAAGGCTGGGGAAGGTCATGTCACTGAGACCAACAAGTTTTCAGATTTAATCAAAGATCTTTGAACTTCCCTGCAGTATTATCTTTTCTTCAGAGCAATCTCTTCAGAAAATAGCACCAAGGGAGCAAAGAAAGATCTTTGCTTGGGAATGTTTGTGCAAAAAAGCAAAACATTTAAAGTAATTACATCATTTTGATTATGTAACATACTTTGCCTAATTCTTTCTACTATGTGTACGTTTGGTCACGGTCATGTTTTGGAAGGGGCTTCACAACATTATGGAAGCTAATTTGAAGGAATTCAGTTGATTCTTAATTAAAGTTATTTGTTGTAACATGCATTTTTGTAGTTATTGGACTTAACAGCCAACAGTTCCAAGCACATGCTGAATTTGAGTCAAACCAGTTGCTTATGTCTCTTTAAATTTATTGCAGCGCTTTCATCAAGCTAACTAGCACAATAGTCAGTGCCATGAAGAAGCTTAAAACATGCATATTTTATAAGTATTTCAGAGAGCTGCCACACAAAAAGAGAAGTAGGCTATGTCTACAGCACTATCACTTCACCTATTGTAACCTTCTCAGGTTTTTTTTTAGATAAAAGGAAAACTGCAGTGTATGATCACTGCAGAGCAGGCTCAGAGATCATAAAAAGTGGGAGGAAAACAATGGCTTGTGTCTGAGGGCACTTCTTGTCACCTTGGTGCATGCCATCTGATCATCAAACTGTTCAGAACTTCATTCAAAGGTTAGCATTGGAGTCATTAAGAACATATGAGCACCCTACACTTGCTTCTGGGTTTTGGGCTTTTTTCCCCTAAGTGGTTTGAAATGTTGGCTGGGTGTTTGCTGTTTTTTGTTAACTCTGGAGGCTTGTAACAGCTGGGAACCACACAGGATTCATAAGATATATATAGCATCCTTTACTCAGTTTCTATGAATCCCTGTGAAAACAGCTTTTCCCTTTAATGAGGATGAAGGGAAAGGCTTGCTGGAATGAAATGCAGTCATTGCCTGTTAAAAATAAACCAGCACAGTGTGCATCCTAGAATATTTACAGGTTAATTCAACTATAAAACACCATTGGGAATAGTAGTTTAGATCTAGCATTAGGTGAGTAAAACCAAATGTGCAACACACCTTATGTTTTCTAGGCCATGCAGAAATGTGGAGCAGAGCTATTGCATATAAATTCGTAGGAAGAGCTGCAGCTGTTTTTATCCATTGGCAAAGGCAGCAGCCAGGGACAGGGGTGACCTCCACACAAGATGTAGCTGGTGTGTGCAGAGAGCTTTGGGACTGGGTGGTTGTGCAGGGAAGCCAGCAGGGCTTGTTCCTGCTGCTGGGGCTGAGTGGTGTCAGGGCTTGGGTGACTTGTGTGTCTGGGAGGGTGAATGAGCACCTGGTGATCCCAGGAGGATGGTGCTCTATGTGCAGGGTGCTCCTACTCTGTGAAAAGCTGTGGGGCTGCTGAGCACTCTTGCCTGACATTTAATTCAGATTTCTCATGAAGTGACCTTTGATGGACTATTTACACAGAAGTTTTAGAGGCACTATTAAGATAGCTCTCCCTGGAATAATTTTCCTTTTTTTTTTTTTCATCAGCTTTGTTTGTATGTCATCTTTTCTTGTTCATGCTCCTGTCTGGCTAATCATACCATGTGATTATCAAACTGCTTCAGCTGGCTTCCCTCACAGCAGCAAAAATGTGTGATTCCAATGGCATCTCCTTGTTTCTTTCTTCTGATCTCTGCTGATAAGTTTAACCAAAATCCTTTGTGCCCAGGCTTTAGCAGGTCTCTGTCTCTTGGAAAACTCTTGTTTTCCCCATCTTGATAGGATAGCTGCCATGAGGATTCAGGAGGAGTGCCCTGAGCTGCACACTTTCCTTGCAGCAGCTGTTGAGACAGGGCAGGAGCTATCCTTGGCTGTGATGGGGTTCAACCAAACAGACCTCAGCAGAAGTAATGTTCTTAATGCTTCACTTTACTGACTTCAGACACCTTAATGCAGCCAAGAGCTTGACTTCCTGCACAGGGCCTGTGAGCCTGGGCTTTGTGCTCTGGATGTGCAGTCTTGGATCAGTCAGGGTGAGCTCCAGTCTGCCAGATTGACTGCAGTACCCTTCACAGCACGGGCTGGAGCAGGAGCTTGGTCTTCATAGTTATCTGAACCATGAAATCATCCTGCAAACCTTCCCTAAGATTTGCCTCATTTTCAGCGTCCTGCTCAACTACAGCAGGAAGCGAAGCAAAGGTCACTCAGAAAGCAGGCACTGTCAGCACTGAGATTGGTCCCAAACCCAGGTCTGCCCTGTGTCCTGAATGAAGAAGGGGCAGCAGCCTTGGACTTGGACAATTACAGACACTGTTGTGTGATTTTGCTTATCTCCTTTGCTTATCTCAGTGTTTTCTGGGCCATCCTAAATTTCTCTCCTTGCTGCTGTTGTGGGATAAATCAGTCCTATAAGGGTCACAGAAATATGAATTTCAGGACCATGGGGTGGAGGTAGAGATGTGGTCAGACAAGCTGTACTAGAAAATCTATTGCTATGTGAAAAAATAAAATTTAAAAAGTCCAGGTAATTTAGTTGGAAATGGCAACAGGATATTGCTGGATGTGATTTGTAATGGAACGATCAGTCATGGAATTCAGAGAAAGTAGATGTGTAATGTTTATGGTTTACAACTTGAGAAAATAACTTATAACTTGGTTTACAACTTGAGGAAAAGGAGCCAGTGCAGAGCATTCAGAAATGCAACTGATGGCAGGGCTGTGAAAGGACAGTCCAGGGAGTCTGAAATGGAGACCAAGGCTGGCATGTCCCCAGGAGTGTCCCCAGATGGTCACAGGAATGGTCCTTACCTGCTGGCATGGTGTACATCTTGGTGAGCTGGGTTGGAAAAATCGGGAAACAAAGGGAATCACGAGAGGAAAGTGATGCTGCAGTTTGCTCCCCCCAGCTTTGCCAGGAGCTGCCTTTCTGACTGGTGTCCCCCTAGGAAGGAGCTGTGACTGAGCAAGGGGGCTCCTGGGAGCTGTGGCACGAGGCAGGGCTGGGGCTGAAAACAGCCAGTGAGTATTTGCTCCTTCCCATAGGTCAGAGGCAGAGCTGGTCAGAGCTGGGGGCAAACTGTTCACAGCTCACACTGTAGTCCCTTGAAGTGTCAGGTGTATCCTGTCAGGTATATCATGCCTTCTGCAAGTAAAGCATTCTAAGTATGGGAAGATGATTTTTTTCCTCTAGAAGTGATAGCAGAGACCAATGATCTCTCATGTTGCTGGGGCCTGGTTTCCACTGTGGGATCACTGGTTTATAAACATAACCATAAAACATAAACATAATCATAAACATAAACATACTCCTGGCAGTGTAATAATACAGTTGGTAGAATTATGTGTAATACATCTATTGCTTTGCATCATTTGAATGAGCAGAGTTTCTCTGAAAACTTTCTATGGTGGTGGTCTTGTTGCTGCCACAAATTGCTCAAAGGGCAGGAGACAAAACCCAGCATAACTGTGAAGCATTGGAGGGGTAATACTGCATTTCACTTTTATGGTGAATAACAGGATGGATAACAGCTTCTAACGGGAATGAGTAGCCAATAATGACAGAAATGATCCTGGGGCAGATTGAAATTACTCCCATATGGTCTGGGAAAGATTTGTGATATCTATAAATATGCAATTAATCTTGTGAGGGAAGGAAAAAAGAAAAATGGAAGAAGGAAACTACCATTACTTGAGTAACCTTAATCTGGCAGCCTAAAGTAGTGATCAAATGGGAAAGGAGTAAACAACAAACAGCAAGATGTTGTGCAACCATTTATCTAGTAAGACAAAAAGAAAACAGGATGCTATGAACTGTTTCCCTGCAGAAATCTGTAGTGTCTTAGTGTCTTCATGTTGTTATTGGTTTAAAGCATGTTTCAAACACTGTAATAGCACAAGAGGGGTCTCACTACAATTTTTTTGTTGTTGTTCTTTTATTTCATGTGTACTAGTTAGAAGTGAAAAAAACCCTGAAAAATGTACAGGATTGTTTTAGAAATTGACTTTGTAGACATGTTTTTTTCTTGGTTTTCTCCACAATGTAATATTCCAAATTCAAGCAATCTGTTGGTTTTCTTGGAACATATTTGTCTCATATGTTCTGTACTCTTATTTATCTTACAAATATCCAACTATTAGTCATTTATCATTTGGCTTTCATTGTTTGCACCATTATTTATTTTGGTAAGCTGTTTAGCTGTTTATATGTGGGAGTTTAAATAATGGGAGATTCATTGGAGCTTTTAATCATTCCACAGTATTATGTGAAAAATATTATGAAAAGGTATCGAATTTCCATGTAATGATTTATAACCATTCTTACAAGTGGTAATGTATATTTGCAATGATAGCTATCTATTTGATAGAGAGTTAAAGAAAGCATGACTCATTTATGAGAGCAGTACAATGGTCCTAATACAAGAACTTTATTCTAAATAAGTGGGGGTTTTTTTGAACTGTACAACCAAAAATGAAGAAGATATATAAAATTTAAATCCTCTTAAGATAGTCACTTCTAGAGAAGTATCAGCATTCTGTGCTTTCAGTCCACATCCACTGAGAAATTAAATGGAAAACCCTGTCATTCCCAGACCATAAAAAATCCTAATTTAGCTGAAAGTGTAAATACATATCTGCTAATTAGAAATCATATTAGAGTGTTATTGGAGTTTCCCAATACACCAAAAAGCAAATCTTAAGTTCAAACAGAGAGCTAAGTGCAAATGAAAATGCATGACCTGCATCTTCACTGGAAGGAGTAGCAGAACATGAATCAGACATTTTTATCTGTCAGAGATAATGGCAAAACCCAATTGTGATCTAGTCAACCTCAAACTTTATTTTACTTTTTAAGTTATAAAATTACCTTAGTGAATTGACACTTCAATTCCTATGTTTTCTTGCTATTCATGTGTTTCTGTTCTGACATTGAAACTCTTCCTTAGCGAAGGCATCTAATATTTGTTAAAACCCTGGAGACTTACTAAGAGAAAAAAGAAAATAGATGTTGCTGTGTCCTAGACTCTGACTTCTATTTATCCTAGAAATCTTTTGACACTATTGTTGCTTTGCTTAGGGAACAGCAAAACAATGTTCCTCATATGTGGGAGAAAGAATGTAGGTTCCTTGCTGTGTGCTTGCTTTTAAACATAGCAAACCAGAATGTCTTGAATTGAATCCATCAGGAAAACAAGGCTAGAAAATATATTTTTTTGTTCATAAGCATTTCTCTGTAATCCATTGTCATATCTGTAAAGCTGCATCTGCAGCCTTGGTAAGATTGAGGACAGTCTGATTAACAAGGTCTGTCTCAGCAAGGTGCAGCAGCCCCCCAGCTGTAAGGAAATTTCCAGTGATTCTCAAATTTCCAGTGTTTTTGAAATGATGCAGGTCAAAGCTGCTCAGCTTGCTGTAAGGCTACAAAGGTGGCAGATGATGGATCAAATGCTAATGTGTTTTTTGGCTGGGAGTAGGGCAGTGGTACTTACCAAACTGTTTAGGCTGCTTTGTATTATCTTTGGACACTTGGATTTTAGGACAGATTCTTTTATACTGCAGATTAGTGACCTCCTTGGTTGAGAAGGGTTAATGAAGAAACAATTATGGCAATTATTAATGTGTTTTTGGTTTTTTTTTTTTTTTAGGAGGGAAAGGTAGAGTATCTGATGGTGATACTGTTGGATAAGTTTTGCTCAGGAAGCTGGTTCCTGCTGCTGATAATTTAATTAAAAATCGATAAGCAATTTGGATTGTACAATGATACTTGCTTTATTGCTGCTTTGAAATGGTTGGAAATTATAATCCCCTTGCTCAGAAAGCTCAGTTTTGGCAATTCTCTGTCTTTTCAAGATGTCATCAATCAGTAGGTGCCCGTCTTCTTTCTTTTGTTTTCTGCTTGCAGCAGCTATTAGTGTGCTAATGTAATGACTTTTATCTGATGTACTTCACCCAAATGGGGGTGCTGGACAAAGGAAACATGCTCTTGATTAGCTGTAGTGAGGTGACCCACAGCCAGGGCAGTGCTTCTACAAAATGTGGAAGCTATGGTAGAGATTCTAAGAATCTATAATGGGTTTTTTCTGATGATTTCTTTTAACTGATAAAATGTCAAACATATAGGAAACATCCATATTTCTACAGTCAATTTTCTACCCAGGTTACATAGTTGAAGTTGTGATTCCAGAAATCTACAAGCTCAACAGTAAAGTAATGCTGAAATAGAGCCCTCTTTAATCGTCTTCAGTGCAGCTCTGAGATAAAGAGAATCAGACCTGGTCAAATTTGTCAACACATTCCAATATCACAATTTTACTAAACTGGAGGTTGGCTTGGAAGTGTTTCAGAGGTCAGCCATCCAGGTTGAGTTGGGACAGTCTCATAGCTCAGTGGGTAATAAGCACAACAACCTAGGTCTGTGAGTGACAGGAGCTGGGGGAGACTGTGTTACTGCTGGGTGTATTTCTATTGTAATTTTAGTCTGGATTCCCATGGAAAAAGATGCATTCACCAACCATGTGTGATGCCAGGTCATCTCACAGAAAATTTTGAGCCATTTGTCAATATGAAAGTGAAGGCACAAATATGTTCTGGTCTTGAGTGTTTTATAAAGAGAAAGGAGTGGAGGAAAGGGGAAGCTCTCCATGAGGTGAAAGATGTGGGGTGACTTCATGTGTTTTTCAGGCAGGAGAAGCTGTCAGAGTCCCAGCCACGTGGGATGATTGAAGTGGAGCTCACAGTAAAAGATGAGGCACATCTGTTACAAAACCAGACTACAGAGATTTTTTTTTAGATGGTAGCAAAGGCATCCAGAGTAGCAGGATAAATGTTAAATCCTATTGCCAAGCACCCTTTATATAGTCTAAGGTCTGTCAATACTATAAAGCACTGCACAACTTGGACAGGCATTTATCAGAAAAATAATTTCTAACAAAATTCAAGGGACAAAGCTTTGTGCCAGCCCATGAGCTTGCTGAATTCTTGCCTGCTAACCACAAAGGGTACCTCTGCAGATTGCTTTGATGGAGCTCTGTTCCTCTGTGGCCTTTTGACGATTTGCTATCCCTATAGCACACAAATGGGTAGTAAAGTGTTACACAAAGCAGCATTTCACTTGTCAGCTGCACCCCTGCTGTTGATGCTTCCCTCTAGGGAGCCATTGAGTTAAATGCTGCATAGTCAGCTGGATGTATTTTTCTTCTCTCCCATGCAATGACTTCACCTCATTACCTCCCAGGTGTAACTGGATCTGTCTGCATCAGCAACCTGCTTCTGGTTTCAAAGAATGACTTAGAATTTATGACTGTTGACTGTGTGAGGCAGGGACATTGGAGCACTAGCCTCTTTTAAATCTATTAGACCAACTTTCTGTTGCAATCACTGCTTCTGGAATTAATTGTTGGGCTTTCTTGGTCAGTTTTGTTTTCAATTTCCACAGTAAAAAGTTGAAAAACATAGGAAAGGAGAGGAGGGCAGCACTACAGAAGAAAATTTAAACTCTTCCCTGTGACTCCTGAGATATGATGCAGTATTCTTTGATGTAATGTTCAAATAGTTCTTCATTTATCAGTTTAAAAAGCATATTGCTAAAAATTGAAGTATGCAGAACATAAAAATGCATTAGGAAAAGAAGGGAATTATACTGGTTTGTTTGCTTCTCTGCTCTAGCAGCTTAAATAACACAGGCTGAATGCTTTAAATTGCCTTTGTAAGATATGTTTGAAAATTCTAAAGCAATAATTTAAAAAGATGTAAATCCTTTCATTTTTATGGAGATGAGCAGTAACAGATAACAAGTAACAACATATAACAAATCATAAGAAGTAACAACAAGTGTAAGCTAGGATGCCCTGTATCTGAAGTTAAAAGCCTGTGCTGTCCCAGGGTTTCTGCATTTCCAGGGTGCCTGAATCCAGGCTGTACAGTGTGAGATTCCTTGGCATTCATCTCCTAGTAGGCTAATCCTACTCTGAAAGCTTTTAAGAAGAAATCTTTTTTGTTCGTTCTCCCTCAGCATTGAACATAAACTATTTAATGCAGAGGCAGCGGCTAAAATAAAAATAACACACTCAGCTGGTTCTGTTACTCTAAAAGCCAGCGTAGAAACTGGAGAAGTTGGACCACATGGAGCAATTTCACATGGATTTACTGCAGCTGCAAGCAAAGAATGAGTGGACCGAAAAAACATTCTCAAATTCTGTCCCCAGGTGTTGTTTCTTACTTGGGCACGTGGTGCTATTTGCAGCACTGTTTCTTACAAAGCCCAGGTGGGAGAAGCACTTCCCACAGAGCCCTGGGGAGCACTTAGTGTGGTGGTGCTCTGCCAGCCTGTAGCCTTGTTTCTATTTCCCTTGGAGCTTACCAGCTCTCCATTAGCAGCTGCTCTGATGACACAAAAATGCTCCAAGTGTGACACAGCTCTCTGGAGACAACTGCCTGGGGAAGTGGACAGAAGTTGTTTGGGGTTGTAGGGAGCTGGTTCATCCTGCTGGAGAATGCCCAACTTCTCCAGCCAATGTAAAGATGCCTTCTGAGCTGCTGTTCTTTTTAGATTGTGTAGTTTCTTTGCAAAATCGCTCACATAAACCTCTGCTTGATGACTTCTTAACTCTTAAGCAATTCATGTGACCTGTGTTATTGGGAAGAACAGTGTGTTTGAATTTGTCCTTCATTCATTAGTCAAAAGTGGCAATCACATCAAACTGATCTAACAATAGAATTGAAAAGAAGGGAAAAATCAGAATCAGAAAAATATTCTGAAGGAAATTAAAAAATTGAAAAAAAAAGGTCAGCAGAGTAATTTCTGCAGATGCAGCTCAGGACTGTGAAGATGCCTCTTTATGAAAGGCAAGTGCTCTAGGAGGCAGGCAGGAGAGGATGCAGCACTAAGTGAATTCCCAGGCAAAAGCCTGAGAAGGGCATATCCCATGGCTCAGAAATGCTGACACTGAGTGCTTCTGCTGTCCTGCTGCCTTGTCCCTGCCTGCTTCTCCAGGCTGTGAGTTCCTCGGGCAGGGATCATGTGTCTCTGCCCTCCTGTGCTCTCGTGAGTGCTATAAAATATTTCAGTGGTCTGGTGAAACATGAAAACTGAGAGGGCACCTTCAGGAGGGAAGTGTGTGATAAAAAATGTAACAGGGCTTTTGGTGTGAGGAAATGGGACATTTCAGCTATACCCTACTAAGTGTCACTTAATAAATTACTTAGAGTGCTGCCATGAGGCATGGAAGCACCAAGGAGGTGTGAATGGATTAGCTGCCTGGTAGCTAAAGGGTGCATTTGAGAGATGAGATGCTTTCTCTAAGGCACATTTAGACACTTGAACTAAAATGCCCAGAGGTCATTATTTTACATTGTTCTATTGAATCTGAGACAAACTACTTCCAGGATAATTCTGAGTGTTGGAGCAGTCTGTGGGGATGGGAGATACAAGTTTGGGTCCTTCAAGACAAGAGAAGGACCTGTACCTGTGATGCCTACAGTTCAGTGGTGGGTGCAGGTTCTCCTGGTTTTTCAGTGCCCAGTTGGAAACAACCATTTCTGCAGCCATTATTGAATTGGTGTTTTCATCATACAAAATTTAAGCTCTCCCTCTCCTCAGCAGTATTTTTTCTCTGGAGTGGATTCAGACAGTTAAATAATTTAAATCTGACCCAGACAATTCTTATTTTGCAAATAATAGTTGAAAAGTATTTGCTCAGCCCTGGCCTAAGGTAGTGCTAGAGCTTTCCTTCAGCCCATATCTCATAGCTGTAAGTTAGCAAAATAGGAATGGCCCCCATTTTTCAGTGGAGGCCCTGGTTCTGTGGTAGAATTCAAGTATTTGTGACACATCCCTCACATGACACAGGTTTGTTGGGGAAAAGTTGGTGTCACAGCTGCATTGCTGCCATCAGCGCTTGCAGGCAGATCTGGTGCACATCCCTGGGGCAGGGCATGAAGCAGCTGAGCATGACAGGAGGTGTGGGAAGGGTCTTCAGTTTCACCTGCTGATTAGGATGACTGCAGGAAATGTGTGTGGATAGCTGGGGAGATGGTTCTTTCCTGCTGAGGAAGGATGGCTGCAGGTCAGCAGGGACCCCAGACAGGCAGCTGGGTGTGAGGACAGGCTCCCAAACCCTCTGTCAGGCAGGAGGGGATGGGAAGCACAGGGGAGGTCAGGAACATCTGTGCTGTTGGCTCCCATGTACAGGCTTAACTTCTCTTTGGAACTGAATGTCTTCCTCTTGCTCTTGTTGAAATAAATAATATTCACATCTCCCAGGCATGCTTTTTAGGCAGGATTCTGGTCTGGTTAAACTGGGGAGGACCATGGACCACAGCCTTTGCCACTGGGTGGGACTGGTGCTTCCAGACCACTTACTACCTCCTTGTGATCCACATTAAATAGGGCAGAAAGTAACATAGTGCTGTGCTAGGTATTTTTTGGCAGAAAAACTGCGATTTGCTGATGGCCTTTCCCCAGTTAAATGCTGTTCAACTGCATTCTTGTAATTAATATTTCAACAGACACTAATAGTACTTTATGCAGAATTCAGATGTGCTGGTGAGACCTTGCTGCATCTCAGAGCTTAGAGCTGTGCTGCTTAGAGAACAGTTGTGTCTATATTTTAAAATGGTGCATTGACAGATAGCTCTGCTTGCATCTCTGCAGTCAATGTAGAGGAAATGTATTGTAACCTGGGTAAACATAACTGCAACTTGATTTGGTATATGAAATTTAGCAACACTGAGAGAAAAGAGCTTTGGGGGGGCTACAGTTCCTTCAGAGCACTGGACAGTACATTTAGAAAAATATAACGATTATTGGAGTGGAACCAGCTTTTACTGTTTTGTTTGGTTTGGTTACTGTTCTGAAAATTTCACCTAAAAAATTGAAAGTTAATAAAAAGTAAATTAATAAAAAATAAATACAGTAAGTTTTCCTTTCTTTCCACTCCATTCTGACCATCAGATCTCTTAACTGTGCTATTGGGCAATGTCTTGATCTCTTTCTTTCCTGAGAGTAAAACTTTGGACTGCACTGCTAAACAGAAAACCTCAAAGTCAAGCTGTGATTAGAATAGTCAGTGAAACCAAACTGAAAGCTACCTGTGTACAATTAAGAGAAATAATGGGGAAAATCAATCTTCCTGGTGAAGCGAGTGTTGACATAGTAGAGGCTGCCTTTCAGGTTTGAATGAGACTGCTTAAAATGTTTTTCTTCAGTTGTCATTCAATGCAATGTTAATTACACTGTGGGGTTCCCCCAATGACATGTTTGTTGAGCTCTGTTTAAGTGACAAGATGATTATGTCTAAATGATTGGTAAATGTTTTGGCTTTGAGGGCTTAAATATTTGTATAAATGATTCCTCCAAAATCTGAGAAATGCTTGACATGTTCACAGGATAACAGCTTTGTTATGCACCTTCTTTTAGGGCTATATTTTATTTGTCTTGCTCTTTTCAGTAGTTTCTTATACCAGCAAAGCAGCCATGAGAATCCAAGGGCTTATTCCAGAATAAGAAGTAAATCAGTATAGGGAGGGTGGCAGACTCTTCTGTGCAAAGAAGGAATTTCTGTTGTAGCCTTAGACATATGCAGTCATGACACCTACTTGTCTTAGAGCAAATGAGGAGAAAATCTACCTGAAGTTGGTGTCTTCAAGTACAGAGTTCTTCTTACATCTGTGAAAGGGTTTAATAGAATTTTGAACAGTTATTTTAAAGGATGATATATTGAATCCTGACTGAAATCTGAAATGTGATCCTAATAGGAAGAATATGGCAATGATTTTCATTTCTAAGGGGCTGCTGACACATCCAGGTAAGGAGATGTGTAAGGAATATGAATTCAGGGTGGTTGCCTAAAAATGTTTAGTGACTTTCCCCCAGTTTTTGTGTAAATTGAGAAGCATGTCTTGGACTGAATTGAAAAGTGTAACAAAGGACTATGTGAAGTGGGAAGGAGAAAGTTTGAACTGGCACAATTTCAAGTTGTGAAGGTAGGGAAACCTCCCAGGGCAGCAAATGGGCTGCAGACAGGAGGGGGAGAGGGCAAACCCAACCTGTGCTTTGGGGCAGATGGCATTTCCATTTCCAGTCCAGCAGGCAGCTCTCATGAAAAATTAGTTAGGGCATGAAAAGCACAGTAGGTTTACACAGTAAAAGGTGAGGATGCTGTCTGTAGAGAGATCTGGGTGATGACTGAAATGGGAAATTCTCACAGCTCAGGTGAGTGTTACTGCTGTGTAAAAACCAGCTAATTTGCTGACAGGGAAAGGGTCAGGGGTGTCAGTTCTGACAGTGAAACTGCTTTTTTCAGACAGAGGATTTTGCAACCTAATAGCTATTTTGGTTGTCTAATAAAACAGGAGTCAGGCAGAGCACAAAAGGCAACAACCAGAAACTGATGTGCAGAAAGTTCCTCCTGAATATCCTGGAGATACTCAGGAACCATCTGGTCACAGCCCCAGTTAATGTGCTCCAGGGGAACCTGCTTAAGCAGGACCAGAGAATCTGTGGTTGGACCAGAGACTCCCAGTGGCCCCTTCCAACCTTAACTATTCTGTGATTTCATTCTGAGCCAGCTTTTACTGTAATCTCAAGTGATGCTGTAAATAAATATTCCAAAGGGTCTCTGGTTTTCATGGAAAGCACTCACAGAATTGTATAACTCTCTTCATCCCTCAAAGATCCCACAATCCATTTTTTTGAGTTCAAGAGTAGCTCAGGGATTTTTTTTCCCACCTGCTACCACTGAAATCCAGCTGTTTTGATTAAACTTGGCAACTGGTTGTCACCTCAAGGTGAGTTTGCAGTTTACACCAAGGAGAGGGGCTTGCTCAAGCTGTGTATTGAAAAGGAAGTTTTTGGCATTCAAAAGTTTTAGGAAAGTATTAAATGATGAAGCTGGAATTTGGTGGCTTAGTGAGTGTTATTTGCTAATTGGCAATAGCAGCAGGGCTGCCCTTTCTCATCCTTCTAGAATCTGCTGGAAGCTGCTGTCAAAGATGGCACTTAATGCTGAGGTGATCTTCACTCCTTAGGTTTTATAACTTCTTAATTGTCTCAACAAATGAATTTATATTAAAGAAATTGAATATAAATGCAAGTATAAAAGCAGAAGGAGACAAAGTGGGTTTGATTCAATCCCCATTATCCAGTAATTTCAGTGCGGTGACTGGAAGCACTGGAGTCACTGGAATTTTGGTTTATTTAAAATAAGGGCAAATGAGAATAGAATTGGATCCTTCTCATTTTGTCTTTCAAGTGTCTGTTACAATAAAACTCATGTGACAAAGACTGTATATGTCTTTTGTTCTGTGCAACCCTATGCATATTGTTGTGATTCTGAAAATAGCCACTAATCATTTCCTGCAGAATTGTCCTTTTCAATGAACTGCTGTGTATTTTCAGCTGCTTTTGATATGCCATTGAAAGCTGGTTTGCCTTTCAGATGTGTTTCCTCAGTTCTAGTTTGGTGTTCTGCAGCACAGGATAAAAGGCTTTGTTGGGAAGATTAAGAGATTGCAAGAAGTAGGAGGAAGATACTGGATGGGGTCCTTTTTTATATTAACTTTATATGTTGGTAATCATGTGGATTTATATAATTCATACTTATTATTGTAAATTAACAGTAGAATTTACTTTTGTTGATAAGAGATTAGTACAAGATGAGGGTTTTTTCACTCTCTCTGTATTTATTTTGGAGTTTTATTATAGGAATTAGTTAGGGGGTGTGACTGAGGAGCCTGTGGCATATTTCTAGTGAGAAAGACAGTTTTAAAAGTATTAATATTTTGTAAGGATACCTGAGTAAAATTTTATAAAGTGCTACAGAGTGCAGGTGAAGGTAGTTTCTGTGTTAAATCCCCTGTCTTGTAGCTGTGGAAACTGTCAGAGGAAAAGTCTGATGGGTGCAACACATCCAGGCCCACCCTTCTCCTGCCTCACCTGTGACAGCTGGAGGCAGATGAAGGGGCACTGGCACTCCCCTGGCTGCTGCTGGAGCATGTGTTCTGTAGGTGGGGGTGTTTCATTCCCCACTCCCTTCTGTCTGTTGGGTCCTTACACAGGGAACTTCATCAAAACCAATGGCTCTACCTCAAGCCTGTAAAAATGATGGATTGTAAGTTAAAAAGTAGCCAAATGCTGAGTGCATCCCAACACATTTCCCAAATTTGCTTTAGTTTGAATAGAATTATTTTTAGTGTCTGTAACTTGCTCTGTCAGTATCAGCATTACTACCCACATTAACTATTTGTTTTTTTTTTACAAGTCAGAGTAATTATAAGCAGCATAACAGTCTCAAAAGATGGGAAAACCCAAGTACAATTTACTTGTCAAGTGACTTTCTGTATGTCACAGAAATACTTTAAAAATATTTACATTAGAAATGAGCTTTAAGAGCAAGAAACCTTTCTTTTTTTCTTCTTTTTTTCTATATTTCCCTGTGGGTATGATACTGAGTAAACAACCTGGTATTTATAACTACTTCACCAAAACATTTCTTATGGTATAAGGCTATAAGGCTGTATGAAATCCCTAATTTGGAGATGTCTTGAGCATTTGAAAGTGGGATCAATCTTGAGATGTCTTGAGAAATTGAAAGGGGGATTAAGAAAGAAAGTTCCTCACCCCAGAGAAGCCCCTAGATAAGGAAAATATTATCATCTACAAGACAAGTGAGAAAGAAATAAGTAAATAAGAAATAAGTAAATAAGTGAAGGAAACATTTTCCTGTGGAGAGAAAAGTAAGGACTGTTAGTAGCTAGGTGACACTGACAATCTGTGGAAGCATTTGTCCTGGACTGACCATGCCTGTGAACTTCTGAACATTTTGAACCAGCCAAGAACCTCCAAACCTGACCTATGAGCTTGCAGGCTCTGCAGGGCTGCCAATAGAGAATGCTTTGCTTTTCCCTCTGATGTTTCTGAATTTTTTGAGCTTTCAAAACCTTGCCTCTGGGTTTTAGGGTTTTCATTACATATTCTGCAGCTGACTCACTTGAAAGGTTGACGTGAGAGAGAGTAGGATTTCACCATAAGCTTCTGCTGTGGTCCGTTCATGCAGTTTTGTAATTCTATAATACAGTGAATGCAATCCTATGATAAGATAACTAAGATTGAACTTTTGGATATAGTTAGCATATTATGGGATTGTATTCACTGTATTATAGAATTACAACATTAGTTTCTAGAATTCAGAAGCTTCCCGGAATCAGTGAAACAATGACAATACATTTTGAGAGTTTGCTCAGACTCCAGAAAATTCAATAGAAACTCTTGTCTACAAACTGTACTGGTTTATAATTTGCTTACCATACAGAACCATGTTAAAACAATTTACCTGGTGGTTTGTGTTTGTTTGTGTTTGTTTCTTTTAATAAAGAGAATGGTTGAGATGGAATTTTTCAAGTCTCAGGATAGAAATGTGGAAGACCCAGTTTGTGTCCTATTTGCACTTTTAGAAGACTGGCAAAAATACTGGTCAATGTATTTGAACTGGAAAGGCTCTTCAGACTAAATGGGCTGGTTCCTGGACTTGTGTCTTGCTTCTTAAGTGTTTGAAATAGGAGTCTGTTGGAGTGAGGCAATGGAGAGTCTGGGGATGAGGGAGGAGGCTTTTCTGGGGAGTTGGGTTGCAGGTCCCATGCCCTTTGTGATGTGTTGCATTTTGCAGAATGACAGACGAAAGGACAGAGAGGAGAAAGCAGTAACAGAAAACATAGTAGTAAGGTAATTTTACAAGCCTCTGTGCTATAATATTGTTCTGGAATGTAAACCCAGGAAACATTGAGCAGTATTTATTTATAAATGTGAAACAAAATCTGATGCCTTTAAAATGCAGGTTGATGAAGGTACTAACCAGAAATTTTCTGTCTTAACCTGTAAGTTGTTTCTTCTTCCATTGTGAACTTTACCATATCTGCATGTTGTCAACTAAAATCTATGGTTGTGGGAAAGGACTTGGTTCTACCTTGATTTGTCTCAGCTGTAGCTTCACTGGTCCCCAGGATTTTGCTAGTGGATAGGAGTGGTAACTGTTGCCACATCTTCAACTTATTTCAAAATGAGAGTTAAAAAGTAATGATAGAGAGCTAGGGCAGATGCCTGTGTGCACATACCTGTGTCACATTAAGGCTGGCAGGTCTTTGGTGCTATTTCTGTAGTGGCTTCCAATAAAAATGGATTTGCTCTGTCACATGGAAAGTAAACTTGACATTTTGTTCAGTCTGAGCCAAACTCTTCCAAGCATCCTATTGTCTGCTGAAGTTTATATGTCTACAGTGTATTGCTACCAGATGCTGTTTCACCATTTCTGAGAGCTCTGAAAACAAGAGGGACATTTCTATAATTAATAATGGAAAACAATTTCACTTTTAGTTTTAATGATGTCAGAAAAGATCCAGTCCATCATGCTTTGTGAATCAGCTCCTGGCAGCTGCTGAATAATAGAGAGAAAACTCCAGCTTGCTTTCTCTTTAGATGATGTACCATGTTACTTGTTATTCATGAAGCCCTGTTTTCATGCAAGTTCATTAAATAGAATTGGTGAGTGACAGGTACTGTACTGCCTGAAGGCTGCTTTGATTCCTGAGTTTTAGTGTTACTCTTCTACCACTCTTCTTGCCTGCACCTGAGGAAGAAATAGTTACTGTGCAAGTAAACTTGCTGAATGTTCTGGCATTCTTAATGGTTTTTAGGAGAAGGGCTTCCAAATTTGCAGTCATGTGTGTTTCAAATAGCGTTATCAGTAGTTGCCCTGTCAGGAGAAGGAATACAAAGTTCCAGAGTTTCTGGTTCCAGAGACTGTGTGATGTTTTGCTTTGGCTTTGTGCTGCAAGCAGGAACATCATTGTATATCTCTGTGGTGTGGCCATCTGCTGTTTGGGTCAGCAGGGAACTCATTTTGGAATTGGGCAACCTGTCCCAAGGTTTGGGACCTTGGCTCAAAAACAGGGCCTTGCTGAACCAAGGGAAAGCAGCGTGCTGAAGAAATTGAAAAACAAATATATATATTTCATCCTTCCAGCCTACATTTGAACTTAACCATCACTTTGGAATGTGTGGTGTAATACTTTTCAGAAGACTGATTAAATGTGGCTGCACTTCTGTGGTGAAGATTAGTTATACAATAGATTCATACAAGAAGAAAGCTGTCCTGGTTGGAGCTCTTGCAATGCAGGAATCTGTACTTCATATTTATACAAGAAGAAAGCTGTCCTGCTTAAAGATCTCAAACCAGAGGAGGGCTGCTACCAAGATTTTAAGCCACCTTGGCACACTTAGGAGTCTGGACTGTTCCATGGATTCCCTGCCCTAAGAGTGTCCCAAAGCTGCTGCAGGGCTCTGGGACCAGTTGAGCTGTGGGTGATGTGCTCCAGCAGACATCACCTTAGAATTCCTGTGGTGTGAGAGGACTCTGTGGCACAGGAACTCCCTGTTGCAGACAGGACAAGGGAGAATTTCCATTCCTATTGATATCTGGACCTGACCCTTGTTCTTAGTCTGAATGCTCCTTGCAGGGCTGTGTCAAAGCTCATGTGACACTGTGACCTTCAGAGAACAGCTTCTTAGTCTGTGGCTTCCCTAATGTGTAATGGGGAAGGTTGTAGCCTTGTGTGAAGGAGGAGTTCAGCTTGGGCAGGATATGGCAAGAACAGGGAGAAGTGTCTTTTAATCACCAGGCCACAGGAATACCCTTGTTGGGATAAGGGCAAACCTGAAGGAAAAATAATGATGGAAATACTAATGAAGCATCATTAAATACCAAAAGCAGCCATTTAGAATGAAACTTCTAAGGAATTTACATCCATGGCCAAACCTCCCAGCTCCAGAAGGCATTGGAGGAGTGAGATATGAGTCATCAAGGCTTCATTGGCTTTGGGAAAAAGTAACAATCTAGATTTGAAATAAGTGAAGTAGAAGAATAGAGAAAATAATTTCAAGGTGTCTGTCTAAAATATGATGGCTTCATATATAGGCCTTGATCACCAACCCTCCAGCTAGCTTTAGACCTAGAAGTGGGGACTTGCCTATGGAACAGTTACTACTCAAAATGAGAACATTTTTCATCAAATCTGAAAAAGGTTGCAGGAAAAAAACAAGTATTCAGAGCAAAAAGCAGGATTTTATTTTCCTGGCTGATCTCTGAGGTGTCCTAGATGAGAAGCAGTAAGCAACTAGACAGATATTAATTTATCACGTGTATTGCTGTTTCATATTAGGTCATTATAACATTTTGTTTCTGATTTGTTGCCCAAAAGTTAAACTGTCTTTCCCAAAGCATTTTTAAAAACTCTTGTGCTTGCCTAGTGCTGAAGCAGAGGTGGAATGAGCTATCAAATAGCTGGCAAATAGTGGGTGCTCTGTTTTCATGGTGCTAGTGGGACATGCAGCACCTCTGTGGGCCTTGTGCCTCATCAGGAGTGAGCGTGCAGCTCCAGGCTGTGGCGATCAGTGTGAAGGTGTCGCTGTCAAGCAGTGGGATTTGGAGAGGATCTTTTTCTGACAGCAACAATGTGGTGCTTCTTCTCACTGTGGGATTGAAAGCAATCAAGAATAATATGTGATTTAATTTTTAATTCAGATCATGGTTAAACCCAGAAACTGTGCTCTGAACTTTAATTCTGAGGGAAATTCCAACCCCCGATGGGAGACTTGTGCCTGAACATGGAAATAAGCTTGACAAGTAGAAAACCCCATATTCTGATAGTATCTTGTAAGTAAGATTAACTTTCCTGTTGAGTTGACACATTGTCAAACTGTAGAGGCTGCAGCTCAGAATGAAGCAAAATTAAAGAGAGGCTATTGATCAAGTTGTGGACAGAGCAAGCACTCTGATGCAGGATTTGGCTGTCGTCTCAAATTAAAGAAATGTGCTTTTAAAACGCATGCTGCTGATGGACACAACATAGCAGAGAGTTGTGTTTTACCAATGACCAGCAGAAGACAGAAAGACTCATGCAATTAATTATGTCAGACTGTTTTGTAGTAGAAGATGCTGTGTCTGCATTCCAGTACGAGTGAGGTAGGTCTTTTTCTTCAATTTCTGTCTAATGTGATACCACTATAAATGGGAAAAACTGACCAAATATATTAAAATTGGAGCCTTTATATAGCTGTATTCTCAACCAGGTTTCACACAAAATCCTCAAGTAGAATTTCAGTAACAATTAATTTTGTAACTAGGAACATAACTTACTCAACTTTGCCCAGCTGGACTCAACTCAAGGCTCCAGGCAGTCTTGAGTAGTCCAAGCCTCTGGAAAAGTAGGCTGAGTCCTAAAGATGGGCTGAAGACCAGGGAACAGGAACATCAGATTATTATAGCCTGGTTTCCTAATGTATTTTCTTATCACATATCACAGAATGGGTCAGGTTGGAAGGGACCACAGTGAATTGTCTGGTCCAAACTCCCTGCTCAAGCCAGGTTATTCTAGAGCACATTGCACAGGATTGTGTCCAGATGATTCTTGAGGACCTGCCCTTGTTGAATTTCAGGCTGTTCTTCTCTGTCCATCTCTCCAGCCTGTCGGGGTCCCTCTGAGGGGCTGCACAGCCCTCTGGGGTATGAGCCACTCCTGCCAGCTTTGTGAACTTGCTGGAACAGAAGAGGCCTCTGCCCCTTCATTCAAGCCATTGATGAATAAATTAAACAATACTGAGCCTGGTGTTGAGCCCTGGGGGACCCCAGTAGTGACAGGCCTCCAGCTACACCCTGTGCCACTGATTATCACCTCTGGGACCTGCCAGTCAGCCAGTTCTCAATCCATCTCACTCTCCACTCATCCAGTCCCCACTTCCTGAGTTTTTCTATGAGGTTGCTATGCTGTTCACTGATGTCTCAGATGGCACCAGTGCCAGCTAAAGCTTTCCTTGTGACTGTGGAGTGCTCAAAGAGCATTCTCTGGTGTATAATAAAAGGTATGTCCTCATCATGTAGTCTCCCCCTCAGCAGGGACACTCAGAGGGTATCTCTTCTCTAGCAGGATGTTATTTTCATGAAGCTTGTGGGAACTTAGCAAGTTTCTGACTCCTGCTGGACTGTCTGGAACCGGGCAGTAAGTCCAGAAAGTGACTGTGGGCTGTGAAAACAGACACAACGTGTTGCAGATCTTTTCAATGTGGTATGTGTGTCTTGCTAGAGTGTGGAATCAGCCTAAAAATCATATTTTAGGAATAAAGAAGTAATTACATGAATAGTTGCTAGGAAATGCAATAGAAATGACAGATACATCTGCTGGCTAGAAAATGTTGGTTTAACAATGTTGTCCATGTTAAATGATTAAGATATCATGCACCAAAATGTTTTCCACCATTTTATTCCCCTCCTTGAATTATGTTTCTAAATTACCTACTGATTATAGCAGCTATTTGTTAGCTCTTGGATGAACCATAGGGAATTTTTTCCCTTTCCTGCTAGCAGGGCCAGCAGGCTGTCCATGCTGGAAGCACTTCAACAGTCAGACTCCTTCCAAAGAACAGTGCAGTCTCCTGAATGTTTGGCTGTGCCCTTCTGTGGGATGAGCTGTGCAATTCCTGTGCACCCCCACCCCCTGTTACTCTTTCCTATTCCAAATAAGTTTTCTGTGCTTAAGCACCACAATTGTCTTGAAGAGTTTCTGGGTTGGATTGGCTATTCTAGTGTTTCCTGTTGGCCTTTGGAAGAAAATATGAAAGTCTGTTTTAAGTACTGTAAATAAATAATTTTAATAAAGTTTATAAATGTGAAAATTGATTTCAGAATGGAACTAGTTTGCATTGTCATAGGGCCACTAATTGCATTTATTGGCAGAGATGGGCCAACAGAAAATTTGATTAAAAAATTTACATCGGTAAGGAATACAAATTTAGGGGTTTCTGCATTTCTTAAAACACTGCATCTTTTGTAGGGATCAGGAATAGATACAGCTTTTCTCCCCGCCCCCAAATGATTTCGGAAATGACTCACATTCTTCCAGATTTTGGCAAGCTTTCTTAATCCCCTCTCACCGTGTGGCTCATCTTGCAGGCAAACTTTGCAACAGTTGCTGCCAAGCTCCAGATGAATGCAGAACTAACTGGCAGAACCAGACATCCAGAGGTAAAGGACCTCTGTGTCTTTTGGCATATTACTTGACAGCTTCTGGAACTGCAGATAATGTTAGATATTTGCAGTATTGCCCATGTGTAGAGCCTGGAATTACCCTAGTGATAGGAAGGAAGGGTTGCAGAGACAGTACGAAGAGAATTCTCTCTTAATTAAGACCCTGAGGAAGTGAACTAAACTTTGCTCTAAATGAAGTTTAACCTGTGCTAATGGTGAAAAATGTCTTAACTCATCTTCAAAGCCAAGGATATCTGGCCCCAAGAAAGTGCCTTTGAATTAATTACACTGCATTATTTAATGGCTATAAAATTCTCAGTCCCTTTGGTATCTGTTAACAGGTTCCCCTGTAATTGCAGTGCAGTTTTCTAGGAGAGGAGACATTGTGATTTTATTGTTTAGTATGTTAACCAGAAGCAAAGTTTAATGTGTTCCAAAATAATATTCAGGTTATCAATATTAATTCCAGACTATCAAATAAAGAGACTTTTATTTTTGAAGTAGTCTGATTTTACTATTTCCAACAGTATTGAAAAATCTGTCTTAAAAAATATCATTGCTGAGAACCTATGAGTTTCCAAGCTACCCATCCTCTGAAAGTTGCTGTAAATGTTGGACTTTGAGCTGTCTGTAAAGGATCCTGACTGTGGGAAGCTTAGTTTGTAAGCTGACCTTGGGTTCTCCACGTGCACAACAACAGCTGTTGATGAGTTTTCTGCTCCTTAGCCTCACCATGACCCCCATGTAACCTGCTTTCAAACACTGCTCAATTAAACTTACTCCCCTTTCACCATCTTCCAAGAAGGTAATATGATTTGTACATATTTCTGATCTCCTCTCTTAATTTCTTTGCAAAATGCTCCACTTCCTCCATTATTTTTTGCTAGCACTTGCATATTTGTAGTGTTTGTCTCCCAGTGTGCTGATAACATCATCATGGTTAAAGTGAAGACAAGGAGAACCAGAAGGGAGTCAATCCTGTGTGTCCTCAAACACAAGCCTGATCACCCAACTGAGTCACATTTCAAAAGAGATTAATTAGTTATTAAAGACTCTACAGTCCCTTACCTTTAGTGAATGACGTCAACTTTTCTGCTCGTGGTTTGTCAGTAGTCATGTGCCACTTATCATTATTTGTGTGAATGAGCTGTGGCTCCTGTCCATCTCTATTTATTCTCTTCCTAACAAAAGCAGGATAATGAAAAATCAAATTAAAAAGCACTGAAGAATTTTTAGCAAAGCATCAAACTATAAAAGCAAATATTGTCCTGACAACTACCTTTGCTCTAAAGTGAATCAGATCAGCTGTTGCAGTGCTTTGACTGACACAGATTTAAACAACTCAATGTCATTCTAAGTCTCCTGTTGCTGGAAAACACATTTTTAACTTGAATATAGAAAGTAATTAACTCCACCAATGCATTCAGAAAGGAGGAGAAGAACTACAGGGGCCTAAGTAACCCTGCAGTAAAAGTATAGAGTGGCCAACCCTGTCCTGTCTCTTTCAGCCAAAATGTAGTGTTTGAGTAGAAAAGTTGATGAGTAGTGTGGTTGGCAAGCTGGCTGCCTCCCAAGCTGTCTGGGAGCAAGCAGGGCCTTCCAGGTGATGCTCAAGGTTCTTGGACATGTGGATATGCTCACTGCTCACTTGTGAGGCTGCAAACACACTGTAACACAGCACTCTGGTCTTGAAGGGTAAATGAAGTGAGAAAAGACAATGGGTAAAGCCTTTTCAATGACAGAGCTGTCACTGTCTTAGGCAAAGAGACTTTGGCTTTTATCTTCTTTATTTTTTTAAATTTTTTTGCTTCTTGTTGTTGTAGGGGAGTTTACTTGTTTTGGTGATTTTGGTTTTTTTTTTTTTTCTTAATTTATTTTCATTTTTTTAAAAGAGTGAATGTCCTTCTCTTGAGTGGTAAAAAAAAATTTTCCTGGGGTTTTGCAGGACACCAACCTGCTCCAGCTGCTATTGTATACCAAGTACAAAATTATTCTATACATTGCATTTTCTAGAAATCCCTTATGTGCTGCCCCTAACCAGAGCAAAGGAACATGGGCTTACTTGTATTATCTTTGTTAAGCTTTAACTATCATGACATTGTTCTTACTACATCCTTTGAACAAGGAGTTGACTTTAGGAAAGGGAGACATTCTCATTGCTGTATGCATGTGGAAATACAGATTTTGAAAGCTGCTCTTTGAAAAACTTGGAGTACCCAACTCAAGGCTGGCTGTATTTTTCTTATATTGTAAAATTACTGGTTTGCCCCCTCTGCTCTAGAATGCCACTGTATGGATTTGTTTAGTCCTTTATCTGATTTTCTAAATTACCTGTGGGACATGATGCCACATTCTTTCTCTTGTTTGCTTTTGCCTTGTTCTCCCCTTCTGGATGTCTCACCTGCTCTGTGTGTCTGCTGAATACTTCCTCACTTGGTTTCTGGCTAATCACATCTGATGAAGGGCTTTGTCTCTCTTGTGCCAGAAGATTTGGCTCAGACTTCCAAAGCAATTGCACAGGCTATTTGAAGGGTTCCTTTTCTTCCCAACAGAGATAATCTTTATTGCATTAGATTTTACCAACTTCATCCTTTACAACAAGCAGCAGAAAATTAAGCCAATACAGACTTTTTAAAAACTGGTTTAGATGTTGTGTTTAAATGTGTTAGAATCCTGTGTTGATTCAGGAGCTGTTTGTTTATAAATATTCTCAAGATAAATATTCATAGAATATCTAAGGTTTTTTTGAGCTGAACATATGATTTAAAGCTTACTATAAAACGCTTTGGAGTCATTACATTATACTAATACTGTAAAGCTGAAAATACAATACCAGGGAATAGACAAGAGGAATATATGCCTCTGTGACTTCTACAGACACCTATTACTCTCTCTTTAGCAAACATGATGATAAAGCTGATCTTAATTGTAACTAAGCCGTCTATAAGAACTGGAAGTTAAAGTGATACAAATTCCTTTTAGGAGTGTGGTGTCCTGAAGGGTGTATTGGTGAAGGATCTCTCAGTAGCCACCTGCATCTTTCACTGTTTGCCCCAACACTGGCTGCTGGCAGATAGGAAGTGTGATACAAGCCTAAATGGGTCTTCTGATCCAACCTAAGGTAGCTGCTTTTATAAATTGATTAAAGTATGATTTTTTAAAAGCTGATGATTACTGATGAGGCAAAAATATTCAAGATGTGGTGGGTTCATTCCTAGAGCAGTGCTTTCACATTTATAGTGAAATTTGAAACCAGGTCAGTTTTATGCTTCCTTTTTTTTGCTTATGTGGAAGCAGGTGTTTTTCACACATCTGCCTTTATTCAGTGCTAAGTTCTATATGGATCAAATCTTAAGTAACTTAGCAGCAGATGAATATTTTACTGGCTGTGTCTGCAGAGCCTGTTGTGCCTCACTCAGTTCCTGTGCTCCCTGGGTTCCTGGGTCTGCAGCCCATGGCCAGTTCTGTGGGCTGGGCTGGTGCAGCTTTGCCAGGCTTGGGCTCAGAGTCTGCCACTGGGGCCACTGGAACCAGGTGCCACTTGTCAGGGCAAGGACAAAAGCTGCTTGCTTGTGCCTGCTACGTGTCATGTAGATCCACCTACAGACAGCCAGGAAAAGCCTTTTTCAGTAAATAAATATAACAAACAAATCTGGACTTGGTGTGCTAAACTCCTTTTGTACAGCAGAAAAGAGTTTATTTATTACCTTTTTCACCATAGTATTTGCCACCATTGGTTAATAAAATACAGTCTGTTAAATCTTTTGTAAAAAGAGGGAAGTTTTTTCCTTCCAGAGGAAGTATTTTCCCCATTTTTGGCCTCATATTATTTAGTGTTTTTTCCTGCCTAGGTGCTGCAATTTCTTTTAAAGAGTCAGGGTGTAAATAATTCTGTTTCCATGCAATGTTGAGCACAGTGGAATTTCAGAGTTGGAGATTGCATCTAGAGGGATCTAGGCTTCTTTCTCTCCTTCTCTCCATCCCACCGGTCAACATGATATTCTGATCCCTTTTACACCTTTGCCTGGGATCATGTGGAATACAAGAAACAATTTGACTAATGGTTTTTAAGCTGTATTACAGCTACCAAATTCTGGAAAAAGGATTGTGTCCTAGACCAGTGAAAGGTAACAGCATTTAAAGTATTTTGTCCATTTTCGAGTTCTAGACTGGTCAGAGACAATAAAATAAAAGTTACAGGGTTTTTATTTGGTATGGATATTGGTTGTTTGTGAAAGATTCATCAGTAAAGCATTGATTTTAACTCAGAACAGATTCATGAGCCTGCAGCATAGTTGAGATGAGTGATTCTGTGATTCCATAAATTTCTTCAGTGGCAAAGAATTACTAATACAGTACTTGGGGTGCTGCAACATTCACATAATACAGTGGGAGCTACTTCTTTTCTTCCTTTTCTTCAAAAAGAAAATGCAGTCTCTACAGCAGCATGTACCTTCATCTTACAAAGCAAGGAGCCAGAACGCAGAAGAGAATTTTTATCTGAAAAAGTCTTTTTACTTCTTTAGCTACCTTTCTGTGCTTGGTTAAAGAGGTTTTGCTGTCATCAGACTTGCACACACACTCATTCCACTTCAATTTGTCCTGTCCTCCACCCTGTATATTTCTTCAGGGTGAAGATAATGTGGAAAAAAAAAAGTTTTGGACCTTCTCTTTCCTTTTTTTTTTCTTCTTTCATGCTTGTATAAAGGCTGAATGAATTTTCAGTGTTCTTGCATACCAGTTTCCTACTTGCTAATGGTTTCCAATAGCACTGCCATCAGATTGGCAAAGGGTGCAGGAAGAGATGGTACCATCTGGGGAAATGAGGCAAAGAAAAGCAAAGTGGCTTCCCTAACATCAGGCAGAATTATGTCACAAAGCTGAAATTTGAGATAACAAGAAACTCTTAGCTTTTTTTTTTCCCCTGAGTTTTTCTAGAGTGTCTGCAGTGCAGACTGTCCTCTCTTGCTGTACATTTGATTTTTTTATACTCAGGCATTTTTTACTGAGCCCTGCCTTCTGCATCTTCCTCCCAGTCACAGGCAGTTAGATATTGAAGCATATCCTAAAGGCACAGACAGTCACAAACAAGTGAAAAATAGGGAGGTGAGAAGACAGAGGCTGTTTTAGATAAACCATTCAGTTGGTCACTGAGGAACTGCTAGTGTCTAGTTCATATTCATGGTACACCTACACTGTAGGTACCCCTACACTCATGGAAAAGGCATCTAGTCTACTTTCATGTGATGAAGTGAAATAAACTGTACTGGGAATCATCATTTTGCAAGTGTTGCTGCCTTTATGTTGCTGGACTGTTCATTCCCTCTCTACTAGGCAAAGTCCATTTGATGTGCAGAAATTGTCTGACAGTAGGTGTTCTGTCATAGTAATAAATTTGCTGTGCCTGACCTGATGTCAAAACCAAGCAAGAGTGAAGCTGAGTTGAAACAAAAC
Organism: Serinus canaria; assembly: GCF_022539315.1. Classification (NCBI taxonomy): domain Eukaryota; kingdom Metazoa; phylum Chordata; class Aves; order Passeriformes; family Fringillidae; genus Serinus; species Serinus canaria. Next base: position 17,215,510 of record NC_066315.1, on the reverse strand, counting down.
TTGATTCCCATATTGCTACCTCAGAAAATTACAAGATATTTTAAAAGTATGGGGCTCCTGTTGGCATTGATTTTTTTTCTCTTTCAGCCAGGTCAGATTTATGTCTGCAGCCATTTTCTCTAATAAGTAGATGTCTTTTTCTTAGCTGGGCTAGTTCCACTTTGCTGTTGTTGTGGAGGCACCAGCATGTGCTGCCAGCAGAAGACTGGGGCCTGGCTGCAGGTGTTCATGTTCTTCCTCCCATAGTGTGAGCTCCAGCTCTCTGAAACCCACCTGCTGTGCTGGGGAAATGTGCTGGAAACCCTTCAGAAAAACCCCGCAGCTGTCTAATGTCCTGCCTAGATCAAATGTGCAAGAGTTAAATTTGTCACTTGGTCAGTTTATCAATGGGTCAGGCTTGATTAGAGCTGTCTTTGCTGTTTGTTGGAGATGAACAGCAAGGCAAAAAAGCTGGAGTGATATATGATTATGGGAAAAGCTGCTGAGGAAATACTGCCAGTCTGGAAGGAGTGCCTGTTTGTTCTTAGAAGTCTGTGCAGAGTATCTTGTAATGTTTTTATGCTTGAATGTACATCTGAGTATACAGTTGTGTGATCATCTGCATGACTTTTCTTTTTTTTTTCCTTTCTCACAGTGCATGCCAATTAAAGGCCTTGGATTTGTGCTTGGAGCCTACAAATGTATTTGCAAGGCTGGATTCTATCATCCCAACATCTTCTCAGTGAACAGCTTTCAGAGTAAGTGCCTTTGCTTGAGTTAAAGAAAAAAAGAACACAGAGCTAGCATTAATAATGCAGGGCTGCTTTTTATCCTCGTCAGGGTTATACAGTAAAATCCCAGTGGTTGGCAAGTCTCGGATTATATAATCACTGAAGGAGTTCTAGCCCTTTGGTTTGTCATTCACAATACTCTTGAGGATCCTGTAAAACATACCCACTTGAAGAATATTTGATTTGTAAATAAATTAAAAAACATGAAAAGAAGCCTTGCTAAGGGGAAATACTTGCCCATGCACAAGTATTCTGGAAATTAATCTACTCATTTTCTGTTTAGCCAGAGGGAATTAGAATGCCCTGGCCTCAGGCTTTGTGCGGGCTTTAATTGTTTTCATTTTACTTCATTTGCAAAGGAGAATTCAAAGGAGCATCCAAGGTCTAATACATGCTGATGAGGTAATAGAGATGGTTCAAGCCTGGGAGTCTGGCTGGATGTATAGATAACATGCCCAGGACACACATTGCATGGTTCTTAGACTGAATTGCCCACAACAGGAGAAACACAACTTGGTTGATGTTAGGGAAGACAGACAAACTACGTGCCCAAAGCTGATGTCTGTTACTGTCATCATGTGACCAAAACTCTGTATGGATTTTGTGCTGAAATTGTTGCAGTTGTGTTGGTAGGGCTCAGGCTGCAGTGACAGGTGCAAAGCTGGTGCTTGGAGGTGTAACAGGCATCCTTCTCTGCCTCCTGCTTTCAGCTTCATCTCATGCCCAGTTTCTTTTCACTGTCCTTTAGCCAGAGGTTCTCAGCTCTCACTGAGAGATCAGTTTGTGTGAGATATCCAGGGAATGGCAGTGAGTGACTTTCACTGAACTTGGTCCAGGACTGTGTCTGTTATCTCCTGCCTTGTGTGAAAACAGCTATTTCTTTTTCCCAAGAGAAATACCTCTAGGAATAATCATCATTTAATTTACATACATACATACACACACACAGATTATATATATATATATATATATATATATATATATATATATGGGATATAATGTCTCCTATGCATATTTGTAGAGTAAATAGCATAGTTTGTTCAACAGGTTATCTGCTGAGTGTTTCCTTTGTCTTTTCATATGGTAAAGTGTTGCAGAGGGCAGCCTTGTGATAGTGCTGTTTCTCTGGGCTGTGTGAATATGTTGCTAGAGTAAGGAGGATGTTTGGTTCCTCTTGAAGTGCAATGAATTCTGGTGGAGTTAGGATTTAATTCCTTGAGAGAGCATATAAAGAAGTCTTCATACCAAATGCCATAGAACACACACAAAAAAGAGGAGTTTCCAGTTCAACAGGAATTTTCATTTTTTGCGCCTGCCCTTTGGCTTTGTTTCTTCAACAGAACCTGCACATGCAGATATTGTCACATATGAAGGTTGTCACTGACTTCAGTGATCCTTTTCTGGGATGAGGCTTATGACCATGGCTGATGACCAGGTTTTGGTGCCAAGGGGCCCAGTTACATTCTCACCAAGTTACTGCAACATCCCTGATGCGACTGCAGTGTTCCTAATTTACTCTATTATAGAACAGGAGCAAAATCAGTCTTTTGTTCTGCTCAGTGCTCAGCATGCACTGTGCATTCTGTGTTCATGTGCTGACTTCTGACTGGAGTGCAGGATGATTTGGTTTGGGACAAGGCAGTCCCTGCCCTGGCTCTCAGCAGTCTGTGGTGCCATTCTCACTCTGCAGGAAGGTCTCAGCTGGCAATGTCACAGCTGCTGAGGCACCCCTTGCGTGGCAAAGTGTCCTTAGGAGAACTGAAGCTGATGAAGAGTTACCCTCAGGAGAACATTTCAAAAACAGATGGGCCAATCAGACAGAAAAATTAGACTGGGATAGAAGAGAGAAGAGGTAGGAAAAAAATATGGTGGAGTGGAAATAGCTGAAATATTTAAGCTTTTTGTTTTATTTTATTTTACTTCATGTTAGTTTGTGTCCCTATTCCTACTTTCCACCTACTTTGCTTGTTTCTTTTCTCCTTCCTTTTTATCCTTTTTATTTTTTGGTTACTACATTTTATTTCTGTTTTTCCTTTCTTTTTTTACACCTTCCTCATTTTCAGCTTTAACTTCTGCAGCACAGTGTTTGCTTCCATCTCATTTGTGACAGTGCTGAAACTGCTACTGCTTTACACAAAGCACAGATTACTTCTTGTCCATGTACCTTACTGTGTCTAGAATCCTTTGTCATCTTTTGAGGAGGAAAAATTGGTTTTATTCACTGCAGGAAACATGTAAACCCAAAGAACTGCTGAGATAGGACAAGGCACAATGAAACATCTAGCAGCTCTGTTAGAGGCACTCCAGGCTTCACTTGGGCTGTCTGTGTCTTGAATTGATGTTACATTGACTTTGGTGAGGGGACAGGACCAGACACAAAGGGCAGAAATGTTCAACTATGCATTGCTGTGCCTTCAGACACAGAGTCATGGCAAGGGTGTGGGTGGACAGGATCCATGTCAGTGGTATATATAATGAACAGCTCTTCCCCAATAATTTATTTCAGAAGGGCTCAAAAAAGTTCTTTCGTTTTGTCAAGAAGGAAAAAAAAAAAAAACAAACCCAAACACATAAGAATTGTTAATTGTTTCTCATTGCATTATGGGAAATTTCTTGTAGATCAATTATTTTGATCTTTCTTTTATTAGCTATAAGGAGCAATCACATGGAAGCACAGAATCCAGTAGGTTGGAAAAGACCTCTAAGATCACCAAGTCTAACCTGTGAGCAATCCCCACCTTGTTAACCAGACCAGAGCACTGAGTGCCACATCCAGCTGCTCCTCAGACACCTCCACCTCCATCTGATATCAAAAGATACGGAAAAATCAGTCCTGGCTGGCAGTGCAGCCAGTGCAGATGTGCATCAGTGATCTTCCTCTGTGTACAGCACACCATACCACAGAAGCAATAGATGGGAAAGGACCTCTGAGATCATTGTGTCCACCCAAGACCAAACACTGCCATAGACTAGACCATGGCACTGAGTGCCACGTCCAGTCTTTCCTTAAACTCCACCAGGGATGGTGACTCCACCACCTCCCTGTGCAGCCCATCCCCGTTTCTAAACATGACACCAGACACACCTAAACAAAAGCTTGCTGTTGTGTTATAAAGTCATATTTGTGGGATATTCACTTCAATATGCAACTGTTTATTTAACCTTTATCCCTGTAGTATCTGATGAGCATCCACAGGAGGACACTCCCACATATGACTCTGATAAGAAAATGCTTGATAAAATGGAATATAGTGTATTTGCAATGACTTTCAAGGTTGCATATTTCAGAAATAAAGTGCATCAAGTTTAGAATCATGCCAAATTATCAAGCCATATTCTTATAGTGTTTGTGACAAGTAGTCTCATAGCTGTGGGTCTTGAACTATATTTTTCTGTGTGTAAGTTTTTATACTACAAATAATTTATTTAGTTGACACAATAGAAATATATTAACAAATGGCTTACAGGGCTCAGAAATGTGAGGTTTCAAAGAGATGGGCTAATTGAAGGGCACAGAAATGATAGAGGAAATGATAAAGGAACAGAAATGTGATGGAAAGGGTGACATGACCTTAAATGTTGAGGAAATAAAGTGGAAAACTTGGACAGTAGGGAATGCACTTTTGGTTTGGATATGGAGATGAGCCATGGGAGACTGTGACTTCTGTCTCTGGCAGAGGACAGTGTGGGTCTGCTGCTCTAGCTGTAATTAAGAAGCAGGGATCTGATGTTAGATTTGGAGAAGGTGGTTTTTGTTAAAGCTGCTGGAGTGATGATGGGCTGAGGTCCGTGGTTGTGTGCTCTGAAGAGAAGTTCCAGTTCTAGAATATCTTCAACATTAGTGTTCCTTAGAGGTTTTCCATCTGCTTGGTATGCCCAAACATGGTTATGTTCCAAGATTTCCGTTCCTACCTCACGCAGTCTGGGTCAAAAAAGCATAAGATCTCTTTTTGCTGACTCCTGGTATCTAAAAATCTGACTTCCAACATGAGTCAGCACTACTCTGCTATATTCAGGTTTCTGACATCTTAGTTCAGAATAGAAGAAGAAGGAGAAGGAGAAGGAGAAATTCACAAACTGCATGAGAAATACCATCCTGTTCTCTACTCACTCTGGGATGTGGGAGCAAAGCATCCTACACTGAGGACAAGGAGCATGGCCTCTTTCCTTTTCCCAGGCTTTTCCTAGCAGCACATGTGTGCTCCTGCACATTTGGACATGATTTGAGAAAGCAAGAAGTGATTACTCTTGTAGAAAACCTTCTGCTTCAATTGCTTCAAGCTAAAAGTCTGAAGAGAGTTGCATGAGCCCATGTGTATGTGCAGCATAGGTGGAATAGGTTGTCTCTTGAAGGACTCAGCAAGCCATAATTTACTACTTTCTCTGACGGAGAAGGAGAATTTTGATCAAAGTAATTGAAGCAGTTTTCTAGAATTGTGAAAAGTGAGAGGAGTTATCACACATTGTAACACACCCATTGATTTGGCTTCAGCCACATTTTGTTGTTTCTGTGAGCTCCTAAGGCTGTCTTGCTTATAACAAACATTTTTAACAAATTCTTTTTTTCCTTTTATTTAACAATATTCTTCCCCACCCCCCCTTTCTCTTTCATCTTTTAATTCTGTTCATGGCCTGTAGGGTAAGCAGCCTTACAAGGGTTTATGGGCAAGAAAAGATCAGAAAAATTAGGAATCCTTCTGTGTGTGCTCTTGATAGATTCACATTGATGGGTGAGATGTCAGTTCAAGATTAATTGATTTTCCAAGACAAAATATGTGTGTCTACTTCCTGGCGTGCTTATGTGAACAATGGAAAACTATGCTTAGTCTAAGTGCACTGGTTTTGCTTTGGGGACAGAGTAGTGCAATCATGCAACAGCCTGTTGAGAAAATGTTAATTAAGAAGGTTTTAATCTAATTTGAAACTCATTCATTCACTCAATAGCATTTTTATAAAATTGAAGGGCAATCTGAAATGGGATCAGAGCTTGTACTATGAACATTAGGTAGTTAATGCCCTTCATCTGTCTGTGTAAAATCCATTCCTTATTCCCAAATATTTCATGTAATTTTTCCCCATTCAAAATTCTTCATAGAATTTCCTGTGCTGATTTAGCCCACTTTAAATGTAACAGGAAAGCATTTGATGTTCAATAAGCTCACTTTCCCTCATTGGTCTGCATTTTCTGAATGTTACAAAGGATGGTTCAGTGTTTAAAAAAGCAGTGCTGGGCAAGCTATTTTGTAACCTATTGAGAAAGAATGGGAGGGAAAGGGAGCCCAGCAGAGGACTGGTGATGAACTCCCCATCCCCTACAACTAAAGGTGTCTCCCCTGGCTCTTCTGATACTTTCAGGAAAGGATGCAGAAAATCGCTTTTCTGGTGGTGAATTGTCAGAGGAAGTCTACACCTGCCTACCCTGCAGAGAAGGATGCTCTTTCTGCACGGACGATACTCCCTGCTATGCACAGGAGGACAAGTATTTACGGCTGGCTATCATCTCCTTCCAGACGCTCTGCATGCTGCTGGATTTCATCAGCATGCTGGTGGTCTACCATTTCCGCAAGGCCAAGGTAAACCCGCGCCGCTTGCTCGGGCAGCGTTCCCCCTCGCTGGGCGCTGCAAGCTTTCTGTCCTGGCTCTACAGCTTCCCACTTGCGGGGTCGGTTTCTCAGGCAAGGAGCGCAGCTCAAGGGGAGGGTGGGATTTCTAAACAGGAACGTTTTCCTGAATTGTTTATCTGGTTTTGGGGAAGAAGAAGAAAAAAAAAAAAGCAAAGCAGTTTGTGTCTTCCAGTGAAATATGCTTGCATTTATAGATGTTCACCAAAAATCAAGGAAACTATTAGGTAATTTTGGAAAATCAGGCCAGTTAAATATGCACATATCTAAAGGGACATGGGGTTTTTAGGAACTTGGGATCGTGAAAGTCTCTGCATGACCACTACTAGGAATGATGTTTGGTTTCAATATATTTGAGTGAATAGCTGGAAAATAATTATGGGAAAGAGAAATCTTTCTGAATAATTCTAGTTCCTAGAGAGTTTAAATGTGATTCCATGGCTAAAGATTATTATTTTTTTCACTAAAGCAAGAGTATACTGAGTATCTGTAAATTGCCGATGCAGCATTTTTATACGAGGCTAATGAACTTTCTGCTTTTACCTCACTGAAAATCTGGTAACATCTCTTGGAATCTCACTGTTGCCTCAGTAAATGCAGAATATTCTCTGAAACTTCAAATTTACTTAAAAGAAATTAACTGAAGATGGCATATATTCACTACCTACATTTGGGAAACGTAGGTGTGCACACAGTGTGCTACATTATTGAAATTAATAGCTTCATCCACTTTCTATACCTAGATAAGTATTTCCATTTTGGTTTTTGGAACACTTGATCCCACAGTCTTCCTGATTCTGCAGTGTCTGTGTTACAACTGCGTGGCTCATTTTGAAAGATTTTAATATCCTGCCAGGAAATCACAGAACGAGCAATAACATTCCTTTTTTTTATCTCTTCTGTTTCTGACAGTGTCTTTGTATTTAATGATATTATAGTAAATGATTCAAATTACAGACTTAACTGTATTCATAAATTTTTTTTTGTTATGAAAAGTTTGTTGTAGCCATCTGTTTAGTTGCTTGACATTAACTTTGCAGAAGAACTTCATTCTTATTTTGTGAGGTTTTAATCTGTTAATGTTACTCACTTTTAATGTCATAAACAACATCATGACAAGCATTTCTTGTGAATGAAAGCTATTTCTAGACTTAGAAAGTGATATGCAGTTATTGCAATCTGGGCTTCACTTCTTTTTTACACACCACAATATTGATTGCTTTATAGGAAATATTTATAATTTCTCCCAAACAGGTTGAGAAATAGTTTTCACTCTTGCACTTGCACACTTGCATGTGTTCTGATGTAGATATCTGCTACAGTAAAAAGATCTATCTCTATTAGACATAACACAGAAATCTTCTGTTTCACAAAACCTGCTAGTGATGAATAGCACATTTTTACATTTGTGATGGTTAGTTAGTTCTCCAGAATAGTCTATGAATAAAGAAACAGATGGAATCTGAATCTTTAATACCAAAGCAATAGTAAGCAGCATACACACATCTTTTGTCTCTGAAGTGTTTTTCAGTCATTAGGAAAAAGTTTGTGCTTTTTTTTTTTCCAGATTCCCTCTTCCCATTGTGAATCATGACATATGAATGAGTGAGAATCAGTCATAAAACAAAGCATTCTTTTTCCCTGAAAGAAAATTATGCCTTTGAGACATTGCTGTTCATTCAGTTGACCAGAGATAGATTCAATTACAGTTTTGGTACATTACAGGAAAGTTAATTTTTCTCTAAATGTGTATCTCACAAGGAAAAAGGGAAGGAAATGAGACAAAAGAAATAATATGGTGATTAACAAACCTTTCCATTATGATTGATGTTTTCAAGGAATAGTAACTGATATATTTTTCATTGCTTTTCATGTCATTCAGTTGAGTTTTTCTTAGATATTCCTTTAGTGGTTTTTATCTTGTTGGTAAAGCATGAAAAACGTCTAGTGTGCTTACCATGACATGTTGCATGAAGGGCAAACATACTGAGAACAATGAGTATTTGCATAAGAAAACTGCTGATTACATTGGGAAATGACAGAAATTTGGAGTGAAGGAAGAAAACTAATAGCTTACTATGTACTCTCTGCCAAAATCATAAAAATGAAACACATATTGAAGTATATTCAAAATATCTGCCCTTTTGAGAATTTTCAACTGTTAGTGAAGCAAACCACAATTAGGTTAGTATATATGTCTGTGAATAAAGTTGCTGTGTTAAACTGCTCATTTCCATCGTGCTGTGTGGGAGTCAGAGAGATCATTTCTCTCCCACGTGTAGCACTACGATATTCAAAGGGTTGCAAAAAATAGATTCTAATGCAACATTTTAACAGAAAGAACAGCATACTGCTACTATGTCAAGAAGCAAACTTTCAAAGTGTTTAAGGGAGCAAAAGATGGGAGTTGAAAATAAAAGATGTTAAATTAAGGCCCTTTCAGTGCTGAAAGGAATGAAGAGTAAATATATGACATCTTGATCTGTCTGTTAATCAGTAAAATCAGAAGGTAAATGGGATCAGGTTACTTCTTAAGTAAAAGTGACTGCAGAAGGCTTCTCAGTGCTTGTACTTCATGGGGGCTCCTGGTAATTGCTATCTTCAAAAAACTAAGGTCCTGAAAAGTTAAGGTCTGCCAACAGAAAGCACTTGGGAAGAAACACCCCAGGTACCTTGGCAGTGATGTATAATAATTCACAAAAAGAGTGATAAAGGTCCATAAGCATCCTTCAGCTTATGATGGAAGTGACAAGACATTTTTTTGTCTTAAAAAAGATCAGCGTATCAGTAAGAGCAGAGAGAGATCAGAAGTATTTTAGGGAAGTGAAGAAATACCTCAGCTATTCAGATCACACTGGTTGTACTTTTTGTGACCAAGCAGTACTTACAGAGGAAAATTGCCATCAGCCTAATTTGTCAACAGTGTGGACTGTATATGAGATCCAAGGCAGGTGCTGAAAGACCAACCATGGGTGAAAGTTGGAGTGCTGCACTGCCACAGAGCACGGCCATGAGAACAGAGATCTTTTTGACAATTGCTGCCAGAGTGTTACTGACAAAATGTGATGATGCACCTTTCGTTTTGACAGATCATTATTACTCACCTGTGCTGTAATAATGAGACTCTACAGAGAACCTGGTAAATACCAGTTTGTGAGTTCCCGCTCAGATCTTGACAAAAGGAATGGTAATAAATAGGCAAAGCCTATAGCAAGCCAGAAGACTGGCTTTTAAAAGCCAGGCTTCTCTTTGGAGGGACTTCTACAAATCTCTAAACCAGAATATCTTTTGTTCTCTTGGCAAAGCATCATTAACTTGGATTTTATGAAGTTTAAAGTCTCATCTTCTAGAACTTCTTAAGGTTCCTCTGAAGAATCCTCTTCAGACTTCTATCTGGAAAACTGTGAAACTATTTATTGTGTAGTAAGTTTACATTAAGAGCAGTAGAGGAGCAATGGAAGATAGGAATTTTACATCTCTATTTATAGAAAGACTCCTTATAATAGTGACAAGAACTAAAGATCAGGTCCAACTTTCACGCATGGAAATTCAGAGTAATGGTAATAAATAACAAAACTACTTGGTCCATGGGCAAATGTGGGAAGTGGGCTTTTGTGAGAATGTGATGCCCTACAAATGTATTTGTAGCTCTTTGAAGGAGGATTATGAGCATGTGGGTATGAGAGTACTTCTTCCAAGGTCTGCCACCAAAAGCTCTTAAAATATTGTGTTTTAAGGGTCTAGGTGAGCTGCACTATTTGTAGGTAACCAAGGGGTGGCAGAGGAAAAGTCAGGGCAGGAAATACAGTATAAAATCATGTACAGTAGTGGGATGTTGATGTGCAAACATAGATATATATTCATGGTTCCTCTTAGAGTATCACTACAGGGTTTAAGGATCCAGAGATCTCTCAAATGCTTTTAAAAAAAGAAGTAGTTGCATTACAAAACTATGTAAGTGCACAGTAGTGATTTCAGCAGGTGTTGGAATTGGCCAAAAGAGCAGAATGGAATGGCAAAAAGGTACTGTGACAAAGCTCTGATCAGTGCTGTGGAATTCTTTTGAGGCTTTGTCAAACACAGGTGAAAGTGACTCAGCAGCCCTGAGATCAGCTCAGCAGTAATGTTATTTAACTGCAAGAGTCATAACTGGAGAAAGTCACAGGCAGAAAAGGTGGCCCATTGCCAAGAGAAGGAAGAACTCCAAAACGATAAGAACACAAAAAAATCTGGAAGAAGGCACAGAAGGAGTAGCAGAAGCTAAACCACCAGTGAAAAGATTTGTAGGGAAACACAGAAAAAGACGAAAAATATAACAGATGAAGAGGTGATGCTACTGCAAGGCAGTAGCAAAGGCAGAAAAGGTGAAGCATTTCAGCAGGAGAGTAAATGGGGAAAATGTGCCTTACAAAGAGAAAAGAGGAAAAATTATTCATAGCTAATACAGAAGGGAAACCCCTGTGTTTAAACATCCAAAAATATAGAAAGATATATAAATAGAGAGAGAAATATCTTCCATGATTCCTTCCTATCTGAATTGCTTTATACTTTGGGATTGATGCAGTGTCAGAGAAGGAAAGGGACACTGGATGCAAAACAAGGCACAGGCTCAGTGCTGTTGATAGTTGTGTTATGTGTCTTTGAGGAGTCTTACAGACTTGCAGTCTCCTTACAGAGGAGTCTGTAAAGGAACAGGCTCCTCCTATTTCTTTGGTTGTCAAAGGTTTTGATGGAGTTTGAGTATGAGCATCTTGCAGAACAACCTTTAGCCTTACTCATGGCTGCATACAGAGGTGCAAAACATTCTCTAAGTTGAGCAACTGAGGAACAAAAGAGCTCAAGGTGATTCTAGCAAGCATCTTTATGTGCTGTGGCATTAGTATTGATTTAATAATGCAAACATCACTACAAAAAACACATCCAAAAAATGAGGCTAAGCTAAAAAAAGTAGCTGTTTAGACAAGGACAGAAATCATATTAAAACAAATATTCTCAAAAATGAGAAGCTGAACAGTGGTTTTATAAGAAAAAGCATCAACAAAATAGTAGAATTCATCTGTGCAAGCAATGCTGTGTGGACCAAGGGAGAGCTCAGAGAATGATCAACTGCAGCATTGATTACTTGCAGTGTAAGGGTAGCAAAGCTGCTAGAAAGAAACTGAACATTTAAAAACTATGAATAAAAATCAGATTTTTTTTAAATTTCAGACGTAACATAGGGCTAGAAATCTACCAGAGCCTTAAAGAGAAAACCAGCTGTGTTGTAATCATGTTTTTGATGAAGTACTGGACTGTGGAAGGACATTACCTGCAAAGAACCTAAAAGGCACATCAGTTATAAAGCTGCCTTTTCAAATGAATGGGAAAGAAGAGCTGAAAATAACTGACCTTTGCAGCCTACCACCTCCAACAGGGAGCTTTGGGTAGAATACAACTGCTGTGAGGAATTGTAAGTGCCCTTCAGAAATGCCAAGAACCTCTACTGGCAAAGAGAACACAGAAGTTGATCTCAGCCATGAAGTGGAAGTCACTAATTGCTGCTTTCTGATGAAGGAGAGATGAGAACGTGCCTTGACTCATGCTAGACCTTTTCAGAAGGGTCTTGTTTGCTGGGAATTCTCAATCAGATCAAGGCTAAAGGCTTCAGAGTAGTTGCACTAAAGCCAGACTGCTTTGCCCTCATCTCACCACCTTGTGGTGCTGCCAGGTTCTGGAAATAGGGGAACAGAGAGCGGGCATCTGGGCTTTCCATCTTCCTGATGCTCCTGTGGCCAGCATCTCTGGATGCAAATCCAGCATGTCAAGGTAAAGGTGGAAGTGGTGAGCACACTTGGAAGAGGTTGTTTTCAGCTCTGAAAAAAAAGTGGAAAAAATGCTTAGAGTTCAACAAGGTAATTTGGAATAGTGTTGTCATATGGCATTAACAATGATGGATTGTGATAGAGCCCATTGGAATGAAGGGCTTTGCCCTGTTCAAGACGATCTCTAATCTCAAATATTGGAAATTTTTAACTAAATGACATTTTATTGTACTGGTCTTCTCCACCCCTACCCTCCCCAACCCCCCTTTTATGAACATTTGGGAACTGTTGGAAATACAGAAATATAAATACTTTTAATGAGAGGAAGAAAATATATATCTTGAGCACCAATCAAGGTAAATACAGTTAACAGGACCATATACCTAATCATCAACAGAAATAAATAATTTTCCCTCTCTTGAGGGAAATGTGGCAAATAATAGCTACAGGCTGTTTTAATATGGTTTTTATTCTGTCAAATACAGATTTTCATTTTGGAGTTCAGGATGGCTAGATACACTCTGCCACCACTATCCCATTTTTTATGTAGTGTAAATATATTTAAGTGTTCTGCTAAATATGATTTCAAAACTGTGAAGATATTCCCTAAGCAGTGCAATTTTAAATACTGCACAGAACTGCACATAGATGCAAAGGCAACATGCAAATTTATGCTGTAGTTCCCCTTTCTAATATTGAGAAATCAAGAATGTCTTTTCTCCCTTACTGCAGCCGCAATAGGATACAGTAATTCAGAATGAGGTAATCACAGGCTATTGATGTGTGATACATCTTTAAATATTAAAGCATGCTGGCTTTGCAAACATACCTCTTTTTCTAATGTAAATCAGCCAGTCCTTTTTCCTATTTTTTTTTTTTTTTTAACTCCACAGTGGCATCTTGATGTGCTTATGCCTGGATGGTTTTCATCTTTGGTGCACATTCTGCTTTTATCTCCCTAGACAACAATTTCTGATATTTCAGCTGAAGTAGAAACTTGATAGAGGGAAGATCTTGCACAGATGGAGCAGCTGCCTTTACATGCTGTGCTGGTGGGCATACCTGATAGTTCACTCAGCATATACACATTCTGTGCAGTGCATTAGACACCCTTTCTTCATCCTATCCTAGGGTGAGAACCTCGTTTCTTGTGACTTCTCAGGAAGTTTATTGTAGTCTTCCGGTGTGCAAGTTTAAAGGCATTGCCGATGTTGTTTTCAAAACTGTTGTTTTTAGTGGAATTCTCATTTCCTTTATTTGCATGTCCCTTCCCATTTTTTCTGTGTAGTTAAGATGTGCCTTTAGGGGTGCTGTACTTTCTTAATTCCCACCTAAGTAACTTAAGAGTGCCATGTTGGCAAGATAAGAAGTGAAGGGGCCATTAGCCTGCAGCAGCAGAGTCTCAGGGAGGATGTGCTGGCTGCTGGAGTTCCCAAAAACAGTAGGCATGGCTGCAGTGTTTGCAGGGTATTGTGTGTATTCACTTCATAAGGCCAAAGGTTTCACATGAATATGTATTTGCATTTAATATACAGTTTAGAGGCATCAAGTACTTGTGAATAGAAAAATAAATTACAGACACTTTAGGCCTAATGAAAACTTAAGTGTGAAGAAACTAAAGATCTAGATATGAAATATGTTCATTGATTTCAGTTCTGCCTCATAAAGGAGAGCTAATGAGAAGAGCAGGGTGGTAGGAAGCAAAAAAAAAAAAAAGTGCTCTAGATAGAGTCTACTCCTAATGGACAAGGTAGGTCATAAAAATGGCTTTTCATCAATACTCAGCTGTAGCTGTAAGGATTCAAAAGCTGCAATCTTCTCTGTATAGCTTTATATTAAACCAGTGCTTGTCTCTACAGAGTTGAATTGCACAACACCCTAGGGGGCCCATCTGGTAAACATTCATGGTTTCTTTACGAGGAGTGTACTGCCTTCAAAGTGATGTCAATCAGCCATGGATTGTGACACATTTGCTCCAGTTTGACATTGAAACAGATTCCTTGCCTTTGCTTTCCTAATGTTTTGCTGCATAAGACCCTGTGGACTGTGAATCATTGCTACCTTCTGTTCTACCACTGTTCAGCAAAACTCTGCAACACAGAGCCCCAAAGTTCAAATCAATGGAGCTGGTAGTGCACTTGCAGTGTAGGGTGCTGACAAGGATATAGCTGTCAACAAAGTAAAAGCTGTAGCAGCCTTGAAGGCCTACATTCATTTAATTCTATTACACTTCAATTTCACTTTAAAAATAAATTATGAAAAATTTAGTAATTGAATGCTTAAATTCCAGCAAATATTTTCCAACAATGACAACTATTATCTCATAGAAGAGCTTTTCCAAGGTTGTTTCAGGGTCATCAATTAAACTGAGCAAACTGCTAAGATTTTTGCTTGTCTGTTACTCTCTGATTCCTGCTGAGTCTCAAATTTGTAGCCCTTATAGAGTGTCTGAGTAGACTGAATGGTCTGTCACATGGTAATAAGCTTTCCCCACTGATTCTTTGATGCAGTAACTTCAGGACAGTTGCATTTATCTAAAATTTCATTTGGGCTCCTGAATGGGCATTTACAGATTTGCTGGGAAGAGATTTCCTATCATGTCAGCAGAATAACAGCGACATTATTTATTTATCCTGCTATTTGTCTTGGAGTTGCATCCTGCTGTGAACCTTCCTTGTACAATCAATAGCAATAGCAAAGTCCCTGGTGGCTTGCATGAGGTCTTTGGCATGCCTCCCTCTCCAAGAGAAGACATGTCTGAAGCAGACCTTTCTTTTTGTTTTAAGGGTCTAGAAATAAAACCCCATTTTGATGTTGAAAAACCAATTTAACTAAGAAGAAGCTCTTATGAAGATGAGAAAATAGGGTTTTTTAGAAGTTTTAGCCAGAGAGAAGAAAGAAGTAACGTAAATTAAGAAACAGGGAAAGAAAGCACCAGGAAAAAAATGTAGCATGAGAACTTTCAAATAGTAGAAATAAAACTCTGTTGGAAACCCTATTCTAGGAAAAGGCTTGCAATTGTTTACTGCATATTTGTAAATGCAAAACTTATAGTTAATAGTAAAGTGTTCAGAGAAACTTTTTGCTGGTTTTAATATTTTGTTTTTTTGGCTGGTTTTGCCTGTATCATGTGGTACAAGCTGAACACAGATCACTCAGACTAAAACATATTCCTGTTCTTCATTCTTTTCTTCATTTCTTTGTGTAAAAGTTGAAGGTTTTTAGGAGCAGGCTCATGCTGTCAGCTTCTCATTAGAACTTTGTGCTATGAACACAGTCACATTGCTTTTGCCTTCCTTGTCACAGCCATGCCTCCCCCAGTCTGGAATAAAATCATGACATTTTTCTCTGACATCTTCCCATCAACTTCAATATAGCAGAAAAGAAACCTTGATCTCCTCCTGCTTCCCTCTAGGATATCCCAGCTACTCCTTTCATAGTTACTGTAGCAACCTGCTTGTTACCAAAGGTCATTTTGAACTCTGGAGATCTCTGTGTCTCTGGCTATGTCTAAGCCTTGCTGAACTCCTTCTGAGCTCCCTTTTAATAAATGTTTTCTGCCAGTCTGCAGCCCTGTTTGTTGTCTCAGTTTGGTTTCTTGTGCCTTGGCTATTGCCACGTCCTTTCAGCTGGCAGATGCAGTCACAGCCTGCTCCTGTCTGTTCTAAATGATGCTGCCCATGATTTACTGCTCTTCCCCTTTCTGTTGTCCTTGTTGCATCTCCCTCTTGACACCATATATGAGATGAGTATCTCTGGGGTTTTTTTTCAGCTCCCACATGAGCTTTTTCCTGTCTCCTGATTGAAGAGAAATGTCTGCCATTTCTTTGATGCAGAAGTGTCCACACCAGCCTCATTTTGTTACCTTTTCCAAAAAACATTCCTTGTTCCCTTCAAACTTTCCTCATGCTTGGTGGAGGCTTTTTGAGAGCTTCCCCTGCTCTCCATATCATGTCTTCAGATTCAAGTGCTGACAAAGTATTTAACTTAGAGTGGGATAATGATAGGCTGGGGCTGACTGCTAATTGCTAGTTCTGAAATGTGATATTGCCTTGTTCCATTGCTCTTCTCATCTGCCCCTATCCATGTGCTGTCCCTTGCCTTAAACTCAACTTTGTGCAGATAGCACAGCCATTTCCACTAATTCTTTGTGCAGGGTCTGCACTAACAGGAGGCTTCCCTGAGGCTGGGACTTTCAGCAGGACGTTTGAAGGAATAATAATTAGGCTATGCATAGCAGTATTTCTTCCAAAAACAAATGTGCTTTTATTTCAGTGAAACATACATTTTGTGATCTAAACTTAATGAGGAATTACTTAGCTTAATAAATTCTGAAGAGCTGAAAAATCTCACCCTTTTTGGGATTAGGATTTCTCAGATGCAATCATAAGGTATTCATTTGGAGTGGTTTAGCATTTGGCTCTTGTAAAGTAAAAGTGAATAAATTAAACTGAAGTTGGATTTAAAACCTTCCAAATATGAGGTTTTGACTGATCTGAAATTATTATAATGATTTTCATCTATAGTTAATTTGCCTTCTAAGTCATGAAAATAATGAGGGTTTTTTTTTTACCTCAATCAGATTTATTGTAATGCTTCTCACATAATTTTCAGTTTGTTTCCTCTGAGATGTTATGAATCTTGAACTTTGCAGTCAGGTTGGTTTTTTTATTATTTTACCATAAACTGTTTATTTCTGTGTGATTGAACTACAATTTTTACAGACAATTTTATTGAGCTGTGGTTTATCTTCTGTAATAGGTGAGGCCATGTTGCATAAGAAGGCTGAAATTTAGTTCAGTATTCTGAAGCTATTTGTTAACTAAACAGAGGAACATACTGAGTCCTGCCTCCTGCTCCTGAAGTTTGGTTTCCTATTACATCAGATTTTTTGTGTATTCAATTTAATCTCTTGGTGATTAGGTGATTAATCAATATTGGAGTGCATTTTATTCTTGAAAGTAATGTCTTTGGATCTTCATTTAATTTCTGTGTTAATTGAATGTATAACCTAGTGAAACACACAATTTAAGTGATCCAGATTTTTGATGATTGTCATTGTACATATTCATCTTTTGAATTAACCATAAAGCTGTGAACAGACTGAAATTGAAATCAGGTGTTTACCTCATTACTGATTTTCTTTGATGTATATATTCACCACTAGTGAGGAGAAGCAGGTATCTTGATCTAAGCAGAACGTCCCCAAGGAAGGAGTTTCTGGCCTTATAAGAAAAGATGTCCCTGGGACATTAACCATTTTTATTGTGAGGGTTCTTCACCAGCAAGTACTGTTTTCTCAAATGTCTGTCCTGTAGGTAGAGTAGTGCAACTTAGATTCAGCAATGCCCATGTTTCTAAATGCAGAACACTTTACCTTCATCATGATTTATCTCAGCAGTTTTCGTTACTTGTGGGCAGAAAGGATCAAGGGCCACATGAATTGAAAAATTAAATATTTGGGGATTTCTTGGATGCCTGAAACCTTGAGTACTTGTAATGAAATTGCTTTCTGATTGATGGCCTTTGCTTTTCCTGACTTTTTTTTCAAGTAAAAAGTAAATTTAGTAATTATATTCTGTTTGAGCTCCACTATAACTAGTCATAGAAAAAAAAATTGACCTTCATGTAAGTCTACTTCAAAGGAGAGAACATGAGGATTATATTTGTTTGGTTTAGGAATACTGCACATACTCTGCAAATGCCAGAAAATTCTGACAATTTGTCAGTACAGTTTAAGAGGCAGCCCATAACTGTAGGCCTGTTTTTGGAAAATTTGCCTTTACTGTGAATATTTCTGTACTTGAAATCTGTATTCTATTAGGAGGCTATGATTCAAATAGGTTAAAAGTATTAGTGTGTTGAAAGGTTGAGCAGGACACACAATTTCCTCCTCAGGAAAATTTTACAGGGAAGTTTTCAAAAGAGATATAACTTTTTCTCCCTTGAATTGAGGAGTTTTTCCTGCAGTTAGCTGGGAATGAGTTGTTTGAAATTTTGTACTTCAATCAGCAATAATAAAATTAAAGCAAAGCCTCGTTAAAGAATTCAACATTTATGTTTTCATGGGTAGTGGTCCTAATCAGTCCCTGAATTTATTATCAAGACAATAAATAACTTATGACACTACTGTAATAGGGTACTAACCGTGGATTTAGAGGATTCCTTCCAGTTGTTTTCATGCCTGTTCTTTAGTCCCCAGTACTCCTCTTCCAGGTGGGAACAGTATTAGGTTGCCCACCACAACGAAATATAGTTCCACTCTTTTCTGCAATTCCTGGTATCAGTGTCTGGGAACTGGAAGTCCAACTTCTGTTTCTTAACAAAAGAACCAAAATCTTGCTGCTGCTCAGCTCCGGGGACAGTAAGAAGAATTTGTGCAGTCTATTTCTTAAAAGTAAACTTGAATTGAGATAAAATTCCTGAAATTTAGTTTTTCCACACAGCTCTTTCACTAAGAAAGATAACAGTGTTTTTGTGTTTGGGAAAAGGTGTATGAGATAAGACAGAGGAAAAAGGGCTTTAGATGGGCTTTAGAAAAACAGCTCATGGAAATCAAGACAAAAATATAGTCATACTGGAAAAACTTTATTTATTGGGAAGGTGTATTTTAGTATGAGAAGCAACTGGTAATAAAACATTTCAGACCACGTATTTTCAGCTTGACAAAAATCTCAATTTCCTTGCTTCTCTACCATTTTATCGTGTATCCATATGCGCTTACACATGGAGTGTAGATACACTTTCCAGTTTAATAAATATGAATATATTCAAAGTTGAGATTAAAGAAGAAGTGTATCTGACTTTTTTTCCTCTAATGGTTTCTGATATGCTTTATTTATCTGAAAGGCAAGCTCACATTCTGGTGAAACCACCTTTGTAAAAGGAAATTTTCTGTAAGTCAGAGCCCTCTTTGGTCATTCTTTTTATTACCGAAGTGGCAGAACTGTTTAACAAAAGTGAAAAAAATCAAAATATGCCAGCCTTTTCCCCTCACTAAGTTTCCATGGTACCATGCTCATATAATACACAGTGACATATGGCCCTGGAGGAACCTGCAGTCTTTCTGGACTGACACCAAAAGTCTACAGTTAATTCAGTTCAGTTAATTCTGTATTACACAATGTAACCAATACAGGATGACTTTAATTTTATTTTGGCTTTTTTTTTTCTCTACTATGAAAACACTCCAACACTCATATCACTGAGTTATCTGATGACATTCAGGAATTCAGTGCTAATTAATGCTCTTGTATTTCCTGGATTACTTAGGACCACAGACAGTTGAAATGCAATCTCTTCTGTGCTTGTTAATACATCAGTTCAGCTTTTGTTTTGTTATGCTCGATGCAACTTGGGCAGCTCCACTTTTAAAAATTTCCCTTGTGCAAATAATTATTTAACATTTATTTATGACCCTTTAGCAGTGGCCAAGAGGCATGGATGACTTTCCTTTCTTAATGGGATTTTTAACAGAAATGGTGTTACCTTCTGAGATTCAAGGCTAAGGAATGACTGATTATCTCAAAGGCTGCTAATGTGGCCTGGATAGAATGGATGGATGGAAGACTGAGCAAATCCCAAGGCATGAACCAGTCCTTCACAAACAGTACTCTTTGCAGACCTAGATAAGTGAATGGTACAGGTAGCCAAATATGAAAGTTAGAATGAAGCTAGAAACAAAATAAATGGCAGTATAACTTAGGTGTCAGCAATGAGTTACCATTGAGCGAGACAGGAAATCCAGAAAGGACAGTTCTACTGACACAAATAAGTCAAGAGAGAAATGAAACCTTGCATGGGAGATGAACACACAAAACGAACTGAACACAAGATGAACAGCCAGAGAAATAAATAAATAAATAAAACCAAAATAAGGGCCAACAAGCAAGACAGATGCAAACCACCCCAAAAAGCTGTTAAGAAAGAAAGAAAAAAAAAGAGCAGGCAAATATTCCACCCAAGTGGAAGAAATTCCCAGTGCATGAATTTTCAGGTTTGTGTCCTAGAATGCCCTAATTTCTGTGAATTCCATTGGAGAATTTTATTTGTGCAGCCTGTGTAGGTGGACACTGGCTGGTGGAGACTTTGTACGATCATTGGTTTCCTTTCTTTCATTTATTTTCTTAAAGGAGGAAGGAGCAAAGGCTTTTTTTCCTGAGGTGTGTGGGCATATTCACTTCTGTGTATGTTGCAGATGCCCATAAAGTGAAGCATTTGTGATCCTGCCCCCAGCCATGCCTTAGGGACCCGCATTTGCAAGGTCTCTACAGTGGAAGATTCAGCTTTCGGTGGAAACACATTACTCACAGACTTCTGGAAATACCTGTATATCAAATAAAATATTTTTAGTAAATTAGTTTTGAAAAATTCTGCTTTAGTTTGGTTGTCTTCTCTTCAGTTAATCCCTGTTATTAAAGTTTCAGTCCTGGATAATTTTTTCTTCCTGGACTTTTTGGGCTGTAGTGGTCATTGTGGAAGAAACAAAAATATTTTAAAATCAAGTGTTAAAACAGCTCATTTTCTTTGCAGTAGAGAAAATCAACCATTTCAAAAATGTAGTTTGGAAGAATTCTTATACTTCAGTTTACAACCAGTTTTTAAAATTTTCTCTACACTTATGTAAAAATAGTTGTACTATTTTGTGTTGGAAGTTTTGAGCTTTTCTTCATAACTGTGGATAGCACTCATCTCTGCTAGAATGTATTCCTTGGCAAATTCCAATTCCAGGACTCCAAGGAGTCCTGTTTCGAAGAGCAGTGATATCTGTAAACATTAGGTGAAACCCCCTGCTCTCCTGGTGCCAAAGGATAGGGTGAAAGTATTGTCAAAACCTGGATTCAAGCCCATTTTGAATTCCAGAGTTGCTCTGTAAGCCACACTTCTTTTAGACAGCAGGCAGAGTAGGTAGAATTCACAGAGAATGCTTCCTACCAGAGCACAGGTGAGAAGAAAATCATGGGATAATTCTTCATGGAAGAAGAGCTGGAAATGCTGAAGCTCTTTGTCCCAGCAAGTTAGCTTATGATCATGCTGCCCAGAAACAAGCT
Organism: Serinus canaria; assembly: GCF_022539315.1. Lineage (NCBI taxonomy): Eukaryota > Metazoa > Chordata > Aves > Passeriformes > Fringillidae > Serinus > Serinus canaria. The sequence continues at coordinate 17,194,268 of NC_066315.1, read as the reverse complement.
TGATAAGAAAAGACTGATCAGGATGTGAAAGACTTGTTCAGAAAAGAATGTCTACATGGGGGTTAAATGGATTCTAGATGTTTTAGATAATTTCCATCTTCTCTGTATGGAACTAATTTCAGTTGCTTTGCTGGTCATTCTGGTATATAGGGATGCTTTCTACATAATAAGAAAAGAAAATACTCTTTAGTGGTTTGAGTATTTCTCAGTCTGAGAGACATGAGCTCACTGACCTCTACCTTGTATGATGTTGGAGCCACTCGTGGGCACTGGCATGATAAAAAGCATGATCCCACCTCTCAGGATCTACTTCCCATTGGCCTCTTCCCTTATGTGACTCAAACCCAGCTTCTTGCCAAAATAAGGTTAATTTGTCCTGGTCATCCTCTGCACATGGGCTATACCTCAGACATATCAGCAAAGCACTCCTGCTTTTGCAGTGCTTGATTCATTAACCTTTAACTTCACATTTCAGTTTCTCACAAGTGTTGATGTTTTGTCTCTAAGATAACGCACAGTTGCGCTGTACATAAATCATCAAACTTATTGGAATACACTTTGAATTAGGAAAAATAATTGATTTTTTAAATTTTTATGATTTAAGAAAACCATGTTGGATTTCTTAACCAACATGTGGTGAGGAAATGGTGTAGTATTTTACAATCCTGACAAGCTAATGAATCAACATCTTTGTACAAAATTTTTTTTACAAAAACTTGCAGTCTAAGAGCACACTCTATATTCAGTAAAATTGTAGATTACTCAAACTTATTATGGAAGTCATTAATATTAAATGAGCAAAAATATTCTAGGGACTTCTTGAAATTTAAACAATGCAGAACAAATTCTACGGTTAAATTCATGTCTGTAATTCCCATGATCCCTAAGTCTTGACACTTGAGAACAAATTTAGCAATTTCAAATCAAATCCAGGTAGTGTCTGTTGAATTGTATTTAACATAGGAAAAAGATATTTTAAATTTAATTTTGCAAAACACAACCATTGTAATGGGCCTGTGATTTAAAGAGTATGGAGCATGTAAGCATGACAGACAGCTTAACAAACATTACTGTGGGAGTGTCACACTGACAAAAGTGAAGGTACCTTTATGAAAATGACACACAGAGAGAATTTTCTAATATTTTGTGTTGGTTTTTGTCTTCTAGAGTATCAGGGCTTCAGGGCTGGTGCTGCTGGAAACCATTCTTTTTGGATCACTTCTTCTGTACTTCCCAGTAAGTCAAAATATAACTTTTTTTAAAAAAAATATACCCTTGCTGATGTTTTAAAACACTGTATGAATGACTCTGGTGAAATATAAATGTAAAAACTATTTATTAGTTTTAGTTTAATCTGACTAAAAATGTGCTGTGCTCTTCAAATATTCTTAAAAACACTCAAATGTTTTACTATATTTGTAATAATTCTCCATTTTCAATTTGGTAAAAAATGCCAGTGGTTTAATTGGAAGTTTTGGGGTGTTCTGGGTTAAGATGAAGTTTTGCTTTGAAAGACAATATCTCTCTGATCTCTGGTATGGGGGAAAAAAAGCAAGGTATATAAGAGGAAGACACTGATTATAGCAGATATTTCCCTGGAAGGTAGCGTAAATGAGATTAATTATTTCACTGTGTTACTGGCATGTATTTTGATGTTTCTGAAGGTATGTGGCGTCTTCAACACCATGTCTTTGGGAAAATTAGATGGCATTACCCTTACCTTATAATTGGAAAAAAAATTAATTTCATAATCTCGTGATAAATATACCACAAAACTCATAGAAATATCTGTCCATTTTCTTTTCAGAAGTCCCAGAAAACCGGAGCTTGTTAATTGCCACATAAACACAAAATAATGAGTAGATAAAGCAAGACATCCAAGTGTATATTGAACAGAGTTGATAGAAAGCATGCAGGTTGGGAGACAATCAAAGATGGAGTTGTGGACTGTTTTAAAATATGTTTATGTTCTCTTTCCCTCAGAATTTTTTGTGCTTTTAGTGACCATGTAGTTACTGAAAGATGAGCTGGATAACAAAACTCTTCAGTAGCTGCAGAACAAGTAGGAAATAAACTGCAGTAGAATGTGTGAAGAATACTTTAAATAAACACAAACCCTAGTGGAATTTTAATACATTCTTTTTTGAATCCTGTGGGCCTTTCAAGTTCTAAAGAAAAGGTGTGTGCATTTCTAGGATAGTTTTTATGTATTTTTTCATCCTTCACTTTGCAGAAGTCAGAGAAATTAAAGTTTTTGGTTTTTTCATGTTGGACAAAAGTTTTTTGCAACTTGCAATAAATACATCTCCCATGGGTTTTCAGAGCTTCTTTTGTATTTATTTTCAGTGAACAGAACAGAAAGCCCATGCACTGCTTCCTCAGCTGGTGCTGTGGGGCATTTACAGAAATTCATAGCATCAAGCATTATGCAAGAGGTTTCCTTCCATGGCTGTCTCCTCTTTGCTTTCTCAGAGAACCCTGGGCCAGGTTGGCTTCCCCAGGCAGGTGCTCAGTTAGAACCAGTCAGTGACTGTACAGCCCCAGCTCATCAGAGTTGTGTCTGCAGTCTGCTCACCTGTCCTTCAGTTCATTTCCCAGTTCTTGTCTTGGTCCTCCATTTGTTGTGCTTTACAAAGGATGAACATCCTTTGATGGCTTTGGGCTTCAGGTGCTCAGCACCTGGGACACTGAGATACTGCTGTGGGAAAAGGCTTCTCTCAGCAGGTGACTTGAAGGACCATGGGGCTGGATGCAAGAGCTGGTGACCATCCACTACCTTTAAAGGCAGAGGGAGAAGGAAGGAAGTGGTCCTGGGAGGGAGCAGTTCAATAACCCAGCATCCCCTCAGCTCTTCACTGACATTTAAGCCCCTTTTGCTCTTTCACTGACATTAAGGATGTTTAATGTACAACAAGTGCAAAATAACAGTTTGACATCTTATGAGGAAAAAAATTTTTGCTGGAAATTGCTGAGTAGCCCATCCCAGATGGGATGTAGATACTTGACCAGAGTTTATCTTTCTGTGCAAATCTCAAGCTCCTGCTGTATAAAACTGTCTACTGAGAATACATTCTATTAGAAATGAATAGGCAAAGTGTAAGACTTGGCTTCTCTCTTCTAGCAGTTTTATGTTCCCACGCTCTTTGCTGGGGCACTCTTCTTTCTTATACAGGGAATTACTAATCAGGCTGTTACTCCTACAGACTAGGGAAAAAGAAAGAGAGCAATTTTATCCTTTCTATTTTGAGGGTTTTAGGGGAGGGATGTAGCAAATGTGATAGTGGGAGGTCCTTTGCATTTTCAGACAGAGAAATTAATCCTGATTTCACCAACCAGAAAAATATGGTTTTGTACAATCAAAGATCAGAAAGATCAGCTTTCCAATACCTCTGTCCCTCAATTAACTGGAAGGAATTTTTCATCAATTTCCGATTCAGGGCAAGACAGTGAAACAGTAAATGTGTGAAAGCTATAAGGCATAGTCTTTTTAAGAAAGAAAAGCTGCAAGGTGTGAATTATGAGGGGGGGGTCCTTGGATTGTGAGCTCTTGATGTTTTACTGTACATGGATAGAATCTAGATGTGCTCACCTGCTTATTGTCTGGGAAAGGAGCACAAAGCAGAGAAGAATGATGCAAGAAAGAAAACCCAAGCTTTGAATGAGTCTTGTTTTCTCCTGCTGACATTCACACACATATTCATTCATAGCAGGGTGTAGAGCATATATTATCAATGTATTGGTGTTGGTCATAAGTCATGTGCCTGCAAAGCAGATTTTATTTTTCCTGGGTCATATTTATTTACCCCTTAATGTTATTTAGTGTTTTTATTTGCTTTTGAGAAGAATTAGGACCTAGAGATGTGGTTAAAGACATAGTAATATGTGCCCAGAGGTCATTGTTCCAGCTATTTGATTCTCATTTTATGCTAGAGGAGTACATTAGAGCTCTAAGACTAGTTAAAATAGGTCTCACATCTTATACACCCAAATTAGGCTGTGTTTTCCACAAATAGTATGAAATGTGACTTAAGGTATGGAATGGAGTTCAGGAGCACCACTGCAGTAGGGTGTTGTCTTTTAACATAAGGCTGCTTTCCTTTGGTATCATCTCTTCTTCTGTTGTGATTTGGAATGTAAAACTAAAAGGCTTTGCTTTCACAATCAACCAAGTGTGGAATTACACAGCTTGGCTTAGTGCATGTGACAATGTAAAGATACTTAGGGATGGCATTTCAGTTCTAAATAACTGAAATCTCTATTCATTTGAGGATTCAGTGCAAAATTACACTCTTGTTTAAAAAACAAAATCCTCTTGGATTTTCTCTACACTGCTCTAAGTCTTTGGCATCTTTGTTCTTCACTCTTCTACACTTCTCAAATTCTTTCTTTCTAGATCTGTTTACTCAGTCTGGCTCAGATTGTTTTGAGAGCCTTCAGCATACAAATTTCACTGTGTCTAGAAGGGGTTTATTCCATCTATGACTTTCCCTACCCTCCAATTAAATGAAAACCAAAACTTACTTTGTTAGATTGCTGAATTTCTTTCACTAATTGTTGTTGTTTTCATTCCTTCATGCAGTAATCTATTCATAGTGTAACATCATTAATTGAAAAATAATATCACCAGTCAGCTGCCTTTGGTGAGCAAAACAGCTGTTACAATGCCCTTCTAACCAAATGGGAAGTGCAAATGATGGTCTCCACCTAAATTTATTATTCAAGTTCTGCTATACTCATAACAGCACTGATCTTTCCTGAATTATAAGCAGGCAGATGAGCTTTGCCTATTACAAATGCATAGATTTTACTCAGAAGTTCCTGGGCAGCTCACATTTCTGAAGCTCTCATTTATTGTATTTTCTGTAATCTCATAGTAACATCTCTAATTTCCCTTAACTTAGTCTTTCCAATTATCAGTGGATCTCCTCCAAATGAATACTAGATTTTTCTAATTGATTTTGTTTATATTTCTTTGTTCTTAGATTTTGAACAGAAAGCCAAAACCCAACCATCTTAATTATTTCTGTACTTGGCAGAGGGGAGAAATCTCATTACTTTCTTCATCCAGAAACACTGTTTTGAAACCTTTAGACCTTTCTTAACTCTCTGTCTTGCTGATGCTTGGAACACGCTACCACAAGTTTAAAAATTCTTTGCTTTCTACAAAGACCTTCAAGTAAAGTGAGCAGTAGCACAGTGTTGTAAGAGAGTAACCTGGAAATTGCACTATAGGGGTCAGATCTCCAGTGATTTTACACATCTGTGATGGGCACAAGTTGAAAAATAAGAGATTCCATAAGATATCAGGAATTTTTTTTTATAACTTTCAGGATTGTCATTCTTCAAAACTCTTTGTCCAGAGTTTATGAAATTTGGAGGTGTCAGGACTTGACTGGCCCAGGTCTGAGCCACGTGGCCTAGTTTTGGGCAGGAGGCTGGACTAGATAGCCTGCAAAGCTCCCTTGCAAATGAAATTCTGGGAGTCTGTGTTTCTTATGTGTGCATCCATAGCTGAGACAGTCACCCTCTGCTCACCAAATCCTGGAGAGGAACTGGGCCTTTTATGACTTGTTTTAGACTTGGGACTTGAAGATGAGGTGCATCATGGCCAACATTTCATGGACTATAAATGAAGTCTGAGGTACTTGCCTCAAATAGTGATGAATTCCACTCTGAGCAGATAGGATTATCTGGTATATTAAATAGTTCCCATACAGTTAGTCTACATTGACTGAAACTCCAAAATACATACAATGGATTGCATGATATAATGATATGATGGAATTTCTACAGTCAGTGATTAAAGTTAAGTGAGTATGATGATGCAAAGACCAAGGGAATAATTTCTTCCCCATCTCATCTCAATAATTTCATCTCTTCTTCTGTTGATATAGCAGATAAGAAGTGCCAGATTTTAATTCTAGCAAGTGAAAGTTGAAAGTTGACAGTGAGGCTGATTCTTGTAACAGTGATGTCAGCTAGATCATAAGATGGACTGGCTTTGGAGGCTGCAGAGTTTCTTTTAAAAAACTTACGGTTTTTTCTTTCACTCTTCCCTTCCTTTGGCTAAAAAAAAAGTCCAAATTCATTACAGTTTTCCACTGTTTTTCCAGGCTGCAAATTATAAAAAGGCAATATTGTTATGAGTTTAGAGAAATGGATCTGTGGGTTGGGGGGCATTGACTTCCTAATGCTCATGAAGCAATTGAGTAGTGAATCCTGGAATAAACTTTGTGCTCAGACCTCTTGTTGCATATGTTAGGAGTTAAGATCTGTTTCTGGGGTTTATTCCCTCTTTTACACTCAAGCTAAAATCACCTACCCTTTTGTGTTATGAGAAGTAATAGAAAGTGAGGAATCATGGAGCTTAGATATGGATATGGGGTTTTTTTTCCCCCTCAGATGGTCTGTATGAGTGCTGGCATGGAAGAAATGAGCTGTGAAGTTTGGGAGCATGAGACTGTGGTAGATCCATTAGTGATAACAGTCCTGAGCAGAGCAAGGCCACTGGAAAGCTCTGGTTTTGACATTAATGAATGTGAAAACAGAACACTGTGAAATACTCTTATGCATTTATCCCTCAAATAAAGGATGTGTTACAAAAGCACAGTCACTGTTTATTCCATACATATTGATGTGGACCCAACTGAAAAGTTTGCTTTTTCCAACACAGTTAGCGCTGCAGCTCTGCTCGGATACCCCAGATGTTTCAGGCTGATTCTTTTTCAGGATGTAACCACATTGCCTTTACTCACAAAATAGTGTTTAAGGTTTTTAGAATGATCACTCATCATTTTATTCTTGTTCAGGTGAAGAACACGCCTATCTTTGGTGTTCATGTTACTAAAGTGCAAGGACACAGTGTAAATATCTGCTCTAAAATAATCATTACAGATTTCCACAGTACTCTAGGAAGGTGTTTTTTCATTTCATTTGGATTACAGTGGATTAGATATCCAGCCAATGCAAAAGGCAGGTTTTAAATATCATGTTGCAAAGATTTTATATGTACATTGTATGCTTGGCATAGAGGTGAGTGTGCCAGGCAGATGATGCAGTAATTAGTCTCTCTTAGTCAATGTCCTTGTCAGATGAACATACTCTTTGGAGTTAACATGCAACCAGTAAACCAGTACCTTCTTTTTGAGAGCCAGCTTGCTTTAATTGCAAAAACCAGAAGTCAGCTGGCGTAGCCTCTGTATAGAGGCCACAAAATACAGAAACCTCATAGGTACTGGAAACACTTGTGTCCTTGCCCTGAACCATGCTAAGAAAAATGTTTATGACTGCTTTTACTGTTAGGAAGCAATCACTGAATATTTTCTGCTTTTTGAATACGTTTATTTAAAATGTCAGAAAAATAAAATGCATGTGATATTTCTTCATGGTTCTGTTGTCACTAATCTACATAGCTATCCTAAAATATGTTGGCAGCTACTGACAGGGAGATACCTGGAGGCTGTTGTAAATGTGATTATCCACATTAAGAACTGTGATTAGGCAGAGCTATATGTCTCCTATCTAGTTACATATTGACATCTCTGTGTGTATGACAAAAGTTTAAGGTATTGGAAACTCAGTTGAGCTATGCTAGAGCAGAGTAGAGCTATGACATCATAAATTCTAAGAGATTGTACAGGTGGAATTTGGTGAGGAGTATTTGTGTATGTTCTCTGTGTTTGGGGATGTCTGTGTGCTGTGTTCCCAGGTTACCTTCAGTTGGAAGGGACCTCAGGAAGCCTCTACTCCAACATCTGCACAGAGGACAGTCAGCTGTAGGACTTCATACAAGTCAGGGTTACTAAGGCTTTATTTTTATAGGTCTTAAAAACCTGCAGGGATGGAGACCCAATCAGGCGGTGTGCAGGCATGCAATAAAGTCACGTGGCTGTATTTTTTTTGGGATAGTGATAAAATATGGGATACTGCTGGAACATATCATGGGACTTATACATGGCAGGCTGAAGATAGGTCAGTGAAGGTACAGGTACTGATTTTACTATTCTTTCACACCTTGGAGTCCTGTGCTCATCCTTGTGGCATTACTTGTGATACAGTGACAAAACTCAATCTTCCCCTTCCATGGATTTGAAAGTGCAGTAGGTATTGTAGGAGGGCATTGCTGGTTTTGTTATATTGAAAGCTTTTTTTGAGAACTAAGTCAAAAGGGCACATTTTTCAGAGTCTGGGTTCACTGAGTAGCCAAGAATGTGTGTGAAGGACTTAAGAGTAGGAGAGAAAAGGACAGCAGCCAGTGACCTGAGCCAACTGCTACGCTGGGTTTTTGTTGACCCTTTTATTTTAAATTAATATCTTGCACTGCTTGTAGGCACTTATGTGGTACAGTCTTGCCAGCCCTTCATTCAGAGAAATTAATCTTGTAGAGGGGGGAGCAGAGCAAGATCTGGTGGTCTTTCGTCTTTACTCATAATTCCACTGAAGTAACTTGCATGAGTAAACTTATGCATACAAGAATTTGTAGGTAAAACTCTACATTAATATGCTCTTTTCAAAGAAGTCATGTAAAACCAGACTACAGTCCTGAAAAACAGTGCACAACTTTTAGTCAGGGGATTTAAATTTTTTTTTATACAGGTTGAGCAGTAATACATGCATAAGTTAAAAATGTGCTACATTTGAAAAGTGAAAGTGCGGGGAACTCTTTTCTGATCATAAAAAGCTTTGAAACACAAAAATTATCAGAGGGTAAAATGCGTGTGCATTCAAATGGAGGAAAATAGCGCTGGAACATATTCATAGTATGGTCCATACTAAAGCCTGGAACCATGTTCTAATAATCCATCCTCATTGCTCTGCTCTCCAAAGCTGAACCTTTGGTGCTTGGCAAGCTCTTGAGCAGGAGACCACAGAAGGGCCACTTCCATGCCAAAGAATTACTGAAGAACACCTGATTGAAAAAATTAAATCAGTGAGAGCCTTCATTTGGCCCACTGTTTCTGCTGAATTGGAGTTTGAAAAGAGGAAGAAAGTCTTTTATGTAACACCTTTATGTTTAGTCTTTTATATATCTATTACATAATTCCAGTTGGTCTCAATGCACATAAACTAGAAAGGAATAATTTTCTCAGCCAAACATTTTGATGACCACATTGATCACTTGGCAAGTGAACTGAGTCAGTAACAAGATGCTTAGAATATGTTTGAATTTTACTCTACTGGCTTAAATTTATGAAAAAATTGACACATGAAAAAAAGGCATTCTCATGTATTAGTTCAAAATATGTGATAGAACTTTTACCGGAAAGATATTGAAAGACAGAATATTAAATTTTTATGTAATATAAAGTTATTAAGTTATAAAGTTAAGTTATAAACTTTATTAAGTTATAAAACCAAAGAGGCAAGAGGTTTTGATAGTATAGATGAGCCATGACTGAGCTGTGCCAGAAAGGTAAATATTAAAATTTTAGTCACCATGTACATATTTTCAGTAGGGCATAGCCCTTGCATCAGTGCTTTACCTTCTGTTGTTAGTTTAGCACCTCTGAGACTGCACTTTGGTGGGAGATAATTTTCAGTCATTCTTTTTCACTTATCCAAGAATCTTTCAGTGAAAGCTGAGGACATGTTCCTTTTTTTCCATCAAATGCCTTTTCTCTTTGTTTACTCATGCTTTCCTACCTAAGACCCAAGGAGCTGCGCCTATAGTCAAGTGAAAGGCCTGAAGGTTGTCTTCAATCTTGCTGAAGTTGGTAGATTCAGCTGTTGCCTGCTTTGTGGTTCTTGTGATCTGCATCAACAAGAATCTGAAGCAAAATGAAACCAGAAGCAGTTCATGCTTAAGCAAGACTTGATAAGCTTAGATAAGCTGATACTACCATGCTGTTTCTGGTATGAAATTGGGTGCAGTTGTAAACCAATGCTGTCAGGGGGAAACTGGCAATATTATAGCTCACCATGCCTTGGAATATGAGGTTGAAATAAGACATTGACCACTATAATATGCACAGGTGAGTGATAAAACATGATATCCTGCCTGTCATCTTCCATGTCACTTCACAGACTATTCTGCATCAACACAGAGCAAAAGGCAAAGACAGAGTCTCTGTCTCAAAGCCTGTTCCCTGCGAATAATACAGGAGCTGAATGATGGGGTTTTTTTCTCCTTTGGTTTTTCTTCTCAGTCTCTTCTTTTATGTATGAATGCATTAGGTATTTCCTAACCATCTACTCAGATTTTGAGTACTGCACTATGAAGGGTGATTAATGGTTAATGATTAGGAGAGATAAGAAATTCAATACATTAGAAGGGAGAAAGAGTAGAGTTGATATTTTTGGAAGAGATCTCTAAGAAAGGAGATTTTTTCCATTAGAGATGAGGCTGCCTGTAGTCATTCTACAAGCTGAGAAATGAGAGCATGCAGGCAATGGTGTCTTTATGATTTTTAATATCAACTGCTAGAAGTTAAGCAGTTTGCAGTTTGCAGGCAAAAGTATATGAGAACTAGTGAAATCTTTGCACTGGAAAAATTTTACAGAATTATAATACCGATAGTGCAAAGTTTTTATTACTGCAAAGTTTTTATTGCTACAAAGTTTTTATTCTAAACATAACCTTTCTAAACTCTGAGATAAGAGATCAGTAGAATTTTAACCAGTGCTTTTAACCCAAGACCACATATCATCTGATGTAAATAGGAAATTAGCTTTTTGCTTGTAGAGAGGAACTGGAAAAAGTAATATAAACACTTATGAGAGTAGAGACAAATTTACAATGCAACATATAAGTTGCAATATGAGATTATCAAAACACATCAATGAATACTAGTGTACAAGCTATTCTGCATTTCTGTTAGGATTGATAATAGTAGAGTCATCTGACAAAAAATACCAAAATTTTGGTATGCCAGGGTTAAAAAAATGAAGTTAGGGGTCAGCAGGTCAAAGATTTTCCATGTAACTAGTTAGATGTATTTCTGAAAATGAGACATTCAAACAACTAGTGCGTGGGTCTAAATCTACATCACATCAAGTAGAGAGAGATGAGATTTCTGTTCTTAAAAGTAACAACAGTACTGCAGATGCAACAAAAGATGTTCATTAGAGCAGGCAATTAGTCATTACAAAAAGCAGCTTCTTCCTATGTAATACAAACTTTCTATTTTCTTAGATATAACTCTTTCAGCAAACAGTGTTTTATACAAACTCTTTAATTTCTAGATTTTCCTCTTTTCTGGGACTAAGCACAGATCTGCCAATATATCCAAGTTTGGAGGAAACTAGTAGGAAACATCATGTCCTTCATAATCAATATACAGTATCCATGTGCTGATCCCTCTGAAATCTGAATCCAAAGTAAATTTCTTGTAGTGGCATGATGCCATGCAGGAAGTTCTGCACATTTTTTGGGGAAAAAAAAAGCAAAGAGAAATATGTCAATTCGATCAAAGTTCTTATCACAAATGGATGTTAGGATTTCCAGGCTAAAAAAATTTAGAGGAATTCGAAGGTAATACCTATGGACAAAATACCTACAGAAAATAAAAGGATGAAATTAGTCTTTCATTACACAAAAGGTTGTAAGTGGAAGAAAATAACATTTTATACAGTTCTCTCACATATCATTACATGATGATTTATCAAACTTAAATTATTTAAGTCATCCACAATTTTCATTACTATTTGATGTTAATATTTTAAAGAAGCCAGGATGCCAGAGCCTTATTGCATGTGGTTGAATCAGTAAAAGCAATGTAAAGAGAAAAGGAAAAGAATGATAGTGAGAAAATAGAATAGAGAACTTTACCCCAAGAATTAAAAAACAGCAAAGAAGTCCAATATAGGAACTGGAAAATTAATCAAAAATTGAGCAACCAAACAGTATAGAAATGAAAACACGACACAAATGACATCTTGTACATTAATACAGTCAGGACTCATTGTCACGACTACATGTTATAGAAGATATTTATAAAACCACAGATTGTACATTCAGTGCCTGTTCTTTGCTTGCCTACAGTTATTTCTCACTACTCCTTGCAAGCTTTCTTCTCCTTTCCTAAAACACCACTTACATAATTGTGGAATATAAATCTTTTATTCTTTCCTTTTGCTTCCTCTGTATTGATGTGTGGTTTCTCATCTCATATTTAAATTATGAACCCTTTGGTGCAGGGATGTTTGGCATTGCTGCATTGTGCACAGCAGGGTCCTGATCAATGAGTAAGAATCACATTACAAGTGACTGTTACTAATAATAACAGTGAAAGTATTTAAAAATATTTTGTTAAGGGTGGGAGCAAGGACACAGTTAATGGTGAATTTCTCATATCTTCAGGGGACTGGTGGCATGTAATTGTTTTTATATTTCTAGAGCGTATAGGTACTTAATGAGAATTATCTGAGAATATTTGAGTTATACTTGAAAATATTAAGCCATAAAAATATTAACAGAAAAAAAGCCTAATACTGGTTCCATGTGAAACTGCTCTGCTAATTTCTATGGAGCTGCACCCAACTTGTCTGAGAAGACATGCATTAGATGATAAACAAAGCAGTTGGAAATAGTAGAAAAAAATTCATTGAGCTCAGTGGGAAGCATCAGTCTGTGGGATTTAAGGTGACAAAGGGAATAGTGGAAAAGTGGCAATGTGAAGGGACAACAGCAAGAAGAGGTCCCAGTTCTACTCAGATATTTCTGTTCTCTTCTGAATAGACGTGGAATGTTGAATGTGTCCATTTTTAGGGGCCTGCCCTGATCTCAAAAGGGAATGCATCCACTGGGACTGCCTGTCCCAGTGGATGCATTCCAGCATTCCATGTACCCTGGAGCAGCTCTGTTGGTGTGGGTTGAAACCAGGCTGGTGTCAGATCCCTGAGCTGTCTCATGGGGGCATGCCTTTACACATAAGGGACTTTGGGCTCTCTCAAGCTAACCAGGGATTTAAAACTGCTTTGCCATGGTCTGAGCAGGGTTACTCAGTGCCTTGGTTTGGCCTTGCCAGCAAGACTGGATCCTACACAAGACCAGCTGAAGGGGGCTCAGAAGGGAGTTAGGTGTTTGGCACCAGCATGAGTTGGGAGGGTTCAGATATACTCTAGATTAGACAAGGATTTTGTGACTTAAAGCAGCAAATAGTCTTAAAGCTTTAGTCCTTAGACCCCTTGGAAAGTAATGATTGCTAGTCCGGTTTTCTCTTTTATATTACAGACAGGAGAGGGTCCTGCTTCTATGTCCTGTGCGAATTTGACTCAAGGCTGGTGAGAAAGGCAGTGAGGCAAAAACCAGGCAAAAGTAAACCTAAGCATTTTCTTGGAATACCTGGAAACTTTATCAGTGTCAGGGTAATTGGTTGTAAAAGTAATCTTGAAGGGTCAAATGCGTTGGGAAATGCAAACCACAGTCACAGCATACACACACATAAATTCTGACATATTCTGCACGTGTTGCACTGGTGCACATGGGCAGATCCACCACAAAGGCTGAGTGCATTCCTTGGGTGTGCTGCAGTCTTGGTGCTTTGTGCTGGAATACAGTTGTGTTAGGAGTTTTTGACAGGAGAGCATTCCCTGTGCTGCTGCCATGGCTGGCCGCCATTCCAGCAGCAGTGCTTCATCTGACAGCATTTGCCCACTGAGAGGTTGTTGCAAAGAGGTTTGGGTCTACTTTGTGGAGTGTACAATGTTTGGATAAGAAATAACTTTTCATAGAGTGATCTTAATAGTTCTTCAACTTCTTTTTTCTATTAAATTTTTATTGATACAGTTTTTCCTGTATGATCAAAGCATTTGTGATCATTTTCATGGAAATAAATGTTTAAACCTGTTACATGTATATCACACAGGGATACTTTGTATAGCATATGCTGGTACTTATGCAGACTGTGATGAAATTAATACAAGAAATGTAAAAAAGATAAGATAACTTTAAGAAAGATATTAAACTACTTGAGAGTGTCCAAAGGAGGGCAATGAGGATGGTGAAGGGTCTTTAAGGGAAGCTGAGAGTCAGCTCATCCTTTTTTCTGCCTTTATTGATGGCATTGCCTTGAAATCTGTAGAGAACTGATCTATAAAAGTCTGTGTGGTGTGTTATTTAGTCAGCTATTTATATCCATATTTATTAAACTTGTATCTACTTTCCAAGCCTTAAGGCATTTTTACATCTTTGAAATCATAATCAAAATAAGTTACTGCCATAGTGGCAGGCACTCCCTGTTCAAGTGATCACCAATTGTTGCTACAAGAAGGCAAAATGCTGTCATAACAAGTATTTTAAAACCCTGAGGAACATTTTTATTAACTATTAATTCAATGTGAGGCTCTGTTAGAATATCAGTTGTGTGAAGACCCAGGAATTTTGAAAGATAGCTGAATCAGAAACACTGTAAACACTTAGCATGTAAGTCTTAAGCAAGATTAATAAGTTAATTATTGGCAACAGTAAGATATCTGCCAATTTCAGATAAAGAAAGAATACATAAAACCAAGAACACAAAAAAAAAAATAAAGACCAAGAATACAAAAAAATTAAAAATTTCTATTTTAGCTGCTCTTCATGTAACTTTTCTGGAACTAAAACACATTCCAAGTTACTAGATTTGCAGGACAAGAAACTTTATCTATTTTGATCCTGAGCTGAGAAGTCTTTATATGGGCTGTAATTACTGCTGTTGGTTGTGGGATTAACAAATAATTAGGAGCACTTCTTTTCTCAGGCAGGATGTTTTGTCTGTTTAGGAAAAGAAACATCAGTGCTTACTACATTTGAAAAGGAAACCTATAGTATATCATATTTTTCACAAGTGTTAGTGAACTGGGCTAACCTGTTAAAATCAGGTTAAAGCCTTTCATATCTGATGATGTAGTTGTGAAGGGCATTCATTTCTGGTTTGACTCTCCAGTGTGCATAGCAGACACCAGATGTGATCAAGAACTTGCAGATGTGAAATTGAGAACTAATTATATTTGATACCATAATTAGTATGTGTTACTGTTAATAGTTATGATAATAATAATGGAGCAGATTAAACAAGGAACTTGACAGAATGAATTCTTGAGACAGCAGTAAAGGAGAGAAAAAATCTCAGTTACTTTCAACAAATGCAAGAAGTTTGGGACCTTGATCTAACTTCAAGCAATATTTAGTCATAAATCATTGAGAAATGGGTTAGAGAACAGAAAGAAGTTGAAAAAAGTTGAAAGCATTCAATGTAAAAGAGAGAAAACTGTATTGAGCACAAAAAAGTCCCTGTTGCTAAACACTGAGTGCTGTATTGGTCTAGAGAGCACAGCAGACATTCTTGGGATTTTGGGTTATCCTGAGTTATCTAAGCAAGCTCAAAGAAATGTTCTTTTTTTACCCTCCATGTATATCTTTCATGAAGTAGATGACATTTTGTAGCATGATACCCTGAATCTGCTAGGTTTATTTCCTCAGACTGTTTAAAGTAATGCATTTTTCTCAGACATGTCACAAGCAATCCTGTCACAATCTGCCTGAATGGATTTGTTTTAAATCATAAATACTTGTGTTATATATAGCAAATGTTCAAGAACCTTGAAGAAAAAGAAGGTCATGGCCTTCTGAGTACTCACAGCTCCACAACTAAATATGAGTCTTGAAATGTTTGTTTTGGGCAGTTTCACATATGGGGTCTCACCACTTGGTTGGTTTATCTCATTGCTGTCTCTCTATCTTAGCTGCCTGACTTCTCTTTTAAAAAATTGCTGTGTTTCTCCCTGGCCCCCTGGAGTCAAGTTATTTTTGGTTTCTCTTTGCTATCTGTCATTCTTAGTTCTGGTGACAACTGTTAATTTTGCTCCTAAATATTTTGCCCTTCTGCTGTTATGCTTTTTTTATTGTACAGTTGTTTATTCCACACCACAAGCATCCTGGTAGGGAGAGTGGAGAAGGAAGTTCATATAAATAAATAATTGCAGTTAAATGCAGAGGACTGCCTAGCAACGAAATGCAGTGGAATATGTCTCTCCTACTAGAAGGTGGGCCTTTTCTTGGATAAATCAGTGAAATGTTTGGAGGACTCCCCCTGTGCTCAGGAAGGAGTGGAACATTTGAAGAAAGCCTCCTTCTGCTGTGTTGTTATCTGTTAATGAATGCATTTTGTGGACCGTGCAAGTGAGCTGTGCCAGGAATGCAAATAAGCAATCTTCTTTGGGAAGGCTGCTATTTCTAATGCCTTATTTTTGCTGCTGCAGCAACAGGAGGGAGCCAGCAGGTTGGTTATAGGTATTTTGGTTGGTGTCTCTCAGAGGAGGAGACCAAAGATGCTTGAATAGTTTAGCCATTAGTAGGGAACATGTTTCCTCATACACCTTCCATTTTAATTATGGCAAGTCTTTTTAAGCACTCCACTTGCCATTGGGTAAGCATTGCAACCACAGATTGCTGTGCTCAGTTTTGGTGCCCTGAGGTCAAGTGAGGTACTCTTTACATGACAGCAGCACACCTGCTTTGCTTGTTTAGGAATGTTCTGGAGAGAGAAGGATTTGTGCTTATCATCTGCCTGGTTTTTCTGCATGGGGAAACCTCTTCCTTCACCAGGGCTGCAGACTTGAACGCTTTCTTCAAGTATACCATGCAATCTTCCCTTTCTTACCAAGTACAGGTGGTAAAACCCCCAGCCTATGGACAGCATTTTAATTCAATATTCCACTTGTTAATGTTTTCCTTCTGGATGTGACACTTGGGTCTTGTTCCCTTCTCTGGCTCAGAAGACACAAACTTGTAGCACCTTGTAGAAAGCTTTACTGATTTGTCTCTGGGATGCCATAGCATGGGAGGTGTATAGGTGCCATAGCATAGCAGGTATCCCCCTGTTGTGGGGATACTGTTCCTTTTCACATTGTTCCATTAAGCAGCAGTAAAAGGGTACAAGCACAAGTATCAATTCAACTACAGAGCAGTAGGAAAGGTGTTGTGCCCATTGGTTAGATTACATATTGGGTAAAATGGGGTGATCTGGCTTTGTAACTGCTTCAGGGAATGGTTAAGTTATTTTTATGTATGAGCAGAAAGTGGCATATGGGCCTCAACTGTTGTCACTGAGAAAACATAGCTTGAATTTGGTTGTTCTCCAGGTTAAATCATTCACTGTCAAGAGCTTTCCTCAGAAACCTGCTAATTGTTGCACTGCAGACGGGTGTGTTGTTTTGTCTAATCCCACTGAATTTTCAAAATAATAAAAAAATTACTCCTCTGAGGTTTTTTCCCATATTCAGAATTAATTTATTTGTAGTTAATGTACATGTTTGAAATAAATGGCAGTTACAATCACATTAAACTAACCCCAAGTTACAGAGGGAACATAATGCAGCAAAACAAACTAGAAGTCCTAGGGTTGTTCTGAGTGTCTGAGCTCAAATCTTTAGGTCCTGAAAAGATTTGATATCATGTGAGGAAAATTTATCAGGTTTTTAATGGTAACTGAAAAAGACATTAAATATCAAAGATATGCTTTTCTAATGCAACCTTATATGTCAAATGTTTTTGTGGTGTCTCTTTATTTTTGAAAAAGAAATTGCCCATGTCAAACAATTAACAATTCATTGATAAGTGCATTTGGTAATGCAGTTTTCTGGAAAACATGAATGTATGCAAAGGCTAGAAAATGCAATATGAAAATGCAGTATTTGGAGATGTGCCTGGTATTCCGAAGGGATTTTACTGTTGCTGATTGTTCAGGTCATGAGCAAATCATGGAGATGTCATGAAGCTTTATTTCCAAGAGGAGGAGAATTTACTACCTTAGTTTCTCCCAGTTAATAATTTCACATTGTGCAACCTGATTCCGCTGTTTCCTGCATCATTGTACTTCAGACTTCTGATCAGTTGTGCAGTGACCTCCACAGACTCCTTAAAGTTTTTCGAGTCTACACTCTGCTTCCTGAAAATCTGCTTCAAGATTCATCTCTCCTACTTTCCCCTTCCATGCAGTGTTTCCAAGGGGAGGTCTCTGTTCTGAGTTGTTCTATTTAGTTGGTTGCCACCTACACGTGTTGAAGCTTTTGAAGACTGCTCTTTCAGAGTCGAGTATGTTGTTCTCAAACTCTTAAAGAAATATTCTTCTGATGTCTGTAATGAGTAGTTCTTCTCAGGTTTCTGTCAGTCCATTCAGCTGTGGTGCTGATACATTGCTTGAGATTGCTCTGTCACAGCTTGTATGCCTAATCTTGAGATCAGTGGTTTCCATTTTAGGACTTTTTAATTTTTCTTCTGTAATGGAAATGTCACCTGTCCATTAAGAACATGGCCCTCAGTGTGCTAATGTCTCTATTACTTTCTATACCATCTTATTTCTGTGTTTCTGCATTTTTCAAGAGTTGCCTCAAGTCCATGAAATATAACTTTTTTCTAGGTCTATTTCATTCCATATAAGTTCAATGTTCTAAAGTTCTTTTCTTCCTTTGAGACACTCAGCTTAAAATAGCAATAAATATTAAATTAGGCTAAATAGTTCTGAAGGCTTTTCCAGCTTGTTCTCTTCTCTAGTATATCAGAGTTGATGGATGGGCTTTACACGGTCTGACAGGTTACTAGGTGCTGCTTGCCTGCCTTCTTGAAAAGGAGGGAGTGCTGAAAAATCTGAGTAAAACTTTGGAGTGGCTATTTGCAGTGCAGAGATTTTTTCATTATTTTTATTATTATTATCAATTTTAACTCTGAACATCACATTTAACCATAGGCTCCCTTTAGCCTGTGGAGGGAAGTAGGCACCTCTGGAGGACAGCACTCAGGTGCCTATAGAAGGATGATGTAGTTTGGCCTCTACCTACGGTGCTCCCCACTGAATAGAGAGGGAGCTTGGGCTGTCTTGGAATTTAATGATTCACTTGTCTTCCCTGGCTCAGGTGTTGAACATCTGCTCCAGGTTCCTAGTCCTGATAGAAATAACTGGATTATAATATCACACCGCCCTCTTTGAATGTGGTGAGGAGGGTGAATATAGAGAATAAGACTTTCTCACATGCTATGTGAAGGAGTGTTTCATGGCTCGTGGAGATGCCCTGTGAATTGTTCTGCAATAAAGCAGCTTTCAGGGCTGCTTAGGATTACAGGAGACTGAGACTGATTTGTGTTGCTTTTCATAAAGCAGAAAACATTGGGACAGATACACTCAAATTATGCCACTTTGGAATCCATGCGCTTTAAAATCAATGTGCTTGAAAAGTAACTAACTTTAGAAAGGGAATAATAATTTTACAGGCAAAGGAAATGCACAACAAATGCACCAAATCTATTTCTGTATTTCAGTGTATATGTATTCAAATACTTATACAAGCAAGTGATTAATTTTATGATGTTTTTAAAAAATCACCTGGGTGGCATATGTGACTGAAAAAAAATGACAGAAGAACCTGTTAATCTTGAATATAGACATTTATTTTGCTAAATTTGTTTTAATTTCTCAGTTATAATAATTTTTCAATATCTTCTCAACAATGTATAAATACTTTTTGTGCATGGATTTCTATTAAACATTTTTTTCTCTTTTGACTAGACCAAAAAAGTATGAGCACTCTGGCCCTCTTAGCCAAGTAAACTGTCCAAACAATTTTTTGGAAGGTAAAAATGTTCATATCCATGTGATTTAAGAACTATGAGAATGTCTTCCTTCTGGGAAGAAAACTAGAGTTTCATTCCTATTTCCGTAGTTTCTACTGGGGAGTAAATTTTGAGTTTGCAGATGTGGCTGGCTTCTTCTGGACTTCATTAATTATCCATAATGAATTAATTATGTTAATAACATAATTTGCTTGATATGATTAGTGTAGATTGAAGATTAATGTAGATCATGGCAGCAGAGTGTGTCACTCATTTTTGCAATTCATCCAATTACCCGTAGCTTCAGTTTACCTAAAGCAGATTTATCAGACAGACATCCAGTCTTCGTTAGGGAGCATTAGGAGTTGGAGTGTTCCCAGCACTTCTTCTGGAGGCTGGTCACGCTGTGGTCTCTGGCCTGTGCCCACTGCTGTTGTTGCTTCAGGTGCATAAGCTGAAAATGAAAAGTCAATAGTTCCAGCAGAGATGTCTGCACTAAACTAATCAGCACCGGCTGGATTGAGATGTCTGGCTGGTATTTTAGTGGAGAGAGTTTTTCTAAATTGCTTGTTGTCAAAATAAATACCAACGAAAATTATCCTGAGGAGGATAGCAGACAGTTCTGTCCTGCTCTTTGCTGGGGTTTAGCAGGGTATTTCAAACTCCTGGTCTGTCCCCATTACCTTTTCCTAATAACCATCTTAATAGTTGATGTCAATAAAATTCCAGCTTGACTCATGAACCTGCCAACATGTAGTTCAGAGAGATCATGGACAGCAAGGAAGGAGGTGTTTCTGAAGAACCTAAACCATCAGATAGCTTTTTTCCCCCAAAGTTTGTGCTAAATGCTTTTCTGGCTTTGTTAGGTTAAGACAAGGAGGTAAGTGTATTTGGAGCTCTAAATACTGCATGTTTTCCTTTCCCCAGGTTGGAGTCACTATTTGGAAACACACAAATAACATCCCCCCACACACACCTTACACTGTATATTTGTAGGGATTTCAGCTACAGTGTAACAAGGTATAAAAGTCTTTGTGAGTCTCTTTTATGACCTGTGTCTTGCATTAAGTATACTTGACAAATTGCTCTGAATAATTCAACCTATTTATGTCTTGATTTAGCTGCAGCTCTTGCAAGATTTATTTTAATATAGACTACTTTACCATTATGTTTTCAAAGGATTCCTTTTTTTCTAAAATCATAGATGTGGTCTTAAAATTAATTGTTAGATTTTCCTTGCTTTTAATAAAATAATGAAAATACATGTCCTTAAAACTATTTTTAAAATGTGTCAGTGTTCTGGCAAATGAATGGGCTGAAGAGATGTCAGGGGTTTTTTTCGTTAGACGTGGTTCAGTTTGTTAAAATGTTTCTCTTTCTCCTTATTTGGTTGCCACATTTCTTTTAAGAAAAGAGGACCGTAATGCACCCAGCAAGTAAGTTTAGGGGTTTTTTTTTTACATATGAAGTAGGTAAACTAGGGCATTCAGTTGACTGTTGTGATTTACCCAAGTGGTCTGTCACATGGAAGAAAATGTATTTGAGCAAATGAAAGAAGCAATTGGATTATAAAAGTTAAATGGCATAAGAAGCAAATATTTTAGAAGATATTTTCACTTTGCAGCTTCCTTTGAATTTCCACTTTTAAATTTTGCATCAGCATGAACAATTTTTGGTGTGCCTATACATAAAGATAAAGCATCCTGATGAAATTATTTCTATTAATTTTGAATTATGTTTTTGAATGTAATGCAAACTATGAAAATAGAAGTTTTGAATGATTAAGGAGCTCAGCTTCTCCTCTGTATTTCACTTGCGTTTCTCTTCTCAGCCTTAGTGTGCATGAGGCTGGAGCCCTGAATGCCCCATTTGCTCATCTCTGCTTTTAGTTGCTGCTGGCAGATCACATTTAATAATCTTCACTTAAAACCTGACCATTTGCTTGATCAGGAAACCCACATTTTCATGTATCTTTCAGTATTTTACTGGAAAATAATTGAAGACCTTTTCATATAAGTTTAAAAACATTGAGTGAAAGAGTGCAGAGCATCAGTGCTCTTAGCATACACTGCTCTTGGTACTCTTTCTGAAGACAGATTTTTTAAAAATATTTGGGTAGTTGCATTTCAGTGAAGTCAACAGCTCTGACTCTCTTACTAGCCCCTAAGCATCTTTAAAGTCAGATCAATTACTCTGCATTAATTTTGTACTTTCAGGCTGTGGTTGGTGACCTACATGGGTCAGGAAAAACATTTTGCTCTGTACACAGCTAGGTAGATTCTGGTAGGCTTTAAATTTTCGAACACAGCAGTTGTTGTTGTTTTTGAAGAATCTTGTTTAATCTTCTTTAAGCACATTTTAAACTTTCTGAGGCAGTGTCTTGATTTCAGTGGAAACTTCAGACATCCAGTCAAGTCCACATCTGGCCAGTTCAAGTGTCTGAATTGCTGAGATGAGCCAACTCTCAAGTCCTCAGGGACTGACTTCTGAGGCTGCTCAGGCTGCTTTTAGGATAACTGTATTAAAGACTGTGAGGTTGTCAGGAAACATATATGTGAGGGATAGACATCTAGCAAAGACAGTGAAATAGCTGGCACATCAAAGCAGATGGGTAAGAAGGTCACTTGGGCCAACCAAGCTCATTACTTTTTGGACTCCCTGAAAAGTATTTATTTGCTTCTTTTGGTTTATGGTACTGGTGAGTTAGAAGTACACTTGGGTGAGAACAGGGAAAGCATGGTGTGCAATTCAGACTTTATTTTCTCTTCTGCCTTACATGGGACATGATTAAAACTAATAGATTTTTTTTCAGCCTGGGTTTTTCAGTGTTAGGTAATTTGTTCATTGTGCTACACTAAGGCAGGGTCTCAGTGGAACTTCTGAGCCTCAGACCTTATGCCTGTCTTGTACTGCTTCTACAGAAGCATCCAAAAACCAGCAGTGGTCAAGAAGCCACCTTTCTTGGACAAGCATTTGCCCCTAAGGTACTGGGCCTTTCACCTCCAGCCCTCAGTGCCTATAGCCCCTTAGACTGGGAGACCTCATACTTCCCAAATGATCATCACCACTCCCTGGGCCAGTACCATTGAATTCTCTTCTTGGATTTGAGAAGTTTGCAGCTGAAGTTAAACAGTTTATTCTATTACACTCAAAAGGTAAGCATGATCTCTGTGTTTGGAAATAGATGCAAAGAACATCCATGATAATCCAGTGTTTCAAGGTGATTTCTGTTTCTCCTCAGTTCCTCAGAGGGTTCCCACAGCAGTCTGGGGTAGAGGTCTAGTCCTCTTGGTAATACTTGGTTTTGTGCTTTGTTTTTCCCCAAAGAGGGTGTAGACCTGGTGTGCTGTCTTTCTTTGTATCTCTCTTCTCCTGTTGGTTGTCAGTTGACACTTGGAGTACCCTTCAACCCATAACATTTATAACCAGTTCAGCCAGGGCATCATTTGATGTCTCTCATAAGCTAATGAACTGTTTTGTGATAAAGTCCTGGATTCTCTACTGAAAACTCCTCTACTGTGTGGGCCTTGTTGGGC
Organism: Serinus canaria; assembly: GCF_022539315.1. Classification (NCBI taxonomy): domain Eukaryota; kingdom Metazoa; phylum Chordata; class Aves; order Passeriformes; family Fringillidae; genus Serinus; species Serinus canaria. Next base: position 17,171,207 of record NC_066315.1, on the reverse strand, counting down.
ATAAAAAGTCATTTGCTTTGATCGAATCTGAATACAGAGTGCAAGCATGTAGCTTTTTAAAGCCATTGTGGATTACATGGTAATGTTTTATTATTTGATTTCAGAATACCATTCATCAGCCAAAGGAAATAGGAAGAGTGAAGGTGTATCATTAGTAAGGCTTAAGCAAGGGCTAGAATTTATGGTGAATAAGTGCATATTCAGGCCATGTGTTCAAATCATTTATAAATAAGTATTTCCAGACCTGGTAGGATCTGTGGCATATCACTTTTTCTCTTTAAATTGGAGGAAATACATGACAGCATCTTGGAAATCACATGGATGTTTATATTCCTTAAAATAACCTATTCAGGGTGTCTTGTCAATAATTAATTGAGATCTCCCTTATGAACACAGGAAGGAAAAAAAAAGAGGGAAAATAATTGAAGATATATCTGTAAAAATACATTCTAAGTATGCAGTCTTTTGTCAAACCAGAAGGATCTTGAAGGTTCTGTTTGCTTAATCTCCTGTCAAATCTCTCAGGGGGGGTAAATGAGCTCCACTGTAAAATATGTATTCTGTAAAGAACATTAGAGATCTGTTGTTACTGCCTGATGGAGATGAATCCATAGTGTAATAAAACCTAGTGATAGCAGAGCATTCTGATGAATGAAGTTCTAGAGTCTGCCCTTTTGTTTTACACTGGTGCTGGTGGTTATGTGCTTATGCTGGGTCATGGTCTTCCAAAAGGCTTTACAGGCAAGACATGTCTTTGCTGAAACACAGACAGGGGTTTTAATATGTATTAATAGATACTATATGATAGGCAATGAAAGAAACACCAATATCTACAGTTGAAAATATAGTGGGAGGGAAATGAGGATTTCAGTAGGCAGAATTGGACTTTGTGTGGGTGATAAGGAAAAATTTGTGGGTTTTTATGAAGAAACCCAGAAGATCTTACTTAAATGGCTGCAAGGATTTTGCTCATGACATACATCTTATCTGAAATGCTCCCAGAAACAAAGTGCTTCCAATGCTGTGTACTGGGAAATTGATTCAGTTCCAATTCAGAGGCAAGAATAAAACCCACTGAGTAATTACTGTGGTTTTGTGCAGCAAATGTGTGCTTTACAGAGGCATTTGAGCTAATGATCCAGTGCAGCTCTGCTTTAAAATGATGAGATTTGCAAGGATAGCAGGGTTTGATGGCACTGTGTGCTCACAGGCCTATTATAGTAAGATGTAATGTCTTAAAAAGCACACGTGGTTTAAAAAAATGGGATGGAAATGGAAGGAAATGTTCTTCCATAATTAGGCTAAGTATATATTCACTGTTATCATACCTCTAAGATGTTGTGTGTAGCTGCACTGGAAATGTTTGTGGATAGCCCAGGGCTGGGTGAGGAGCTGTGCCTTGGCTAATATTGAAGCAGATGATCTGAGCTGTGAGTCATGTTTCGAGCAGAGGTGCCCGTAGTGCGCACAGGCTCCTGAATGCCTTCATTCATCCCATCTGTTGAGATGGCTCTGTGCCCACAGAGAAGGGGATTGGGCCCTTTCCTAGGAAGTGTGGTGCCAGACTGTTATGAGTTTGGATGGCAAGCTTATCTAACATTGCAAACAGCATCTCTGCTGCAGGAAATCCCTTCTCAGTGTTAGGACTGAGGCATTAATACGTGACTTGATGTACCCCGGAGGATATTTGATGTGTTGGAAGAAACTAGGAGGAAGGCTGCCCATCCCTCAGCAGGGCAGGACACTGAGAGGAAGTGTCTGATGGCTTGTTGCATGGCAGAATTGCCTAGAGACAGCCCTAGACAGCTGTTGCAGTCAGGCAAGGACAGATGGTGTTGGGCAGTGGAACAGATCATATGGATCTCTTCACAGTATCTCCTAAATGCTTGTTAATAGAATTAGCCCAAAAGGCATTATCGTGAATAGCTGTGTCTTGTCCTGCATTGAACTGTGCAGAGTCCTTGAAGAAAATTATGAAGTTCAATTTATAAAGTAGATAGTTTTCCTGTGACGTTCTTTGGTTTACATGAGCACAATTTTAAGATGAATTTGGTTATTTGCAAATGCGAAAAAAAAATACTGCTTTTGCATCACTTTTGTCTGAAGTGGGTGACTTGCACCTCAGATCCATCAGCTCATGATGCTGATACTCAGATTCTAAGCTCTGAATTTCATTTCCATCCATATAACGTGGATAACATCTCTGTCCACAGCACTAGGAACTAGATGATCTTTAAAGGTCCATTCCAACCTAAACCTTAGTATGATTCTACAACCAAGGGCATAAAAAAGAAGAGTTGAAAAATTTTGAACACTTAGGAGTTTTTGGAGTTAAGGTCCTGCTCAATCTTTTCCTGTTTAGTTTTAGGATTTTTAGCACTGGCAATACATGTATTTTTTTAAGCTCTTTGGCTGCTGGTCTGTTGAGACATTATGGTGTTGCTCATTTCTTCTCAACATGAAGTATAGCAATTTGATGATTGTAGAGGAAGATGAGTTTTTGATCTATTTGTGTGACTTCTATGGCTTAAGAATTGAAGTAAAAAGTACTTGTTTTAAATATATTACAAATTTTTTACAGCTGGCTATGAAGTGCTTTGCTTCGTCCTCCTAATAAGATTATTAATTGACACATAGTGAAGCAAATTCCCTAAAATAAATGCTGTAGTGCCTTTCTAGCCAATGGAGATGTGTGCTTGAAGCCTTTAGGCCAGGCTCCTGACCAAGTAGCTGAAGCTGAACTTTCTCAAGGTACTTGGTTTTATCCTCAGGTTATCTGGGGAACTTGCATTAGCAGGCCTGATTTACTAGACCCCCTAAAGCAGTGTAGGAAGAAATTATGTGTTTGATTTAGGCAGACTGAATCCCAGTCACTGCACCTTGGGGAAGTGCACAGTATTAAAGTTTTTGCCTGGATCTGGTGCCAAGGTGAAGGGCAGAATTAACCATCTTTTATTGAGGGCAGTGAAGTTAACCTGAAAGACAAAAGAGCATTTTGCGATGCACAGTTTTGCTCACTATCAATATTATAGGGCTGTAATAAAGGTTTATTTTTAGTCTTTTTTAAGAATCTTTTTAAATGCTGTTTATCTTTTAAGAAGCAATGGCACTGAGCCTATAAATTCATTTATTCCCTTTTTTATTTTTGTGTGGACGAACTCTGTTATGTTTTTGAATGTTCAGTTATTCTGTGTTAGTTCTCTTTGCTCTTTTACTTTCCTACCTGTCCCAATAAGAAAAATTTGCTGTAATGTGTGAGATGCTTTTATTGACTTCAGCTGTTGTCTTTAGAGAGAGTGTGTGTGTGTGTCTGTTCATCATGTCAGATGAATAACTGAGCTGGCTGATCGCTGTGTCAGCAGGCTAAGTCCCTCTTCCATGTCCGTAATTCCCCAGCTCTAAACACACTTGACAGTTAGCTGGTGACCTTAGGAAGTCTTTTCATCTCTGACTCCACAAGTGGTAGCGTGACTACTGGAGCAATGTTTTGGCAAGGATAGTAATAGCTTAAACCACACTGAGTTTAAAAGCAAACATCTAAACGCATTTGTCCAAATGACAAAGACGAGTCACAGTTCAGGAAGTCTCACGCACAGCTGCAGTAACTGGGACATGAGCAGCCACTGTTTGCCTTATCTTCTTCTGGTTTCCAAATAATTTTCTCCAAATCACTTTGTTTAAGTAGTAGAAACTGATGTCTACTATTTAAGTGGATGCCAGGAGCTGGCAAAACTGAGGATAGTGCATTTCTTTATGTACAGTAAAGATGTTTTAGTCTATCCATCAGCAAAACCTCCCAGCATTTTTAAGAAGATCATGGTCTATTGCATCATAAATGCAAAAAGAGAAAATGAAATATTGTCAGATTTTTTGGTGGGCAGGGTAGTCTCTTAGAACTGAGGGATTCCCTTGTTCTGCTGAGAGCAGCCTGGATATGTGGGTGAATCTGGTGCTCATCCTAAGCTCCTCACTTGCAGCTCAGCAACCTTTTGCTGCACATTTGTCATTTGAAGAAGACTTGGCTCTAGGGATAACAGAAGGGAATGGGGGTTTTGATAAGGTAGAAGAGGCTGATACAAAACAAACCGAAGACTTCTCTGTGTTATGTTCCTCCTTTTTTGGTTTCGTTTGGTTTTGTTGCTGGGTTTTTTTGTTTTTTGGGTTTTGGGTTTTTTGGTTGGTTGGTTAGTTGTTTTTTAGTTTATTTTGTTGGGGGTTTTTTTCTGGGTTTTTTGTTTGTTTGTTTGTTTTTTCTAGGGAGAGTGAGGGTTGGAGTGCAGCAGTCATACTTTGGACCAGGTTCTTTGCAAGAATTGTATTTCACTTGCATTGAAAAAATGAGCAAAGCTTCCAAGGCAGTGTTTCTGTAGCCCATTTGCTCCAATCCATTAAAGATTTTTCCTTTTAAAAATTGCCCCTCTAAAATTCATAGTGCTTATAAGAGACACAATTCTGACAAGAGCTTGGAGAGGGAAGTCACCTGAACATCCTGGTGAGCCCTGATAGGAATGGGAATGACATATGCTTAGAATAGCCTTCTGCAATGCCTAAGAGGAAAGCAGAATGTACATATAGCAATTCTGGCTCTTCAAAGCCTGGGTCCATGACAGACCATGTGCAGGAATAGGTAGAAATGGACACTGGCCTTTGTGAAGGCACTGTTACAATTTTCCATCATATAAACACAGGAAGATCCAAAAGAGACTCAGGCTTGGATGAAGTCTTACTTCTGCAGTATCCTTCACCACTGGGTGAAGGAGCAGTTAAAATGTGTCTGTTTCAAATGAGAAAATGAGAACAATTTTCTCCAACAGAGCCTTGCCTCTGCAGCCTTCACGGTGAGCTGTGACGCCAGCAAACACCAGGCTGCATTTGAAGTGGTGGCTTCTTGGTTGATATCTAGCCAAATGCCTCAGCTGCTCATACAAATGATTCAATGCAAATCAATGAGATTTTCTAGACACATGCAGTTTATGTTTCTACAAGCAGCAGCAATGAAATTGCTGTGTCAGATTGCATGGCAAATAGAGCTGTTGCCCTTGTTCAGGAAATTCTATGCCTGGAGAGTTTTCAAACCTTCCCATTTCAATTATCTGAAAAATTCTGCTTTCAAATCAACTTTGAAATGTTCAGAGTCTCTGTATGCCAGTCTCTTTTTGATGTTGATTTTCTTATTTGGGAGAATCAAAGATGAAACATGGTGTTTTCTAACCCCCAGCAAACCCCAGGAGACAAGTTACTGCTATAGACTTTGCTCAGGTTCTGAACTGTCCTAATCTATATAACTGTATATTAGGATAAGAGGTCATTGCTGCCATTCAGGTCTTTCTGAGAAACTTTTTGCTGGATTCTCTGTTTGCCCAAGCATGGTCATGCATATGTGGATGCATTTTGGTTTTCCAGCTGATTTTCCAACGAGAAAAGCTGCTGCCTTTCCTACATGGAAGGTTTTCAGAATCCCAGAAAATGTCTGCATTGAAGCATGTCAAATCAGGGGAAAGTTTTTCACCCAAAGGATGGTTGGGCAGTGGAACAGGCTCCCCAGGGCAGTGGTCACAGCACTAGCTTGACTGAGTTCCAGAAGCATTTGGACAATATTTCAGGCACATGGTGTTTTTCTTGGGGTGTCCTATGCATCAAGTACTTGGACTTGATGATCTTTGTGGGTCCCTTAGACCTCAGTACATTCTGTGATTCCAATTACAGTGAAAAAAAGCAGATTAAATTTTGCAGCACAGTTTGATTCAGCAAATCATATTTTTAAAAGGAATAGTTTGATTCTGCTGTATAAAAAGCATTCCAGTGAAGCACAGCAGCTTCCTTCTCTCTCAGCCCACATCTGCCATTTTTGCCCCCACTCTTCTAAAGAAGTCTGTGTCACCCAAAGGATGTAGTCCTGGGCTTTTGGCCAATATCCTGAACTTGAATTCCCACGCAGAAGAGCATTTACTTAGGAAAATAATATGTGGCAGCCAGTAGGCACAATACTATCTCTGCTGCCAGAATGTACTGACTGTAAATGAAGCTGTGACAGATGGCCTGAAATGTTTCAGTGCTTGCTTTCTCTAGACCAGGATTACCTAATTAATTTTTACTATGGTGCATTGGGTTCTTTTACCAGGTTCTGGTTGGAGGCATTGAATGCATGGGATCTAAGTTAGCTGGACTAAGCAGGGTCTTCATGTGGGATAGGGGCAGTTTTCCAACAAATCCCTGGGACAGCAGGCTCCTGGTGGGACCAATGAGTGAGAAGAAACCCTCAGGATACCAGGGACAACGTCTGCTGGAATGAGAAGAAATGGACTCCTGATTCAGATTGTGACTGAGTTTACTGAGCAGCCCTGTTTTAAAGCAGAGTAGTATTTTATTTGATAGTGAAGCTTCTATCTGCACTATACCTACAGAAGTAGCTTTCTTTTGCTGCTTATGGAGTGTTGTTGTGCATGGTCCTTGGTAGACAGGGCAAAAGGCTGGTAGGACATATTTTTATTGTGGCTAGAGAAATGCATTGGCAAGCAAAAGGGTAATTTTCCTTAAGAAAGTGGTGATGCATAGGGAGATTTGATGTAGCTTAGGTGAAATACATTGGGAAGAAAGAGTTACATGTGTCATTAAATATTTCATATTTTGGACAGAAAGAGGCCAGTGCAATCATTTTTAGTTTGGCAGAGAAAAATGAGCAGCTATCATTTTGCTGGGTTTATTAGGAGTGACTTTGAAGTGTAACCTAGTAAATACAGACTATCAGTCCAGAATTAAAACAGCTGCATATTACTTTAATTGCTCAAGAAAAAAGCCCTTTTCTGTTCTAGCCTCCCCTCTGGGTACATGTTTTCACTCAGTTAAGAAAAGTCAGTGAAATTGCATTTAAAAGTGTTGTCACTTCACAGTCTGTCACAGGGCTTTTGCCAGCTCCCTTCAAAAAGGAGTTGGTGCCCAGAACTGTGCCAGCTGGTTGATCTGATCATCCCAGTGCTTTACTAGAAAATCTAAATATACGGCAGTACGAGCTGAAATGTGTCTGCTGTCCTGTTTTGCAACTATTCTGCATGTGAATGAAGAACTACTTTCTCATGAAAGCAGTACTGAAGCTCTCTCTATCTTTCTGTTCTATAGGTTGTCATTTTGTATTTTGAGCCAAGTATATTTCGCTGTGTGCTCCTAAGATGGGTTCGTCTTCTGGGCTTTGCTACTGTTTATGGAACTGTGACACTCAAGCTGCACAGGTATTTCACATATTAATTTCCATCTCTGTGGGAGTATGTGCAATCTGTGTGGGTGCTTAGATGGAAGAGCTGCAAATATTATCATAAACAAGTGCCATTTCTGATTTTAAACCCACTGTGTATTTCTCCTCAATTTTCCTGCTCAAATTATATACTTCTAATCTGAGTTGAGAGCAATGAATGCTGACAGGATTTGATGAAAAATATATATACATTAACTGTTAAATTGTGCAAGAACCCCTTTTCACAGGAGGTGAACGTGTTTTCCTTGAATATAAAAAATACAGAAATATTCATAGAATGTTCAAAAGTTTCCCTATGAAGTGTCCATAGAGAGATGCTTTTGGAGTGTTTAGACACAGCAGTGGTGAGTAAAGCAGACTACAGTGTGTGCACTTACTGTGTTTTCTTATGGCTCTTATGTCCAGGGCTGTTTTCTTCAGGCAATCATAGCAGTCAAGCTACACATAAACATCAGTACATGTAAGCAAAAATATGAGGCAGATTCTGGGTTCCATGGGGTTGGCAGTGCATTCACATGTGACTCAAAGATTTAAGTTTTAGAGGCCCAACTTAAATTCCCACTTCAACAGTCCACTTAAAAATTGAAGCTTTTTCTGTGTATGCTGGGTAAAATCCCTCTTTGAACTTTAATGAGAAAAATTACTGATACATTCTGTAAGTACCTTATTCAAGCAAAGAGATAAGCAGTATATTGATACTTGAACATATTGGATGGAGTATGGCCACTTATCTTTTTATCTTAGTTTCATTACTGTGTTGACATGTTAGATAGAGGAGGCTTGATATTATGCTCAAAACTGAATGGGAACTAAAAATATCTTGTGTTTCACAATGCATTATTGACTTGTCACATATTATGTGGAAACCCCTGTTTTCCCATTAAAACAGAGCTCCTTGCAGCTCCCTTTAATTTGTGTGCCTGGTTACAAGTGTACACTTAGGCAAGCAAACTGTAATTGTAAAATGCTGTGTCTGGTCTCATCTTTGCATTGAAAATGACCAAGAAAATCCCACACCCCCATAGTATTTTCTGGGATGAACAATTTCTGATGAAAAATGTGAAACAAGTAGAGCAGTAGAGAAGAGAGGGAGCTGGTGACTTTGCTTGGATGCTTTGTTATCTATAGCTCAGACAGATAAAAAGCCTGAGACTGTGGGTGGCTCATGTTGTCATTGCAGTTCTGCTATCCTAACAGGTTCTTTATATGATTGTACATGATGTGAGGAAGGAGCTATCCTGACAGGACAGTTGATCTTCCATTCATATTAAGTGAAGATAGGCTGCAAAATTGGGCAGAAAGTCTTCTGCTTTGCCCGTTCAGCTGTTTGGTGTTACCTGGCACCTGTGCTGACAGGGTCAGCAAACGAGACAAAATTGAATGAGAAGCCAAGAATGCACTACATCCTCATCCTTGATCATCACAAAGCAAGGAGGGATAGCAGCAGACTGGACTTTATCAGCAGGACAGTAGCCTGAAGGCTGAGGGAAGTGATAATTCTCCTTTACTCAGACAATATCTGCAACGATGTGTCCAGATGTCTGCAAACTTAGATGAGTTCAGTGAAAGGCCATCAAAATGGTCAGGGCTTTGAGCACTGGTCCTGCAAAGAGAGGTTGAGATAGCAGGGCTTGTTCAGCATGAAGAAAATGTAGCATTGGAGGGACCTAACATGAGCTGTCCAACACCTACAGGGAGGTGAGGCCAGGTTCTTTACAGGAGTGTGTAGCAGGAGAACAAAAGGCACTGACAAATTGAAATAGGAGATTTCAACTTCATATTGTCAACACAATATGAATGAATATCAGGGTCAATGTTATATGAGGAAAGCATTTTCAGTGTCTGGTTGATTAAGCAGTGCAGCTGGCTGCTCGTGAGGTTATGAATTTCCATGCTTGGAGGTTTTCAAGACCCAATTAGATAAAGCACTGAGCAACCTGGTCTTTTGAATAATTCTGCATTTCTTTGTGTAACACAAAGAGGGAAAAACCCTATTTAATGTGTTAATCTAGAATTACTTTGTCTGGGAGTCTATCTTTTGTTTTCTACCCAGATATCCTGGCCAGTCCTTTCCTACATTAGTCATATTGTGGTCTTTTTTGGTTTTGAATATCTCAGTTCCAGAGTGTGCCTTGCAAAAGACTGAGTCGAGTTAGATATAATTTTATTATACACATGCACAGCAGTTATGCTGTTGGGAATGATGTGATGTTAATAGAAATTTGGAGAAAATTTTGGCAGATCTAGTTCAATCCACAGCTCTTACAAGGCTGAGGAATGGCTTATTACAGACAGCACAGATACTCCTGACAAGGTTCCCTCCTGCAGCTCGGCTGTGTCCTGCCTGGGGGAAGAACCAATTGCCAGAAAGGAACTTGTGATTTTTCTGAGTTAAATGGGAAAACCAATATTGTGGAAAGGTAGCTGTTAATGATTGTGAGAAAGTCTAATGCTATAGCTCTCAACAAATGAGATGCTTTGAGAAACACTGGAGTGTGAAGGTTAACCAAAGCCAGGTAGGAGTCACTGGACACGCCTGGGGGTTTTGTAGCTTTTTAAATTTTCCTGTAGCTCCTCACTTCCTAGGGAGGTCTCAGAAGTTCTGTTAGGGTCAAGCATCAAAGGGAAATCAGAAAAGAAGTCAAAAGCAGATGCTTAAGGAAGAGTAAAAGAACAGAAAAGTCATGTACTGATTCATTCTTTGAACACCTGTCACAGCCAATTTCTACAGTGCCTCATCCTTAATTGCCTCTTTCTTATTCACTGTGCATTTCTTAAATAACGAGCTGATGTTTGTGGGGGTGGAAGGATAGGAGCTTAATTTAAGAAATCTAGCTGAAGAGCTATGAACTTAAAATACAATACTTTCCTTAACAATGAATTTTTCAAAATTATTCTCTCAAGAAATAATAATGTTTCAAATTTAACCTTTTGGGTTCAAAGGAGCTGATGTTGCACCTTTCTGTAACTGAAGACTCTCTGTGTCCTCTTTCAAGCCCTGTGTTTTATGAACAGGTTATCTCACTATTTTTAATATTTTGTGAACTTCTGTCACCTTCGTGTCAGGATTAATACAGAATCCTTAATTCTGGACTAAAGCCTAAGAATGAAACAAAGTAACATACATATAGACAAATGTATGCACTTGTGTGTGTATACATAGGTTAGCTTTCAGATATTTTAGGAAAAGGAAACACAGGAATGGGGTCTCTAGTTTATGGGAATCTCCATTTCTGTTATTAGTAAGAGAAAAAAAGGAGAGTGGGAAAGTGAGGAGAATGAGGAAGTATAGGGAAGGTGATGTTTCAGGTATGAGAAACATGACAATGACATAATCCTCACTTTTTTGTAGCAGTGATGGTGGGATGGGAGTGCTAGTGGGAGAACAAGATGTTAACACTATGATGTAATTCTGCATTTCATCTACATGCTGTGCTAAGATTATATTACTGTGCTTTGCCATCTGGTACAGCTGGAGCAAGTAGTGGACCTTCCTACAGGTTTTGGAGGTGGTAAAGAAAGGAGCAGAAAAGCAGTGTGGGTAGTGTGCAGGTGTTTAGAGGCATGTTTTAGTTGGGGACATGGATTAGTGACTCCTTTGGCAGTGTTAGATTTATGGTTGGACTTGATGATCTTAAGGGTCTTTTCCAGTGTAAAGAATTCAATGATTCAGTGGATCTCTGGGTTGTGGTTCAGTATCTTACTGAAGAGGAGACTCATGCCAGCAGAGAACCCAAAGAAGACGTCAGTTTGTTTCCTGAAGCATCCATGGTGAGGATGTGGTGTCCTGTTCCAGCCAGGACAGGGTTAAAGTTAGCATCAGCCAGGAGAGGCACAGCCAGGACCCCGGGGTTATTGGATATTGCCTCACTCCATGTGCAGGGGGAACAGAGGGTGGAGGGTGGCACAAGGGGACCTCCCCTGTGAATCGAGGGCCTAATTTGTACACTTTGGTTTTGGTATTGCTTGTTGTTACTGTTTCTTCTCTTATTTCATTGCTGTTTTGCTGAATCTCTCTTATCCTGTGATCTTTGCCTTTTTGTGCTTTCACTTCTTCTCTTCATCCTGCCACAGGGGGAGGTGGGGGGAAGTGAGCAAGCGGCGTGTGGTCTGGAGTTTTACAGTGGGAGCACTAAATTTGGGAATGCCATTCCTAGCCACAACACATGGCATGTATGACCTCCCTCAGGTCAGCTAGGGCTGGGAAAGGGGATAGAGATGACCTTGTCGAAAAGTGTCTGGTGGGAATGTGGTGCAGAAAGGGACAGAAGGGACCTTGGCAGTTGGAACCTGTATGGCTGGATTGTTGCATGGCCAAAACTTCACAGGTCATAGGGCCAGTAGGTGACACTTCCACAGTGCCAATATGACACTACCCAGTGGTTCCATGAAGTGTGACACTACGGATGAAGCACTACAGAGAGAAGTTTTGTCTGGCAGAATGTTTACTGTGTAATTCGTCTTAAATTGGTCAGCAAAGTGAGATTAGCATGGTCAGTAGTGTTGAAGCAGCCTGATTTTTTGAAGTGAGTCAGGCCCTTGTGGTTTGGTTGATTAGGCACTCAAAAAAAGTAGAGGATTTACTGCCTATTGAATTATCCTTTTTTCTTGTGGAAGGTGAGAGTGAAATGTCTTTAGACAGATGCATTCACTGGATGTGGTCCATAGTGATTTCTGTAGTTGTTGTTATCTCACATGAAACAAAAGGAGGAAAAGTTGTTTTTAAGGCAGATGTTACTGTTGCAGAAATGGAGTGTACAGAATGCTGGTCTGATACTGCCTTGTTGAATTGCCATTGCTTGGGTTTTTACTGCTTTCACTTGACTTACAGGATTTCAGTCCATTTGCAATACAGGAAAAGGAGTGGTTTGGTCAAGCTGTAAAGGTTTTTGCACTGTAGGGGCTTCCTATAACTATTCTAACCATTTGTCTGTCTCTGTCCTAGAAGTGGCATATTTTGGCACCTGATGTTGTATGAAATGAGTCCTATAAAGCTTTTTGAAAAACAGTTTTGGGGCAGAAAACAGACCTTATGCATGCTCCTACAGAGCAGAGGCTGAAACCCACAGCACCAGCAGGTCCTTTGCCTGGTCTGCCCTGGGTGGTCAGTGGACACACTGTGCCTCAGGCCTGGCTGCTGGAGAAATAGCAGAGAAATGAGGATTTTAGGGGCTGGGTGCAGAGTGAAAGACTGGGTGTTGCAGGTTAGGGAGGGAAGAAGCTGGACTTGCTGAAAAAGTGTCTGCTTGTACAGCAGGAGTTCATAAGGAATGAAGTTTCACTAATTAGACCAGTCATGGAAAAATCTGTTTTCTTGTTAGCATGCCTTAACCTAATTAATTAATTTCATGAGTATAATTCATGCCTCATGTCTGCTGCAAACCTTTGCTACTTTGTTTACTTGCTTTTATGGTATACAACAAAACAGGGCTTTAGACAGTAAACTCCATATAGCATTCTTGCATGATGCACATTCAAGATGAAATTCTTATTGTGGCAGTTCTTTTAGATTAAATGAGTCATACTGTTGTGCTGTGTTTTTTCTCAATAAAACCGACATTATTAAAATCTTATTTCCCTCTTTTGTATCCCTGCCATTCTCAAGCAATAACTAGCCTTAACTACATAGTGTAATGGTTCAGTTTCATATTTCTGAGTAAAATACCCACTTTCTTATTTATAAACTAGGAAAATGTAGCACAACTGGTAAAAAACACAATGCAGAATTAATCTTGATGGAGCACCATGTATAAGTGGGACTAATAAACATTATCTTAAAGCAAGAAAATCATCAGCATAAAATGTGTTTGAGATTAATAGGGCACTGGGATCCTGGAAAATATTCTCATCCATATTCCTATTAATATTTAATTTGTATAAATTGTTGTAGATACAGCTGTACAATTCCGTGGGCTGCTGTTTTAATCACCTTAATGTAGCAAACATTCTGCTATATCATAGCAGACTGAGTTTGGCTAGGAAGGTTCAAAGAGAAGGTAAAGAAATTAATCTGGTGTTTTAATATTCAACTACACTGTTATCATGTAGGAAAAAACCAGCAGTGTGGTGGAAGGCACTTTGTAATGATCCACAGGTATCACAAGACCTCTCAGATGTCTTTTGATTTCATGCAAGAGCACCCTGCAGATACTGTGAGAAAGGACTGGTTTTGCACATCAGGTTAACATGATAGCAGAAGGGCTTCAGAGCTGGAACTGGAATCCGTCCTTTCCAAGGATATCCAAGTCCAGGACCTCCCTCAGGTAGCAAACCTTTGTGCTGTGAGGCAATACCTACCAGGTAGAAGTGCATTTGTGCTTGCATTTGCAATGCCAGTAATAATAACTCTGCAGACTGGTTTTTCTCATTACGTGGGAAGGATGGAATTGATCAGTGGAACAAGGACTCTCTGCTGGGTGGGATGATTGCATAGAAGAAAACCCAGGCATTACACTGCAATACTGGAGTTATAGCTATTTGTGGAGGAGCGGGATGAGGGCGTGAGGGATGTGACTCAGACAGGCTGATCACAGTGGAAGCAGAGATTTGCAGATCACATCCACTGATTGTCAGTGAAGAACCATGACTGGAGAGGAGGCTTCTGGTGGGCTACTGTGAAGGATGAAGAGTAAGCCTGATACTATTTAGCATTTTCAGTTGCAATGAACAAGCGAGAACAAAATGATTACTCACAAAATTTGTGGATAATGAGCTTGGTGAAATAGTAAATTCTGTTTTGGAAAGTCTAGTAATGAAAAGTATTTTGTACTAGAATCATAGAATATCTTGCAATGAATGATCCAGCTCTTTAAATGTCCTTGGATGAATCCCATCAGGCCATAGGCTTAGAGCGATCCAGCTAGAACAGCAGACCCTGTAGAAGTTCAGAGTCAGCTGGGAGATTTTTGTTCTCACAGCCTTGGTTCTGCAGCTCAGGGCACTGGGACGACCCTCTTAGCCCATCATTGGTGTTGCAGACAGAGGCAATGAAAGCATTAAACATCTCTGCCATGCCTTTGTCCATGGTGTTATTGTCTTAGTCAAAGAGATGCATCTGAGTGCAGCCAAAAGGCAAATTATAACTAGGAAGTATTTAAAGACAAAAAGTTATTGACAACAGGAGGTTAATCAGTAGGGAATTGATTTTACAACAGGAGACAACATCTTATGAACTCATATGAATGCAGTCAGCATGTCCTGTTCTTGAGACTCATTTTTAAAGGAGGCACACAATAGGTGGTTGTTGTTCAGAAAGTATTTGAGAGCTGAGAAAATTCTTGATACTGTGGAAGCTAATGTGGTTTTTAGATCCACAAGAAGACTGAGAGATGACTTTTTCTGTGGTGTGTAAATGAGCAGGGAGAGGAAAAGTAGTCACAAAGGACTCTTTAATCTATTGGACTGAGGTTTAATCAGATCTGGTAGCTGGAAGCCAGAGCCAGAGAAATTCAAATGAGCAATCTGGCATACATTTTTCTCAGAAGGGTGATTAGCTATCAAAAAATCCAAATAGATTAGAGGTGCAATGAGAAATGTTTTGTGCTGCTTTCAGTTCTAGACTGATTCCTCTCTTGGAACATTCTGTAGTTAAGTACTACTACAAATGGCAGGACTTTCAGTAGAAAAATGTAATGGTCTGTGTTATACAACTGATCAAACTGTATAATTTAGTAGTTAGTCCAATACTTGGCCATTATTTTACAAACATGCAATAAAAACTATATTTAACCATTCTTTCTAGTATGGATCTATTAGGATATGAAGCATATATATAGACTGAAATGACAGATAGTGGTACTGTTGGAGTATAAAAGCTGCTTTGACATTCATTATTCCTGATCACTTATTCTAATGTAGATCTTAAGTACTGGGGAAAGCACTCCCTGGACCAAATATTCTCACATATTGGTTGCTCTTTTCTGGATTTCTATGGAGGCAAAAAATTGCCATTATGTTCTTGAAGAATTGAGTATCTGATCAATGGTAACCAACCACTGGTGACATAAAATGCTGTGTTCCTCTCCTGTAACATGCACAGGAGTAAAGCTCATTTAGCATTGTACTGCTCTGCACATTGGTGAGTTATTTTCATGGATGCTTTTCTGGAAGAGGCACAAGATACCCTAAAAATTTTACATGCAATATATCAGATTCATGATCTGAGCTGGAAAGACCAAGATAATGTTGACTTGATTGCTTGAATGGTCCTGTAGAAAGTTTCAGTATTAATTCAGTTGTAAGTATTAAGCTATTCATTTTAGAACTAATCTGTAACATTTTCACTCAATATTCACTACCACAAAAAATTATTAAAAACTAAAACAGTTTTTCTGCTCTAGAGTATTACAGCACAGGACAAGTTTTGGATGTTCTTGAATCCTGCTTCCTTCCTGTGCACACTGTGAGCCTCTGCTCATACTTGCATTTACTGTATATGGTTCAAGCTGGAGCCTCTGTTTCTGGCAAATCTAAAAATCCTAGCTGTAATGATCAGTGCAAAATTTTGAGTGCCTGTTTCCAGTGTGTGAATTAAGTTATCTGTGAGTTCTAATGCTGAGCTCCATTGCTCAGGGGTCTCTGAGTCTCTTCCCAGCCATCAGCAGTGCTGTGCTCTGGTGGTTCAGGGCAGCACAGCTTTCCTGGTGGAGCCATGTTCTGCTCTTGGCTCTGCTACAGCAATGTCTGTTCCTCTTCTGAGATCTTCTTGAGCAAAAAAATCCTTCTCCCCCTTGCTGGGCTTCTGGGGAGATGCTACCTGTTCCTCCCAGGTGTGCCTAGGGGAGGTTACAATTTTGTGTGAGTGCAGGGCTGCTGGGGGGAGGTCCCTGCTCTCAGCAGGCTGTGCCTCAAGCACTGGCTTGCACAGAGCTGCTGGGAAGTGGCAGCCACAGATCTTACTAAGCTTTTTGTTTCTCCTTGCCTGCCTTTATACACAACCATTAAACCTCTCTGACTGGTATCAGTCCTCACCAGTGCACCTTTCTTTTTTCACCATTCTGTTCTAAAAAATGTCAGGCATTGGCAACCTGGGATTCACTGGTTCTGCCTTGTTGCTGTGTGTGGATCAGGGCCTTTGGCATAGATGTTTTCCAGCATTTCTTTGATATTATTTTCTACTGTTCACATGTGAATAATGCAAATAGGCATTACATGTCTGAAATCATACTTTAATTCAAACTACATAAATTCATGGCCTCTAAACAAAGAGGAATGTCAGAAGGTATTGTGGCAATTTCACCAGGGCTAGTAACAAGAAAGTTGATGTGTGTAAGCATGTATGGTAGTGTTGTCTCACTAAAACAAAACTAAAAATCTATGAACTGTTTAGTTCCAGATCTTACAATCAACTTTGTTAGCACATTTTTGCAGATCTTCTGTTCTTCTCCTTGACTTGCTTTTCTAGTTTTTGCATGTGACAAGCTTTTAGAACTTTGTTCATGCTACTATTTTGTGAAGTTATGTTTTAAAACCTGATATATTAAATGATTTTCCTTAAACCATGTATTTTCCAGTTCCCCTATGGTTTCCTTCAGTCTGTAAATGATCATCATATATTCCTGAGATATTTCTCTAGCACCTCAGAAATCACTCTCTTGTTGGCTTTGAACAACACTCCATATAGTGCTGAGAGGCTTGAAACTGATAAAAGAGCTGGAATTACTCTGTCCCAGCCATCCCTTAGTAAAAGCCTTAATTGCTTTATGCAGGATCTTGCCTCAGCAAGAAGTCTGCCTGCTATCTTAGACTGGACAGACTTTTTTTTCCTAAATCGGATTAACATAATCCAGCTCTGGACTTTGCTCCTCTGTACTTTTTCAAATGCTTTGGAGAATGTGGCTGCAATGACCAAATCTCAATTCTAAGTTCCTGTTCAATTTGCAAATGATACTTTGCTAGTTGAGAAAATGTCCTGTGTGTTGCTCTGGGATCCTTGTAGGGGGTGATTGTCAAACGTGTGTTAACGTAGCAATTGATGGCTTCTGGTGAGTGTCAGCTACCTTTGGCCTGTGAGGAGCACAAGCCCATTTTTGTTGATTGGTAAACCAACCATGACACTGTTGCACCAGGGAAAAGAGTCATTGACTGGTTTGCCATGTATGAATATATGAAAATGAAGGAGTTTGCCAGAACATAGGCTAAGTAATGTCCAGTTTTGTCTCTGACTCAGTCTCTTGTAATGAAATTTTGTCAGTGCATATCCTCAGAAATACTGGCTGGTGTCACTTTATTTGCTTCCTAAGATGTTGCCTCAGGTCTGGAAGCCCAATCCACAAACTCCTCCTCCTTTTTTTTGCATTCTTTATTGAGATTTGCACTCCCGTGTGCTGCCCAGCTGCACCATCAGCACCACAGATGTGAGCAAGGCACAAAATCCGTGCTGACCATTCTCTGTGTTTCCATGCTCTTTTTAATTTGGTTGGCAGACATGATGGTGATGCCCACTGATTACATATACTCGTCTTTGAACTTTGTTTCTGTGCTTGCTGTTGCTCTCATGTGGCATTCTGGTATTTGTTTATCTTTGCTCAGAACTCTTGGGTCTCATCAGAGATTCTCAGGATCTTGGACAGCTGTTATAACTGCTCTAGAGTTCTTCCTGAATGGTTTTTGTGCTAACAAATGGCTTTTATGTTTCTGGCTGAAAATTTTGGTTTGTCAAAGATAAACTGTCTTGCCCAAAGGAGAATGTGAGTATGTGCATAGAAGCTTGGGGCAGGTCTACCCAAACAAATGCTATTACTTGATTTTTTTCCACAAGGTGCAACATTGTGTGGGTGCCTAAAAGCCATAGAAACCTGCAGCAGTGTGCCAGACATAGAATCACAGAATCATTTAGGTTGAAAAATACCTTTAAGATCATCGAGACCAACCATAAACTTAACAGTGACAGGATCACCACTAAACTATGTTCCTGTGTGCCACACTGACACATCTTTTAAATACCTCCCAGGTGGGTGACTCAACCACTTCCCTGGGCAGCCTGTTTCAATGCCTGACAATCCTTTCCAGGAAGATTTTTTCCTAATATTTAATCTAAACCTCCTTAGGCACAACTTGAGGCCAAACTGAAGAAAAAGCCTAACTCTTAACAAATAGCCGAGGTGTGCATCTCACTCACGTAGGGATGGTGCTTCCAGTCCTGATACTTGGTGAGCTTTTCTGCTAATACAGCATTTCTGTGCCATACCCATAATGTCTCTTGAAGATGAGAGTATTGCACAGTTGCCTTAGCCCTGGCCTAGTCCATGTCCTCCAGGCTTTCCCTTGTTAAGGCACCCAAATATTTCTTTCAAATTCATATTTGTATTTAGCCTTACAGAGGCCAGGTTGCACATTTAGCTGTCTTTATTTCCCTTCTGAAGAATCAGAACTACCCACTTCCTTGCTTGTTTGTCAGATCACCAAGTGATTTTCTCCATTTAAGCTGTTGCTCTGTGGCAAGCAGCATAAATCACCATAAAACTGTAGGTCATTTGGACTCTTTGAATGTGCTGTGTTCTGCCAGGATGTTTCTCAGTTCTTTGTTCCTTGCCTCTCCAAAGATGAGCAAGACCAAGAATGAGGCCTGCTATTATCCTCTGAACTCATACATATTTTTGTTGGCAAAAGCTATAAACAGAGTAATATCCAATTATCTATTTATCTTTATGTATATTTAACTTGCCAGCTTACAGGATGTTTGATCACTAATTAACTCTGAAACTACACTTATTTTACAGTAGCTGTGCATTTACTTTGAGAACTAGGCATTATTTCAGCTACCATTTTGACTCGTGAGCCCTAGATCACCTTAAGCTTAATCTTATGATACTTCCTTGGTTCATTCATCACTCCTGTGGAGCCAGCAGCATTGCTGGTTTAGACCTGTGCTGAGTGTAAGAGCAGGCAGGCTTGTGTCACTCCTCAGTCTTTCTTCAAACAGGCACAGCTCTAGGTAAGGCATCTTTTCCTTGTAACACTATCACTGGTGTTTGAAGAATATGAATGTCTTGTATAGCACCATCAGGTTCAGTGCAGTTTTATTGCAGATTTTTTCACATGCCTTTTTGCCCCACAGGTCTTCTGATCCCAAGCTCTGTTTGGGTAATTTCATTGCTAGACAAATTCTAGTGGCTGTTTGAAGGGCTGATTCTGGGATCCCAGTAATTCCTTTCTGAGTTTTTTTTTAATAGGATGTCAGCCACAACCAGGTCTGTTGCTCAGTTTCTCCACCTCAAATGACAATGACCTTTCTCACAGGTGCATTACAAACTGCTCCCTCCTTCTTTGGGCTATCTGTTTGAAATACCACTCTGTGAAGGAAGTCCTGCACTTTGAAATGTCAGTGCAGCAGTTCCTTAGCTGGCTGCCACTGTCTGTGCCTGCTGCCCACACCTCAGTGCTCCTGCTTGCACATGCACAGCTTGCCTGGGTGTAACTCCAGGCACTGGCAAGCACTTCAGCTGCTGCTTGACCTGGGAAGGGTGGATTGACCACAGAGAACTGAGAGTTGTTTGCATTTCATTTGTTTTCCTTCTGCAGTGTTCAGAAATCATGCAGAGCCAAAGTCTGCTTTCCCCAGTGGGCACAATCCAGTGTTGTGTGGCAGGAGGAGCACAGCCACCAGCTGCAGCAGCTCCCTGCCACACCTTCCTAAAGATGCAGATCCCCTCAGGTGACTAACAGCTTCTTGAGCAGAGTACAGGGCAGCCAGAATGTCCTGTCTGTGACATCTGCAGTCCAGCCAGACTGCACAGACCTTCTGAGCAGAACCAAACAAAAAAAAACAACCCAAAGCCCTTGAGACTTCAGCTGTGAGGCTTTTTTGTAAGGAAAAAAGGTAACATTTATAAATCAAGTCAGTGAACAGTATAGTTGTTTTCTGCACCTTTTTACTAGAAGTGCAATGACAGTGACATAGTAAAGTCACTGACAAAGGTCATTCTGCAAATCCAAACAATACTATTTATCCCAAATCCCAGAAGGGTGGGCTCATCAGTTTTTGGAATAAATACAAGACTGACAAGAACAGCAAAACTGAGTACCCTGGAAGATATTGGAAATCAAGAGACAGGTTTTGTAGCTGTCCTCTCAGAATGCAGTGAGCACTGAAGCTTTCAGCTGTTTCCCAGGCTTGCAGCTGGATCAGCCCTGGCAGGCTCGGGTGGGTGAAGAGCTGGCAGCACACCCTGCCCTGGACACCCTCAGGTCTGTCATCATGCATCATCAGCATGAAAAGTCAGAGGCATCAATGTCATTGCAAGACTTATCAGATAGAATTCAGAAACCAAATTATGTATCAAGACTATTTTCAGTGAAAATAAAGTGTGTGTTCTGTTCCTTTTTGTCTTCATGCTCAGTTAGACCAGGCTTATTTGTTTTATTTTCATCTTCATGCTACATGAAACACCACATTTAAGCTGTTTGTTATATTCAAGTGTCCAAATCTCTTTTTTGTGTTGCATGGATGTCACCAAATCTGAATTTGAGTCAATGTCTGACTATTAATTCAAAAGGAGTCTTATTAATTCTCCCCCTTTCCCCCCTGTTTTCTTCCTTGGGTTATTTGTTCTGAAGCAAGGTCATTGCCACTGCATTTCTTAGCACCATTTGATGTCTCTCTAATTGCAATATTTATTTTTAAACAACTACTCTCTAAAAAACAGCTTGGCTATCAACACTTCTAATGTGTATGTGACCACAAAGGGAAGATGGGACTCTGCCCTTATTATCTTTGCAGGTATTATGGAGTTTTAAGCTTATTGCAATTTTCTGCCATTCTGTTCAGCCCATGCTATTGGCAATAGGGTCCCATTACCCTAGATTGCCTGTGTCTGTATTTTTTACATCTTTTACATTTGATTTCAGTGAGAATACAGGAGTGTTTTGTCTATCTCATAGCAATCAACTGTTGCTCTTTTGTCCTGAAAATTGTGGCGTTTAGATTAGCTCTCCTTATTCTTGTTTTTCTTGACAACTAAACCTTCAACTGCAATTTAAATTATAAGTTCTTTCATTATTTTATGGTGAAAACAGAAAACAGCAGTTCATGGAATTCAGCATGTCAGATGATGCTATTTCTTCCTCTGTGAGACGAAACACAGAAGATGAGAGTTAGTGTTTCTTGCAGTTGGCTTTTTTAACTTGAGTATTTTACTGCAGAATAACAAATAAAGAGAATGTTTCATTTATTTATTGAAGTTGTATGTTGCAGGGATGTATATAACCATGCAGAGGAGTCTGAGTAATTTCATTTCCCTCTTCATTAGAATGGGTGACAGTACTGTATAGTAATAAGTTTGAAAATAAAAGTGAAAATGTGTACTTTAGTGGGCTCCTGAGAACATAATTTGTGATGTTTTGTAGAATATTCAGTCAAAGCTCAGAAGAAAATCATAGAACAAGTTATACAAAAGTGCTTCTACTGAGTTTTTAGTACTAATACTGTTCTAAAGCATGTTAAATTTTAAGATTTAAGGTCTGATTAAAAAACTTGTTACAGAAAGCATACCAAGAAAATATAGTTTCTTCTACCTATACACCTGTGTATCAACTGCACAAAGCTTACAGAGTCACAGAAAAGCTGAGGTTGGGAAGGACTTCTGGAGATCCTGGAGTCCAACTCAGAGCCTGCTCAGAGCAGTCTCACTACATCAGAACACTCTGAGCTGTGTGTGATCAGATTCTGAATTTCTCCAAGATTTTTCTTATGTTTACATGGATTTTCCAGGATTTCAGTTTGTGCCCATTGCCTCTTATGTGGACATCGGGCACCACTCAGAAGTGTCTGGCTCAATCATCTGAACTCCCTCCCATCAGGTATTTACCTACATTGGTAAGTTTCTCCCTGAGCCTTCTCCAGGCTGAGCAGTCCCAGCCTCTGCTGCTCCCCTTTGTAAGGTGATCAAGTCCTTCAGTCTCCTTGTGGCCCTTCACAGGGCTTATCTCCATGATGTCCTTGTCTCTCTTGTACTGGGGAGCCTGGAGCTGGGCACAGCACTCCAGCTCTGGTCCCACCAGCAGTGAGTGAAGCACAGGATCACCCCCTCAGCTTGCTGAACATGCTCTGCCTGGCATGGTCCAGAAGGCTGGTGGCCTTCTTTGTCACAAGGCTGCACTGCTGGCTCATGGTCAGTCTGATGGCCACCCCAAGTCATCCTCTGCAAAGCTGCTTTCCAGCCAGTCAGCCCCTGGAATATTCTGCTTCAGGGGATTGCTCTTGCCCAGCAAGTAATTATCAAGACATGTGACTTTAATTATTTTCACAAAATTTAAATTCAGACAGACATTCAGAAACCAGTTTCCAAGAAACTGTAGCTTCCTCAAAAGTACTCATGATAAACCTAATTAGCAATTTTTTCTGATTGCCAAACATGCTGAGAGTTGATTGAGCATTTACCTGGCAATAGATCATGGAAGCTTATCAAAGAATCAATTTTAATCAGATATTGCTGACACTGTACAATTATTCCGGGCTACTGTGCTTTAAATTTCTTATAATTGTATGATTTATTTTATATGCCAAAACAGGGCTCTTTTTTACTGCTGTGTACTGTGCTGCTTGCACAAGTCAAGCTGAAGCTAATCCAAGCACAAGGAATCCATAGGGATGCATTTTATCTGGTGTCAGTTTTATGCAACTGGGGCTTTTTGACTGCTGGATTTTCTAGTTATTTGTCTTGTTACTATGGTATTATAAACTGAAGAAGTGCATTCTTCTCTTTCTTCTGTTTTTGACTTTATTCTGACCAAAATTTGTTCTCTGCTTTAACTGAAAAACTGTTTTGCACATACTGATGTTCACTGTCTTACACAGGCACTTGTTCTTCCATCAGGAGAGGTGTTTGGCACTCTAAAGTACCTAAAGAATTCTATTTTGGTCTGCTTGCCTTTACTGTAGGTTTTTTTTTCTAAATTTCTTTGTGAAGGAAACAAGTAAGTTGGGCAATATGTCAGGGAATTCATGTGACTCTCAGCTTGGTTATGAACTAATGTCTATTTGTGCTCTGTGTCATCTGTATTTAGAAGAAAAAACAGGAGTTTGGAGTAATGAAGGCTTGGAACCTTTGTTGTTGTTGCTTTTGAGAGTGGAGAATGTAAAATAAGATGACTAGCAAAGCAAGGGGAGGTCTGTAGTAGTACTGCAGCCTCTAATAGCCATATCTGCACCTCTGTGTTGATAGATTAGAGACATTTTTATATGATATTGTTCCTTCATGTCAAGTATCTCCTGAGAGCCTGGAACTTACAGTGAAAGACATGAAGCTTCTGTGTAAATGTTTGCTATTTGACTTCATGTTAGACTTTCTATTCTGCAGAGGGTCACTGCTCCTCCATGCCAGCAGCTGGCCTCTTGCTTTCCCCTCTGTAGGAGATGCTTGACATAGTCTGTTAACTCACACCCCAAGTGCACAAGGTCCTCAGTAACCTGCTGTCCTTGATCTGGCTTGGATCAGGGTTGTGTCAGAGAATTTCTCACTTTCTTTCTTCCAACCTTGGCTATTCTGTGAGTTAGAGAACCAGAGATGTAATAACTCCCCAGATACCTGATGAGCTTTAATTCTCCTTCCAGCATTTTCATTCCATCCCATGTAAGCTATTCCAGGTGCACATTTACAGAGGAATATTTTAATAATAGCAATATTTTATAGCATGGAAATTTTATTCCATGAAGTTAATATTGTTTATGGTTTCAATTTCTGTTGGTGTTGACACTGCTGTATCTTGTGACAGGTGGAGGTGTTCCTGATTTTATCTGTTGTAAAAGTGGTTTGAACCTTATCTTTAGCAGGCAAGCTGAAGAATAAACTTTCCTTTCAAATATCCATGAGGCCTTAGCCATGATGCCTGCAAGCACAACCATGAGATAAAGCTAATATTTATTCCACAAGTGGAAGGAGAACACAGTGCTGATAAAGAGCTTCTTCTGCAGTAGAGTTGATACAAAACACTGCTGCCTGTCAATCACATTATAAATTGGCAAACATTTCTTTTATTAAAATGGGCACAAAACTAGCAAAAACTAAATATTATAAATAAATAATGCAGTTCCATGTCCTTTGGTACCACATTTCATTAACTCCTGCCAACTTAGCATCATATAATAAAGGTGTTGGCAACCCAGCACCTCTTCTGAGCTCTGCTAAGTACAGCAGTCTGCACTGTGGATCTGAGGGAAGGATTGTATCCAGTGAGTGTGATTATTACTCTTTCTCACACCTAAAGGCAGTAAAATAGTCAAGACAAGTTATTTCATCTGAGCTGTTTTAATTTTCTGGCATGGCAATGTGTCTCAGTGAGAGCACAACTCATCAAAGACTGGACCTTGCAGTGTATCCTCCTCTGTCCTCATGGTTCAAAAGAAATGCATATTTATGATTATCAATGAAGTGATAAGATTAGGGGATAGTGTGTTAAAAAGTGAAAATTTAGATGGCTTCATTTGCATATGTAAAGATGTAGGTGCTTCTGGTCATTCAAAATCGAAGCAATTTGGCCAGTTCACAGTAACTTCCAGCACTGAAACACTCTGACAGAAGTGAAAGGACAAAAACACACTCCAAAAGATATAAGGGCATAAAAATGGTGGCTTGTTGCAGTGTATCAAGACAGGACAGGCTCCTGTCCCTTTGACTGCTGATGTTTGCTTCTTGCATCTTTAATAATGAATTGCAATTTTAAAGTATTGTGGAAGAACCACATTGCACAGCAGAAAAGGAAGTAAGTGCTTGTAACTAAATCTGTGAGGAGAGAGTTTACTGTGAAAAGATTTTTTTGTGTGTGGTGCTTTAGTCAGTGCTTCACAGATATAGTTCTTTTCCTATTCTCCTGCTTTTTCCTGGATTTTTTTCAATGCAGTATACTTAAACCAGTTTATTTAGAAAAATACTTCTCTGGAACGTCCTCTGGAAATGCAGCTGGACCCACAGTCAGTGACACCTTTGCACTGTGTGCAGCTGCTCCTGCAGGATCCTCCTCTGAATAGACAAAGAGAAAACTCAGACAATCTAATTAATGAGTCAGTCAGGTGACTTATTTTTATAATGGCAAAACTCAAAGCAATGAGATGCACCAGACCAGAAGTAGCAGTGCTTGTGCCTAATTCTTGATCCATGTTCCATGCTCTTGCAGGGTGGTCTTGATTTGATCCAGTTACATGAATTTTGAAGTTGCATCCAATTCTCCACAATCTTCTGTTTCTTGGAAACTTTGTTTCCAGATTCCTGCATCTGCTCCAGGGCTCCTACTGTTACCTGCTGCTGTCTCCCAGATCCGAGCTTGCTCAGCAGTCTGTAGAGAGACAGAGGAATAGCACTTCCATCAGAGAAGTCTACTGACCCCATTGTTTCATAAAAAGTTGTGTCTTTAATGTCTTACAAATACAGATAATGTCACATGGAGTTTGAAGATCCACAAGAAAATCTCATCATCATGAGAAACTTCATAAAGGAAACACAATTTGACTTCCAAGGAGAAATCCATTTTCCTGCTCTTCATCTCACTCAAGTGGAATATTAAAAAAAAACCCACTAGGTCACTGAAGCTTCTGTGACCACAAATCCAAACCCAGACTCTGTGGTTAGGTCTTGTAAATCAATGTTTTTTTGCCTTTAGAGCAGGGGTGGGAAGCTCCTCCTTGCTGGGGATGTGGAGAGCACACAAACCCCTGTACTGCTCTGTGGGGTGATGGGGTCCCAGGGATGTCAGCCTTGGTGGAATGAAGAGCTACATCTGCCCTGCAAGCTGCAGGATCTCAGATGCTGCTCTAGAAAATTCAGTAGCATCGTTGTAGGATATTATTAGAGCACTATTAAATAGTTTTTAATTTTGTTAAAACAGCTGATAAGACAAAAGAGATCACATAGCAGCGCATTTCATTTTATTCTGCTTTAGTGTAGAAACTTGCTATGTAATTAGGACTAAAAATAAGTAAAGGAGGAGATATTTTTAGTGAAAGCTTTTTATCTTGTTCAAATCCACTATGTAGCACACCCAAACAAACAGTTACAGTATCACATTTACCACTAGTGAGGTAGGATACAAAGGGTAAGACAACACGGTGTCTATCTGTGAACATGAAAACAATTAATTTATCTGTGAAATTCTGATTGTTTTCCTTCAGCTGCTGACTACTGTTTAGTGCCATTCTCAAAAAACAAAGTTTAGTGATCTGTAAATATGCTATGGATATATAGTTCAGTCCTCAATAAATGACTGCTAGCAGAGTGAATTATAATTCAGTCAAGTACACTACATTTTTATTCACTATTTTTTTATCCAGTGAAAAGCCTTAGATTCTTCTTATATAATACCTAAATAAATTATTGTAACACATTTATAGAAGTGATGAAAAACATAGTACAGCTGCAGTGAATTGCTACGTCTTTATTAAAGCAGCAACTTTTCCCATCATGCAAATAGACCAGAATATTTACCATCTTTAGCTTAAAAGGAGTGAGGTATTTTGGTTTTCTGGAAAAGTACTGTCTTTTTTAAGTGGGGCTTATCATTCTCTGATCAGAAGTACAATGCTTGCCAGTGATGTAAGGAGGAGAAGAAAGGAAAGAAAATCACAGAACATTCTGAGCTGGAAGGGACCCACGAGGATCACCAAGTCCAGCTCTCAAGTGAATGGCCAATGAGGGGAACAAACCCCATCCTTGGTGTTATTTGCAGACCATGATCTGTCTACATCAGTATAAATAAAAAAACTCTCAAATTTACTTTGGTTTGGATTTGGGCTTTATATATTTCAAGACTTTCCCTGTTTGTAGTATCACTATGTTAAGAATAAAAGTACAAGCTTTGGCATGAGGTTTTGCCCAGCTACCTTATTGATGATGCTAGAAAATGCCTCTGAAAATTGGAAAGGTTGTTGAAATTGTCTGTGAATGTTTTCAGTAGTAGAGGAAAAGTGTTAGATAGAGCAGCACTAACTGGGAGGGGAATTTTTCATCCCAGCTGGCTTTACTCATCAGCCTTTGTTAAATGAAACATTGTGAGCCAGGTTCACAAGGGGAGTTGCCTTTTGTACATTCAGCTGCACAATAGTCTGTGAAGCAAATTTTAGAATGAAAGCCTTAAAAATGTTCTTGACCTGTTGTAGGAAAAGATTACCAGGAGACAGTTCTTGCATCTGTTTTCACAGTGTAAGCTTCCTGATAAATACTGACCTTGAGATCTTTTGTGCTGCCTGTTCTGAAAGTCTTTGATAAGGATAAAGAACTCAATGGCTTTTGATTTGCAAAAAAGATAATAACCACCTGATGAATTTTAAAAAGCAAATCATTAACTTAGCCAGACCTTATATAGGCTGAATTTTTAGACCAAACTGCTAGTGGCAGGAGTCTTGAGAATCTCTGAAGTAAAGTTTTTGTCACAAAATCACTACAAATTTGAATGAAGGAAAGACTTAAACAAGATTGGTTTGCTTATGGAGAAAATTGTCTGAGGAGCTGACCTCATTTTTTACTGAGTGAGAGATGTGGTTATTTAAACATATCTGTCAGGAGGAAAGGATTGAAATGGCTGCTAACCATTCAATAGCAGACTTGGAAAGAAATGGCTTTGTGCCTATCCCAAGGACCTGGGATTTCCAGAACTTTAGGCATCTGTGGTCATGAGCTCTGTGTGATGTAACCTTAAGCCCAGGTAGTTGACAAAGAGGAGACATTTAAGTGTTCAAGGCCAGCTTGGATGGGGCTTTGAGCAACCTGGTCTAGAGGAAGGTGTCCCTGCCCATGTCACCAGGGTGGAATGAAATAATCTCTAAGGTCCCTTCCAAACCTAACCATTCTGTGATATGTCAGTGCTCATTGTCTGGGGACAGACTGATGGGCTTTTTATTTATTGGTTTATGGAGTGCTCTGTAGCAGCTCTGCCTAACCAGAGTTTGACAGCAGAGTGTCAGATGTTTCACTGGCACTCTGTAGTTCTGCTAATCTCAGCAGGATTTGTGGGGGTATTACTGCAGTAAGTGGTTTATTAGAAGAGATAATTAGCACAAAGCAGATGAGGATTTAATAAATAAGGAGACTTGGTCTGCATCACTGAAACCTAGTTACGTGACTTGGAAAGTCCCTTTGTTGAGCCTTCTTACCTCTCATCTCCCCAGTGCTTAATACATCCATCAGCTCACATTCAGGATGGGCAAATCCTGCTGAGGAGTGGCCATTTCTGATGAGACCTACCTGGATGATATGATAAAATAAACAAAAGCACTTCAAAAGGCAACACACACACACACAGAGGCAGAAGCTTCCATATCTCCTGCAGTGGGAGCTGGGAGGCAGCTGGAACAGATGCAGGCAGCAGGGCAGTGAGCTGGGGAGCAAGGAGGCACTGGGGAACATCAAAGCTCAGCTGGTCTGTCAAAAGACTCCAGCTGCAGTTCTTGGAACTGGCTGCAGGCAGAGAAAGCTTTTTGTTCTATAATCCACCAGGAAATTGAGCTTTTCCCAGGTGGGAATTTAGACTTGCAGGTGAAAGGAGAAAGTAAAACCTATGCATAGCATGAAAAATGTCAGAATCCTTGGCTAGATTTAAAGAAATAACATTGTTTGTTCACTACAGATTGGTTTACCTACAGATTGGCTTACCTACAGATTGGCAGACAAAAGCTACTTCAAATGAATAAATTTTCATCAAAACAAGTCATGTTTTTAGACCTTTTCCATGTTATTAAATATGCAAGAAAATGTTAGGGCAGTGCTGCTCACATGGGAGTGAGTGAGTGAGTGAGTGGTTCTGATTGCAGTGGGAAATCTATTGTTGTCCTGTTGCCTCCCAATACCCAGAGCCTTTCCTTGAACTGCTTGTGATTTCCCTCCCACCTTCCTCAGTCTGCTCAAACTCCCGAAAATTATGTCAGTGTTTATCCAGAAATGGAACTTTCATTCAAGCACTGTAGGATTACCTTTGTAAGTGTAGCATTAAAATTGTCTAGGAAACTTCTGTGCAGAGTAGGTTAGCATTAAGTCATGACACGTCTCTTTGCTTACTAGAGGTAGATTTTACCAGGCACTGAGGTAAAATACAACTTCATAGCTTGTTATTCTAGCCATACATTATAAATATGTATTGCATTAATTTCCCACAATAGGAAATCACTGTAAAACTCTAGGGAGGATGTCAAGAAAACTCTATTTTCAAAATCACATTTTTGAAAGTAAATACAATTTGTTACAGAAAATGTTTCTGCAGCAGAAACATTGCAGAAAATGTTTCAGAAACAGCACTGCTTCTCCCATAACTCAATACACAAAATTATCTGATTGGGAATTTTTACTGTGCCATGTTAATATTGCTCTTATTAAACACAGACCCCCAGGTAAGGAGTTGAAATCAGGTTCACTTCCAGGACAAAGGAAACAATCCTGCAGCATGATCTCCCTCCCTGTGCTTCCAGTACTATTGGCACCTGTAGTTTACCTTGTAACTATGGAGCAAGCCTATGATACCATTGGTGGCCTCAGTGTGCAGAGCAGCCTCCACAGAATCACAGGGTGGGTCAGGCTGGGAGGCACCACAGTGGGCATCTGGTTCAGCCTCCCTGCTCAAGCAGGGTCATCCTAGAGCACATTGCACAGGATAGCTCCAGTGAGGGAGACTCCACAGCCTTTCTGAGCAACCTGTTCTGGAGTGGGATCACCTGCACAGTGAAAAATTTCTTCCTTGCATGGTGGAACTTCCTGTGCATCAGTTTCTGCTCGTTGCCTCTTGTCCTGTTGCTTGGCACTACTGAGGAGAGCCTGGATCCATCCTCTGACACCCTCCCTTCAGATACTGATAGACCCTGATGAGGGTCCTTCTCAGTCATCTCCTCTCAAGGCTGAACAGGGCCAGCTCCCTCCGCCTTTCCTCATAAAATAGACGCTCCAGTCCCTCAATCGTCTTTGCCACCATCAGCTGGACCCACTCCCAGAGCTCTGTGTGTCTCTGTACTGAGGAGCCCAGAACTGGACATGGCACCCCAGGTGTGGCCTCACCAGGGCTGAGCAGAGGAGCAGGATCACCTCCCTCAACCTGCTGGCAAGCTCTTCCTAATGCACCCCAGGACACCAATGGCATTCTTGGCCACAAAGGCACACTTGTGCTCTGTTACCCATTACAAAATCCAGTGCATTTGGATAGGTTGGTCAATTCCTCTGAGCATTTTTTAGCATTGTCTTTCATAGCAGTGTTCTTGACATGTACTTGCTATTACAAAATTCTTTTCTGAAATAAAAAATGTGGGAGATTTCCTGTTGTTTATACTGTAAGACATTGCATGAGTAGTGTGAAGGAACTGAGATAAGTTGATGGCTCTCAGTGATATGTGGCCAAGTTTGCTGGCTACACACAAGGTGGGGGTTCTCAGAAGCATCCACACACCCACATAGTTGCCCAGACTTCTTTTCCTAGTTGTTGTATGTTTTCACTGGACAGGACACGATGCATGTGATGCAGGTCCTGCCCTGCTGCTGTCATGCTGCTGACACAGCCTCTCAGTCCAGGTTTGCTCAAGTTCAGTGTGGTCAGAACTAATAAAGCAAAAGATTGTCCCATGAGAGTATTCTCTTCAGTGGTGCACTTCTAGTTTGTTCTGTGCTGAGTCCTTGAGAAATCTCTTAGGAAGCAGACAATGACTAATTTGGACACTTTCAGCTGGAAAGTTGTTTAGGAAGCTGTTCATTTCTCAGTTGGGTTTTATTCTTTGCAGTGAAAGCCAGTAACTCATGGTATGAATCTATCTAAATATGATTTCTGAGGTCCTGGGCCTTAAGTGTTGATATTATTGATTCAGTCATCTTTCCTGATGTGGAAATTATACCTGCACTCAGCATTTGTGTATGTGTGTGTGTGTCTGTGTAAGTGTAGGCACTCTTTTGTGTCGACATGGTGCCGTGCGTGTCCCACTGGTACCTTTTCACTTTTAGTAGAATCACATCAGTTTACAAACTCAAAGTAACTAGTGGCATATTCACTGTTAGTCCAGAAAAGTAGGTAAGACATAATCCCTGCACTGTGGGAGGGCAATATACTTCTGAAGAGCTTGACCCATTATCTTTCTGATGTAGCTTTTGTATCATAATAAAAATCACCAGTCTGGAACAGAGCAGTTTGACAGAATGACTCAGTTGAGTCACAAAATGACAGATGCTAGAAATAAAAAATAAACAAACTGTGCCAGGTCATTGCTGTCAAAGCAGGATCCTTCACCTGTAGTTCCTGCTGTTTATGCAGTCGGTGGTAGTTTGGGGACCATCTTTTTGTTGAACTGACATGAAAAGTTCATATGGTTTTATTTCTTTTCTAAGGTTACACATTGCATCTTAGGCTATAACTACAGCAGCAGCCGTGTGCTTCACTCAATGTTTCCAAACTGGGGATCCCAGCCAGTCCTGTGAACCAGTGTGCTCTGTCCCTCTGCTTCAGATCCACTTGCAGCATCACTTCCCTTCCCAGCTACAGGGCTTCCCTTGACTCTCAGTGCTTGCAGCCAAGCCCTCCCCTTCTCCATTTATGTGGAGCCAGGCACCTCAAAGAAAATCCTCAGACCATGTAGCTTAATTGTCCCCAGACTTGGTGCAGCCAGCAGAGTTGGGAGTTACGTGCCGTGGTCTCCAGGCAGTTCTTTCAGCCTGAGCTGCACCTCCTGTTTGCTCTGTAAAGGGAATGGCTATTGCATATCAGCTTTAATCCTGGCTGTAGCTGAGAGTCAAAGCTTTGCTCAAAGACAGCTGTGTCTTCCAGAAAAGCAGGTAAAACACATTGCAGTGTTCTGTGTGATCTGACTGTAAACAGAGCTGATGACATGTCACTGGAAATTATTGTTCAATTATCCAACAACAGTGCAGAAGAGTGGATTGCATATGCTGAGTGGATTTAGGTGGGAGTATAGCTAGAAGATGCTGAGGAACATGGTTAAGTTTTCTCTTCTGTTTTAGATCAGGGACCCTGTGTCTCAAACAGACCCCTTATCTTCTACCAGGACACTGACTGGCACTGCCAGTAATTTTGGCTGTGGATAGGACAGGAGGAGTCGTCTATTCAGTTTGCCTTACTTGATACTCATAATTAAACATTAATTTGCTCAGGAACTTGAATCTGCTACATCTATATTCATAAATTAAGTAGCATCTGAGAACATTCCTGGGCACTGGGACTCCATCCTCTGTCCTGCTGAATTGTAATGCCAAGGATAATAGCATGATATCTGCCAGTTGGCTTCAGTGCCAGGGATGACCCATGGCATATTTGATTTCCTAGCAGCAATTCAGCCCACCAGCCCCACTTCTTACCTCCCTGTAAGACTTCTCTTTTGTTTGTTCAAAAGCTAGTTTGACCCAATATAGAGATATTGAACTGAGTGGAAAAGGGGGGCTTGAACATTGTCTACCCAGAAATCAGGGCAAGGATCTGAATCAAGAATTCCCCTGTTTTCTGACAGAGGGTACCAGTAATCAAACCCCAAGTGTTTGCTGAGGCAGTCTGGTCTCATACTACAGCAATTCAACTTTTTTACAGTGAACTTGGATTGTATGAGTCAGAGGTACAGGAAAGAAAATGACCCTCCAGTCTGGTGAGATGACGTGCCCTTGAGAGAGGAACTCTTGGGCAGCTGTCTCTGCTTTGATACATGTTCAATAACACATAGAAGATGAGAGCAGACAGAGCATGTAAGTCAACGTTGAGGTGGTGAGCAACGAGGCTTTGGATTCACACTGTGGCAGGAGAGTGAGGGAATTGGAGCTTGGGAGCTTGTGTTCTGCTTGACAGCTTTTATACCACAACCTCTGAAAAGGAGATTTGCAACATTACTGATCTAATGCAACTTTCTTTACAGCTTTTCAGAAGAATGTTTAAAAAAAGAAGTGTAAGAGTTGGCTTACATGTAAGGCTATGAGTCCAAGGTGGAAATCATTGTGGTGGGGGATGCTTATTTTTTATGAAAAAGAGGAGGAAAAAAAAGAAATGTGATTTGATCCAAATTTGAGGAGGTTTGACTGCTGTATTGCAAAATATTTGTTTCACTGTGCTTAGGTAAATAATGTAGCAGCAGCCCACGCCTCTCCCTTAGAAGGCTGTCTCACAGGCAGCAGTTAATGAACTGGTAATGAAAAAAATCTAATGGGTTCTGCCTTATTATGCCCAAAATAGGCTCACATGTTGACTTCCAGCAGAATCATCAAGAATTTACTTTGGAGCCAAAATACAAAAAGTTTCTAATAGTTCTCAGCTGGTTTGTATGATTTCTCTAATAATTCAACATTCATAAAAATGTATGATGAGATTTTTCTCAAATGACAAATTATAGCTGTGAAATTTTCCAGTTCATTACAAAAATAATAAATTTTTCTTCCCTTCAGAGAATCTAACTATTGGCCAGCATTCACAACAGGTAGAAGGAAAGCCTTTGCTTCCTGATTTTAGAAAAAAAATAGGAATTTAGTGTTTATGAAATGAGGGTTCACCAGTGCTGCCCTGGACAAGTAGTGCTGTGGCTGAGCAATGCAGAGGGAAGTAGCCTGCCTTGCCTTTGTGGAGTTTTCTGTCTCTCCTGGATGAAGTCTTTGGGAGTCTGCTTCCAACAGAAGGCACTTAGCATCTGTAAAGGGAGAGCAGAACATCTATCAAACATGGAAAGATCAAAAACTGTGACTCCCTGTGGAGGGACTGTTAGGAGGGAAACAGCTGAATAATGTTGAACATATTCAGATCTCTGACTTCACCTAATGCACACTGTGAAGGCTGTGTTTGTAGTCAAGTGCTGATTCATTGTTATGGATGTGGAAAACCTTTTGTGCTTCTGCCTTTAAGACACTGCTCCATTAGTTGTTTGAGAGGCAACACTGCTTCTGCCTCCTTTCAGACAAATACAAGCATAAATGTTAATCTGAAGTGTGATTTTGTAGTGCTGAAAAGGCAGGCCTGGCTGTCAAATTTCTTGGGAGGTGGCTTGATGCTTGGTATACTGAAGCAACTTAAGAGCTGACAAGGGCATTTTAAAAATCAACTTTAGGAAATAAATAATCATGATACTGAAACCTCAATGATAATTTGTCTCTTCATGGAAATCAAGACTGGACATGCTCATACTCAGGAGTCAGGAACCACTGTGGTTTTGAGGACAAAATCACTGAAACAATTGAACTCTTCACTTTGAAAGACTTCTCACACCAGTGTCTAAAACAGGCTTTAAATTTCAGCTCATCTGCTTCTAATGGTTTGGGTACATAAAAACTTTCATGATAGCCTTTCCTCAGTGCTCATCCTTGTCAGCTTAGCAGGGCCAAGGCAGGAGCTCTGCAATGCTCCCAGAAGATGCTTCTGGCAGATCCCATGGTGCAGGCAGCACAGAAAGATATTTTGTGCTACATGAATAATCAAACTGCTCCTTCTTCCCAAGGGGATTTCCTCAAATTTTGGTTGTTCTCATGCTCCTAGGAGGAAACTTTTTCTGCATTAGCAGGTGGTGATGGATAGAAAATGCAGGTGCTCTTTCCTTGAACAATTCTTGTGGGAGTAAATTTATCCTGATTATAAGTGCAATTATTTTTAAAGTATTATGTGTTCAGTAGCTGTTATGTGGTATAAGTGTTTGATGTGTGGAGTGGCTTTTCTTATGTTGGTTCTGTTCTAGCTCAAAAAACATGTTGTTGCTTCTAAACAAATCAAACCCCCCTTAATTAGCAAAGTGCCTTCCATAGTTATTTCTGTGATGAGTAGGTTATTGTCTCAGCAGCATCAGACTCAGTGGGAAAAAAATCTAAGAAGTGTTAATTTGTTCTTCAGAAATAGCAGGATTGGGGATGAGCAGACAGCATCAAAACAGACTAAAATCTCACATACATGGTTGCTGGTTTATGGAAATGACCTTTCATCTTTCAAAGACAGTAGTCTTCCACTGGGAAATGGAATGTACAAAACAGCTTGACAAGACAGCCTGTAAATGTGTGTCTCTAACATAAGCATATTATTGCTATGTAATACTCTCTGGGCAGCAATCAGTTCCATTTAAATATGATTAATATGAAAGTAATAATGTTCCAGACTTCATTCTTGTGCATACTGTCAGAGGAAAGACTGTTGATTTGTTTTTTAAATAATCTGGTAGGGAAATGAAATGAAAGCCAAATTCCTGTCACACTACTACTGCTCTTCTCAATCCTGCACTGTCTGACTTTTTCAGGGTGCTGAAGGTATTCCTGTCCCGAACGGCTCAGCGCATTCCATACATGACAGGTGGGAGAGTGATGAGGATGCTGTCTGTTATTCTCCTGGTAGTCTTTTGGTTCCTCATTGGCTGGACTTCTGCAATAACCCAAAATTTGGAGAGAAACATTCCACTCATTGGTCAAGGGCAAACATCGGACCACCTGATCTTCAATATGTGCCTCATAGACCGCTGGGATTACATGATGGCTGTTGGTATGTTAATTTTCTATCTTATCTTTAATTTCTGTAATAAAGCTTGGTTGCCTTTTAATTTTTCTTCTTTTGGAATATCTCAAAGTTTTGTCAGACTGCGTAATATGTGAGAACTACAGCAGTAAAATATCAGCATATAGATTTTTTAAATGGGCTGAGAAGTAAAACAAAATATGCTGACACTTCTGTGACTTTCAAAGGTTTGTAACTTGGATTGTAGTAACAAAGTGATGGGTGCTCAAGACATTTCATCCTAGAACAAAAAAGGAAGAAGCAGTTCTTCTACTATTTAAGCTCTTCAATGGTTCTACTACTATTGAAGTGAGAAATTGTAACTAGTTTAATGAAGGCTTTTTGATTTTGCACCACAGAACTGGTCAGAGCTCTTGTGTGAGGAGGGAAAGAATTTCCACCACCACTCATTCTTAACCTTCCAAAAATTGGTATCAAAGTACAGGGAATAGGAAATGCACATCAAATGGGCCAGTTTGATGTTTTTGTTAGATGTGCTTTCAGTGCATGGAATAGGCAGGAGCTAAAAATGACACCCTAATATAAATTAGAGAAGGGTTTAGTTTTTGTTTCCTGAGCTCTGTAAGAAGCAGTGGGTTCCCTGTACCAGGGTTCAGCTAAACAGTGTGATGAGCTTTCTCCCACACAGAGCTTCCACCTAGAGCCAGTGTTGCTTGTACAGCCCAGGCTAGCCACCCACTCTCTCAAATACTTCAGTGGTTTGAAATTGGAAATAAATTCCTGCTTTTCTGCCCTTTCCCCACTTCTCCCATGGACATCCCACTGACAGAGCTCTGCTCCTGAGGATTAGGGAGAGGTAATGGTGGCTTCTCCACGTGAGAGTGCAGATGAGATGGACAGAAGTGGTTTCTCTCAGACTGGCATACAGAAAGTCAGTGTATGACAAAACACTGCTGCCAGCTTCACAGAGGAGCTTCCATGGCTCCAAGGTGCCCCTGTGCTCTGCTTTCCTCTCCTTTCTGTAAGATCTCAGAGGCAGTCAGGCACAGGGGTACCCCATCTGTCCATATGGTCACTGGTAAACCATGCAGAGAAGAATAGAAAGGAGCATGTTTTGAAATGCCTCTCAATTTGGGTCCTTTTGGAGGATGTACTTTGCAGTAATGGAATAGCAGTATTGGCAGAGATATTGTAAAATTGGCAAAAAGAATTAAATGTGAAACACTTGATGATGTCATCTGCACTAACCCATTTTGGATCAAAATTTTGGTGTATTTGACAGTGTAGTTTTATTAATATTTTGATAGTGGTGGTTTTTGAATAATGGCAACAAATGTTTTTAGTCTCTGGGTTTTATAATTCTGATGGTGTAGTGATTAACAATTCAGATCTTAATACCCAATTCTGATCAATTGTATATTTTGACAAAAAATTACATGAGTTGCTGTCTGCCAAGTATTGAAAAAAAGTAAGAATTGTTCATTTACATTTGGAAGAATTTTTAATGTTTTTCAAAATACACTTAGGGGTAATAGAAGCAAAGTGAGCTCTCAAGCCTGGAAAATAGGGCAGAATTTCTTTTGTGCAGTCATTTTGTCTTCTTTCCCACACTACCTCCTAGACAGAATTATGCAACTCTTCAGTACACCATGCAGTCATATTAGTGGTACCAAGAGATGTGCACCTACAAGACTGTAATAACATGTGTGGTCTATATATATATATATATATATGTATATGTGTGTGTGTGTGTGTGCATGGGACTTCAAGATTCTTATTGTTAATAGTGGCCTCAAAAGGTTACAGTCAGTAGGAACTAGTCCCAAACTTAGATACTTCATCTCAGAAATGTGTCAGAAGTAATATCCTTAACAAAGAATTCCTTTTATTCCTATGTTAGCAGCCTTGCAAAATATAATATGTAGTAAATTAATTGATAGATTCTGCTATTTGATTTCAAATGCTAAAATAAAAATGGTGGATGTTAATTTATTAAAGATTTCATTTAATTTTGTCAGGCACAGTATTTTATATAAATCTAGTGAGTGTTTTGCAATATATTCTGTCACTTGCAGCCCTTGCTGGAATACTTCCCTATTTCACTGGGCTGTCAACACTTCACTGAAATGCAGACAGGAGATTTTCAAGGTCACAGATTAGTGAAGTGAGAATTAACAAGGCTCTGCTAGAAAGTCATAATGAGATGAATCCTTTATGCTACCAGAGATTATTGGAATTGGGATTTATGAAGCATTTTCCATACTAATCATGCTACTTAGACTCTATCTCCGGAGACTTTTATTACAGTGAATGCTTTATATTTACATTTCCATTAAGTCTAAGAGGATGGTCTCTGTGAGAGATGTAGGGACTTATACACAATGGTTATCACTGTTTCTAGCATTGCCTCTGTACTCTGTGATATGCTGATGAGAAAAATTAGCATTCAGTAAATCTTACTTTATCTACATAATGTAATGTAAGTTACTGTGTATTTTCCTTTGGGTTTGTAAGTTAGTGTGTATTTTCCTTAGGGTTGGACACTTGTGAGTAGCTTATTTGTTACTTGCCTTATTGTTTTATTTCCTCTGTGTTAGTTTCTGCATCCCTTTCAAGGTCAGGGCATCTGTCTCATTGAAAATCCATGGTGTGGTTGACAATCTGAGATTGCAGAGAAAGACCCGAGGCCTTGAAAATACTCACCCACAAAGCCTTTTTCCTATGGCCTGAATATATTTTATACCTCTACCTGTCACCATCAGATTTTGGCTTAGAAAACAACTCCAAGTTATAAACTTCTGCTGCCTACAGGCTTGCAGTGTCACAAATCAAACTACTGTTCTTTATCCCGAGGGGAAAACATCCTATAAGTGTAACAGATATTGTTCCAGGATTTAAGAGAGCTTCCCAGAAACTGGAAAAAGAGACAATATAATAAGTTTAATGAACAAAGCCCCGGGGAGGAGACAAAGGCAGGCAGAGAGATAAACATGCATGCACAGGCACAAACAAAAGGCAGAGGTGAAATCTTGACAAGTGGATGTTCCTGACTTCAACAGTGCCAGTTTCACCCCAAATGGATAGGCAAGTTTTTTAAAATCCCCCATATATTCTGTGTGTGATCTTCAGTTTTTATTTAGACCAGAGGTGAATGACAGGTATTAACTAAGCACAGGGAGATGTTTTTCCCCTGCACCTGTTTGGTTTCTGGCTGGCAGGAGCAGTGCTGCTCCACTGTGCTGAGCTGCTGCTGTGGCCCTCACATCTGTAGGTCATGCTTTAGGTCTTGGGCATCAGGAGGGTTTCAGATATGAAACTTCCTCATAATTACTGCATGCTCTCAGCCAGGAGAAGGAAAAAAATGAGTATTTTTGGACTGTTCCCAGAAGAACTCCCTACCACTGTTCATTTGTTGATATTTAACATACATAATCTTTGTGTCTAACGAGGGCATGAGGTGCCAGGACAGGCTCTGACAAACTGGGCATCAAGACTGCCTGTACAGTTTTGAGCTAGGGCATTGTAATACATCCTTATGGGGCTCTTTTATTAAATTTTCTACAGGCCCTCTGCTGCATTCAGTGAATGAGTGATTATTATTTCTTTTTGTTATCCCCATTTGATGTGGCCCTATGCCATATTTGGGGTGTGTTGTTCAGAGTAACATGAGTAAAGAACTGTTCATTTCCAAATGGACATTTTTAATCATGTTCTTCTTAGCATCAATGCACAAAGATTAAAGCCAAAATTATCCATTTTCGGTGTCTGTCTTGAGACATGGAAGGACTGGTTTTTCAGAGTACTGTTTATAGTCTCCTCTGTGGAAAGCACAACCTGGAGATGCTTAGAATTCAACACTGATGTTGAATTCATTTCTCACATTAGATACTCAAAAAGTATATCATGTAAAAATAGTGATCACTTGTGAAAAGCTTATCTAAGTGATAAGGCCAGGGTTGTATAAAATGTTTGCAGCAGAAATAGAAAAAGAACAGTGTTTTACAAAGTACCTTCAGCTCTGTCTCTTTTCTGCTTGTAAGCTACTCCTCCTGGCACCCTGCACACCTCTTCAGCAGTCCTTCCACAGTCCACATCACCAGCACTGTGTGCAGTTTTATGGCACTCATCTCTAGGATAAGGTAAATCTGGAAGAGGATGAGGGACAGCACCAAAGATGGGGAGTGCTGCTGGAACCCCCAGGTTTAGCACTCTGGGTTGCATTACCCCCTGCAGTAACATTGCTTTCTCTTGTTACCTGGTATGTGGTAAGTGAAATCCCATATCCTTTATTTAGGCATGATTCCTACAAAATATTTCTGCCCATGAAACCATGTTTGTGTTGCCTGGGCCACGTATTTCTGTGTTTGTGAATGACACATTTAGTTGCTTCTGCAAGTTTCCTGTGGTTTGGGAGAGGCTGGAAGGTGTTCTGACTTCCTCTTGTATTTGCACCACTCTTTTTGGAGTCCACTACTGGTACTGCTCCAAATCTTTCCAACACTTTAAGTACTTTGGATGCCATTGGCATTTGCTTTTATCCTCTTTAAGATGTGAGAGAAGGCGTCCCACACTCAGCCAGTTTTCAGCTGATCCTCTTCTCCCTCTTTCATCCACGCACAAGCAGAGAGGTTGATGGGGCTCGTGGAGACAAGAAGAGTGTCCAGCTGACTTTAGTAACAACAGTGAGCTGTGGAAGTCATGAGGCAGGACAGAGGAAGTAAGAAAATTAATTCTAGAAGAAGTAAGGAAATGCTTGAGTATAAGGGCTAAAAGGAGTGCAGAAATGAGAGGAGCTCCTAGAGACCTGAGACTGGCTTAGCACTGGTTTGGCACAGTGAGACTCCTAGGTCTGTTGGTCACACTCAAGTCAATGGGTATGTCTCCACTGCCAGCAAAAGCCATATCTAGGTCACCCTGAAGCCATGGGATCCACAGACCATGGTCTGCTTGGCTCTTGCATCGCTTTGAGTAGACCTGCAAGGCAGTCCTGTAACAGTTTGGGGGACAGAGTATGCTGTGCCTCCCACCAACCCAAGGACCCCACTCTTCTCTCTCAGCCTTTACAGCCACAGGCCATGGAAGTTCTGGGAGGAAAAAAAGTCTGAATCTGGTACCATCAATTCTTTTACCAGAAATAGCTCTCTTCATTGCTGTGCATAGCTAATTAAAATGATGCTGAGATATGGTGGGAGAGACAGATAAACCTCTGGTAATTTATAATTTGCTAGGAATAACTCATCACTAAAGACTTGTAATCACAGTTCATTGAAATATATGAAAATCCTTTCAGCTGAAGAAAAAAGCTTCTCCTATGACATGGTGCAACTCTCCAGGTGGGAGATTGGACACAGCGATGCAGAAAGAGATTGCGTTGGCTGGCAACACAGGAGCAATTGAGGACACAATTTTTTTCCAGTTTTAAAATGGTGCATGCTCAGCTCCAGCTGGCACCCTGAGTGAATGAACGGATGGAAGAGCTGTGCTTCCAGATCCATAGCTCACTTCATCTCAGTAAATGGGATTTAAAATGTAGTGAAGTGTGGTAGAGAAATAGATGAGTTGTCATAGCTGTGCTATGGATGTAAGTAGAGTGGTAATCAGTAATTAGAGTTTAAAACATGGGGAAAAATGGTATAATTGTTGGAACAGTACTATTTTACCAAGACTGTAGAGTTCAGAATACCAGTTGAACTTAAGCAAATCACAGCTTTAACGTCACCATCCCTGGGGAGCAGTGGCCTGGTTTGCCTATGGTGGTGCTTTTTAAACAAGTAAGTGTGGTCAAAAATAAAGCTTCATACAGAGCCATGAAAATGGGCTTTAATCTTTCAGGGCTGTCTTCTTTTTGCAAGTCGCTTCTGGACAGCAGAATGCGGGTGGGCACAGGAATGGGTGTCCTGGCTCCAGCCATCTTCACCAAGGGGCTGGCATGAAGAAGAGAATGAAGAGAAAGGTATTTCTGCCAGACTAGGAGGGCTGAGAAGCAAACAGGACAGTCTGAAGTAATTCACATTCCTCCCCTGACCATGGCATTAAGGAAGCCCACATTTTAGGACTTAAGCTCTTCACAAATATGGGTAAATTTATTTCCACTGTTGTTCTGAATGGCAGGGTGGCATTATCCCCATTTTACACAGGCAGAGCTGAGGCACAGTGAGATTAAGGTTATATGGTCCATTTAATATGGTTGTCCATGTTGCAATGCCTTTGGCTCAGTTACAGAGCTTAGTAAAATATATTTGCAACATTTTTATGGTCTCACTGGCTACAAATACAGCCCTGCATGCTATTTTTGCTGCAAATCACAGCAAAATGTGTATTTGGCACCCAAATAGCAAGAAAAAGGCTCCCACTTCTGCAAAAAATGATGACTTATGCAAAGTTTGGATTGAATGGGGACCTCAAATGCTTTTTTTTTCATATTCATAGAATATGAGAATACGAGCCAGAGGCACAAGCAGAGTTAGAAGTCAGTTGTGTATGTGTTCTAGACCGCTCTCCCCCCTTGCAGTCTTTCCTGTCGTTCACTAGACATCCAAATGTCGTTTGCAACAAATTGCAGAGCCTTCTTCATTAGGCAGCCTTGATTAGGTGGAGTACAGACATCTGCATAGCAGGAGTGAAAGCAGCAATGGATTAACGAGGGGATTTGCTTCTGCTCAGAGCAACACAGACCACTGCAGGTTTAGCAAAACCTAGAAAATATGTTAACCCAGATCTTCTGAGGAAGTTTGATTAAGTCAGTAATAACAACCCTAAGTCTATCCTTTTCTGTGAAGCAGACAC
Organism: Serinus canaria; assembly: GCF_022539315.1. Taxonomy (NCBI): domain Eukaryota; kingdom Metazoa; phylum Chordata; class Aves; order Passeriformes; family Fringillidae; genus Serinus; species Serinus canaria. The sequence continues at coordinate 17,128,807 of NC_066315.1, read as the reverse complement.
ATACCACAAACTATGGATATATAGCATAGTCCTTCATTATCAGAAGATGCAGAATATGAGCAGTGGCCTAAAAAGATCTCAAGTGAGTGGACATGGCTCACTCTTCATAGTAACAGGCATTGTAACTGGCACCGGCCCAGTGTGTTGGATGATTAAGGTAAGTGCTCCAAATTGCTTCATTTTCCAAAAACATAATCAGCATCATGAAGACAAGGAAGAATCCTGATTTTTAAGCACCAACGAGTATATTAAGGAGGTTGATCAGATAATGCAAAGACCAGATAAAAGGTTCTGTGGATAAGAAGTAGGTAGTGACTAAGAAGAGAGATATTTAAAGACTAATTCATTTGTGCACATGACTTATTGAGGTCACTTTACATTTTCATCTCTTACCTTCCATTCATATCTGCATCCATTTATGCCTTTAAAGCAACTGTGCTGTTTCTTAACCTCTTAGCTATCAAAGATTTTCTCCCAAATCTAAATGCCTGTTTTGGACAATTATAGAGAACTGCTGCAAGGTTTTTTTCAGAGCTCTTTTATGTTTTATTGTTTTGACTCTGCATTTTCTGTCCAGAGAACAGCTGACAGCTCACTCACTCTCCTAGGAATTTCCATAATTTTTTCAGAAGGGGAAAGGAAGGGTATTTAGGTTTTGTGCTTAATATATGAAATGGGATAATTTATAAGCCTTGTGCTAAATCATAGGAACAAGATCATGTGTTTTAAGCTTTGAGTTTGCTCTAGACAGGTATGCAGTATGCTAAGATATTTATTTAGTCAGAAAGTCACTTTTCTACACCAGACTTTTAGTGGAAAATTATTCAGCAAGCCAAATAGGAATCTCATATCACATTTCATAGATTTTGACCATTAAAGATATTTGGTGCAGTCAGTGGTGTCCCATAAAAAATCTAAGAGAGGGATGAATTGTACATTAGAACCTTGCTGCATGGTGGCCAGATATACTCAATTATCTATCTGTCCATCTATCTATCTATCTATCTATCTATCTATCTATCTATCTATCTATCTATCTATCTATCTATCTATCTATCTATCTATCTATCATTAGTTATATCTTTGTTATTCATTGCAATAATAAATATATTATGTTACATTACTTTATATTGAGAATGTAAAAAGGCCATGTAGGAAAAAAAATACAGCAAAAAACCAAATTTTTAACACCTTTAGATTTTTGATGCAAATTGCACTAACCATGTGTAGCTAATTATAGGAACTTGTCTTCTCCCCTAAACACAGCTTTTTACATCATACATTTAATCTTTTTAATTAGTGGTTTAGATAATAAATCAGTTTTCTATCAGTCTGTTTTGTCATTGCTGATGAAATTATTGTAATATTGGTTTAGCAAGTTAAGGAACTCTGTTATTTTACCTTATGTTTTAAGAGCCCTTCCATATTTGTGTTCCATACCAGATGTCACAGTAATTATTATCTGCAGACAGGAATGCCAACTCTGCTCTAAATGTAAAGCTTTTCTAAAAGCATTATGCACTGAATGGTACAAACTACTGTTATGCTCCAGTATATTTATACTTTGAAATTGCTTCTTGTCTAAAGAACTCCTTGCAACTATGATTGTGAAACTGAAAACTGAAATTTTCAGAATTAATCAGATCTGGAGATCAGATGTTACCTGCCTTCCTGCTTAGCCCAGCTAATTAAAATGCTTAAGGTTTGTGAGGGTTTGTTTTTTAGGTTGTTTTTTTTTTTTTTTTTTGGAAGTATGTTTTTTTTCATTTTCATTTGCTCTGTGTGCAAAAAACCCCAAAACCCACTAATTCAAAATTACAGCATTTTCATTTTTTCTTCTAAAAGTACGCAAAATTTGGCCCTCACTCTTTAGTTTAAGTAAAAATACCTTCAGCAAATGAAATTTTACATTTTTTTTTTTTAATTTCTTTGGAAGCCAAACCTTTCAAATTCTCAGCCTCTATTAGCACTTTGAACTGATCTTTCTAGTCAGAAAGAATCTTGGGGCTCCTCTCGCTTCAGCTGAGAAAGAGGAAGAAGAACAGACCTTGGGTAGTTTTGTGGAGTGTGCCTGTTATTTCACAATTAGCTCATCTATTCAGTTCTCCTGCTCATGTTGGGGAGCAGGGGAAGTTTGGATGAAAGGGAAAATGTGAGGAAATAGGCGTTGTCTGGCATGTTAGAGGAGCCCTGCTGAGCAGTGCTAGTATGAAGGGTTTCCATAGAAGACAGGGCAGTAAGATACAGTGATCTGGCTTTAGCAGCCTAATTCCAACAATTTTCTGCTTTTCAATTTCTTCTAAATCATTATGGAGCAATGAAAGCAATAAATTACAGTCATTTGAAGAGCAATACATTCCAGTGCTATGATTCTGCATATGTGAGGCAAGTACCTAAAGAAAAAAAAACCAAACTGCTAAGATTTGTAAAAACCTTTTATTCTTATTTTATTGAAGCTAGTTTTGTATTCCACTTGGTCAGGAAAGACTTCAGGATCAAGATAGCTTTGTAAGTCATTCTGTGCAGGAGTTTTTAAGAAACCAGAATGACAGACTTCCTTTATAGCATAGCTAATTTTCTAGAAATTAAATGGAAGTAGCAGGCAGTTTGCCCAAGTGTATGAGTAATATGGGAAAAACATACCTGCATGTGTGTTTTTGCTGAGCTCAAAACAGACTGGGACACACAGTCTCAGAAGATTCATCCCAAGATTTTTTTCATTTTGATACCCAGTAAGGCCTCAGATCATACTATTACTTAGTCAAAAGATCAAAAAGTTTATTATATTAGGATTTGGTGAGGAAGATGCCAAAAACAGCAGTATGGGTGGATTATGCCCTTTCAGATGTTTGGGTTTATGTGACTGGCAAGACTGCTGGGTCTGTGAAGGCTGTGCTCCAGTAAAAATAGGATCTTGGAGATAGGACATGTATTTTTCATGAAGAAATGTGCAAAGTGTTGTTCAGAGTTCAAAATAAGCTCTTGTCATAGCACAGAGAGCTCTGTGTGACTGAATTAATTTTATCCAGACTCGTCTCTATTGATTTTAGCTGGAATTAATAGCAATAGCATTTGAAGTTTCAAAATGGTGTAACAATATATTATAGATAAGTTACAGCAGTCATGTACTACTAAAAGTGGAGGTGCTGGAGGGTTTGTTCTAATGAGATATCCAGTGCTGAGATTATATTTTAGTCTGCTGTTAATGGTGGGTTCACAAGCATTTGTGTCATTACTGAAACCAGACCAGTAATTATTTGCTGACCTGTTGCACAGGGTGATGTCACAGATCACCAGGTTTAGTTACAGTATAGAAAAATTACTGGCAAAAAAGAGTCTGAAAAAAGATTGATTTTCTATTCTACTGCATTTAAGTGTAGTTTCTATTGCAAAAATTCAACAAGATAAAAGAAGTGTATGAGTAACAATGGGATCACAGTTTCTGCAGCTGGTCTGGAGCAGTGCTGGCATTGCAGGGGTCTAACATGAACTGCACATTACTGGGTGACACTCAAACACTTCCAGCCATTGTCAGCCCAGACTGCAAGGCAAGAGGGACTGGCACCAGCTCTATTCATAACTGCATGACAGAGCTGTAGGGTGTTTTTCTAGGAATTTTTTTTTTTTAAAGTGGTTAGGAAATCACTTCATTTTTATCAAGGTCCAAATGATGTCACATCAGGGTGTCCACTGGAAGCTGAAGTCAGTGTACTGTTGGGTGCAGATGAGCTGTCTCTATCTGAATTGTTTAGGCTGATCCAGACACTCTACTTTTTCTCCTTTCTTCCTTTACTCATTTTTCTCCTAAAAGAAACACATCATTGCTTTAAGTGCATTAGACCCTCAGAAGTGACTTGTCATATTATGGGTACCACCAGAATTAACTGTCTTGAACAGAGGAATTTTTTAAACACAAAATATCTTGTTTTATCTAAGTTATAAACCTTTGAAATGAAAGTGTTGTCTTAAAAAGCATGTAGTCTGATAGCAGCACTATATCTGCCTCTGTAAAAGGAACCAGAGCTACAATTAAAAATACTTGTCATTTGAAGTGATGTCAGAATTCTGTAGTACTGATTATAAAAGCAAGCAAGACATTTTTAGACATTGTCTCAAAGTTGGTCAATTGGTAAACTGAAATACCATGAATGCAAGGGTTCCTGATGTGGAAAAAGATGTGTAAAATTAAAACCAAATATATCATGTACAGTGACAATATCCAAAAGGGTTTGACTGCCTATGTGTGTACTTATATACATGTGTATTGTCTTTGCATAGATTCTCACACATACAGAAGATACTGTAGTGCTTCAAATTTCCTTCCATCTATAAAACTAATTGCAAATTATTTCTTTTTGTTCTTCTCACAGCTGAATTTTTATTCCTCTTGTGGGGTGTTTATCTCTGCTATGCAGTGCGGACAGTCCCATCAGCATTTCATGAGCCACGTTATATGGCTGTTGCAGTTCACAATGAGCTCATTATCTCTGCTATATTCCATACAATTAGGCAAGTGATCTGTAGATCTAGTAATTAACCATTTATCTTTCAGGTTTCGTATGGTGCAACTTAGAGTGGGTGAATGGGATAGGATGCATAATGGAAGATCTTATAAATATTTGTTTCTGCAAATTAAGTGCTTAGTAAACTTAAAACTGTTCCCATGGGATCCAAGAATATGAAATTTTATAATCAGGGTTTTTTTCAATGTAGTTAGGTGATATTTTCTTAGGTCAAAGTTCAGTATATATGATAAATTAGGTATAGCAATACCACTGTCTGTCTTCATCTACATACCAGTCACTGTTTTGTATCCCTAGAAAAACAGCAGGTAAGAATGTTGGTTTGTATGAACTTGGCTGATGTGTAACAGATTGGTGAGCTGCAGCTATATGTTAAGATTATTGTACTGGTTTGGGCATGAAGCATAGTGTTTTATATGCTGACATAAAAAAATTGTTACACATATAATGCTGTATCGTTAATTTAAAGCCCATGTTTCTTCTGAAGTCTGTAATGAGCTCTGCATTTCATATTTGTAAATTAATTGGGTAGTAAGAAATAAATAAGGGTCTTCGCTAGAGCTGCATGAAAATTTGCTAAATCTGGCTTTCCTAAAGAATACGCTGTAAAAATGAATTGGTCCTAGAAAATGCAAAAGAGGAAGATAACATCAGTTTCATCTCATCCTGCAAAAACTCTTAAGACTTTCTTCTGACATTCTCACACCTTCTTTTGCCTCCTAACAGATTTTATCTACTAAGATTTTTTTTTTTACATTACTTCATTGGCAGTCTTCAAATATTCTCCTCTGTTCCTTCGTCTGTCTTGGCACTAACATGTCTCCTTGTCTTCTTGATTTTTGCTTTCATGGTTTTTTCTGAGTAAACATCAGCAAAGCAAATCCTTCATCTCTGTTCCTTCCTGGTGCTCTTTTCTCTTATCATTGTTATACAGTACACTGCATTTTTCAGGCATGCCATTTTTTCCCCTTCCCCTTCTCCTAACCATGTATTTCAACACCCACATACACTCAAAATCTATACTCCCTAACACAAACATCTGCAAAGGTATTGTTGAAATAGTCTTTATTTGATGGCAGCATTTTCCTTTTCATTCCTCAATAGATGTAAAATTCACTTACAATACTTTTGAGTTTATTATTACCAATATGGCAGCTTCTCAGTCAGTTTTTCCCCATTAATGTATATTCTTAAACTGTGTGTTGAGCCATGTTAGAAGATACAGTTCAGAGGTATTTTTGTAGGCTGCAAGTTCATTTTAACAATAGAACAGGAGGCAAGTAACCTTGGATGAAAGAAAGGGGAAAAGGGGAAAATGTGGCATTTTAATACATTCCTTATGAAGGAGACACAAAGGGATTCAGTCTTTCAGTTTGTCTTATTGACAGTCCTGTGCCTGCAGCCTAAGATCTGCTGATCCTATTCTTCCTTCTTTTCTTCTTTTTTTTTTTTTTTTAATGTACATTTTGTATTGATTCTTTCTCATCTGTCTGAAATATGCTGGTTTGTTGAAGAAGAATTGTATAGTGTTTATAGATAAGATTGAAAAAAATGTACATGGTCCCTCCTGAGATTATGTCCATTTCTGCCTGCCCAAATGCCCAACTCTTAATTTCCTTTTTTTTTTTTTTTTTTTTTTTTTTATCTTCCCTGCCAAGTTCTGGATGCAACTGAAAGGGCGGAAATGTAAAACTTAGATTTATATGACATACCTGAATTGTCATGAAGTTGAAAGTACTGTGGAGCCTTGAAGGACACCTACAAGGCAGCCATCCAGTCTGAAAACTCCCAAAGCTCATGGAAGATTGATGTGAGCACTAAATAAAACCTTGAACTGTTTGCATTTTGTTTTTGTTTGAAAGTATTCCCATTTCAGAAACAGTGGATTCTGGATTATCTTCAGATCATCATAGTATTAATTCCTGTATTACTCTTTCTCTTATATTACTGAGAAACCCAAAATTTATATGGAAAAAATCTCATTCAAATAGAAATCCTATCTTTGCTAGGGCTGAATGGCTACTACAAATGTGATTTTGCATTCAGAGGCATGGTATGGCATGGATACCTGAATCAGTCAAGGTCTCCAGCATAAAGCAAGCAAAAAAGCCTTCACAGAATCTGAGGATTGGATCTGTTAAAGGTTAAGCAAATGCAGTGGCCATCAGGATGTGGGTGCTTTCTTTCTTTCCATCTGTCTGATGGATCTGGCTGCTGCTGGCTCCATTGCAGGTTGAGCAAATCCCTTTGGGGCAGTCACACAGCCCCTGGCTGGCCACAGGGGCCACTGCAGGTCCCACACACAGCCTGGTCCTGTTCCTCCTCTGACACTTTGGGTATTCCCAGGGGCTGTCACCCACGTGCTGCCTAAGGTTTGTTCATCCATTGCACATGCACACATGCACACATGCACACATGCACCATGCAGAGAGTGGTGTCACACATAACAAGGATTTAATGACAAGATGGGAGATAGATCAGGTAGAGAGCACAGTGACAACTTGCTTACATGTCACTAACCATTTTATCCCCCCCTTCTTTCCATGCTTGTTTTTCTCTCACCTACCTTATCCTCTATCTGTCCCACTCTTTGTCTTCCAAATAAAAAACCAACCCTCATTATTTTTTTCCTATTGGTCGCAGTGTTCCTGCATCTGTCCTCAAATTTGTCATTTGTGATGCCATTATCTAGGTAATCACCATTTTATCTGCTGTTGCTGATATGGTTCCATCAGTGCCACTGACCTTGCAAGTTCTGCTCCCTCAAAGGTCCTTCAATTACCTGTGAAGTTTGCCCATCTTTCAAATGGCTCCCTCTTAACCACCTGTGAAGTCTTGCCATCCCTTACAGCACCGTCATAACTTTGTTCACCTTTTGCTCTTAATTTGTTACATCCATCAGTTTCTCATGTCATCTTCATTAGTGCAGTTGTGTTCAGTTTGCTAAATCTCAGGCCTAAGCCTCCTCATGTTCTCTCACACCCCGAAGCAACAGGAACCCTCTAGGAATTAGTTAATTGGGATATTTTGTTGTGTTCATAAAACATTGCATTTACAAAGTAATAAACAAGTAATTATGTCTGTATTGTTACAGCATGTAAGCCAGTGTTTCATGCCAGACTATTTCTGTTAACAAAAGCTTCTTCAAAATGTGCATCTGTGAACTTGGATAAGTTGCAAATGTCATTTCTATCTGAATGATTTTTGTTAACCTGGAAATTGCAAGCCAGCAGCACACCTGCTCATCCGTTGCACTGCTTACTGCTCCTGGCTTTGGGAGCTCACTAAGGCAGACAAGCCAAGCATGCCTCAGCTTTAACTGCACTGCTTCTTCTACCACTCCTTTAGAAAGCTCAGCAAGGAACTGTTTTGTTTGACAAGTTCAGCCACTCATTTCCAAGCATTCACAGGCTCTTGGATCCCACAGCAGTGAGCTGGGCGGTCCTGCTGTAAAGATCATTTCTCTGCTCCCTGTTAAAATGCATTTCAGTTCAGTTCTCCCTTGGATGGCTTATCAGCTGTACTCAATAGCTGTGATCTGTGGACATCCTGTGTTTATGAAGTGCACTGCAATTCATCATAGTACATGTGCTTAACCTAAAACCATCCCTTCAGCTCCTTAATGTATGTAAGCTGCCATAACTCAGGCCAAAGAAACGATGACATTATACACAAACAAAAAGACAGCTCAATAGAGTGAGATATATGGAATAAGCAGTATAATTTAAAGTCTGATGTTTCTTTTTTATATTTTGGTTTGTTGGTTGCTTTTTTCAGAGTTGTTTTGAAATTTTAGAATATAGGGAAAGTGTGTGGATGTAATTTTTAGTGTGTATGAAAACAGTGCAGAACAAAACCAGTTGTGTTTGGCCGTTCAGTGAAAAGAAACCTAAAGTTTACTGAAGATACTAAATCTAATGCACTGGAGAAATGCAGTGAACTGCAACCCTGAACTCTATTTTCAGATTCATTCTTTCTTCAAGACTTCAGTCTGACTGGATGCTGATGCTGTTCTTTGCACACACACATTTGACTGTGACAGTCACTGTTGGGCTACTTCTGATCCCTAAGGTATTTCAATCTGCTGTCTCTTTTCTTTTGCCAAGTCTGAGGAAGATAAATGTTGTCATGCAGAAGCATTTCTGTGTAAATGTAGCAGCAACTGATAGAAAAGAAGGATGTAAAATTTGACTGTTTTACCTTGAAAGCTGTATTGGTTTTGTTTTTAAAAAGTATACATTTTCAAAGTTTCTTTCTTTCAGCTTTCAAAATTCTAGAAGTTTAAAGTACTTAAAATGTTGATATGATTAACACAAGAAGGAAAGAGTCCTGCCTAATTGTACTTTTTTTTAAGGTATTTGTATGACCATGCTGCTGCTAGAGTTAGCTGAGAACAGACAAAGAATTTAGGCAAGGGCATAGAACCACTGGGATCAGGAGGCCGGACTAGCCATGAGATGGGGAGGTGGGGATTTAAACCTGGCAGTTCCAGGCTGAAAAAGGAGAAGCCTTTGCAAGTCAGAGCCTGGGACAGACAGATGCTGCACTCTGGGAGGGCACATGACCATGGCAGGGTGCCAGGAGCGGTGCTGGAGCCAGGAGAGGTGTGTGGGGGCACAGGGAGATGGTGATGGCAGGAGTCAGGGAAGGGCAGAGAAAGCCCCTGAGCTGCAGCCCAGACAGCTCCCAGAAGCTCCAGTGTCATCTCACCAGGGGCAGGAATATGTGCAAGTGGCTCCTCCTGTCCCTAGCAACAGTCCCCAGGAGTGGAGTGGAACTTTCTTCTGAGGACAGTACCCCAGCTAAAGGAATGACTTTCTAATGGGTTTCAAAATGACTAATCATATTAATCAAAAGCTCAAGAGTCAAAATAGCAGTAGAGGTGAAAGCTTAATATGAAGAAAGAGCATTAGGCAGTTCAGATTGATAGAATTTTCAGCTTAATGAAGCTGCTATTCCTGCCTTTTTCCTGTGTGTCAGAACAGGGAATGCTGATGACTGTCAAATATATGTACATAGAACAGTCATAAAAGGGACCCTTTGATGCAGCCTTAATTGTGCATAACCTTGTTTTATTTTAAATAACTTTTCTGGTCTTTAGCAATAATCTTATATTTTCTATTTTATATTCATGTACTTTATTACATATCTTCAGAGATATTACACATCTTCAGAGGTGTTGTCTTAAACTAGCCTAGAAAATTTGTTGACCTTTCTGAAGCTGACTCATAACTACTGATCAGCATTTTCATTTTTAGCTCATTATCTGTGTTTCACTGCACAGACTTTTCTTCCAACACACCAAAGAATTCAGACAATTAAGATTCACAAGGTTTAGTTCTATTCATAAATCCTGAAGACAGATGACTGTGTGGACAATAGTAAATTCAGATGAGCGAATCAATATGAACAAAACAATAATAATAGCCTCACTCCAACTCCTGATTCAAGGGCCTGGTGAAGCATAGAAGAAAAAAGTTGTCTACTTTTTCATTAGTTTCTTCTTTTTTTTTTTTTCTTTTTTTTCCTTTTTTATGTTGGTTTTTTTCCCCCCACCTTATATCTTTCTTTTCAGGGTTAGGATCTAAATTAGGAGAATTGCTTTCTGCAGGATTATTAAGATGTGTATTGTATAAAATAGTGTCTTACTGTTTTGGCAGCAGTATTGGAAATTATATCTGAAAGTCTGTTTTCATGCCAGCCTAATTGAAATGCCATTTAAAGAGGTTCAAACAAGTATCAAAATAAGTTGAGATTTTTTTTCCTTATGCAAATTTCTGAGATTTCTCATGTTAAGCCATCATTAATAAGAGTTCCTTCCATACAACACTGAGACTCTATGGGACACTACTTAAGCCAAGGAAGCTTAAGTAATGTTTTGAGTTTGAGAATCACACCGAATCTGTACAAGGGTTCCACAAAAACTGTTGTAAGCTCTTAAACTGATGTTGGAGTAAACCTTTGCACTCATGGCAGCATTGTTTTTGTGAATACTTATTGCAGTTTTCACATTCAAGCAATAACCCAAGAGATGATATAGCTACAGAAGCTTATGAAGATGAGCTTGATATGGGTCGGTCTGGATCCTATCTGAACAGCAGTATCAACTCAGCATGGAGTGAACACAGTTTGGATCCTGAAGATATTCGGGTACATAGGACTCATTTAAATTCCATTCCTTTTCAAGAACACTTTTTCCTAGAAGAAAACTCCAACTTGCATGCATTTGTTTCTCTTTGCAGATATCAGCTGGAAAATGCCAGCTTAGATCTTTTAGGATTGTGGTATCAGGTCATGCAAACTCTCATGCAGTATTTACTAGTGTGAAGAGATGCTGCATCACTAGTTGTAGTAAAAGTCATAGTGGTGGCTGAGGAGGAGGAATCATCCTCAGCAAGAACTGCTACTCAGTTTACATAGATTCTTTGAATTATTTTGAAGTGCAAACAGCTTTTGGTTTCAGTTTAATTAGTAATTTGTATGTAACATATACATAAACATACATAACTATAAAGATAAAAATTTTAAAACTTGATTAATGAAGAAAATTACTTTATTCTTCTTTTACATGATAAAAGACCTTATGTTCAGAGAACAAAAAACAGCTATAGAGTTCAGCATGAAAGCACACACTACAGCATTGAGAAATCTGAAACAGCATAAATGAGTATGAAATGTGCATGCTGTGGAAAGTAACATGTTTGTGCACGAGGGTTGAACTTCTTTTTAAGTTTAAGACAAAAAAGGGGTTCAAGTTGATGGAGAAATGGCATATTCAAGAATTAGAAAAGACAGGGAAATGAGTTTAATGCCCTTTTTAGAGCAATAGGTCTTGTATTCATCAGGCTGCTTGTTTGACTGTAGTCACTAGTTTTGCCATTCACTTTGCTTTGCAGGATGAGTTGAAGAAACTATATGCTCAGCTTGAAATCTATAAAAGGAAAAAGATGATTGCCAATAACCCACATCTCCAGAAAAAAAGGTGCTCTAAAAAGGGCTTGGGGCGCTCGATAATGCGGCGTATTACAGAAATCCCTGAGACAGTCACCAGGCAGTGCTCCAGGGATGAGAAGGACCTGATGGAGCACAGTGCTGTGAAGAACTTGGCTACACTGAAGAAAAACCCACCGGATTCCACAAGTTCTGCAAAGCCGAAAGAAGATACTTTGAAAAACAGAGTCTTTTCCTTAAAGAAGTCCCACAGCACTTACGATCATGTTAGGGATCAAACAGAAGCACCAAATGGCTTAACTACAGAAAGTGCAGAAGTTATAGCTTCTGAGAAAACACTTCTGGACTCCTTGAATGGTAACAAATTAACCAAAAATGCTCCTGAAAAGGTTGAAGCTGTCTCTACTGAATCAGTCCCTTTGGTGTGCAAATCAGCAAGTGCACATAATTTAAGTGCCGATAAGAAGCCTCTGCATCCAAGAACATCTGTGTTACAAAAATCCCTCAGTGTTATTGCTAGTGCCAAGGAAAAGACTCTGGGACTAACAGGTAAAACACAAAGTCTAGAAGAAAGCACTAAATCTCATAAATCTCAGCAGAAGGGTAAGGAGGCCACCAAAAAGCACTCAGCCTCCGATAAAGGGGAACATAAGGATTCCCACCGGAAAAACTCTACCCAGTCTGAGGAAACAAAGAAAGCACATAAATCTGGAATTATTAAACAGCAAAAGGTTAGTCAAACACCTGCAAATCCAGACACAGGCCCAGGTAAGTCTCTGCACAAGGACAATTTCAACATAGGAGAAGTTTGTCCTTGGGAGATATATGACCAAGTTCCTGGTCCTGTGCCTTTTGACTCTAAAGCTCAAAAACACGTGTCTATTGCTTCCTCAGAGCCAGAGAAAAACCACCCTTCCCAGCCAAAGGGGAAGACTCATCATAAGCTGAAGACACCTGAGGGGTACCAACAGTCAAATCAAAAGAGCTCAGAGAAGGTGGAAGCAGCCACTCAGGAGACACAAGAGCAGCAGATCTTTGAAAAAGAGAAAAATCAGTCAAATTCCAAGTCCCAGGTGTCTCCTGGGCTGAAGTGCGAGAATGTTAATAGGTATACACCTAATACCCATCCTGGAGAGCGGGAGGAGCTGCCCCAGAAAACAGCAGAAAAGGAAAACCTCAATAAATTGGCTGAACAGAAAAAAATTACCTCTTCTGAGGGAAACGTGCTTTCATCTAACTCCCATAAGCCAAGTAGTTACGTACAGCAACCTTTAGCATCTCGAGCTGAAGTCTGCCCTTGGGAGTATGATACAGCAGATTTACCAAAAGCAGAAAGAAGTGTAGCTTTATTGAACACCTCTGCTATAAGTGCAAATAAAACAGCAGCACCTCGAAAATAAGAGGCTTTTGGACTGAGGAGAGTAGCAACATTGAGAAGACAAACAACAAGAAAGAAAGAGGGGACTTAGGCCAAAAGGATCTGAAAATTCCTGAGGAGCATCACTTAAATCAAGGGAATCATCACTACAAATATGTAGGCATTAAGCAAAGTAAATTATCATTATTGTTGTTATTATTTATGTGTTGAGTGCCAACAATGTGATTAGCAGTGCCCAGAATATGGTCCCTGCTCTAAGGATTTTACTGCATCAATGAAAGAAATCTGCCTTTGTCAAATCAATTTTCTTTTAAAAGAAAAAATAATAAGATGATAACAAACGCACAGTGTAGATCTGAACCAAATTATTTCTGGATGCCCTAACTGGCTGTAACTTGCCCTTGGGATTTTAAAGATCCAGCAGAAGTGGGGCACAGAAAATGCCCTGATGGCAAAAAGGGGTACCAACGAGCAGCTTATTAAAGTGACAACTTTTCACTTTACATATTTAATCTAAATAGCACTGCTAATTCAATGCATCCCAAGAATATTTTATAAAATGATTGCTTTCATTTTCTTATTACTGTGTGTTTAAGTACATTGTTGTGTCTCATATTAAAGCATTCCAGATTGTATAATTTTTGCAAATAACTTTGATATTATGTGACACAACAACATATTTATGCAATCTGCAGATACTGTCTTCTAATTGCAAGTTAAAATACCTGCTGTAGACCTTTTGTTTATATACAGAATTGCAGCAATCTTTCACTGGCTATGGAAGCCATAATTCATATTGGGAAATTATTTTGGGCTTTGGAGATTTTTTTTTCTTTCCTGTAATTTATATAGTGATTTTTTTTGTTGTTTACTCTCTGTTATTTATATTTATAGTTTGATACTGTGTTATTCAGGGGTTTTATATGCAGTAAGTTATGCACTTCCCTATTAATTCTCATAGACTTTGTTAATAGTGGAAATTCATTTGTCTTAGCTGCATATACTGGTAGGACAACTTATCTGGGGTTTTTGTTATTAATTGGAAAATATCATCTAAGAGACGAGAAGTTTTACTTTAAACATCCATGGTCATGACCTTGTTCAGTATTTCATACTGAACCTATCCTGTTAAATATGACAAGCAAGAATGACAGTGAATATGCCCCAGAAATGATCACACGTTTTACTAACACCAGACAGCTCTGGGAGATATTTTATTTATGGAACAACACTGTACTGTTTACCCCTGTTGGCAAAACTCAAAAAATTGGCTCTTGGAGTGAGAACTCCAAAATATTACTCTTCCCCCATATATGCAAATGTAAGTGATACTGGGAACGGAAATGATGGCATCTCTCTCCAACTGTCCAAAACGCTTTGACTTTTTTTAAATTTACATGTACATTTACAGTAAAAGTTGGTGTTTGATACAGTGCTACTTTTCAGCAATAGCTGCAGTCCTCATCGTGCATATGAGCTTAATTCGTAGGTGGCCCATTCACAACTATGAGTCTTAGTGACAATTCACCATCAGGGCCTGAGGACATGTTGAACTCCTCTGAGGAGGATCAGCAGTAATTAAACAGCCCCAGCCATCTCAATGCAGTACCAGTGAAGTGCTGTTCACAGGAATTGGCTGTACGTAGTGTACTCCAAAACAAAGACAGCTCAGTCCTAAAGAACTTGTGCAATTTGAGAGAAGTGATGGGATTCGGTGGAAGAACATGAAATGTGGATGATTGAATAGAATGTGTTGTTAAATATATATAATATATATAAAAATAGATATTTATATATGTTTAATATATATATATATAAATGTCATATCTAATACACACATGCACATACACGTATGTAGTATAAACTGATTTTTGTGGCATCATAGAAAAAGTGGCTTAAGATAAAATGCAATGAGCAGAGGGACTTAGACAACTTGGGCATGAGGATTTTTCTGTCCTTTAAAAAGGAGAGGAGTCTATGGGCATGTCTAGACTGACAGATCAAGATGGATCTGATTTTCCTACTGCCGCTGCTAAGCCCAAACCTCACATGTGCCAACACCTGAGCCAGCTGGGGACAATTGACTCAGGTCTTGGTGCTGTCTAAATATGTTACCTCACTTATAAATCCTGCTCATTAGCTCCAGATTAAGTGACTGAACTGCCCCAGCCAACCTGGTTATCCAGGATAGTGCTCAGTTCCATCATGGAGATGTGCTGACTTAGGTCTTTACTACCCTGGGCTTGTCTGACTCTCCCATCCCTCTTTTGTAGGGCATAATTATGGTCTAGGAGATCTGACTGGGACCCTTCAGCCCAGAATCCCTTTTCCACCCATGAAAGGGAGTCAGGCATATGAGTCTGGTTGCTTTGGACATCAGTGCACCCACTTTGCACACACGGGGCCACTAGCATCCTATGTGCAGCCCAAATCCAGCTCTGTCCTTGGTGTGGAAAAGGGTTGAGATGAGACCTGGTGTGCTCAGATTCTCCCTTCCCAGTCCCAGACACCCATGGGATTTGTCTGTAACTTGTCTTGTCAACTTCAGTGGGACTTGGTCAGCTTTTCCGAGAGAAAATAACCCTGAATTTCCATGGGAAGAAGTCTATCCTTGGAACAGAGCTTTTTGGGAGGCCTCCAGGAGCACACTGACCCTGTGTGCAGAGAAATACACAGTTTTAAACCTGCTGAAATGGTGACAACCTTAAACCTCTCCCATCCTTGAAGGGAAGTTCTGCAGTCTCAGCAGTGGTTTTTGGGATTGGGACGGGGGGACAGCTTATGGCAGGCTGCCCTGGCTCATTTTCGGGAGCCCCACTGTGAGGTTACAAGCAGACATCCACGGAGGGACTGGGGAAGGAGATCTCTGTATGTACTCACTGCCTCTTGGAGACAGATGGTTGCAAGGAGCAGGTCCCAGCCCTGGCACCCTTGCTCATCTGGCCCTCCATCCTTTATCTCAGAGCTGAGCAAGGCCACACTGCCCATGCCCTGCTCTGCAGGAGCTCTGTCGAGGTGCCTCGTGCTCCGAGGACGAGGGGATCCGCGTCGGCAGAGTGTCTGCACAGCACCACTGCCCCTTGCAGTCCTGGCAGGATGGAGCCCGTCGTGCATGACTGTGTCTGTGCCACCGCTGTATAGCTGTACTTGCTTGGTTTCCTTTCCCTTTCTTTCTGTTTGGAAAGGTAACGTCATTAGAAACACAGAAACAAAGCCTACTCCTTGGCTGGTGTAAAACAGCCCAGCTGCACAGAAAGCAAAAAGCAATGGCTGGTTAACCAGGGAAGGCAATGGCTTGTATATTCTTGTTTGGTTTAGATTTCTTTTGTCCTGACCCTTTCCCTCACTTCTTAAAAGCTGTCAGATGTGGTTCTTTAGGCTCATTGTAGTCACATCCCCTAAGACTGACACAATTGGGAAACTTTCCTTTAGAAACCAAAAAAGCTTTCCTCAGTTTATTTAGCAACTGATCTTTGGGCTACAGATTCAATTGGGACTTAAATTATTTCACATTTAAGAAAATGAGGGGCCAAACTTCACTCAACTATCCTATTTCACTATGATGCTGCTAGAAGCATTGCTTAATGAAGACATACTGAGTTAGACATAAATAATGTTTTGTGTTTCATAGATTTTTCTCCACCAGCATATATTGACTAGATTGCTTAGATGTCTTTTTCTGGAATTTCATTGTCATTGTTTAGCCAAGAGAAGTGCAACTCTAGAGTAAAGGTGTTATAAAGACGTTCTCTAGCAGATCTGTTAAGAGAAAAGACAATAAACATGAAGGTCAGAAACATTTGCTGGGTTGTCCTTCTAAATGCATGTGCAAGCTGCATTTCTCCTTCATTTCTAAGCCATGGTTTATAAGTAATTAGATTTATACCAATCTTATTAGACTTGTATAATTTATGCAAGATTATGTGCTTTAAAATATAAATCAGTGCACACCTATCATCAGCTTTGGTGGCATCATAGACCTGAAACCAGACAAGACATTTATATTTGCTCTCCTTAGGCTTTTGCATGCATATGACAACAGGCAGGCCTGAGCAAACACTGCCTTTGACTTTTAAAATTTTAGCTACTCCAAGTTGTAGAGTATATAAAGCTGTAAGTCTCTTCACTTTATAATGTGGTTCTTATGACAATGTTATCTGGCAACCAACAGCATCCACCATGAAATACTTGATAGATTTATGTTGTAATGTGTTGCAGCATGTAAATAATGTAACTTCTCTGCAATAAAGCACATTTATATTAAACCTGTCCACAGGTTTTGTGTTGTGATTTTCGGAAGTCATTATTGATCCAAACTGAATGGGTTTCCCATCAAACTTGTAAAGTAACTAACTTAACAGCTTCTATGAGCAGGTCATGCCATTATCATTTTCTGGAGTTTTCCTTATATTTTCCTCAGACCAGATATGTGCTATGTTCAGAATGTCATGTTAGGGAAATAGCTCTGTTTTCTCAGTGGTTTCAATTTTGAGGTCAAAATTGTAGAGTCCATTCAATATTCTTTTGAATATAATGGTAACTACAGTGTTAGAGAACAAGGAGAAATAAATAGATCACATTTTACTATGTCATTGTAAAATCCTGTAGCTCATCTGTACTGTGTGTGCACATGCCTGAATTCCTCACCTCAAATATGTGTCTAACAGGTGTAGGAAAGATACAAAGAATGGGAACAAAAAAGATGAGAGACAGAGAATGGCAGCTGTGTAAGTGCAACTTGTTTACCTTGGGAGAGAGATGACTCAGAAGGAGGGATGAGACCTATAAAAAATTGTGAATGATTCAAAGGTAATTAGGAGTCTGGAATTTGCTGGATTTTGTTGTGCAGGAACTATAGAACACCCAGGGTGGCCATCATGCAGCAGCTTAAAATAAATGAATTTTTCTTCTTCGTATGTCATAAATAAATTGTGGAGCTCATTTTAATAGATTGCTGCGCATATCATGGGTTCAAAAAGCATTGGAGGGGTCATGGAAGACAAATCCATCAAGATCCCTGAACATGGTGGATAGAAAATTCTTAAATCCCTAACCTCTAGATGGCTGATAAGTAGTATAATTCTCTTTGCATAATCACCCAGTTCTCTCACCTTAATCACCCACTGCTCAATATGGTGCTACATGAACATTTCATCCAGCACAACCTCTGTACATTCTTATGTCAGCCTGGTGGTTTTTAATGACTGATTATTGATGTGCAAGTCCAGGTAGGTTCCTGCCCGGGCATATGTATGTGTTCACATGTACCTGTCCCAGGGTCTCCTGGGTTGGAAAGCTGCCCTTTGGGTAACAGTCTGAGTCAAGCTTCCAGGTGTCATGGAAACAAGAGATGGAAAGAAGGGAAGTGAATTATTTATGTTCTTTAAATGAACTATAAACAAGTGCTTTGACAGCAGGAAGTCCAGGTACCAAAAAATTAAGGCCTGGAGATTTTTCACTGTACTACCCCAGGGTGTTCAGCTCAAACTTAGGTCAGCTTTGCTCTCTCAAGTGATGGGTGCCTTTTGAGCCCCACTTCTGAAGTTTTCACTGGTTTTAAGAAGTAAGGAAATTGTTTCCACAGTTTTGTAGCTTTGGAAATCATCCAGAGATATATTTTCACACACCCTCTTGCTTCTCCTGTTATATTTCATGAAAGGAAAGTGTGGCTGCACCTGCACAGCCATGAGAGGCTGGAGTGGGGGAGTCCCACTGTCAGTCTGGCCCCAGGGGCAGGGTGTGGAGGAGAGAGATGGGCACTTCACAGTGGTGCATGGTGGGAGGAACAGAGATGCAGGCTTGAACAAGAGCCTCAGAACAAATACTCAGAAAACTTTTTCACCATGAGAAGACAAACAGTGGAGAAAGTTACTCAAAAGTTGTGCCATTCCCATCCTCTGAGCTTTTCTGGGATAAAGCCCTGATCTTGTAGCTTTGGGCAGCAGGGTGGATATTGGAGAGCTCCTGAATGATCCCATCATCCTACAAAGTGTTCCCTATACTAGAACTCACTCTTCCCATCATCCTCTGGAATGCCTGTAGGCAGATACCAGGCAGCTCCAGCTCCTGCCCAAGAGCACAGGACACACATTCATTTATACCATGCACTCCTCTGGGCAAGCCCTCCTAACAAACACCAGCTGCTGAGATAAAAAGGCATTTGGCTTTTCCTCTGACCCCGCAGCCCAGAGTTACCATGGTAGCAAAATGACCAGTAAAATAATTTTGTTTAGAGCTGGTTGGGAAGAAGTTTTCCTGCCTGTGTTTAGTGAGTACTTGAGCTGGTGCACAGCTGAAAGAAGCCCTATAAAATTGTAATGTTTTTCCCTAACAAATTGAGAGGGTTTGTTTTTTTTTTTAATCTCCGTGCTGGATTGGATTCTGAAGGAACCATTAAAGAAATTCTAAATTTTGGGGGGTTTTGTGAATGCAATTCTTCAAAAAGGCAGTTGATTTGATTCAGGGTTACAGGGTTTCAGGGTCTCTGCCTGTCTGCAGAGAAGTTATTTCAAACTGAATCTGCTTTTTTACAATAAAACAGGATTTCTGACAGGCTGATGCCAACTTTTTCCAATTCTGTAGGAGCTTTTTCATCAACTTGGAAATTAGCTGTAGCAATGCTTGAAATTTAGTAAAAGATACTGATTATTTCACTGGGTTGGCAGGCTGTCATCATGTTGCAATATTAAATCTCCTGGTTCTTTTAACTCCTGGAAGATTAAACATTTTCTCTCCATTTATGCAGATGATTTTTCCTTTTTTTATGTTCCATTTATTTCTGAGTTAGCTCTTTTAGTCACTGAAAGTGTACAAACAAATTGAACCCTGGACATTTTACCACAAAATTAGTGGATTTTAGATTTCTGAATGAAATATATGAATTAAGTTGAATTTTGCATTGTGTCAAAGCATGAAAAAACATTACATTGTACCCAAAATAGCCATATATTTTTTTGAAATGTGCATTTATGATCTTCTGTATAATATAGATTTATCTTATATAGAAGACACAGAATCATTCCTGCAGCCTTGTATCTGCAGAAGGCAAGGTTTTCCAGCAGACAAGTATCTGCTTTTAGAAGCAATTAAAAGAGAAAATTGCTAAGCCTGCATAATGGGAGCCTTTTAATGAAATGCAAACTGCTGGGTGTCTTTTGGATCTCTGGGTATAAAATGTGTGTGAAGTTAGGGCCTGCCTGTGCCTTTGCTTCTTGGCTGTTGGGGAGAAGTTCAGAGGAAGAGCAAATGCAGATGTCTCTCTGGTCCCACCACAGCGTGGGTTGGCATGCCCACATGTGTGACCTCTTGTTCTCCTGCTTCCAGTTCACCTGCTGTGCCCTTTTTTAAGGATGCTGAACCGTGGAGTAGACTCTAAAACCTGGTGTTGGCTGATCTGCTGGGCAAACAGCCAGCACTGCCTGCAGAGCCTTTTCCCCTGGAGCTCTGCAGAGGTGACAAGAGCAGTGCCCATGAGGTGGGTTTGGACACTGCAGGGTTGCCAAAGAGGGGCAGAGTCAGGAGGCTGCCTGACTCAGTTCCAACACTGCTCGACAGATGATGTTAGCAGGGAGTTTAGACTGGCTGCAGTACTACAGATAAAAACCAGGCTGGTTTGACATACTTCAGTGCTAAAAATAGTATCATATAATGATGTCTTTGTCATGAAAGTTTTTTTAAGCTGCAGGGGGGTAAGAACTGTGTGGTTCCAAAGCAGTCATCTTGGAGACATCATCAAAGGAAAACCACAGCAGCCCTAGAGAAGCCACCTGTCCAGCTCTGTTCACACATCATGTTTTATGACACCCTTGCCAAATGCACAGCATTTGTGTAAGCCAGCAAAATTGGCTAGTGCTACTCTGTATGCAATGTATTTTATGTTTATATTCACTTTAATGTTTTTTGTTCACAACATTTAGGTTTCACTTTGTTTATAGCAGGTTTTTTTTTATCACTGTGATGATTTTTTTATTCTTTTACAGGAACTTGCTAATAAACTTGATTTGTATCTTAGTGGCTCCATTGCAAGGCCAGCATTATCCCCACAAAATTTTTTGTGTTTGAAGTCAGAATAGTTTCACAATTCATGGAATTTTCCTTCAGAAATAGTTAAATATTTTGAAATACAGATTTCGTGACTTTTATTCTGATTAATTGTTTGTTCTGTTTTCATGACCAACAAAATTGCAGTAAGTAAGAATTGGTATCATTAGGCTACATTCTTTATTTTGTAGGTATCATTTAGATGCAGTTTTCCTTCTAGGATTTCAGAACTGTAGATTGAAATTGTGCATTGCATGAACTTTCCATGCAACTTCTTGTTGTCTACATTGCAACTAGAATTGCAAAGGCATTACAGACAATCATTGTCTAGATAGGGATTGGGTTTCTTGGATTTGCCATCCCATTCATAGATGACAATAATTTTTACACACAAGCTAAACTACTTACTAAACAACTTGCTTTGGTGTTCTATTCATTGCCTTGTAAATGTAGATAGTAGTCTTAATTCCTTGGGAACAACACTGTAATTCAAAATAATGGGCAGGCAGATAACAATCAAAAATTGATGAGATAAAACTGCATAATCTTTATTTTGATAAAAATCTGAGTGTGAAAATTTGAAAACCTTGGCCTCTTGGGAAGAAAGCAGAACAAAACAATGAGAATTTTATTTATTGCTTTCACATTCGGAACCAATTATTACAGTATTAAGGAGGTTAGAGAAAACTTGCATATTTCTGATTGATCAAATACTGCTCTGTACATTCCATCTCTTTAAAATACTTGTGATTTCAGCTGAAACAAGTCTGCATCTTGTAGTTCTTACCCCAAACTCTATTTTTACTAAGGATAAAAATTACCCAGTGGGGATGGATTTCAACAAAGGATGCAGAAACCACATATATATATTAAAGTTCCATGCCTGCTTATGATTTTTGGGCTTTATGCACCATTTTATGCTGTTCCTGTTTTTACCTTACAGAAAATTGCCTTTTTCTGGAAGTAAATTATTTGGATATTGTTTCTTCAAAAGTGTGTGCATGTTTGGAGTGCCAAGCAGGTAGGTTATAAAAGGAAATACATTTACATAAAACAAACACTGCAGCGCATTTTAGGAGCTGCTTAGGCAGAGCTCCCACTTTTCTTTGCTCATTTGTTGTCTCCTCACATGGAAAACAGATTTTCTACTGTAACTTAATATGACCCAAAGGGGACAAAGAGATTATCAGTTACTGAATGAGAGGTAAACTAAAAGTCAATTCTTAGCACAGAAATTACTGATTTTCAAAGCCACCAGAGAAGGAATTTAGTCTCCAGTTCTCTCTGGATTCAATAACCTCTTTGAAAACTGCAGTCTGACAGACTGGATTATTGCTTTTGATGCCGTGCCGAATCTTTACAAACAGCAATAACAAATCTGCAAATTCAGCAGTAGAGTCCATTCCCTTGTACAACCCCTTGGAGAAACAAGCTGGTGGGAAGCCAGGTGGACTCTTGGCATGGGAAGCTGCTGGTAACAACATACAGGATCATGCATTGACAATAT
Source organism: Serinus canaria (assembly GCF_022539315.1). Taxonomy (NCBI): domain Eukaryota; kingdom Metazoa; phylum Chordata; class Aves; order Passeriformes; family Fringillidae; genus Serinus; species Serinus canaria. The sequence continues at coordinate 17,106,408 of NC_066315.1, read as the reverse complement.
CCAGAATTAATTTTGCATTACCAGGAATGAGTTATTAGCGCCAAACAGGAAAGAAAATTTTTGATAGCATAAAGACCTTTTCAGCCCGACTGGGATGGAGAGTCTACAGGCTCATACAAACTAGGCCAGTGAATAAGCTGGCCTGTGTTAAGTCAGGATCTGGTTCATATTCATACCAGGGAAACAGAAACCTGCTGTCAGCAATCCACCTGATACAAAACTCTGAAGGAACAAAAAAGCATTCATCATTCCAAGAGCTGCCACTGCCTCTTCACTTCCCTGCTTTCCAGCTGGTGGTCCCACCAGGTGCTTACTGCCCTTTGTCCCCCTGCAGGTAGTACAAAAGGTTTGTCCTTTCATTGGAAATGTCGCAGAGGCTTATGCTTGCTTCTGCTCTCTTTTCAGCCAGAGGCCAGAAGCATTGTGCTGCAAACTAAAGCTCTTTTCAGCTTTCTCTCCTGGCTGTTCAGCTCCCTTCAGCTCCCTTTAATCACTTTCCCCAGCTCAAGTCCTGGGCAGATGGCAGCACTATTATCCTCATCTCCTTCAAACATTCCACTTTATTTTTAAAAAATCATGCTACCATACAGACTAAGGCCATCCTTGTGAATACTTCATCCCTGTCCCAAACCAGGACAAAGCCACACACATCCACTTTTCTGCCTAGCTGTAAATTCCCAATGTAATATTTGGCAAACCATTAAGGGGCACATTTTTTAAATAGGTACTGCTCTGGCTCCCAGGCTCCCTGAGCCTTGATTTTCTCTCTTTGTGTGAGGAAGACCTGACTGCTTCCTACTGATGGGAAAAAGGATGCAGATAAAATCTTACAGTCTTCAGGTACTTTTGATAGCATTAAGAAACTCATGTATGTTACTGCTCCTCACCTTCTGCATGAGAAAGGAATATATAGTGTTGAATGACAGTAAAAAGTGATTCACAAAGCAGGTTATTACCAACTTTCAGGTTATGGAAGCTTGGTTATTGAAAGACATTTTACACTGTGCGAAATTTCTTCTTGGCTCTTTAATAATTTGCATTTTTTCTTAGCAAAATAGATAAAATCCAGATGAACTCAAAGTTGAAGTGACCTGACCTTTTCCTATATGAAAATTAATACAGTCTCCTGAGTTGTTTAGATGTGGGAAATGAATACTTGTTGGTTTTAGCACCAGTGCAGGAGTTTTCCAGAATTTCCCCTGCCCACGTGCACAGCTTGCTGGTGCTATTGCAGCATTCCTGTGTACACATGAAGAGCAAATAAAAAATACTCCTTGCTTCTTCAAATACTATCCAAATGTCACAGGGAGGATCTTGGGTATTTGTGTCTCTGGTACATCTGGTACAGTCCTATACGTCTGTTTAATTTCAGGAGGTCTTCACCTCTGTTCAATTCCATGGAGCCAGGTAAACTCAAACGAATTATAGCAAAGGCTGTTCCTCTTTACATCCTTAACTAAATAGCTGGGCTGTGTTAAGCGGAGCTGACTCTGCTCAGAAGAAAAGCAAATTGTGGCACAATGTGGAGATCAAATCTGTTGTAAGCAGCCAGCTTGTTTGTGTTTAATGTCACTGTGACAGCTTTCATGCATAGTAAGTCAGATCTTGAAGAAAGCTTTAGGTGCATTTCCTGATCCTCCTTTCTAATGTTCTCTACTGATCTTCCTCAAGGGCTGCATTTTCTCCCCCTCTTCTCTTACAAAGAGTGATCACAACAAGCTCATGTATCAACACTGGCTCAGATGCACAGATGTCTCCTGGGCTTGCATATTTCTTTTGTAACCCCTTTCACATGCCTGATATCCAGCTCTTGCTCAGCCTGACTGGAGCTCTTCTCCTTCAGGGGGATTTATCAGCTCAACCTGTTGCTTCCAAGTAGGTGTCCTGGTTTAGGGCAAATTTGGGAGAAAACCTCCAAAATGGGGCCCCTCCAGAAAGCAAACCCACACAGCCCCTCCCCCCAACCGGTTTGGGAAGAATTCCTTGGAGAGAAGTGGAAAGAAGCTGTTTATTTAACAGGCACAGCACCCCCATCACACAAAATGAACAATACCAGATGAGACAACTCTTTCACTGCTCTAAAAAAAGATGACAAATTCAGAAAGTCTCTCCTGGGGTGGTCGCTGTTATCAGTGCCTCCGGCGCTGGGGCAGCTGCTGCAGCCACAAGGTGCAAACTCTCTCTCGGTGTTCCAAATCCCAGTCTGGAGCAGGTTTGAGTAGGTCCAAAAAAGGGAAAGGAAAAACAGTCCAGGAAAAATTCAGACTGCTTAGCTAAACTAACTAATGAGCAGAAGCAAAAAGCAAGAGCAAAGCAGGAGCAAAGCAGAAGCAAGAGCAAAGTGAAAAGCGGGGCAAAAGGCAAAAGCAGCACTATGTACTGTCCCCTCTGTGTGTCCTGCCAGCCGTGGGGGAGCGGCTGATAGCAAAACCAAAACAAAACATTCGCTCTTCAAAGCCAGTCTTGAAGGCACAGAACATAACATCCAGCACAAACAGAACACAAGAATGGGGATACAAGCATCGTAATGTCACCCTAGGGTGGTAGGACACTGAAAGCAACAGACAGTTAAAAGCCCTAAGAATTTAGGTGTTCTCAAAAATCTTATTTACCCCATCTCTTCCCCATGATTCCTTGTCTTTTATTCTCAACTTCTCCATCAGACACAGAAACTTTGTGTTATGGTTTTCCACTGCCTTTTCCACCAGATCTGTGCTTGTGCCTTTGCTAAATCCTCCTATTTTTTTCTATTCTTTCAGCTTCAAAATAATTACCACCAGCAAAAACCATGTGCTCCATTCTGACATCCCAAACATTCATCGCCCCTCACCTTGACATTTGCTCTGAATTCTCTTCTCCCAATGGACACGTGTTTTGCTCCAGACACTGCTGCCCACCTGAGCAAACCCCCTCTGCCTCATCCTCCCCAGCTGTTCTGAATTCCTGAGCAGCACAGGCAGGAGTGACAGCATCATTGCATACATTTAGGTTGTGCTGGGAACTGTACAAAAAAATGCACATGCAAAATTAAGTGTCAATTTTATTCTTTTTTTAGTCTTTGCAGCCTACGATTATGGGAAGACAAAGACAAAAGCAAAAAAGGAAGAGGGATGACTATCACGTGAGTATAATGAACACATCACTGACACTAAAAAAAAATATTTCACAGTTTTTCAGCTATATTTGCCTATTAAGATATTGTTAAAGATCCATAATGGGTATTTTTCAGGGAAAAGTAGAATATAAAAGAGATAAAAATAATTTTAAACTGGTAAAATAATTCTGTTGATGAAACTAAATTCTTTGTGTATCTGTACTGATTCATGAACCAGGAACTCTAGAATAATGTAGGAAGGCTCCATACTTATTTACTTACAGAAACTACAGATTCTAAAGAGAATTTTGTATTGATTTTGTATTGAATTCCTTTTTCTAAATGCTTTGCTGACAGCAATGCAGCCATGTGCACAGACTGCTGCTTCTTTCAGGTCCAGCTCGCAAACCCATGATTTTCCTTTCTTTGGACTATGCTGGATTAGGATTTGCTTTGTTTAGAAAAAGCTGTTTCAGTGGCAGCTGGCTGTAGCAGGGGCTGTGGTTCTGGTAAATTAACCATGCTGAAGGACACAGTCTCTGTTGCTGTTCAGCTGTACCTTCCAGATACATCCTTTGAGTGTCTTGGATTTAGTATTGAATGCTCCTTTGTTCCTATTACTACCAGGAGGAGGAGTCCTTTGACCTTGCTGCTGTTGTCCCTCTGCTGTGTGATGTTCTGATGATACTGTTCATACACTCTGCTGTTCCCAGCTCTGTGTAATGCCAGACTTCTCTGCCTTGCTGCTCCTATCCAGATCAGCTTTCTGGATGAAACTGCCTGTTTCCTGCTACTTTGCAGTGAATTTACTTTGCAGTAGACCCCTCTTATATGTGTCATGTAAGTGTGGCTGTGGTTAGCAAGCTGTCCATTTAACTGGACATTTTCTCTTGCATGCAGCAGGTTTTGTACTCCCTCAGTGTCAGTGGCAGACTCTTCTTCCTCAGGGGTGTATTGCTGTGGTTTGGCATTGCCAAGGAGGGATTCTGACCATTTTGGTGGGATTGTTTACTGGCAACTTGATGTTTCTCTTGCCTTGCAAGCAGATGCTTTTGGGTGTTTGGGACTGCCTTGAATGAATCTCCCCGTGTAGAAACCTACACGTAGGTGATTCTGCTTTGGGCCTTTGTATGGTCAGTGGAGACTTACTCAGTATATTCCATGCATTCAGTGGTGTAATTCCTTTTACACTAAAGACAATGCCTACAGAAAATGGATAGTTGCCATCTATCCATTTTCTGAGGGAGATTAGGATGATACCTCAGATTTAGAGGTATCCAAGATGTCTCATACTAGGTGAGATGTGGGATCCCACATAGGATGTGATTCATCCTGTATTGTATATATTGGCACTGCCAATGCCTTAGACTTCTTTCCAGCCTCCCAACTTTTCATCAGGCAAGGATAATTCAAATGCCTGATCTTACATCACTGGTGACTGTCTGAGTAAGGCAGACTAGACACAGGCCAGAAAAAATCCTTCACTTTTAAACAGAACCCATTGTACTTGATAGTATTCAGAATGGAATGCTCATGTACACAGAAATAATGCACTTCTTATCATTAAAAGGGAGCCATGTCTTTTGTGATCTCTCCCAGGAGCTGAATAGGGTCTTCATTAAACTGAAGTCTGTCCATTTGGACACTGCTCACTCTGATTATTGCACACTTTGTTTGGTGTGCATGTTGTATGCATACTCTCATTTGGTCCCTTGTGCCCAGTGAGTGGACACCAGCCTACGCTTGGGCGATCACCAAGTCCCCCAACAAGTTCAAACAGTAATTATTTCTGTCTTTCTGCAGCAGGGAAAATGTTGTGCTTTCTGCAGTAAGAGTTATCTGAAGGAATAAAATGTAATTACAGTTCCACCTAGAGCTTGGTCAAGCTCCATCTGTCTTGCTGAGATGAATGTTACAGCTAAAGACTGTGCCAGGAGCTGATGTGTAGGAGTCTGCCTGAGTTACCAGCCTGTTGTCTGCTCCTTTCATGAATGTGCTTCTGGTTATTTAGTGGCAGTCTGATAGAAGCCCAGCAAAGCCACAGGCAGTTTCTCTACTGACTTAAGTAGGTTTAAATTAGGCCCCACAGTAAAAATTCTCTCTTTAGAAAACAGGATATAACAGAATGGTGAGGAGCTGTGAGTGGCTTAATCATTACATTTACTCAGCTTTATGACTAATGCCTGTGTCATTTAACAAGTTTTATTAACAATGCAGTGACCTTGAAAACTCTGTACATCTGACTAACTCATTCTCTTTTATGACTAAATGCTCTCTGTATTGATCAAGGATGTAATTGAAATGATGTCATGTAAAGTGACTGGAAGCTTAAAATTATTTAAATAATATATGGATTGCAATTTCACTTGAAATTGATATAGTTTTTAAACATTGGAATAACAGTCTAAATTACTGAAATTAAGGGAGTCAGCATACTATCAGTATCAAGTAAAGTGTATGTGTATGGTGAGATGAATATTAAGGCTATTAATCATAGGTATAAAGTGTTAGGTAGTACAGTATTATTCCAGCACTGGAAACCATTACATGTGGGTATGATGAATTTGGGGTCTATAATTCGCCACAGTTGAAAATCTATCTGTATGATAGTGAAAATGGATATCCATTAGGTGTATGGATTATAATGCTGATGTTGTGGCAGGTCATTCTTAATCTGAGGTGAGGCTTTAAAGATGCTCCATGCACAAACAAGTGCAGAAAGCTGGACAGTTACTGCGAAGTTATGAGGAGCAGCTGAGATTCACTGTATCAATGGTGAGGGTAAAAAATGTACATCATACTCCAACCCACTCAGAGATCCAACCACCCCTTTGTTCTGCCCCTGAAATGTCACTTATCACTGAGGTAAATCAGCACATCTACTTAGCCATTTCAGTTCTTTCTCTTCCTCAGAAACTTGTATGCCACAGCACAAGTGTGATATATGCAGTGTGATCGCACCGCCCAAGATACATAGCTGGTCTGCTTGCTGTTGAAGCCAATCTTCTACACCACTCAACAAAGTAACATTCTTTCTTTGAGAAATGAATATCCATGCATTTCTGTGTGCATGAATGCTGTGGTTTGCCCTGCATTATAGCTGCAGTCCATAGCAACCATCAGTGTAGTAAACTATTTGCATCAGTAATGCACCGTGGTCGAGCACCATGATTCCATGTTCCCCCAATGACCCCACTGACTCAAGAAACAGACACCACAGCCACTACACACAGATGAGACCTGACCTCCTTCCAAACACTTTCTTACTAAACCACTCTATTTAACCCTGCTTAGGTGTGCAAGGACAGCTCTTCTGTGCCAATGTCTTCATTCAGGAATACACTAATGACTCCAAATGTTTCTGAATGGCAGCAGGACTCCACAGCTTGGGGTGTGCTCTGTCATCACAGTGCACAGAGAGGCTCCTCTCACCTCTTAAGCACATCTAATGTGGGGGGCTTGGCATGATGACCTGCTGAAGGGGCTGAGCCCAGTGCAGGCAGGTGAATTGGAGCTTTCTGTCAAACCTGCTGTAGAGATTGCAATGGGTCACTGAGAGAAACACCTTTCACACCACATTTCAGCCAGATCTGTGCTGGGAACCAAGAGGAGCCACGATTTTCATATGCTGTGTGAGGGATGAGGGAGGGAACTGGGCAGTATCATCAACTTACTTTGCAAAGACTCCCCAAAATAGTATCCACTGAGTAAGAGCCACCTCTGTGAGTCTCCCTGGGTCCCCATTACAGACACAGAACTGACAAAGTTGATCTAGTCTGGAACACAATCAGTCTCCTCTTAAACTCCACATCCAAGACATCAAATAAAACACCCCCCAAAATTTCTTGCAAAGCATTGGAACAGGCTGCCCAGGGAAGTGGTTGAGTCACCATTCCTGGAGGTATTTAAAAGATGTGTAGATGTGGTGCTTAGGGACAGGGTTTAGTGGTGGACTTGGCAGTGTTGGGTCAACAGCTGGACTTGATCCTAAGGATCTTTTCCAACCTAAATGTTTCTGTGATATTCATTTCTCTCTTGCACATGAAGGATGTCAAGGTTCAAGTTTCAGCAACAATGCTGACCATGTGCAAGTCTAAAGGCTAACTGGGGAAAAAGCACCACTGTTGTGTTTACTTAGCCATATTTTCTTCCCAGAATGCTGCTAAGAAGGTTTACTACTTAATTATGAGTAAAAACTTCTTTGTATGCCAGGTTTGTTAATAACTGTAATTGCTAAGTTTCATTGAACTTCAGTGGGTATGCTGTATTTTTCCCCAATATTACAGAATGATAATTATCCATTTTAATTTTACTTTGAATATGCTTGAAACACTTCATAGAAGTTTATGGGAGTCTCAAGGTTGCACCAAAGCAATTAGTTTGCTATCAGTAGGTGAGTGAAGTCCTTATTCTTCGTGCTGTCCCTGTGCCTGCAGTCCCTCACCACCTGCCTCCTGGCCACCCTGGGCTCTTCACTGTGCTGTGCTCTCCTTCCCCATGAAGGCTGCCTTGATTTCAGCCAGAATCCATCTGGGAGAATTGACAGTAGGTGGCCAGCATTGGATCACAGCTCTCTGCCTAGAGTCTTCAAGCTCTCTCTTGTTTTTTTCATACTTTCATGAATAGCCAATCAAAATGCTCAAGAGTTTATGTGGAAAAATAGATTGTGCCTGTGTTTATATATACATGTATATATATGTCTGTGTGTGGTGTATACATATATATATGCATTTAAATACACACATAGGCAGACATAGAATCATACACAACTATATCCAGCTATCCCTGATTTATCTCCTAGGTGCTGCCTAAAGACCCTGACATATAACAGCAGTTATTTTTAAAAAATTCCAACCAAAAGCTCTAAAAGCAGGAGGCTGGTACTGCATGGTAACATTCTTGTTATGCAGATGCATTTCATCCCCACTGTAGCTGCAAATCCATCAGGCTGCACCTTTCTTCAGAGATGTTTACGCAATGCTCCAGAATTTAATTGATCAAGTAAGATGACAGTCAGTCCATGTACATTGAATAAATGCTACTTTGGAAAACTGTGACTCAGAATGATGTGCTGTTGGGGAGGTTTTCTATCCACTAAAGTGAGTCACTATGGAGTGAACTGCTGCTTTTTGCAGGCAGACCTTTAGACAAGAGACTGAAATATCAGAAGCTCTGAAACATCAGCCTTGTTCTAGAAATCCTTTAATGTAAAAAGCAGCCTATCTACTCCAATGTACTCTGGCATGAGATGCTAATCCAAGTAGGCTTCTGTCTCGGTTTATTTGGTCATATCTGGCAGTGTTTTTTTTCCAGAGCAGACGAAAGTTCTGATGGTGTTAACCTTCCCATTCAGAGGTTACCAGTGTACAGAATGCATGTACATTTGTAGATGAGTCTGGTATTACAGCTCTAGTCTTGACTGATGCTGGCAATATACTGTATTCTTAGGATTGTACTGAACATGGTTAAGGTTCATCATATGTGGCAGCAGCCCGAAGAGAACTAAAATGTGTAAGTTACAAGAAAACCTGCAGCAACTTATTAATCCAGCCTCTTTTTGAAATCTAAAACGTGAGCACTTTTGAAAGTAAAGCAAAACATAGCTAAAATTCCTTGGAAACCCCAGCTCTGCCCCTCTAGCAACAGCAATCCCACTTCCTTCTTTCTGATGGAGTTTCTCCAAGATATCTGTACTTTGAGTGGACACCCAGTGTGTTTTCATTAGGGATGGACTAAGGAGTGCTGCAGAAATAAAAACCCTATTCTATGGAGAGTGTCATTATTGCTTATTTGTTTGGTTTTTTTTCAAGCTTAATTTTAAAAATCTGGGAAGAGTGACTGCAGCTTGGAAATCATGGCAACATCCTGGAGTGTTGCCATCTCTTGTTTGACCACGTGTACATTAGGAATTCAAGAAGCTCCTGCTGAGGAAAGGTACAGCAGTACATTGTCATCAAAACATTCAATGGGATGGCATTTTCCAGCAGCAGTATGAAAGGCTTCATGAAAAATCAACCTTAACCATCTCAAGTGAGGGTGCCTGTGCTATTGTCCTGGCACAATAAGCTTAGCTTTTACCCTTTGATATGCTGCTTTCAGAAAGGCATAAAAAAGCTTCCTGTAGCTATTGCTGCCATCTCCCACTAAGCCACATCTCTGTGTGGCATTACCTCTCTTCCTCAAACTTAGTGCTGAGAAAGTAAACAGTGCTGAGAAAGTCAACAATAAGATGAAAAAGTGATCTTAAAACTGTGTCCAAGAACCATTGTTTGCTAGAAAGGGAGCTGGAGGGGCGGCTTCACTTAGGTTTTGCACCTCTGTGGTTGAATCAGAGAGAAATGCATTCCTTCCCTCTCCTCCTCCTCCTACACCCTTAAGTAATAATGCAGGAAGACATTTGAAATAAAGAGTTCCTTGATAGAAATGTATATCTTTAATTTCCTCACTCAAATGAAGGGACTTTATTAATTGGAAAAAGATCAGCTTTTGTTTACATGAATTTGTATGAAATAAATAGCTGCAAGGAGGACCATAAAACCATGAATCCTAAGGCTCAAACATCAGAGGCAATTAAAACTTTAAGCTTTGCACATACAGAAAGAAAGAGTGGCTATACAAAAATAACTTTGAGGAGGATATTTCCACGGCAGAGAAGCAGCTAACTCCTACATGCAGCAACACATAGATGCAGCCTACTTTTTGTCAGGAATGGATTCCAGGGTCCCAGGGGTCCTGTGTGAATATTGTCACTCTGCATTCACAGCTTCACACGCAAGAAAATCTACTGCAATGTGCCCTTAATCCTTTACAGGAGCCTGGGAAACTCAGCCTGGACTTTGCTACATTTCAGAAATCTTACAAATCCATGCCCACCCCACTGCAGGTTTCATAAGGACCCCTTCACTGCACAGGTGAGTTGATTCTTCTCATCTCCTCTTCCTTTTCCAGTAGCACTGGTCTCTGGGAAGTAACAATTCAGTAGTAACTGAAAAATCTTTCTTTCATGCAGAGGTGGATATACCTGGGTGAGTATCTAGGCCACCTAACAATATGAAACTGCAGTGCTCCAGCCCTTCTCCACACAGCTGGGGCAACACTGATGTTAGCTGATGAATTTTCAGCATCTCTAAAATACTCTTTTTACAACATTCTCTCAGGAAAAAACCACAATAAACACTTCAGATTCCTAGTCTGATTAAAGTATTCATTGAACTCTATTTAAATCAGGTGCAAAACAACAATATCTCCAACAACAGTGACTATATCAATTAGTAAAAGATGATATTTTAAGCAGAATTCTCTGTGGGAGGCTCCATTTTCCCATTAGAAACTTCCTGATCCTTGATTATTTCTCCGTCATCACTGCTGTTTATAATTCTCCTCATTTGCTGAGAACATCATTAATATTATGCACCAGATAGGTAACCAAGTGACTTTTAAGAAAGGGTAAACTAATTCACAGTAGGAAGCCAGAAGTGTACCAGGCTGGGATAAATCTGTAAAAAGGATCTCCAATTATGAGGCCAGAACCTCACAGCTATGTATGTGGATGTGTACTTACTGCTGTCTCTTAGTAATTTATTTATTCTTTCTCTGAGACTCAACTAATGTTACCCCCCTGTGAGGCTGTGAATGCATTCATATGGGAATGCATTAAGAGTGGGCATAAACTAGGGAAAAAAAATCATCCCAGCATGTTTCCATCCAAAGATGTGAAAAACTTTGATTATTCATTAGGCAAGAAAGAGCAATAATAAAATCCCTTTTTTTGTATTAAAATTAAATCAGAAATGCAGGAAAGAGCAGCTTGCCACCAGTCTGATTGTTCCAAGGGCTGCAGTTTAGGCCAACTCTGAGGCAAGTGTATTTTAAATAATTTTAAATTTAAAAATAATATAATTATTCACCTTATTCTGATGGGAGACTGTCAGTCCCTAAGGGCTTGAGAAGCCAGCCTCCTCTCCACTGTGTTTTCTTTTTTTCTCTGTAAATTTTTTACATCCAAGTTTGAATCTGAATTTTTTTTTTCTGTATGGGGTTTGTGTATATTTCAGGTGGTTTTGTTAAATGAATGTTCCTGGAGCACCATGATACTTGCCATGTCACAAAGAAGCACTTGATGCTCTCAGAAATTTGGGGTAAAAATAGATCCTTCATATCCTTGGGCTTCCCACTTGGGTGTTATCACTTCCTTCCTCCTTTTCAATAGGAAGCACCAAAATTCTGTGAATACCATGTTTGGGTCATTTTCTGGAGATGACAACCTGGGAATGCAATTTCTCTCTTTACTATGGCAATTACTGTAAGGCAAAACACGACTGGTAAAAGATGTGAGACCATTTCCTCACTCAAGACAAATGTAATTCTTAATAAATAAACAGTTTTTACAGACAGGAATAAAAATATAATGTGTCTCTGATTTGCAGTTTTCTCTTTTAAGTCCTCCCAAGTAAACTATCTGTATAGACAAATTATACTGCACACATGAAGTCAGTGAAAACATCCAAAATAGATTGATGAAATTCCATCTATTTTGTAGCTCCAAGAGTTAACATGGATATTATCTTCAGAAAATAGAACATAAGATATACCAGTCAAAACTATAATAGGGGTTGGAATAATGATGTTTAATGTGAGTGAACCTTAATATAGAAAGATAAATCCACCTCTGACTGAAAGTTCTCAGAAAGGAACCAAGTGGAGAGTCCTAGAGGGAGAACACAAACAGGTCCTCACTGCTTTCATGGGTCATTACAGAATGAGCAGCCTGCCAGCAGGCAGCCCCCACTCACAATATCTGTATCCTGACATTCTCTCTCCTGTTGTTAAATCCTGCTTTGTTGTGTTGACCAGATTTTAATTTTTCTGCTCACAGATTGACGATTTGTGATCTGCAAAAATGAACTCCCAGTGCAATCTCTTATGCCATTTTCTTTTCCATTCTAAGATTCTTCCTGCTCTAATTCTCCCTGCTGCCACTGCATGCTGAGCAGTAGGAAAGCCACTGCCAAGCCTGGGGTCCTGCCTGTCCTGGGAGGTTGTGGAGGCTGGAGGGCCCCTCAGGGAGCGTAGCAGAGGAGCTGCCACAGGCCACCCATGATCTCTCTCAAGCTCCTGGACTGCAAACCTAGTTTTTTACTGGCAGAACTAATTCAGATAAACACAAACTCCTGTTATTCCTGCCAACCACCATCCTCTGCAAGGCATGTCCCGCCTCATTGCTCACTCAATTTTGCTGCAGTAAGGCTTCCTGAACTGCTCTCCATTTCTTATGTTTTAATGTAAATATTTTTGGAGGGCAATGTTATCTGCAAATGATCTCATTTTATTGTACTTTTCCCACAGTACTTACTAAGCAGATTACATACCATCCCTGTAGAGAATATTCTATGTTTACCTTGTGCCTGGTTGAAAATATACATATTCTGATTGTTTCATTAACTGCAAATGACTCTGTAAAAAAAAAAACAACAAAAAACCCAAAGCACAAAAATCCAACAAACTTTCGTAAGAGAGACACAGTTTTTCTTTATCAAAGTTCTGGCAAGAACCTCCTGGTACCATGACTACCTAACAGTTTCACCATTTCACATTTAAAATGATTGTTACAGTGAGTTATATAACTCTGAAAATAACCCTGGGTGATGTATGTTTTTCCTGAGTTATCCCTATTTGCTAATAATTAGGACAGACACCTGTGGCTTTCTGTTTCCCTACGACAGCCATTGCATTTTAAGAGCTGAAAAAAGCTAACTGAGAAGTGGGAGATCCCGACAGCACGGAGGTGTTTAAGCCCACTGCAACTGGGCTGTGTCCAAAGAGAGACTGTGAGCAGACGTGGTGCACAAGTTGCAGACAATGATTCAGATCCTGCTGATGTAGGACACAGTCCTGAGCATAACATAAGGCTATAAGGGAAACAGGTAATGCCCCACCCCTGCTAAATACAGCATGAGGTGTCCAAAATTTAACCATTAAGTGTATAGTGGTGACACTTGATTAAAAACATGCACGATATACAAACCAGGGCATTTTTGTCAGTCTATTTGTTCTGCCTTTTTTGCTATCTGAATAAAGCAAGCCTGAGGGGATATCCTGTATGAAAAACACTGTCTTGAAAGTTCAGTTCATTAAATCAAATTCTGACCTTTTACAGTTTATGCTAGCTGAGCCTTTCTGGTCCCTGGATAGCAAAACTGTTGGTCCACAGATCTGACTTTTTCATCAAACATTCCTCACCTTCCTGACCATTAAATAACCCTCCTTGTTCTTGAAGTGTTTTCTGATGCAACAAAATGCATACAACTAAAGGGCGTCTAGGAAGCAGCTGTTGAAACAACACGGTTTCAGTTCTAAAGGAACCTTGCAAAGTAAAATCATTCCTACAATCACAAATTTCCTAATCAGCACAATGCATGGTTGTAAGAATATTTGCACAAATTTATAGGCACGCATGTGCTATGTAAAAAGATATGTAGCCATGTGCACACTGAAGCAGAGAAGACATCTTTAGCTGGCTATGCTGGCTGTACTGGGGCCCTCACCTGAGTGTATCATGTACCTTTAACTCCAGCCCAAGATGAACAGATTGCTGGCTGAATGGAGTCTTTTTATAGCACTAGTCCACGGGGAAATTCTTCAACAAAAATGCTTTTCTGATCACATTTGCAATTCATATATGCTAAGAACAGGATTCTATTAATTGAACACTGAAAAACATTCCTAATTACTGCATATATTATTAACGACCTTCATGCTTCTACAATAAGCAAACCAGCAATGTTCAGTACCAATGTATGTTCTAAGAGTTTTCTCACTGGGGATTCTGTGCAACTGCTCCGCAAATGGTTATGTTTTCCTAAGGATTTCTACATTTAGATGACAAATCAAGCTTCTCTAATTGCCAAATTGTATTTGCTCCTTCACCAAGAGACACCTTACAGAGTTTCTGAGTCAGAGTAACCAGGCAACCCTAAGCCTCTAGACTAGGAGGCAAAGGAAAATGTGTACTCCTACAGCAAGAAGAAAAATTATCATTTCAATCTCTATTCAAAAATTTGTCATAATAGAAATAATGTTTGCTGTGACTCAAACATTTCAAAGGGTGATATAAATCCTCAAGCTCAAGATGTCCCAGTCAGAAGCTGAGGAGTTTCTTTGCAGTTCTCCCAATGCTGCTGAGCAAACTGGAATCCTGGCAAAAGCTGGTCAGACAGCTCTGGGCCTCTGAGCTCCAGCATGGTAATTTCTTTTGATTCCTGTTAACTATCTAAAGTCATACCAGGGAGATACCAAGTGCCAATCTGTTGTTTTTGCTGGGGAGAAATCCTCTGATGGTCCAGTCAAAGCCAAGTCTTTATAGTGCAAATTTCTGCTAATCCCCATCGTGATTGATGGGGATTGATCTTCCACCGAGACAGGGTGGGCTTTGGAAGCCCAGCTTTGCCCTGAGTCCCCAAGGTTTATCCAATGACCTGACAGAGACCACAGAATCATATTTCTTACAAAAAAAAAAAAAAAAACAAACAAACAAACAAAAAAAAAACCTCAAAAAAAAAAAACCAAAACCAAAAAAAACCCCAACCAACCAACCAACCAAATAAATAAATAAATATATATATAAATATTCAAAAGGTGGCTAAACTGAGAAGCCAGGGCATTCCTTGTGGTGCTCCCCCTTCCTGGGGAGCACTGTCTCTGTTGTGGGAAGTGCAAAGAACAGTGCTGCCATGGCTTCAGCAAGGAAAGCAGTAGTCTGGAGGACCAAATATTCCATGGTGATTGTGTGCATGTCCCTCTCTCAGAACATCTCCCACAGCTGGGCAGCTGGGAGACCTAGATGAAATCCACTTTCCACAGAAGTAGCAGTTTAGGCCATCAAACCTCTGTCCTGATTGCTTCTGCTCAGCTTGGCTGCTGGATGCAGAGTGCTAAAATAGCAGCAAAGTGACAGATACTCCTACCCCCAGCTCTCCATCCTTCCCTTCTCTACAAGGATGTGTGTGCTTGCTGATGCCCAGCCTCCTCCCTGCTCCCTCTGGGGAGCTTCTCCCCCACTTATGGCTGTCACTGAGGTCTAGTAAGTCTCTTTTGCATTGGTGGCTGTGGTTTAAAGCCTTTCATTGCAGCCTAAAGAAATGCTCTTCTGCCTTTAAAAAGCTGACACGACACCCCCAGATTATTCAACAGCACTTAGGTACCACAGTGTGCCTCAGGTTCCGTAACACAAGACCATGAAACGTCTCAGCTACACTTCAGGTACACAATTCCCAGGGGTGCGATGATTTGTGCAAGTGAGCATCAGACTTCCTTTACCTAAAAAGGGAAATGAGAACTAAAACCTGGAATTATCTTTGCATATATGTGTTGCATTTAGTCTCCTGTTTTCAATGCTGGAGAGTTACCCTATGGCAAAGACTGATAACAAAATACTCTGTGACTATTAGTCCTTACACCTTTTTGCAGGTCTGTTCAGACTTTGGTCTATTTACCCTGGTATACCCACTGGTATCCTCTGACAACACAGGTCTAGGAAGAGCGTCCCCTCCCCACTTCTCTCCTCTTTTTTGTATTTTCCCTTTCTTCTCCACTCCTCACTCCTTTTCTTCTTTATCACACAGTTTCTTCCAGTCACTTGCACGCTGGGCGCTGGCCCAGGGGATGACACTGGTGCCTCTGCCACAGAATTCAACATCCTGACAAAGAAAAATTCTGCTCAGAGCACTTCCCCTCATGGCCCCATGAGGTGAGGAGGAAAAGGAAGAGGCCTGGGTCCCCGGATAGCAACAGCTGCATGCTTAACCTTAGTCATGGACCTAGCTCCACTGGTTTCAGATATTTCCATGATTTGCCAATACCAAGTAAAGGTATTTAGATAATTGTAAAAATGCATAAATTAAGGCCTTAATTGACTATTTAAGTAAGGCTCTTCCTGGATTGAGATGTAGTTGGAGGCATAAAGGGATGTGACTAGGCCTCACACGGAGTAATTTTTGATTCCTGCCGTTGTTAGAAGCATATTGGATTACGGTGTTGGAGTGTTGGGAAAAAAATCACAGGATGAGGAACGCTGTGATCCTGGAGCCTGACCGGGCAGCCTGGCCGGGCAGGGCGGCACCACGGCAGCATGGCGGGCAGGAGGCGGGGGAACATTCGAGGGGCAGATCCGAACCATGGGCGAAAGGCACGGGGGCAGCGCCGGGCTCCCGGGGCCGGGCCGGGCACGGGAAAGGGCAGCCGGTGACACGGCAGGGGAAGGGCAGCCGGTGAGGGGCACGGGAAAGGGCAGCCGGTGACACGGCAGGGGAAGGACAGCCGGTGACACGGCAGGGGAAGGACAGCCGGTGAGGGGCACGGGAAAGGGCAGCTGGTGACGGGCACGGGGCCCTTCCCTGCGAACGCCCCCTGCCCAGGCACGGCAGCACCGCGCAGCGCCCCGGCGCCATCTATCACCGAGCACTGAGCTCGGAGGCGGTACATGGAGGGCCTCCACGGAAGCCTCCGGAGCTCTCAAGAGGCGCGGTCCCGCCCGGCAGGCGGAATTTCGGGAATTTCGGGATTTTCGGGAGCGTTTCCAGGCTGGCCGCGGCGCAGCGCGCCCCCTGGTGGCGCCGCGGCGGCGGCTCCGCGCTGCTGCCCGCGCCCCTCCCGCTCGCACCTTCTGCCCAAGAGGGCCGAACTCTTTAATAAAGGAGTTTAAATAAAGGAGTTGTGAGCGGGAAAATCCATGCAAGATCTATACTGATTTGTGCCGAAGAGTTTTCTATCGTGACATTACCCTAACTGTTCATCAAATCCTATTTTGCAGCTAAATAATATTTCCCCATTTGTGTATGTCCTGATACAGTTCAAGACTTTAAAAGAGGTTTTTCAGTGCCAGTTCAATGCATAATTAGGCACTCACTCATAATCAAACTTTCCCAAACTACACAGAGAAACAAATCTAAAGAATGGTTTATCTGCAAATGTCCTGAGTATTTGACATTTCTAAGTGAAATCAGCTGTGAATAAAAATCTGCTGAATATCTTCTGTGATATGCAGTGATCGTAAAAGCAGCTGAGTCAGATCAGTACGTATTTTTGATAATACAGTCTTATACCTGTAATTAACTGCAATGGGAAAAGTTCCCCCAAGTGGTTTCCAAGTCTATTGCAACATAAAGTAAAAGACGCAGTGGAAGGAAAAATTATTTTATTTATATGATGGTTACAAAACAATAGAAAAGAGAGAGTCAAGGTAAGTAAGTGAAAATATGCTACACAGTATTTATGCCTCTCCTCTTTGCTGTATTGCCCAGTTATTTCCAGGAGACATTTTGGTAATCAGAATAAAAGGAAGTGCCTGTGCTTCCAGGACAGGGGTTTTACACCTCGGTTTTAGGTGATGAGAGTGCAAGGGGAGGACCCTCCCCTAGAACTGTCCTAGGCTGCAAAGGGCAGGCACAGGCAGTGAGAGCAGCCCTGGTGCAGAGAACTGGGTGGGCAGCAGTGTCACACCCATGGGGCAGCTCCCTCTGAGCAGGTATAGGATGGGAAGAGCAAGTCACCCCAGCATATTTCTGGGTTTGCAAGCACTGGACAACAAAGGGTAAAGAACAGGGCAAAAAAACTAAGGTGGGGGCTTAAAATACTCTTCTCTTTCTCCTGTGAGCAACTCTGTGGACTCCTTGGGCTCTGCTTGGGTGCAGGGCATGCGAGGTTCAAGGGACTTTGTCATGCAAAACAAACCCACAGCATCTGTAGCTCAGGTTCTGGTGCTTTCTGAGACCCTGCAAGTAAAGAATGACAGCAAAAGTGGTTTAAAATTCAGGATAATGTGTTTGCAAACAGACATAAAGTCACACTGGTTGTAGGCAGTGCAAGGATGGGACTATTTACCCAAGTCTGTCTAAGGAATGGGCTAACAAGCACCACACTTTCCACCCCAAAAAATCATCTTCTCAAACAAGAGTGGATGCAGAGGGAATAGGAGCAGTATCTACCTGAGCATTATGTGCAGCTCTGGGGGATCTCGTCATAAAAGCAGAAGCTGGTCTTTGTCAAAATGCAGAGGGCAAAGGAACAAAAAGGAGAGCAGAGACAGTGGGGATGCAACAGCTGGGACACATCTGTCCCTTATTACTTCCATATTCATCTTCTTACTCCAAGAGGGCATTTAGCCTACAAGTTAGTGAGCAAAAATGTAGGATTGAAAAATGGGGGAGTTAATTTTAAATAAATAGCCAAAGCTTTGATGCCAGGATGCTGATGGCACTGAGGTGCCAGGCCTTGCTAGGGCCCCTGTAACTCTCTCGGGTCGTGCAGGTGGCCATGCCTTCCCCGTGCTGCAGGAATGGCAGATGAGCAGGAGAGAAAATACAAGCTGCAAATGGAAAACGGCCCCTGAATCACTGAGAAAAACTTCTCAGAGTCCTAGAAAACTTCAACCCTATTCCTGATAGCAGCCAAAGAGGAAAATTAAATATTCAGGACTTTACAGCGGGAGAGTGGTAACTAAAAGAGGCAATGTCACATACCACAGTGTAAATACTTTAAAATTTGGAGCCACCTTCTTTCCCCACACTATAAAAGCATTAAATAGGCCTAAAAAAGTATTCTTTAAGATGATCAGTGTATGTAGCAGCTACTGTTTGAAGAGAATATCACTAAAAACATTATGATCAAAGGAAGAATCACTAGAACATTTTATAAGTGACAGCTTTTACAAACTGAACAGTTATTCAGCAGAGCTCTGCCTACAACAGCTGGGAGTCACTGCAAAATTTGTACACAAAAGACTTAAAACAAAAATTTAAATTCTTTTCCTTTAAATTTTTTTTTCTTTTACAAATTTTTTATTCACCCACTGTGGGAATGACAGCACAGGAGAGTGGAGCAGCAGCCATTGCTCCTCCCCATGGCCAAAACCCTTGGAGTCACACATATTTTCTTCATGTTTGAAATTCAACCTGTGGATTTGGCACCACGTTTTTCATAGTGGCAGCTCTTTGTCTCATAGCTATTAAATCTTCTTTCTGCCTCAGTCCCAAAACATGCACTTACTATGAAATTAGCAAAATGAGAATGTTTTTGAGGCTATATAAAATGGAGATGGGCAGGTTTGGGTGGCAGAGGGGCCCTGGCAGAGCTGCAGGGCAGCTGTGGGCTGAGCTGTGTACAAGGAGGAACTAAAACTCATTGTGAGCAGGGGTGGTGTGGGAGGTGACAGGGAAGCTCACAACCTTTGCAGTGTGAGTTTTGGCCCCTCCAGGAAGGCAGAAGGAGCCAGAGAGTTCAGTGAGGTTCCAGATGATCAGGAGATGGGATTTCTTAGAGCTTCAATTTTCATCTTTGAACAAAGAGCATGACACAGTGTGCATTTCAGTCATGCTTTGAGGGAGAGAAGTGTGCTTAGGACAAGTTCATCCAGTCACCTCTGAAGTTGGGTTTCCACAGAAGATTTATGAGGAATATTAATTTTTCTTCAGTCTGCCCTCATAGTAAGACTCCAGATCTGCTTTGTTGCAAAGTAAATCGTTCTACGAATACCAATTCTCCTCCTTCAATGTTGCCTCCCTGTGAAAAATTGCCCCCTGACCTTGAATTGTTGTAAACCATATCATGAAAAAGAGGCACCAAGATGTGGTTAAAATTGCATAAGTTATTTTCTCGTTGTGGGGAAAGAGCAATGGAAATATCAATACCAATAATAATAATATGTTCGTTTCTGGGAAGGAAGAAATGAGATACCGAGTAGCAAAGGTCTCTAAATTTTCCATGCACATGTAATTTAGAAGGCAATATAGTTATAAAATAAATATAAAAATACTTATTAGATTTAATTTCAATATACAGAAAACATATTAAGCATCCTTCCCCCTTTTTCATAAAGAATACCTCTATTTACTCAGAAAAAGAGATGCATAAGTCTTTTATGTAATTAGAATAAAGATTGTCAGATATTTTATTCAAGGAAAGGTCTGTGGAAAGAAACCAGAAAGCATTGACATACCCTAAAAGGACACGTTTAACAAATGCCCTCATTATGAGTAATTCAGTTCAAGCTGCAGAGCTGTGCATGGAAGTCTGTACTTGAACAGCCATAAAATCAGAGCCTCATTTAGGCTGGAAGGGACCTTCAGAAGTCCAGTGTGTGGTGGCAGGAGGGCTGGAGTGAGCAAATGTCAGACACTTGCAGCACAGGAATGGAAATCACAGCACAGCTGTTGATCTTGTTCTTGGCATTCTAATAAGATGTTGCCAGGGCAGATCACAGCATCTTTCAGTGAGTTGAAAGAAAGCTTTCACTAAGAGACATTCAGCTGAGAGCTCAGTAAGAGGCCAGACTGAGATTAGTCCAAAGCCCAATTTCTTAACCTCATTTTTCACCCTTATAAATTTGGATGCCAAACAAGAATACTTGGAATATAACAATTTTAAAAGGCCACCAAACCTCCCCAGTATGACAGTTACAGAGAAAAGCAGTTCTGTGACAGGGCAAGCACTGCAAATATATGTCACTGCCAAGGAGGCTGTGAGGTGTTCCCTAAAACCAGTCTCCATTGGTCCATGGGGAGACAAGTGAGTAAAACAAGTGCTCTAGCACATGTGCTGGGTACCTGGGTGTCCAGTGCAGGCTTTCCCTCTGCTCTGACATGGGAGAGCATCACAGAGCATCTGCCAGGGGAAGGGATGTGGATACCAGGGCAGGCTCTGCTTTGGCAGCTGCAGCATCTCCCTTTAGTTTATATTTGAAATGTGAAATATCTCTACTCTGGATCTGGGGAAAATCATGACACACTTATGTGCCATCTTCTGCTCCTTCCCATTTCAGTAGAGGGGACAAAACAGCATTCAAATAGCAAAAAATTCTAGTTTAGAAGGTAAAGTCTGGCCAAATCTGTCATGGTTTTTTCATAATAACATATGAACTTGCTTCATTCACTCCTGTCATCTCAGGTGGGGATGGCAATGTGTTTTGGCAGCATATCTTCCACCTTCTTCCTCCCTGAGGGAGTGTTACTTCTCTCTTCTCCTCCTGCTGCTGTGATTGAAATATTTTAAATGACAAAGCATCAGCCAGGCCCAGACTTGCTGTGACTTTGGGCTCACACCCCAAGGTGGCCTTGCAGCCATGCGGCTCCCAGTAGTCAAGAGACAGCACTGGTCAACCCTGCCTCCCTCCTGTTCTCCCCAGAGCCACTCTTAAGGAACTGAAACATAAACATAGGTGAAAGTTTTTTTGTTTGGTTTTTGTTTTTTTTTTTTTCAGGAGGAGGATGTTTTCCTTGCCCATGGGTCAGCAGAGAAAGTGTGGAGGAGAGGGGGGGACCTCATCTGGACAATGAATGGCACCTCAAAAGAGGAAGCCTCTGTGGTGAGGGGCTAGCTACCTGTGCTCTGCAAATGCCTACCTTAGGTGGGAGTGATTCTTAAGGACTGTCTTAAGCCATTTTTCACCAAGGTAATTATTTCAGGTGAAATATTTGCATTTTAAATTTCCTTAATTAGACAAGAGAAATCTCAGGCACAGGCAGAGAACAGGACAGACAGACAAGGACATGGCAGAAATACCAAGGATGACTGCACAGACACAGACAACAGCTTAAAGTTCAAGACTCTAGAATATTTCTTGTCTTTCTCTAATATAACTTAAAACAAGCTACAGTATTTACAGCATCCCTGTAACAATAGCAGTGCAGGAATACTCTTTACCGACACTGGCTCTATTTTATCTCTTTTTAGTTTCTGAAAAGATTAATACTTGGCCCATATCAGAAACTAGACTTTCTCAAAAAGATGCAATCGACCATATTTTGATCCACTCAAAGAAAGATCCATCCTAATGTTTGAGAAAACACAAATAATCCTGTGTCCAAGAGGCAGGGGCAGAGTGAGGGGGGAAGGCAGAGGAGCCTGTGTGGCTGTGGAAGGGGACAGGGCTCTGGCCATTCTTCCTGCTGTGTCTGTCCACGTCAGTCTTGCCAGGGATTTGAAGGAAAACAGCCACTTCTGTGTTTTCTGCAATCCCCATCAAATCCAAACCCCTGGCTTTTGCACAGCAGCTAACAAACTGGTGACAATGTAAAGAAATATCTTTACACTGCAAAGAACAGTGTATGACACAGAATGACACAGAAACAAATAGATAACACCGTGTCCACAAGCCCCTGTACAAACCTTGTTAGGCATTGCTGCCTAAGCTCGCTCATACCCCAGCACAGAAATCCATGCAGCACCCACTGTTGTCTGCTGGGTTAAAGAGCTCAAGCTACTGAGCATTTTCTGACTTCATCTTTTTGAGGTGTAGATGTGGATGGAGATGAAAAGTTTTGCTTTGTTTGAAAAACAGACCCTTGTGAGTGCATTCTTCTGAGATGCAGAGCACGTCTTTTCCTTTTTTTTTATCAGACCAGCAACTCCTGCACCTGATACCTAGATCCCAGAGTCAAAATTTCTCATTTCCAGGAAAGCAAGGCTCTATCACACATAATGGTTATTTGGGAAGGCAAGCACCAAATATTCCCCTTTTCTTCTTTTTTACCTCCAGATTTTATTGCTTAGGACTACTTAATTCAGTATGAGATATCCCTCTGGTCAGTTAGGGTCAGCTCTGTCCCTGCCCAGCACCTTGGCCACTGCCATCATATTTGCATGACAAAAAGAACAGCTATAGAAGGTATGCATTTTTGCAAGCACTAATAAGAACCAAAATATTGGTGTATTGTCAACACTGTTTTGGTCACAAATCCAAAGCACAGTCCACAAATCCAGACTGCTGCACAGGAAATAAACTCCATCCAGCCAAACTCAGTACACTAGGAGAGGACATTTGTGATACCTACAGTGCCTATTTATGGATGATCATTTGCACTTCCATTGCCATCACTCAGCACAAATTACAATTTGCAGGTTGCCCTCTGTGGCATTCTGTAATAGACAAGCAATGAAATTCCTCCACTGGTTGCTCCCCTAATCCAAAACTGGAATTTAGTAAATTGCTACAGTACAAGGCCCCCCCTCATAACAGTCAATGAAAACATTATATAGACATTTTGCTTCCTTTGAAAACTTAGCATGGCCCCTGAGAAATTAACAACACCACATCTTCCTACCTTGACTGCTCTGAACAGTCACAAACTGAGAGGTAGTGTATGGATCTAGATTTGTCATGCAGAAAGCCAGTCTGGCCAGCTCAGCATTACTTCCTCAGGAGTGTAGGCAAATTCACTGATAGAATAAACCAAATTAGCAAGGAGGCATTTAGCCTAGTTTGGTAGTAAATATAAATTGCCTTGAAAGCTGACACTCAATCCCAAGTATAAGGCCATGCCTATTGGAAGCTGCCTGCTACCAGGTACAATTCACAGAGCCTTTTTGGAGAAAACATTCCTGCTTTACACAACTTCTCAGAGCCAGACAGGTATTTATGCCATCACAGCACACCAGTACCACCGATCACTGCTGGGAGGGGATGGTGCCCCTGGGGTGAGCAGCAGCAGGCCCATGGTGGCCCAGCAAATGCCCACCCAGTCCAGCTGTGTGCACGCTGGGAGCCCTTTGCTGGTGGGTGAGCATCACTGTTCTGTGATACGTGGACAGTGCACTGCAGGCTTCCCTGGGGACCAGATGGAGTCTTAAACTGGTATCAACTGAGTACTTTCCATTGGAGTACCTAGAAATTGAGTCCAGGCCACTTCACTGCCATTTGGTTACTGACAAAAGGGCTAAACAAATGTCAGGGAAACAGAAAACAATGTTAGTTGCACAGTTTTTGAAGGCTCCTAAAAAATACAGACTTCTACAAAAGCCAGCAGGCAGAGGGGTGACTCCCTGTGAAAGCACCACAGTAGCTGGCAAAGTTCAGTAAAAGACTGAAAATTACATCATTTTGCTTAAGCAGTGTTTTCTCTGCTTAATGTTTAAATCATTCTATTAACCAGTTATTTTTAGCATAAGATTTTGCTTGCTAAATTGTGAAGCTACTCAGCTAATCAGGTACACACTCAGTTTAAAGATAACTACACTTGGGGCTCAGATCAGCCTCAGGCAAGCACAAAGCCTTCATTTAACCAGTGCAATGCCAGAAGCCCCCACTGAGCCACGGAAGTTAGCAGGGATGTCCAGGAGAGTCTTGGTCCTTGGGGGATGCTGGTCAGTTACAGCCCCAGGTGGAGGCAAAGCAGTACAGTGTGAAATCCAGGCCCTGCAAGATTTCCAGAGAAGGGGGAACATCATCCAGAGTGGGATTCTGCTTTTGTGGAATTGAAATGTAGATGTAGCCAGCGAGACCTGGGCTCCATTAACTTCAGCTGCATCAGGATGCGGGAGAGCAGAGGTGCCTGACCCAGTCCCACGGCCAGATTCCCAACCAAGCAACAGGGCAGTGGGCAGTCTGGCTCTTGGAGCCTGAGACAGATGAAGCCCACTCTGCCAGGGAAACCAAATCTGTGACAGCCTCACTCACACACTACACTTCACCAACATTAATGACTTCTGCTACTGTAATGTGGGTTACATGCTTACCTCACCGACATGTGAATATAGATGTGGATTATTCTCATGCTGAATTCAACCACAAGCAAAGACCAAGGCAGTGAAAGACAACCAAGCCACTGACTTCCAGCTCAATTATAGAGCTACTTGTAAATTTGGGAGAGGATAACTGGAACAGCTTAATGTAACAACATCATAAAAGACAGGGAAACTCTTCTTAGAGCTGTGAGGCTTCTTTATTTTCCACCAAACTAAGAATAAATAAAGCAGTTTCTTTCTTCATTGAGGAAATCCAGAGGACTATGCCATGTATTTTCTCCCTTGCACAGCTCAAGTCTGATCATGATTGTTTCACCCAGCATTGGGATACCATGCACACAGTGCATATTAACCTACTCCCAATAGTGTGTGACTGTCAGAAGACAACAGGATGAGCCCTTCTCCTTGCCTGACCTTCTCCTTGATGCACCTGCACCCACAACCCAAATTGAAATTGGTTTCCTCATCAAAAGGCTGCAGAAAAAAATGAAATGAATGCAGGCTGCTACACTGAGGATATGCCAGCATGGCCATAACACTGTTGCCAAGTGAGTGTAAGTGATCCCAGCTGCAAAATAGACTAGCTGGCTGTTAGATCATCTTTTTAAAGTAGCCCCCCAAGTTATTAAATTCTATCTCATATCTTAAATATGTTTTGTGCTACCACTATGATGGAGCCAGCCTTGTTAACTTTTCCTTTTGACAGGCTGTGTCAAAGCCCCAAACACAAATACTGTCTGCTGTGCAGTGCCTCATTTAAAAATAATAATTTTAAAAGCTCCACCTTAAATGTTTGTTCCTAAAATTAGTGCATCTCTGTACAAATGCAAAGCAGGTGACTAAATGTTCTAGGACATGTGGCATGGTGACAGCCTAAATCAGGTGCTGTAATCACCAATTTGCTTATCCTTACGGGTATCCAATCTGAGCAATTCAGCACCCTGAACTGTGCCAGCTGTGAGCATGGGCGCCTTGCAACTCTACAATACAGATTTAGGATGCATTTTGGTTTCCTTCTTGTACTCCACCAGCAGGAGTATAAGCACTGCCCTTGCTGTTGGCTGTCACTGTTCTGATGGCACTTACCCATTTACTCTTTGGCTGAAGGTGTATCACAGCAAACCTGTCAGAGCTGGGTCACATTATACACGTGCTTTTGAATTCTTGAGCAGTGAAACTGGTGAAAATCACACAAAACTAAACAAACTTCCTCTTCTTAAACTAGGCAGCATCTGCTGATATTTAAGCAGCATCAACCATGGATACCATATCCAGGACATTTTGCTTCAGGCTTATGGATGCAAAGGGAGGAGAGCAGGGCCAACTGAATCTATAACCACTCATGAAGGTGCCAATTCTCCTTCCCCTCAGGCTTGGGAAGAGATGTGAACTGTGAGCTTTGAAAGACCACTTGCACCTGCTGCAGCAACCAGCAGAGCTGTCAGAGTGACACTGCCCCAGGAGCCATGGGCATGTCCCCTGGGGCAAGGGCAGCACTGCCTCTGGGCAGCTGTGGGACCATCCAGCCAGCACAGGGGCACCTAACTCACAGTTACCTAATAATGCAGGTTTTATTAGGTGTGGATTTTCACTCAGCTACTTCTACAGGCTGAACATGATTTACTGAAAACTTCATTTTACTCTGAGTAAAATATAAAAACTGTAAATTAATGGTATACTTGAGGGTACTCTCAGGCTTATCATCTTCATTCAAACGCTGACTGGACTTAATGGATGCTTTCCAAATGAACAGAACTTTAGGATAATTAAAAACTCCAAAGGAGGGAAAGTTACCAGTGGTATGGCAGTTACTTAGTACAGATTATTTAGAAATAGACTAACACTTGCACAAGGCTGTATATGCCATCCAGAAAATAAAATTCATACTTGGCATGTAAGTCACAACATTTGGGCATTTCAGTCCTTTCTGTAGCATCAATAAATATTTTGAAAGTTAGCTATTGAAACATATGGTGTCATGCTCCAAATTATGAGAATGGAGCTCAAATACTGCAGTTGAGAATTTTAAAAATTATTTTTGGCCTAAATTTATAAAATAAAGCAGAAAATGAAATGCTAAAGATGCCCCTTATCTCCAGGAACTGACACTTTAGAAGAACACAAAATAATAAAGGAAAGCTGAGAACTTGTGAGAGTTGGCACAGGTAGAACACTACATAAACAGGTGAAATTGTACTGACTCTACCAGGCTGAGCAAAATGCTGTTTTGCACTAAGCAGTTGAAATTCGTTTCTTTAAGGCTGTCATATCCATCTCCTGTAAATGTGAAAATGAGGTAATCTATTAGCTAACCGTTCACTGTGACATCAGATCCCAGTTCCTGCCACCAGCTCCAGAATCCCACACTTCTCCCTGTCAGCATTTTACTGCCCTCAGCACTTAACAACCTTTCTTGTTAAGAGTCAATCTATTACATAGCTGCCATGGAAATTTGTGGTGAAATATCAGTTGATGCTTGAAGAGACTGGAGTTCAGTTTGTTCCCCTGCTCTGCAGCGCCTTGCAGCTTCTACAGGGACTCCCAAGATCATGCACTGCCAAAGGACTTCGTGGAGGTAACTCTGCCTGGATAACACAGCATTTCCCTCTGGGGAGCTTCCTTCTGGTCAGCAGTGTAAAGGAAAGTCCTTCTTGTGCCATTCCACCTGGCATGTCATTTGGGCATCAGTTGAATGGATTCATAAAGTCACAGGAGCAATTTCTGTGTGACTTGAGGCAGGCAGCCAGGGAAGAGGAGCTCCCACCCTGGGGGCTGGAATCTGTAAGCAGTAACAGCAGCACATCCCCTTTGTTGTATGTCTGCATGAGGGGGAGTGCTGATATCTCACATTAATTAAAGTCAAAGTCCCAGGCTACTTAAGCTGCAATGTCTGACCCACTTTTCCTCTGACAACTCTAAAGGACTGCTTTGGTGCTCACTTGCACTGGGCCTGCCCTGTGCCTGCAGCCATAGCTCTGCAAGGAAATCCCTCAGCCACTCTATTTTCCCCAGCAGGTAAAATGTAAAGTGAATAGCAGAGGTGGGACACACAGAGGCAGTGCCCTCACAAAGTTCTGTCTCTTTGGAAGTAGAGAGGCCACTCATGTGGTCTCTGATGAAGAAGTTCTGCTGATGAGCCCCCAGATTCCCAAGACTGGCTCTCCTACCAGGGGTCATTCCTAAAAACATTCAGGAGATGGTGGAGAAAACATGTGCAGGGATGGAAAAAAGCTGAACTAGGATGTGACTTTGGTGTCAGGGTGTGCACTGCCCAGCCACCCACCTGCTCGTGATTCCCTGTTCCACACCAGGTGTGGTGGCCTGGGTGAGTACACAGTGAAGCTTGGAGCACCCTCCCAACCCAAACCTGCTATGCATAATGGTTGAACAGATTTTGGCTGGAGGGAATGTGATGAAATTACTTTGTTTTCCACTGATAAAATATTGACTTGAGTTTGGAAAGAACTGCCTTTCAATCATCTCTTTGAAACGTTTGGGAGAGGTGTGATCCATGTAGTACCACTTCCTTAGGACTATGTCATGGCAGGAGCAATCCTATAGCTGTGTGACCTGTCTTTACCATGACATGCTTCTACCAGCTCTTGGAGATGTAGGATTGACAAATATTGCAGCTTTCACCTTTTAAAAAATAATTGCAATTGTGAAGACAGACATAAAAACACAATGCAAGAGCAGTCTGTAGGTACAAAATTGAAAATACCCATCATACTTCCACTGTAAAGGGAGTCAGTTCATTTTCATTTTTGTTTGTTAAAGAGATGGTTCAGAAACTTTGCAGCATTTTCAGGCTCAAAACGACTGGGAGGGGACTCTGTTCCAGAAATGCCTGGGCTGCTGAAGTGAAGCCAGTGAAGTCAGTGGTACTAATGAAAGTGCAGGTTTGCAAAATCAAACTTTTAAAATGCACATAAGCAAAACAAATGGGATTTGTCATCCTTTCAGGGTTTCTCCAAGTAATTGCCTTTTCTGCAGTGACTTTCATCTATCATGCAATGAGGCAATGCTACCAATGTAAGCAACCACCTGCATCCACATGACTCCAAATCCAGATTCTCAGAAATTTTACCTTTATGAAATAGTGGTGTCAGTTTTGGGAGCCCAGCCTGCCCTGGGACTGCACATGACAACAGCCCCAGCATTGCTGTTCTCTGGCTGAGTGCAGAAATCCACTTTCTAGGTACTTTATGGCACCAAATGTCATCTTGACTACATTGAGATGAAGATTATGGATTACTTCTATTAATTGACTGCACATACAAAGATTTGTGATGCAGAGCAGCAGGTATGTGTCTGGCACATGGAGGCATGGGGCTCCTGTTTTGACCAGGAGTGCGCACCCTGCCCAGCCAGCAGTGCCCACCCCCATTGCAGGAGTCCAGATCCCCACGCACCCACTGAGATCAATGCAGTTGTGACTTTGGCTCACCCTGTACTTACAGCTCTTACTTAGGAGAAAGTTATTTTTGCTTTTTTAGCAACTGCTTTTGAGGTAAGTTTTTTTTACATTTCCATGATATTAACAACTCTCAATTGTTTGTTTCTAATGCAGAACCCATTTATATTTATAAAAATGAATGTGTCAGAAAGTACCAGCAAATTATACCAAGGAAACCTCAAGATGTTTTCACAAGTCATTTTATCATCCTGTGAGGTCAGGAGGAAACTGGTTTGTTTAGTGACACGTTGTTTGATTTAGCAGCTGAGTGACTCACACCAAATTGAAGATTTGTTGCTACATTGAATGCTTAATTGCAAAGATAAGCTGTGCTGTTAGTTCAGAGATAGTGTGTAGGCTGAGATGAGCAGATGCCAAAATTGTGAAGACAATTGCTGAAGTTTAAATTACAAAGTCTAAATTGAAAGCTGTGATTAAATAAGGACTGTTCTTCATTAATCACTATTTAGGTTTTCCCCTCTTTTTTTCATTCTTCACTTCAGCAGAAGCAACACTATAGACAGGACCTGAAGCAGAGCTAAATATCAGTGACTGATTTGAATCTTGCTTACATGGATCCTCCATTTCCACTATGTAATTAACACCAGTAAAGCTACCCAGGTGCAAAAGTAATCATAATTTTGGCTTTATTCATTCATTTATTCTGAGATGGGTTGACAGCATGCAGACCCCTCCCATCACCTCTGTGTCCCGTGCTTGTCCCAAAAGTCATGTGTGAGAGCAGCACGTGAACTGTTCCATGTAATTACTGAAGCTCACTCCTTCCTCACTTGCTGTCTGCTGCAAACAGGAGCAGCTCAGCTGAGCACCCAATATGAGCTCACTGGTGGCAGAGTCAGCAGGGTCATGGAAAACTGGGATGCTGAGTTGGGTGCAGCTTGAGCCCTCCTGCTGGGGTTGCCCCGGCTGAGCGGGTGGACAACAGGGAAGGAAAAGAGCCACTTCTCTTAAGAATCAGTTTTGAAAGTGCTGGCAGAGGCAGCCCTGTTTCTTACCTGGGAGCTGAAAGTCTTGTCTCTGTGTCCTGGTGTCCTTGGGGATTTAGAAGGGAGGTGACAGAGATTAAGCTCTCTCTGGAGAATCAACTATGTATGTTTAATCTTAACTTTTCAGCTGGTAAAGGAATGACATAAACCTTGAGGGCAGGAAAAGTGTGTTTGGTTTCGAGCAGCAGGTGGAGGCAGAGGGATTCCCCACAGTGGGCTGGCAGGACGAGGCTCCCAGTACCCTTGGGGAGCCTCGGGCACCAGAAATGGCCCAGACACCCCTGTCCACGGTAGGGGGAACAAGATGCAGAAAATCCCCCTCGTTGCTGCGAGCTTCTTTCTTTGCTCGCCAGCAGGTGGGGTAATGTCTGACACCAGCAGCAGCTCGAGGTATAACACAGGAAAAGCTTAGCTATTTGTGAAGGAGAACCCGGATGCTCCTGGCTTCCCCTCCGCCCCCAGTTTGAGGGCTTGAGGGCTTGCTGCCGGCTGCTGCCCGCTCCGATACAGACGAGCGCAACCGCTGTCTAAATCAAGTGCTGTTCTGTCGCTGTGGCTGACAGAAGCAAAGATAAAACTGCAGGGCAATGATGCCGCGGCTCCCGCGGACGCCAGCACGCCGTGTGTGCAGGGACACTGCTGGTGCTCAGCACCGACCCACGGAGGCCAGCGCGGGGCGGCCGCTCGGCGGCCAGAGGCCTCCTTGGTGGCGGGGCGAGATCACCCCGTCCTGCGCGTCGGGAATCGTGTCCGCCGCAGCGCTGCCCGCTTTTTCGCTTAGAAGACACCGGCTTAAAAACACCCTCTGCGTTTCCCGCAGCCCAGGGGAAAAGGAACACGCTGTTCATTGCCGTGGCTCCCCGGGAAGCTGCAGCACGACCGTCCGGCTGCTGTCGGCGGCGTGGCTCGGCTCGGGTGCTAACCCCGCAGCACGAGTTTGGCTCGGGAGAAACTAGAGGAGGTATTTGGACAGAGTAAGCACACAGTGAAGGCTAAGAACAGAAATAATCGATAAATAAACCCCAAAGCTGTTGGCTGAAATCCCGTTAAATGGGCGCCGGGAAAGGAGCAGGCGTAGGTTTGTGAGGCTGTCGGCACGACACTGCGTGGTTCGTGCCCGGGACAGCACCCCAAGGGGACGCGACGCCGTTCTCAGTGTGCCTGCCTGTGGTGGCAGTCAGGACTGTCACCACAAACCCAAACCTGAGCGGAGATGGCAGTGCCCTTCATCTGCAGGGGGCACCCCAAGCACACCCCGTTGCTCTCATCACCCCCCCCCCCCATCAGAACTCACCAGCAATCGTAGTTTTATGGAAGTTACAGAAAACAGCATTTATTATCAATCCAAAGCCAACAGTTTCCCATTGCCTTGGGGAAGATTAAATAAGGACCCATGAGTGGGATGTAAAGAAGCAAAGCGATGATTTGATTCAGAAATCATGGGTCTGAGGGGCAAATTTCAAAGCAAAGCTTTTCCTTTTTCTAAGCGGGGGTACGACAACACCGAGTGAATCATCACTCCTAGGGGAAAAATAGGAGGGTGAAAACCCTCCTACCTCTCCTGTGAAAGCGCTGTCTGTGCCCAGTTGTTCCCGTGAAATAACAATATTGGCTGCCGGGCTTGTTCTCCCTTGCAAATAGATTAGGCTGCTGCGGTTTAAGCTTATTGAAGATATTGCCCTCAGCTCCCAGGATTACCTTATCAGCAGCAACCAGATGGAGCGTATCAGTCGTTCCGCACCTGTTGATCATACATGGGAGCCAAAAAATTAATTGCTTAGAAATGTAAAAGTAGAAACCTAAAATCATGGGGGATGGGGGTGGGGGGAGAGAAAGAAAGAAAAAAAAAGATTAAAGGGAAAAAGTGGGGAGGGGATGGGAACTTCTTGCCTGATACTGGTATGAGTGTCAGCACATTTTGGAGGATGTCTTATGCGGCATTTGATGCAGTTTGCAAACGCGAGAGGATGGAGACCCCAGAGAGCAGGTATTTTTGGCAAGAAATACCTATTTAGCTGCTACCAGCCGTGTTTAATTTGCATACATATGACTCGTGGAGATAACAGCAAATGCAAAAAGCTTTCTAAAAGGATGCTGCGCAGGGATGCTGTCAGCTTCCCGCTCCCGGGGTGCCGCTTCCCCGCCCCGAAGCGCTCCCCGCGGGAATGGGGCTCTCCGTTCGGAGCCGCGAGGAGGAGCTCCCGCCTCGGCTGAGTCCCCGCGCAGGGCCCGGCCACCGTGGCTGCTCCCAGCCTCCCCGTGCTGTGCAGCGTGGGGGAACAAAGGCTCCCAGCCCGTGACAATCTCCAAGTGCCCGAGGCACGAGCGTGAAACAGATCAGATCTCCGCGGCTGCCACGGGAACGTGTACCGTGAAACAGCCTGGGAAGCAAACACATCAGAGAAGGAACAGGCTTGTTCCATCTTCTATTAATCACTAGTCAGATTTTGAGTGATGGGATAATGGCACCAAATTAGGGGAAAATTCATTCAATGACAAATATAGAAAACCTGATATTTTTACTGGTGCCGTCTGTCCTGAGGAGCCCCGGAGCCGGGGGCGAAGTGAGGGTACAGGGATGTTACTCAGCTCCCTGCACCCGTGGGACAGCACTGGAGGAGGCAGCGGGATGGGATCTCACCCTGCCCCACACCTCGCACGTCTCTCCGGGCACTCTGCAGACCGCTTCACTGCATGCACATGATGTGGCTGCAGCTCTGCCTGTCAGGTGCGCGGGCTGTGGCCGGGCAGGCAGCACAGCAGCCTCGGCTCCTCGGCATCCCCCGATGGCTGCGCTGGAAGCCTGGCTCGCCCGCGGCTCTGGGGAGCATGGGCTGGAGCCCCGGGGCACTGCGTACCTCCAAGGAGTGCCCGAGGCTGCCTGGCAGGTACAAACCTACAAACCTCCTGGGATCCATCAAAATAAAACCTAGAAGATGAAGCTAGCGTGCGTGTGCGTACACTAGGGAGACAAGTTACCTGCTTTTGTCACCGTAGGTAGTGGTAGCCCAAAGACGCAGGTGGTGGCAGAGGTTTGTGCCGCGGAGAAGTGGAGGAATTGCCTCTCACTCCCCAGGGGAGCCCCACTCTGAGCAGTTACTCTGTAAAGCCTTATTTTTAGAAAAGTCTTATCATTTCAGTTCCCTGAAAGTAACTTTGCATGATTCAGACGTTTTGCTGTGCTGTATTAAATGACAGCAGTCTTTCCACGCTCTTTATTTATGGATAGGAAATTAAAAGAGTGCTGCTAGAAACAGCAGGGGAATTTGCACAGCACACATTATTCCTCCTTGTTGATTTAGCACAATTTTTAATTAAAATTGGCAAATCTCTTAGTCCAGTCTGCAATCATGACCTTTAGCCCCAAATATGTTAACTCCTCACTGGAATAATTAGGCATTTATTCTCAATCTTTGTCTCTTCTTTTAATTTTCCCCCATGAAGTGATTTCTGACAGTGGCAACAATCAGAAATTTCTTATTCTCCTTATTTACTCTGTTTAGACTTGCACATTCTTTAAGAGCTCCTTAAGATGAGCTGGACTCTCACCCTGCTTCTGTGCAGAAGTTCACAGCTGCTGTCATTGCATGGACCAGTCATGCTGGGGAAGGTCGATGATGTCTTGAAGAGTTTTATAACACTGTTTCTTGAAATGGGTGTGAGAGGGAGAACAGTTTACAGAGCTGAACTATTTTCATGCAAATAGAGGACCACTTTCTCAGCATTGTCTTTCATGTCCTGTAATATGTAGCAACAGTTTTGTTGTCCTCAGTGTGCCAGATAAACCTCTGGGAGCTGGGGTCTGAAACAGAAGTCTATGTAGCTGCCACCAACAGATTTTTTTTTTCCCCCTAAGCTGCAGCACTGATTATGAAATAGCACCAGAAGCTTTGTTGGGCACAGCAGTGCCCTGTCCATACTGCCAAACTGTTGGGTCAGCTCCTGGTGTGCTTCAGTAGGGCTATTGAGGGCTCTCCTGATTCATTCTCAGTCCCTGGATGGAGATAGCAAAGCTCCTGATGAGCAGTTCAGGGTGAGTCACTGGGCATCGTGAGCCCTTTCTGGCATGTTCAGCATTAGGGAAATGTGTAGAAAGTTGCCTCAAAGATGATTAACAATGAAGTGGAGATTATGTAGAAAAGGTGTGCCTACTGGTTCACAAAGAACCTGCTGTAGAAGTGCCTATACCAGGAAAAATGGGCAGGAATCTTCTTGTGTGACTGGTCACTGAAGGTTTCTGCAGTGTTACGTGGCAGAAATAGATGCCTAAAAGCCTTTACCTATCTCACCAGTCTGTTACAAGTGTTCTTTCAGATGGGATGAATCACTTTCCTGGAATTGCCTGTTCCTCTTCACTGGCTCTAAAGAGAGTTATTTGTCTTCATTTGGCCAGCTAAATACAACCCCAGGCAACCAAAGGGGAAGAAAAAAGAGCTTTTTCCTCTGTAAGGAATCGGGTCTGAGTTTCTCACTGACTCTCAGTACAGGAGGTACAGGAGATTTAGGGTCAGTCTCTGCACACTCTGTAACACTGGAGGGAAGCAGACACCTCCAGGGTAATCCTGATTTATGGGCAGCACTGCCATGGCAGTGCCCAGCTCTCTGGGCTCCACACAGACAGCACCAGATGCTGCTCCACAGGCAGCTCACACCTCTGCCCCAACACTGCTGCAGTCAGTCCAGCCAAGGTGAGTTGAAATAATTCGCTGGAAATTAAAAAAATGGAAGAAAAGAAACCCCAAAACATCTGAAATTTATTGTGGCAACTCTGCCACACTCTACATCTACCACAGCAGAAAGCAATCCTTTATGAAGAGATGCCTCTTGGAGTGCCACAAAAGGACCCATAAACACAGTCTCTCTAAAAATAATCATCAAAAATGTGAGTGAGAGCCACGAAGCTGCAGAGGCTTTCTGTAATTTCAATCCTTGTGCAGAAAATTGTGGAAAAGAGAATATAAATATGTATATATTTATGGACTAGACATTATCTGTCAAAAGGATCACAGTAAGATTTTGGTCTTTTATGAAACAACAGTGACATCCAGTGGTACTCTAGGTGTAGCCAAGGAAAGGTAAAGCTTTTCACCCTGGGACAGGCTCCCTGCCCCGTGGGAGGCTGGCAGGAGGCAGGCAGCTCCAGCTGCCCACTGCCTTGAGCAGGTCCTCTGTAGGGGACGAACCTGCAAAGGAAAAGAGAGAAAAAAATGGTGTGTTTCAGGGCACAGAGTGAGGACACGTGTATTTCAGGGGCTTTGTAACAGCACACGCAGGTAAAAAGAAAGCAGCCGGTTTTCAGAAAAACAACATCTTCATGTCAATTAAAGTCTACTTCCATGTAAACAGATGCCTCCCATAAAAAACCTACTCCTAGGCACTTAATTTCACTTACTTGAGGACATAATTAAAATTGCCTTTTTCCTTTCTTTAATTTCCCTCTCATTTACTATTTTGTGTTCTGATTTGTAACCTTCTTAAAAAAAATTCCTTGGGCTTTCTCTCTAATCTCTTCCAATTCCCCCTTATTTTTCTACCATTTAGATTTGGATTGGCTCAATTAAATTTTCTTTTCTTCTTCTGACTGGTTCTCTTGAATAAGCTCTCAGGGAGCGTCTGCCTATTTCTGCTGTCATTTTGACTTGCTCGCTTATCGCTTGCCATCGATTTTCCTGTAGGATTTCATTTTAATCCAATTTACAGTGTCAGTAATCTGGGTCGTTTCTTTTAGTTAGATTTAGATTCCAACTAATTTCCTTTCCATTGACAACTGTCCAACTCGCTCCATTTAAATCATTGTACTCACTCTGTCTTGGCCACGCTGTTCCCTTTCCAGCTGGGGCTTGCTGGCTCTCCCTGCTGCTGGCTGGAAAGGGAGGGAAGGGCTGGATGGCTGCGAGATCAGGTGGCAGGAGGCAGGGCATCAGAGGCAGACACCCTCCCCAGCCTGGGCTCCAGTTATTTACTTGTGCCCGGAGCAAGTGCTGGGAGTACAAATCTTCCCTCTGTGCCAGCACCCCCGGCAGTCTTGATGCCCGGTCCCGCTGGGCACAGGAGTACAGTGCCAGAGACATCGGATTGGCAGCATCCCCAGGGCCACCAGCCCCAGCATCCCCAGGGCCACCAGCCCCAGCATCCCTAGGGACACCAGCCCCACCATCCCCAGGGACACCAGCCCCACCATCCCCAGGGCCACCAGCCCCAGCATCCCTACGGACACCAGCCCCACCATCCCTAGGGACACCAGCCCCAGCATCCCGAGAGACACCAGCCCCAGCATCCCCAGGGACACCAGCTCCAGCATCTCCAGGGATGCCAGCCCCAGCATCCCCAGGGATGCCAGCCCCAGCATCCCATGGACACTGATAGGAGCCAGGCTCTGTCTGCATGGGTGTGCCACTCCTCGGCTTTGTCGAGGAAGAGTTATTTGCCAGGGCACATCTAAAGAGCCATTAACTAGTGGTGTGAAGCCAATACTCAGTTACAAAAGCATTGGAAACCCTCCCCCTCATCCCTGAACAATAATGCCTGCTCGTTTCCAGAGTAAAATGGTAAAAATTTGTTTGTCAGGCATGAAGCTACAGCATGTGAGCTGTGAACACTCTACTTTCCAGGGTAACTCCAGGAGTTATTTGTAGCTGTATGATGTTACTCTCATTTT